>NC_081406.1:120684318-121388485 GCF_030272615.1 Cryptomeria japonica | reverse complement strand
CAGGTTAGCAGGCGAAGGGATGCCCACCATAACATAAGGATCATTTGAGCTACCATTAGGGTGTGTTGTACATGGAGATCTAGAGCATCGACAAGTCATCAAATATTGGCCAACTCAATCACTAGATATTGAAGCAGTCGCAGTTGCAATGTTAACAACTCTATCAATGACCTCTTGAAGCTGGGTACTACAAAAAATCTCATTTTCCTCAAGACCTAACTAAGGGCCAATAGCAGGTGCCCTCTTACCAACAATGACCCTATGTACTAGAATTTATCGACCCACATGATGATAAGGGTCCTTGTCAGCAAGCCTACCATGATCCTGGCCTAGATATGGTGGAAAATCAGTGTAGCTAATGACCTTTTATAAATGAACCTCAACAAACAACTGCTATGCAAAATAGAGTGGAATTTGGTCATTATTTGGATAATGACCATGTGTAGCAAGGAAGTGGTATATGAAAGTAGGCATCGCAACATCCTTGCATCTAGTGACCTGATATCTGATACGGAGAGAGGTGAACCTCACTCAAACAAAATAGGAAACACTCCTATAACCCTTCAATTGGATCAACTCCGAGACTCAACACCCACACTCAAGACCTCTCAATGGTCAAAACTCATCAGTTGTCCACCAAACTCCACATGCTTGCCAATATTAAAATAGACATATGCTAAAACATGGTGTCTTTGATCCTAAAGCACTTGGAAATCTACAAATTCAACACTAAGGACTCCTAAGGCCCTCTTTCAACCTTCAAGGCTCTATTCATGTTACATCCTATCCATTTAACCCAACAAATACAACTCTTTGATTAAATAAAACCAAAACTACCTTCTTACTGCCCTCTTTGACAAACCCGTACTCAGAGTTCCATAAATTTTTAACTGGATAAAAAATCCACAATCCCGCCAGTGAGATTATGAATAGATTGATCCTTTACAACATATCCAAAATTAAGGATGATCCAATGGTTGAGTACAGAGATATGGCCCTCGTATCAAACTACATGTTTTCTAGGACTGTCTTTTCCAACAAACCACCAACTTGCCTAGCTTCAACTTAAATGCACTTTCTCCTTGCAAACCTGGCCAAGAAATGAAATATATACACTGAACAAATGAATTTTCACTTGACCTAAACCATCCATGGGATCCCAATCTTGGTTTAGTCAAGTGGATACGTTTTTAAAGCCAAAAACCCTCAAAGGGCAGTGAACTGTGAGTTTACAAAACAATTTATTGCAACACTCAAACATAGTAAAAATAAACAAAAAAAAATGTTATGAGCTTCAAATCATCAAGGTACAACCTCCTATGGAGGTACAGTATGACCTTATTGTGCCCTAGTACGGACTGCAACTCATGAAGGTCATAAATAAGAGTAAAAACCAGAAAATTGCTTTCTCTTTTGCATTCAAAAACTTGTTTCTTGAAAAGCCAACCTATTTACAATGTTTGGAGTGTCCTTATATAGGACCACTCAAACCATTCCACTACCATGGTGTCCATAACTACCTTGTTATGAGATTTTTTTTCAACTTTTCTCACTTTTTGTCAAAATGTTGCTTGACAACATTGGCAATTTTTGACTCTTAGTGCATTTTTGGCCTACAAGGCAAATATCTTCCACCTAACCATTTGAGTAGGTTTAAAATAATTAAATACACCTACTGCAATACCTTTCTAGGCTTGTTACAAGGTTTTTAACACATTTTCTCTATAATGCCATTTTTGGCTTACAAGGCACTATGGGCCAAAACTGGAAAGAAAACTTGAGAAAACTTATCTAAACAACTCTAACATAAACTTAAACTATAATGAAACCTAAAAAACACACTTGGACTCTTACAATAGTCCTTTATTCAATTCATGATCCCATTAGGATCAAACAGGCCAAAATTGTGAAGGTGCTCTTGCACCAATATCCCTTCATCATAATTTTTTCCAAGTATGATGGAAAACAATGCTCTTTCAGAGTTTCCTTGGGCACTAAACTTTGAATGTTAGAAATGGGAAAACCCTTACAAACCTCTTGTTGCTTCCTAGCAAGAATAGCTTGTATAGCATCTACAAAATATGCACCAGTACCTTAAATGTCATCCCTAATTTTCACAAAGTTATCAAGAATACTCTGGCAAGTATTCTTATAAACACTTGTGTTACTACTACTATTTATCGAGGCTCTCAATTTCTCTCTCTCAATGTTTGTTCGTGAAAATAGTTCCCGTGGGGGAATTGCCTCATCTGCCATGATGTCTAGATAATATAGATAGGTACACCTAAAGGATAATTTAATGTCAAGCCTTATAAAATTATTGGATACATTCAAACTAATTCTAAGATACTATTTAAATGTATGTACTAAAATTCTAGTTGTACTAGTACTCTTAAAAATTTCTAGAGTTCTCAAACAAAATATAAAATTAGCTTTCACAAGATCATAAACATTGCAATAAATTTCATATTATCTAGTAGTAGATCTAAAAAAATTGAATACATCGTACACATGAGAACATAGCATGCATGCATCAATATGTAAATATACATGCACATCAACCTTAACATGAATCAAGCATATATAAACATGCACATGATTATTAAATGTATGCATCAATTTCATAAATTTGAACCATAGAGAGAGAGAGAGAGAGAGAGAGAGAGAGAGAGAGAGAGAGAGAGAGAGAGAGAGAGAGAGAGAGAGAGAGAGAGAGAGAGAGAGAGAGAGAGAGAGAGAGAGAGAGAGAGAGAGAGAGAGAGAGAGAGAGAGAGTTAAGGGGATCTAGAGCTCAAGCGATTTGGTGATGTGCATTGAATCTACAACTTTAAATTTGGTTATTTATTTGAAAGGTAGTTGTTTTTCATTAGTTTCTTAGAGGATTTGAGGTGGAACAACTCTAAAATAGCCTTATGAAATACTATTCACTTGTAAATATTCCAAGGAAAGGTGTGAGTAGAGAAATAAGGAAAAGGATCTAGGTCAAAACATAAGTTTTTCAGGAGATCTTTAAGTCTCTTGGTAAATCAAAGCTAATATGATGGGAATATACAAATAAAGAGGTCACATTTAAATAAAGACATGTTTGGTTAATTTGTAGTTCTTTCATTGGTAAACTCTATATTTTATGTTTTGATAATTAGAAAAAAATTGAAGATTTTAGTTAATTTAAAGAGTTTAAGTCTCTTAAATATATTTATATATATAATATAAATATAAATATAAGAGACTTTATCTCTTTAAAATTACTAAAAATTTGATTTCTTTCTAATCAAACATAAAATGTTGATTTAATCTCATTAAACTAAATCTAATGAAACATAAAAAATTAACACATACATGTACATGTATACAATTTCTAACTCCATGTATCTATATAAACATTAACATATATGTGTGTGTGTGTGTTTGTATACATTTTCTAATTCTATGTATGCACATGTACATATATATACATAGATATTTGTATATATACATATATATATATATATATATATATATATATATATATATATATATAAATGTATATACACCTAAAATTAACAATAAAACGTGATAGAAAACCAAAATTTACATAAAATGTGATAAAAATCCAACCTTGATGGGTTGGTTCAGAGGTTCGTCGTGCCTGTTCTTCCTACTCTCCATGGGCCCAGTGACTGTCGAAAATGTAACTATCATTTTTTACAGTTACCAATTTTTATTTTAAAAAACTCTAAAAAAATGGGTTTGATCGAACCCTTTTAAATATTAATTAAAAAAAACAAACATGTTGGATCAAATATAACTTTCGTTCGAAAGTATTGTTTTAAATACTTTCGAATGAAAGCATTTTTGGCATTTTATTGAAAGGGACTTTTGATAGAATGTGGGTGAAATTAGATTTGGACAAAAGAGTCAAATTCTTTCGTCCAAAAAAGTGTAACCCACTATTGTGGGTTCACCTACTAAGAAGGGCCAAAATGGGCTTAAGGGGAATGTATATAGGATATGCTACGGTAGGAGCATAAATATGAGGTGTGAAATGTATTGGTTACAATTTATGATGCTACTTTTAGTCCCCACTTTAACGAGAGTATGCGCCTTTGCAAATACTCATGGTAAATTAGACAGATGAGGAAGATAGAGAGGATCAACTAGGAGAAAGATTACAAGGAGATAAGACATCACTAAATTTTGAGGAACCGAGCCTCCAATCTTAGAATCTTAACTCACACAATCACAAGCAAGGACAAACAAAACAAGATAGACAAAAAAGCCATGCAAAAATAAACAAAAGACAAAAGACACACAACACAAAGGGTTAGTACCAAAAACAAAAATCTCCAAGTCAACTAGTTGACCTGAATAGAAAATGTCTCAACCACTAATCTCATTCTCAAAAAGCTATTAAAAGAACATAAGCGGTCACATGAAAAGAGAAAGAGCATGCATTGAGAGATGAACCATGATCCAACAAGTAGCAAAGCTATGAACTCATGGGAAGGAGAAAGAAGAGAACATGGATTCCATGGGCTATCAAGTTGTGTTATGCTAGGTGATACATGAGAAGAAAAGTGAGAGAGTATATGGAATCCATAGGCTAGTAGTTTTTGTTATGCTAGGTGATCCATGGGAAGATGAATACTCATGAGATAATAAGTTATGTTATGTTGTGTGATTCATGTAGAGAAGGAGAGTCAAAATAGTCTAGCAAGTTGTGTTATGCTAGTTCCACTCATCCAAAAATGTCACACAAAGAAGGTTTAATAGTCTAGCAAGTTGTCTTATGCTAGTCAATCTACCTTAAAGAAGTTATAAAAGGAATTGCTAAAAGGTCTAGCAAATTGTGTTACGCTAGTCAACTCACCCTGTTGCATATGTCGTTACCTAATTTAGGAGTTAAGCATCTCATCTAAGAGTTAGGTCTAGTTTCAATCATACAATAACCTATACAAGACATGCAATTGAAAAACAATATGTCTAGTTTAAGGAACATCTCATCTAAGAGTGAGTATGATTTTAAGCATGTGCACCTCGTATAAGGCTTATAAAAGGATTGTGTCTTTTTTATTAATGAAGAATCTTGTCTAAGAGTTAGGTATGGTTTTGAGTATGCAACAACCCATATAAGACATGCAAAATTAAAAATATGGTGCAAAGAGGGTGTGATGTATTCCCCCTCCTTAAGATGTCAACATAGTAATATGTTGATGTCTTAAGGAAGAAAGGAAGAAGGATACACACCTTCATCACCAAGGAGATAACCTTTAGGCAACAATGTACATAAATCCAAGCCAAAGAGGCATGACTCTTATAAGAAAGGAAAAGATAGTTGTAAGAGAGATATCTTGCAACAAGTGTAAAGGGAATTTGTTGGAAGATAAGGAGGAAAAGATATTTGCTTAAATAAATCTACCTCCAAGAGGATATTTTGAACAAAAGTAACATCATTGACCAAAAGAAAGGAATGAGAACAAGAATTTATACTTTACTCCTATTGCTTGGTAAAAAGATCCTTGATGTAGGATAACACACTTTTGACCCAAAGTGAGGGGTTTGTTTATAATAAACATATATCATCAAGTGAAGAAGAGGTTGTAGTCAAGGATACACACCTCTTGCATAAGAGAGAATCCTTGAGAAAACAAACAAATTCACATAAGGAATGACATCGCATCATAAGAAAACACCACTAATCCTAGGAAAAGTGGATCCTTAGAAAGGATAGGAGATAGAAGATAGAATCAATGCCCCCAAGCATAGGAACAAAGAGAAAGATTACACTCCCTCTAACGAGACATTATACATAAAAGATGCACCACTTCAAGAAAAGTATAGGTCCTAAGGAACACACATGTAATTGTTGGATATTGTTAAGAAGTTTGGTGGAATGTGTTGTTGTCATTGATGTCAACATATTCCTCTATGTGTTCTACTGTTGTAGTCAAATTAAATGAGTTGGTTTGGCCAGTGTGTTCTAGATAAGTTGTTCTAGATTAAAGGGTTTTGAGATAAGTATCTCTAGTTGATTTATCTCAAGTTTCAGTGGTTCACATGGAGATTTGATCGAGTTATGAGATCCGATATTGCGGTTGGATTTTCAGTTGTTTGACATTGATCAGTGTTTTGGATTTTGCTTTGCATTGCTCCACATTACAATATCTTGGTTTGTGGATACAACATAGTGTTTGGGATGTTCTTGTGTGTCCTCAATTTAGATGGTTTATGATTTGGAGGTTCACAAGTGATTTTTCTAAGTTGACAAAAATTGCAGTTAGTGTTCTTGAAGTTCGTGTTAGGCCCAATATGGAAAGCTAATGTACTGAGAGGGGAGGGGTGAATCAGTACTTCAAAAATTTTCTTAAATAATAACTTTACTGTTATGCATAAACCGAATAGTGCAGTAACATAAAATAAAGCTAAAACAAATAGATAACAATCATACATGATTCACTCCATAACACATATATTTTGGTTATGCAGAAACTCTTGGTTAGAGAGAAAAACTGCGGTGGGGATGGCACCCACAACTTCACTACTACAATAATAAAGATGCTCGGTTAGAGCTACATTTTAGCCATTTCTGATAGCTTACCTTGTTAGGAGTAACAAGATCTGTTAGATCTACCTTGCTAAAGGATTTTCCAACACTTAAACTAAATGATGTACCTGGTTAGAGGCTTTACAATTTATAGACTTGATTAGAGTCTTTTACCCTGTTAGAGGTATCTCTTACAACTTCAAAATATTACAATAAAATCATTACAAATATCTGCAACTTTACATCTGAAATGTTATAGCAGATTCTATGTGCTCAGAATAAGTTACCTTGCTTATAGCATACCTTGGTAATCCATATAGTAACTCGGTAAACCCTTCTATTTACTCTGTTCTTTAACTGTTCTCTGAAAACCTTCTCCATGACCTCTGTGTCTCTATAACAGTCTTCTTACACACATACATACACACTTAACTCATGTTGTATAAATAGATCTCTTAAGATGGTGATCCATTCATTGCTTCGATCTTACAAACATGATTTATCAAATGAATAAACATGCAAATTATTTCATTGGTTAGATGACCTCAAAATCATACATAATCTTCAAGTACAATTTCCAATGTGATAACGGTTAGATGTGCCTCGATCTTGTAACACGTTTTCATATGCATGTCCAGGTTCAATGAATCTGGTAACACGTTTCACTCGGTGTATATCGACTCGGTGTGTCACCTTTGCTACTCAGTAGGCATAAAAAGATACTCGATAGATAGCTTGGTGTATACTGCATTCTATGACTGCTTTCTTTTGTAACCGACTAGACTGTGCATACCGACTTCTTTGTGTATACTGACTACATGATTCGGTAGTGGTAACCGACTAGAGTATATAGTATGACTTTGAATATAAAAACTAATGGCAATTTGATAAGTAGTAACAATCTGCCTTTTTGACATTAGTTGAGGTGTTTGACAAAACTACTTTCAAAGTCATTACTCAAAACTCTATATACTTTACAAAATTTTACTAAACATATAGTATATACATTAGTCAATGAATTAGTATATTAAATATATACTCCCCTTATCAATATACTGTACAAAATTCTGATCAGTGTGCTCGGTGATCAATATTTTCTAATCACTGTTCTTTTCTCTATTCACTGCTCGATTCATTGCTCTTGGATACTCTGCATACTCTGCTTATTCTGCTCAGTATACTCCCCTTGTGTACTATACTCCTATTGGTTGATACTTTGAATACTATACACTCCTCCTTTTTGACAAACATCAAAATTTAGTTACCAATAGGAGGTGGCAACTGATCAAAAATGGATTTATATTTTGTCTTGGCTTCGACGAGAGAAACAAAGAGGGCATCCTTTACACTGTCCATTAAATAATTTTGTGCATTAATATCAGCCAATAATGAAATTAAGCCATCTAAAGTGCTTCCCTCTTGTGTAGTAGAGAGGTATGTGGCTTGGTTTAGCTGTTCTTGAATAGATGAAATATGAGGAAGGAATAATGTCTGAAGTGTCATTATGTCCATCCTGATCTTATGCTCTTCATTCCTCAGTTCTAATTGTTGAGCTATGTGCTGTTGAAGCTTAGTATAAAAATTCTGAATTGAATTGGGCTTTGGGGTCAACTTATTTGAGAGATCGGTTGTCTCTTTCTCAATTGCATCAGTTTTATTCTTGATATCTTTAATGAATATAGAAAATATATAGAGTTTTTGAAATAATGAAAGAATGTGCTTGAGTTGAGGGGACAACTCAGCAATAAATGGGACAAGTTTTACCTTGCCAACAACAATGGATTTTTGTACTTCTTCTATCATTTTAGCAGTGAGCTCTTTATCTTTCAGCTTGCTCAAATACTCAGATGCATCAATTCCAGATGTTTCTATTTGATTAAAGAGTTCATCTAGTTGAATATGGATGGCTGCATCGGCTAACACTGTAGCTATAGGAAGCATATCTGATAGTAGTGTCTTGACCTTCTGAAGTACTTTATTCTTCTTCTGTATGGCCATCTATTTTCTTGTTCAGCCTTTGCTTTGCATAGTTCACCAAATTCAGTAAGTGCTTGCCCCTTTAATTTTGAGATATCAACATTGGGCAACACTATTGGTTTTGACAAATCTATTTTGAAACTATGCTTTTTCATCTTCTTTTCTTTACCTTTCATCGAGTGAACCACTACAATAGCTTGAGAGGCTTGCTGACCCTCGGTAGGTTGCTCAGTTGAGGCAACACTTTGGTCGGTTTCTTTGGCCTTTGTAGAGTCCTTCGGTGTCTCGGTACTAGGTGTCTCAGCTGTAACATTTTCCATGCTAGAAGGTGCTTGAGAGGGCTGTCCTTGAGTAGTACCTTCTTTTGTTGTAGCCTTGTCACCTTTGGTGCCTTGTGCTATATCCTTAGGAGTTTCGGTAGAGATAGGTTGATTAACCGGTGGATAAGGCTGAACTTGTACTAAAACGGATTCACTAGATACAAGTTTTGCATATGTAGTACCTTCTATCATTTCCTACTCTGGTGCTTTTGTATCCATCACATCTTCATCTATCTGAATGGTCTCAACAGGATCATGCTCGGTAGCATCAAGACCTTGCTTGGTGACATCAGGATCATGCTCGATGACATCAACTATTTCAATTGTAGATTGTTCACCAGCATCCTTGATTTTGAAAATTTCCTACCACTCTGCTTTTGTCTCATTCTCTACATCAATGTATAGCCCATTCATTAGTTTTAAGGCTCTCTGTTTGACAAGAAATTTTGAATTGTAGGTGGTCAAATGCTCCTTTATTTCTGCTACAGACATATCAGGAAATAGATGGACTAGACTTCTTTCTCTAATTTGTTTCTCTGAGTCCATTGCATATTTCCACCTATTATCAATATGCAAATAAAGTTCATCTGGAAGTGACTTTGCTAGTTCCAATGGAATTAACCGGAACTTTAGAAGTGTGCAGATGACAGCTTCTTCAATTTGTCTCTTCTCATCATTATTCCTAGTCTCATACTTAAAAAATTTAAATGAACTAAATCCACCATATTCTTTCAGATTACCACAAAATTTTTCAACACTATGTATATTTACCTTCTGGCTTTTGACAATCTGGAATTTGTTTGCATCCTCAGATTCTATATCACTAGACTCTTTTTCCAAAATGAGTCTCTGAGTAGATTTCTTGTATGTTCTTGTTACCTTGGGAGCAGTAACACTCTTTTGTTTCTTACTCGGTGATGCGACAGATGCTCTTGTGTTAGGTCTCTTTGGTGGAGGAGTCGGTAGGGCCTTGGAAGTGTCCTATTTCTTTCTTTTTAACACTTTACCCTTTGGCAATTCAGTACTTAGTGTTATTGTTTCCTCTTGAGCTTTTGATTCCTCTGCGGTGATGGCAAGAGTGCCTTTGATAGGTGTAGAGGTGGAGTCTTCTCCGAATTTCTCTGTCAATGCCTTAATCATCTTAGTTGCCTTCCTTGTAGCCTTGGGTACTACAATGCTCATTTTTACTTTTTCTTTCACTTCTTCAAAAGTTCCATACCTCAGCTCGGTAGCATGCCTTGGCAATGTCAGAAATGCATCAATTTGTTGTTGTGTGATATCAAAGTCAATCTCGTAACCCATAGGAGACAAAGATTGAGTCCTCAGTTCCATAGCATTCACATAACAGTAATCAGTGTCAACTTCAAAACATATTTCATCTTTATATTTCTCTACTAGCTAGGGTGGGATCCGGTGCCTGTTATGCATTTTCTCTTGAAATTTACTGAAGTAATCATCCATGATATTTCTCCTAACTTCTTGATGAAGTCATTAATCTGATGGGTGATTGGTCGGTGTAGCTCCCAAACTACTTTACCGACTGTTGGAAAGAATTTTTCAAAGTAGAAAAACATGCATACCAGTAGTGATTCAAACTTCAAAGTATGTGCCGAGTTGTTTTTCTTTGGCTTCTTGATTGTGTTCAAATTCTCAAATAAGTTCTTCAATAATACTTCACAGAAGTCAATCTTCATGCCCTTTTTCACAATTTTATAGGCTAAGTCTACTGTTGCACAGGGTACACTATTTTCCCTTGCCAATTGGAAGAAACAATAACCAATTACTCTAATGGCAAACTTAAGTTCTACATCAGTGACATTGTTTAACTTCAGACCTTTGTAATTAGATTCTACTCTAGTTAAACTGATTAACTCCTTCTGTGATATCATCTTCTGTGCTGGGGCATGATCATAGATAGGATAACTGGTAATCAGATGAATGATTTCCTTAGTGATTTTAAATGGTTGCTCTTCCAGCCACATGAAATCATCATGCACTCTGCTCAGTACAAACTTGACCCACTAGGGTTTGAACACACGAGGGTAGGTTAGGGCTTCAGTCAATCCCTTGATTCTGATGTATTCACACTTGCTATCCATTTTACCATCTGTGCACAATTCATCATAGGTGTCTCTAATCTCAACATGACCGAGTTCTTCAACATGACATTTGGTGAAGAATCTCACATCCTCGACTAACAAGACTCGATCCGGGATGAGTGAAAAGGCGGTTTTGTCATCTAGTTCAGAGGCGACTTTAGGAGTCAAAGAGTATTTCAATGAGGGCTTTTCGATATTCTTGACAACAATGGGGTCTTGGATTTTGGATTCCATTCTAGATTTTAGATAGAAACTAACAAAGGAGTCCTTAGGGTTTGAAAACTAATACATGGTAGTTGCTTCACACTCAGCAGATAATAACAATTTGATATGATCGGTAAACCATCTTGACAGTGTGATGAGATTTGATGTAAATACCTTGGATTCGCTTTGAAGGAGGTTTGATCACCTTGATTCGCTCTGCTTTGCTTGCTCGAAAACTTGGTGAGTGAAAATGACCGCGAAAATGCTTTTAAGTACACAAAATACCTTATCAGGCTCTATGCGGGTTAGGTTAAAACATTAAATGCACTTAGTTCCTCTTTAACCGATTTACTCTCCTTTTTGCTTTAACCGAGTAACCAAGTTTCCTTCATTTACCGACTTGACAGGCTTCTTGTATTCACCGACTTGACAGGTTTCCTGTAAAGTGCTTCAAAAGACTTTGATAGAATCTCAAACTTACTACTACATCTTAACTATGCAGATTTTGAATTTAGTACATAATAGAATAGGAACTGTTATGATTTTAACCTTTAGAGAATGCAGTCCCTTCATACCTTTACCGATTAATTTGGAATAGAAGCACCTAACTCGGTAGGTAAGGTGCTTTGTTCATTTGACAGAATTTCTGTCTTTCTCCAAATCATCTTTAATTTCTCTTCAGATATACTGTTCTTAGATGATGTCTCAATTTGTTCCACTAACTCTTGAGAGTCCTACAAATCATTAGATAATCTTCTTCTTACTTTCATAGATTTTTGCATTTTCCTTTGCATGTCTACAATCACTTGATTAGCATGATCCAGCTCTTCTTGTAGATATACAATCCTCCGAGATTGTTTATAGCCTTCCATTGGTAAGATCTTTCTCTTTAGGTAGTTAAACCCTCTTCCAAGATTCAAGCTCTGATACCAATTGTTAGGCCCAATATGGAAAGCTAATGTACTGAGAGGGGAGGGGTGAATCAATACTTCAAAACTTTTCTTAAATAATAACTTTACGGTTATGCATAAACCGAATAGTGCAGTAACATAAAATAAAGCTAAAACAAATAGATAACAATCATACATGATTCACTCCATAACATATATATTTTGGTTATGCAGAAACTCTTGGTTAGAGAGAAAAACTGTGGTGGGGATGGCACCCACAACTTCACTACTGCAATAATAAAGATGCTCGGTTAGAGCTACATTTTAGCCATTTCTGATAGCTTACCTTGTTAGGAGTAACAAGATCTGTTAGATCTACCTTGCTAAAGGATTTTCCAACACTTAAACTAAATGTTGTACCTGGTTAGAGGCTTTACAATTTATAGACTTGATTAGAGTCTTTTACCCTTTTAGAGGTATCTCTTACAACTTCAAAATATTACAATAAAATCATTACAAATATCTGCAACTTTACATCTGAAATGTTATAGTAGATTCTATGTGCTTAGAATAAGTTACCTTGCTTATAACATACCTCGGTAACCCATATAGTAACTCGGTAAACCCTTCTGTTTACTCCGTTCTTTAACTGTTCTCTGAAAACCTTCTCGGTGACCTCTGTATCTCTGTAACAGTCTTCTTACACACATACATACAAACTTAACTCATGCTGGATAAATAGATCTCTTAAGATGGTGATCCATTCATTGCTTCGATCTTACAAACATGATTTATTGAATGAATAAACATGCAAATTATTTCATTGGTTAGATGACCCCAAAATCATACACAATCTTCTAGTACAATTTCCAATGTGATAACAGTTAGATGTGCCTTGATCTTGTAACACGTTTTCATATGCATATCCAGGTTCAATGAATCTGGTAACACGTTTCACTCAGTGTATATCAAATCAGTGTGTCACCTTTGCTACTCAGTAGGCATAAAAAGATACTCAGTAGATAGCTCGGTGTATACTGCGTTCTATGACTGCTTTCTTCTGTAACCGACTAGACTGTGCATACCGACTTCTCTGTGTATACTGACTGCATGATTCGGTAGTGGTAACCAACTAGAGTATATAATATGACTTTGAATATAAAAAATAATGGCAATTTGATAAGTAGTAACAGTTCGATATGATGATGATGATTCCAGTAAGTAGTGTTGGTGTGGTTGTTTTTGGTGTAATTCATGATGCTTGTGGATGTTTCTAGATCATGTCCTATTTGTGTTGTTGGACCACATTGAAATTTGTGCTTGTGGTTGATTATTTTCCTCAGTATGATGGTGTTCTTCATGTTCTTGGCCAACATGTTGATTGTAGCGTGTTGTGGATGTTCGAGGTGGTAATTTAGGTCCATGATATGTCTTGGCTAACATTGTTTTGGTCCGCATCAGTTAATTTTTATTTAATCAATAGTTATATCATTTGTATTGTGTGTGTTGAGCCGACCTTGAAATATAGGTTGATGATTTGTATAAATGTATATAATAATCACGTGAGAGATATATCTGCGAGTGTATATGAATGTGTGTGATTAGATAAGTGTGCAAATAAGTGTTTTAATGTTTCAAAAGTGTGAAGAAGTATGGTAGAGAAGATCAAATTGTGTGCTTAACCAGAACTATAACTAGACATTTGGAGATGTCATTTTCTTAGTTCATGATCTTTCAAATGTAATATGAATTTGTTTGTCAGACAGTGAGTCTTCCTTAGGGTTGTAGCCCTTCTTGTTTTTTAGCAGCACTCTCTAGGTAGTGTGCCTGAATGCATGTGCATTCCATTGTAATACTTCTAATAGAGTATATCATTTTGTGGGTTCATCCCCACCGTGGTTTTTCCTTTGACCGGGTTTTCCATGTCAAAAATATTTGTGTTAAGTGTGTTATTGATGTGGTGTTGATTTATGCTTTTACTGTTAATTATTAGTGTAGACACCTAAAAATGGTCAACGCTTGCGGAGTTATACTTTAACATTGGCGCATTGCCTCATTTTAGGTTTTTTGCGTCGCATTAACATTTCTCCTATGATTCGCACTTGGTCTTTATCATTTGCGAGCATCGAGTCATTCTTCTACATTCTTCATTTGTCTCGCTTTCAAATTTGGTCTTGTCGATAACAATCTTTAATCATGATTTTGGTCGATCTTGTCAATCTCTTATCAACTTGTTAATCTCGTCGTTTTACGATCGATTTGTCATCGATCCTTGTCCTCTTCAATCATGTCAATTTGGATCAATTTGTCATTGTTCCTCGGCACATTTATCAATCAAATCATTTATTAATTCAAAATCATGATCGAATCGACATCAAATCACTCTTACATCAAGACCTAATTGTCATTCTTGCATTTCTAATTCATCTTCCAAGGTTTTATGATTTATTCATTTAGTCTTGTTTGGCATTTTCCCTCTAGGTTAAATAATTTATTTATTTATCCTAAGTCTTCTTGTCACAATTAAATGTTTATTTAATTGGCTAATTAATTCCTCCTATTTTTGTAAATTAATTAATGAATGAGAAATTATTAATTAATTTACCTATTTTTCATCAATTTCCTAATTTCCAAGTCATTATTTTCAACCTAATTTTCTAAATTCTCCTAAATTCCTAAATGTCTATTTCTATTTCAAATTCTTGTCATAAATCTTTGCATAGCAATTTGTCATAAATTGTCATAAATTGTCATAAAATCCTTGCATAGCAATTTGTCATAGACATGTCATAATTTTGCTATTCTTGATTTGAATTTCCATTCAAATCACTATCATGCTAATTTGTTCATCTCTCCAATTCTTCTATAAATTGGATGAATTTCTTCAATCAAAGCCCTAATCCCTAATAATTGGTAATCAGACTATCGAATTTCTAGTCAATCACATTTCTAGTACTCTTGATCAATAATCTTGTTTACTTGCTTTCAATTATGTGTGTGCACTTGTAGGTGAGATCCACAACCAAACCATTTGAAGAGGAAAGAAGAACAATGGAGCCGCATGAAGGAGCATTCAAATCATACCTTTGGTTTTCTTAATTTCTAGTTTTGAATGTTTTTATTTCATGTCTCTATTGAGTGTTGTTTAGGATAGATTCATTGCATTCTAGCCTTTTGTGATTAGACAATGATTAATGAATATTTTGACTTGTTTTTGATGATTTCTTATTTCCTATGCTACATTAATTGGTGAACCCGACGTGAACACTAACCATCTAACCTCTTTATGGTGTTTTTGAGTGCTTTCAAGTTGATTTGCAGGCCAAAAACCCAAAAATAGGGTCGTGCAGGGTTTTCTGGAGACTTCTGCGCCTATGTGAAGCAACTTGCGTCTGTGTTAAGCATTCTACACTTGTGTTGAAGATATTTTGCGCTTGTGTCATGACTTCTGCGCCTGTGTCATGACTTCTGCGCCTGTGTAAAGTCCAGAACAGGGGTAAAAATGCAGTGTTTTACTTGAAATTTGTTTAGTTTTTGCATTCTATTTTCTGTGCTTTGGATTTTGGTACTAATTATCTATGCAGAATCTTGGCATATGCATGGCAAAGAAAATAAATCAAACTACTAACATGTGTTATGCAGAATCGATAGTCAAAGACAACAAATCAAACCTCTAACTTGGGTTTTGCAGGTGGCCTTGGAGAAACAACTAAACTTGGTGTTTGTCATTAATGTTATAGGCACCTAGTATGATTTCTAAATAGGTTGGAATGAACATGTTTTTGCTTTGATTGTTGAGTGTGACATTGGAGTAGGAGAGTATGCTCTCATCCTTCTTAGGGTGATCAGAAATCCAGATCTTCGATACCATGCTCATGTCTTTGATTGTGTGTCACCTTTAGAGGGCCTGCCTTCCTGACCATTTGCTTTTGCAAGCAAGTGATAATCGTGAGAAGGGAACGACCCAAAGTGAGTATGGCTAGAATTCCTTGGCATTATAACTCACTATAAAAAAATACCCGATGAGCGAAAGCTTTGAAGGAAGTGTTACGTGGGAATTGCAGTTACTTGGGAAGTGATGACCCTTGAACTCTTTCTCATATCAACATCTAAGTAGGGCCTCTTGGTCTAAATCATGCTTGCGTGACTACATTTGTTTGGTATCTTGATGGGCTTAATGTCTCAATCACGCTTGCATGACATCAAGGAGTAATGCTTAATAGAAATCCTTACTAAACACCTTGTTTTAGAGGCCAAAAACCCTTCTAGTTGCTTGAGAAGGACAAGTTCGGATACTTGGAAGAGATACTAAGTTCACCATGGGGAGATTTACATGGGGACTGATGCTTGGCTACCCTGAGAAGTGAGTGCCATGGAGGGGAGCCCGTGGGGTCAAGCATCTATGTATTCTCCTTGAATCCCATAACAAGTCTACCTCTCAAGTACCTAATGTCTTGGCCTACCATAAGAAATGTGGGAATGAGCATGGTTGTCTTGAATCTAAGTTGCAATATCTTGTCTTCTTTGCTTGTCAAAAGTTGAATTGTATCTCATTTCAAGAACAAGGAAAATTTATCCAAAACAAGGTTAAACACAAGAGCATTTCATCCAACAAAGTTAAACACATCTTCAAACATGGTTATCAAACATTGTTCAAAATCTTGTCTTAACATTCATGTCACTTATATTTAGGTTCATCCTAGTTTGCATTTTGCAAAGTCATTGTCTATTACCAAGGTTAAGTTTCACCTAGGTCATACTCCTTTGCATATCACTAAGGGTCATCCATTTGCATATGTACTCTTGCATTAAAGCCATACCATTGTCATACATTGCATACCCTAGGTCTCTTCATCAAGATTAGGTCATTATCATATCATATTAGGGTCACTTGCATATTAATTGTCCCTTAGCATATAGTGTCAAAACTAGGTTTTGTCATGCTTGAATAATCCAAATCTTTGATAAACCCTAAGTCATTGCTAAGAAGTCTAGACCTCATCAAACCCTTTGTCCTTTTGTCATCAATGTCATTTCGTCAAACCTAGCTTAGTATCCAAGCATATAGGGGAGACATTGTCATCTTGTCCTTTGTCACTTAGTCCTTTTGTCCTTTGAGGTCTAGACATCATTTCAGTTTCCTAAGGGTCTCTTTTTAGATTTGCATTTCAGAAGTTTGTCAAAATCTTGAAAAATAACCAAAAACATAGGTTGCACTCTTGCCATAGATTGCATTCTCATTTATCTAGTTTGCATTTAGTTGCATATCATAAACTATCCTTGAAAAATTCCAAAAAAAATATTGCATTTGCATAGTGACATGTCTATTGAAACAAGGTTCCAAGCACCAATGATGCAACAAAGTTTGACATATCAACCGACAATGCAATCACAATTCTATCCAACCCATCAACAAGGCAATATCGATCAAACTTTTTATGATGAAACAAGTCTCCAAATACAAAAACTAGAGGAGAAACTAGCTCAAGAACAAGAGATATTGGAACAAAGAGTGAAAAACATTGTGAAGAATAGATCACAAATGTCCAAAATGTTTCAAAAATTTCCAGGTCGAAATCTAAAGATTGAGCCAATTGATGTAAGATCCCTTCTTGAACGATCAGACATACCAGCTCTCCTCTCACAAATAGAGATGATGAAACAATTTCAAGAGAAGAGACAACATCAATTTCAACATTATGTGCCTTCACATCAAGAATAAGAAGGCGTTTACTATCAATCAGATTTTCAACCATCACAACCAATACAACCAATGGTTCAACCAATTGTTCAACATATTCAACCAACACAACCAATGGTCCAATTTCAACAATATGTCCAACCAACTATACAATGTCAACAACTAGTTCAACCAATGGTGGAATATCAATGTCAACAACCACAATCACCAAACATTCAAAAACAAAGGTTGCAACACGCACCAAGCCAAATTTTGAACATGTCAAACCAATTTGATCAACATCTAGTTTGAAATCAAAACACGACATCAAACCAAGACCAAATTCTTGCCAAACAAGTTCAAATTCCAGATACAACCATGTCAAAACCTCTAAAGAAAGGTGGCTTTATTGCAAGGCTCTTAAGGAAACTACCAAGTGAGTTCTTTGAGGAAGATCAAGATAATACAACTATGTCTAGCAATGCCTCATCCCCCCGCAAACAAATTGACTCTCCAGTGACATCTATCCCTACACCTTTAGAAGTTTCACAAGAACCTTCCATATTATCCTCATCCAACAATACACCCAAGGATGCAATTATCCAAGGGCTATCCATAATTGATAATCCAATTCATGATGCACATCCTTGTCATGTTTCAGAAATACAAGACCCAATGCCACCATGCACTTTATTGCCATTACCTGTTTTAGAGGACCCCATTCGAAGTCCCTCTTCCTCATGTTCAAGTATTGATTCCTTCCCATAATCCATCACAAATGTTCAAAGTGCATTTCCTTCATGCCAAAATATTGATACCTCACCAAAATCCCTCGTGCATATCCAAAGTCCAACCTCATGTCAAGAGGATAGTTTAGAGCATGAAGAAACGTGTCCTAAGGAAAATCAAGATCAAGATCCTGAAACCTTATCATCCCATCCAATTGTTGACTAGGACCCCATCTTCCTAGACACTCACGATGATTCCCCTATTCTTGTCCATCCTATCCAAATTCCTATTGACACTCCATTCCCCGAGAAAGATCAAGATATCCCAGTCCATCCAATCCCAAACGATCCCCTTCCATTTCATGAAAAAAATGTCCTTTCAAATCCCATTGACATTCCACTTCCTAAGAAAGATCAAGATATCCCTTCCATCCTTTCCGATGATCCCATTAAAAGTCAAGAGAAAAGCACCTTTAAAGAGGATTCCAATGATCTTCCTCCTTGTCAAGATAAAATTATTCCTTCAGATCCTCCACAAGATCCACTTGTTCCTCCATCTCCTTGTCTTAATCCTCCATATACACCCCAAGAGCGCATTCCTTTTGATGATCCCATTATTTCTCCCATTCCATCTCTTGAAGAGCCTGTCATTGAACCATGTCCACTACACAATCCTAGTCCCCCTCATGATCCTAATCCCCCTCATGATTCTAACATGTCAGTACAAGATGTTCATGAACCCTCGACATGCACAATGGGTTCTTCCACTTTGGTGAAATCCGATCCACTTCAAGATCTCATTATTTGTCTCATATCATATCCACCTCATAATGGACTCGCATCTTCTTCCGAAAGAAATGAGTATCCTACAAGTCAAGATATTCATAAAGGCAAAGGAGTAGATCTCCATAAGAAAGAACCCCTCCATATCAAAGAAGATCTTAAGGGTCATGTCTACACAACTCACTCTCAAGACGTTGGTATCCCTCCATCAAAATCCAAACATATCCCTTCCCCATCATACCTTCCATCCATCTTAGGTCCTTATATCCCTTCGTCCTCTATGCAAGGTCAGCAAAGGCACACATCCTTGAGTAAATTTCATCAATCCAAAAGAAGTCCATTTCATTCATATCCATCCATACATTCCTTTCCCCCTCCAAGCAATTTGGATGCCAAGTATCAAAGTCATAAGTCTAGAAATCCACATGTATTCAAGGATCAACATGTCCAATATAATCGACATGTCAAAACAAAGAACAATGTGATCTATAAAGAAAAAGAAATATCCAAAAGGCCACAAAGGCCCACTGAGCAAAATAAAGCAAAGTCAAAATATATATGGGTTCCTAAATCCCTTGTGCAAGCAATGCACTCCAAGGAACCACAAAATCATGAAAAATAAAAAACCATGTGGATCCCTAAGCGGCTCCTTGAAGCACAAAAGCCTAAAGAAACATCCAACTTGGCATCCAAAATTTCTATTCCTCCATCCAAACCGTCCAAGTCTATTTCTCCACCACCTCCTTCTTCCATTTTGGGCCCTTATGTCCCAAAATCCCAAGCTATTCCTCCATCCAAATCTCACAATCTGAGATCCATTCTTCCTCCATTAGTCCATCACCCCTCAAGGTGTGTGCCAATGTCGATCTTGCCTTCATTTCCATCCACTAAAGCACAATTCTTCCAATACCCTATCCATTATCCAATGCATATTTTGCATCCTTCGATCCCTTTGGTCCAATCCTTTGCATAAATCCTCGCCTTAGTTCCATCTCATTTTCCATGTCCTTATCCTACCAATGTCTTTGAGCATACTTTTAAAGGTCATGGTCCATTTTTTTTCAAGGCTACTATCCAAAAAAAAAAAAAGACGCTTGAGTCCTTCTTCCATCCCCTATCATGTGTCCATCTTCTATTGAAAAAGCTCAAAAATTAAAAAAGTCAAAAAGCAAAAAAAAAAAAAAAGACAAAAGAAAAAAAAAAAGCAAAAATAATTCGTCCACTGGTGAAAACCTGGCAAACAGGCGCCTTGGGCAAGTACCATGATGAAAACCTGGCAAATAGGCGTCATGTGTAATCCATGAAATTCTTGCACACCACACTTGGGGGCAGATTTCCTCCTTCATATCTTATTGCCCTTCACTATCCTATCGAACCCCTGTCATTACCCTTCATATCCTATTGTCCCTCATGTCCAGTTTCCCTTTCCACCTTTGATCTTGACAAGGCTGAGGATCATCATGAGCATTATGCATCTTGTTTGCAGCTTTCAGTCTATCATAGCTTTTGGTCATTTATCTATTTGCTTATTACAACCTTTCATCCATATTCCCTAGCTTATTGCAACTTTTTGCCACTATCCTATCCCAACCTTCAGTCCATGTCCCTTATCCATTCTTGGTCTTGCTTATCCTATCCATATCTTATCACTATCCATACACTCTTTTTCATTCCTTGATCTTGATCTGACATAAGGACGCAAAATTTAAACATGTAGTTTCAAAAACCTCTTGATATGTCCTTCATGCCATTTCACTACTTTACATTGTCATATCTAGTCTCTTGTCCCATCACGCAATAGCCCTTGGAAATTGCATCCATATTGTCTCCATAATAAAAGGCCTTTGTCTTCCCTCTATCCACCATCATTTCAGAAAGCCTATTTATTCACCTGTCATATTCCTTGCCTTGCTAGACACTGGGGGCAAAATCCATAAAAAAATTGAAAAATGTCCTGAAATAATTCAAAAAAAATTGAATAATGTCCTGAAATAATCCAAAAAAGTCAAATAAAGTCTTGAAAAAATGAACAAAAAAATTGTAAAAACTCGAAAGGCAAAACAAAACATAAATAATCCCTCTGTTCATAGACAAATTACTGAGTATACATCCAACGACTCACAATCAAACACTGTGCTTTAATGAAATCATGCATTAACAGATGAACTTTTTCACCCAAACCAGACATTCAAACTGATCAACATTGTCATCAACCTCAAAATCAATTTGTCCTTGGCACACTATCATGAGTCTTATACAGGGTGTGGTATACTCGAAACCAGACTGTGTCCTGTCTTAGACGGGGTACCGCATGTCCTGAAACCAGACAGCATGATCGTCCTATCAGCACTTTCAACTTTTGACAATGAAGATCAAGATGTTTGTTTGATTTGTTGGAATTTGTGCATCTTATCTTTTTACTGATTTATCTTTGGCTTCGGTCATGTTCCTATGTTGCTCGATGATGTCACTGAGTGATTTAGAGTGACCGGGATGGTTCATGGTCCTTTTTTTTTTTGTTGTGATTGTTGTTTGTCTGTGATGTGTCTGTCTTTTGCAAAAAGGGTTGCATTTCAGCTCTGGCCTTCAATGCCATGATGCTACGCATCCATTTTACCATATCAAATAAAGGTTCTCACCTACTTATGTGCATTTGTGAAAGCAAGTTTTTCTTCATCTCTACCTATCCTCTGTCTAATTTCTTCTTACTAACATTTCTTCGGTCAGTCTTGGCAGTCTGTTTGATCCTATCATTTTCTATCATTCTTATCGATCAATTGGCCTCTTTTCTGCATGTTTCCGGCCAATTCCTCGAGGGGGCATGCATATGTCATTGTTATTGTCTGGGGCATTTTCATATGTCATTGTCAGCATCCGGGGCATTTTCATTATTGTTCTTTGAAACAACGCTTAAAATCGCATTGTCTCAAAGAGGGGCAAAATGTAGACACCTAAAAATGGTCAACGCTTGCGGAGTTATACTTTAACATTGGCGCATTGCCTCATTTTAGGTTTTTTGCGTCACATTAACATTTCTCCTATGATTCGCACTTGGTCTTTATCATTTGCGAGCATCGAGTCATTCTTCTACATTCTTCATTTGTCTCGCTTTCGAATTTGGTCTTGTCGATAACAATCTTTAATCATGATTTTGGTCGATCTTGTCAATCTCTTATCAACTTGTTAATCTCGTCGTTTTACGATCGATTTGTCATCGATCCTTGTCCTCTTCAATCATGTCAATTTGGATCAATTTGTCATTGTTCCTCGGCACATTTATCAATCAAATCATTTATTAATTCAAAATCATGATCAAATCGACATCAAATCACTCTTACATCAAGACCTAATTGTCATTCTTGCATTAATTCCTCCTATTTTTGTAAATTAATTAATGAATGAGAAATTATTAATTAATTTACCTATTTTTCATCAATTTCCTAATTTCCAAGTCATTATTTTCAACCTAATTTTCTAAATTCTCCTAAATTCCTAAATGTCTATTTCTATTTCAAATTCTTGTCATAAATCTTTGCATAGCAATTTGTCATAAATTGTCATAAATTGTCATAAAATCCTTGCATAGCAATTTGTCATAGACATGTCATAATTTTGCTATTCTTGATTTGAATTTCCATTCAAATCACTATCATGCTAATTTGTTCATCTCTCCAATTCTTCTATAAATTGGATGAATTTCTTCAATCAAAGCCCTAATCCCTAATAATTGGTAATCAGACTATCGAATTTCTAGTCAATCACATTTCTAGTACTCTTGATCAATAATCTTGTCTACTTGCTTTCAATTATGTGTGTGCACTTGTAGGTGAGATCCACAACCAAACCATTTGAAGAGGAAAGAAGAACAATGGAGCCGCATGAAGGAGCATTCAAATCATACCTTTGGTTTGCTTAATTTCTAGTTTTGAATGTTTTTATTTCATGTCTCTATTGAGTGTTGTTTAGGATAGATTCATTGCATTCTAGCCTTTTGTGATTAGACAATGATTAATGACTATTTTGACTTGTTTGTGATGATTTCCAATTTCCTATGCTACAATTAGATCTAAAATTGTGGTTGAGTTAAGTAAAGTTTTGAGAAAACTGATTTACCCCCCTCTCAATTTTTTGCCTTGTAGCCAACAATTGGTATTAGAGTTAGATCCTCTGAAAGAAGCTTGACCACTTGGGGTGATCCGGGGTGACAACCTATGCTTACAAGAAGGATAGTCTGAGATTTGATGGAAGAAATTACTCTCTTTGGAAGAATCGAATGGAATGTCACTTGAGATGCATTGGAGACCCTTACTGGACAATTACTAAGAATGTGTATAATGTTCCTTCGAATGGTGGTACAACTCTAGATGAGATCAAGGAAGATGAACACAATATTAAAGCTAAGGAAGCATTGTTGAGTGCCCTGACTGATTTTGAGATGACTAATGTTATGGATTTGTAGACTACTCATGAGATTTGGAAGAAGCTAAGGACTTTGTATGAAGGTGACAACCATGTGAAAGTTTATAAGTTGCAAAGCCTAAAAGGGATGTATGAGATGCTGAGAATGAGTGAAGATGAGAATATTACCTCTTTTATGTAGACAGTGAATGAGCTTGTGTTTAATATTAGATGTGTCAGTGGAGTGTTGGAAGAATCAAAGATTGTAGCTAAAGCGTTGAGATCCTTGCATCCTACTTACAAACACAAAGCTGTTGCCATTGAGGAAATCCAGACTATGACAAATGTGACTAGAGACATGCTGATTGGAAAGCTTGTTGCCTTTAAATTGAGAAAATTTGGTGAATCTCTTCCTAAGTCAGAATCTTCATTCAAAGCTACTATTTCCAGGAAGCAAAAATATGATCCAGGAGAAAATTTTGCAAGGGTGTCTAGATATGAGAAGGAGATGAAGGAAATTGAAGATGAAGAAAGAGAGCTTTAGAAGCTTGAAGCACTTATTGCCAAGAGACTACCTAAAGGAGCCAGTAAGTATGAAGGAAATTTACCTCTTAAATGTTTTTCAAGTCATAAGATGACATTTTACCTCAAGGTGTTCGAAAAGAGTTCCCAAGTTCAAACCTAACAAGCCTATATTTCAGACAAAATGTTATTAGGCTGTTGATGAAGGTGTGAAATATGATGAATCTGATAAGGGAAATTCAGGAGATGAATGGGTGTTTATTTCTATCAAGGAAGATGATCCGGTGCCTACTAATTCTACTAACTGCATTAATGAGGAGAAATCTTTGGCTACTAAAATTGAAGAGAGAGATGAATGGGTGATTGATAGTGGCTTCTCTCATCACATGACAGGTGATAAGAGTAAATTTGTAAGTATTGAAAAGTATGATGGCAGTGTAGTAAGATTTGGAGATGACAAAGTTGGTATAATCCATGGTAGAGGTTCTATTTCTCTTGATGGTAAGCATAACATTGATGATGTCTTTTATGTTGAAGGTCTAAAGAATAATATTTTGAGTGTTGGACATATGTTTAATAAGGGTTATGATTTGGAATTAAAGAATGGCAAGTGGAAGATCTTGAGTAGCTCTGGAATTGAGATTGCATCAGGTACAAAAACTAAAGGTAATATCTTTCACTTGAATGTTGGTGGTAAAAGTTGTTTTATTTCTCAAATTGATGAAAGTTGGTTATGGCATAAGAGGATGTGTCATGTGAATTTTTATTTCATGATTACGATAAGTTCTACTCAAGAAGTGATAGATATTTCTAAGTTGGTAAAGCCTACTAATCCGATATGCAAGGAATGCCAATTAGGGAACCAGACAAGAGTTACTTTCAAAAGAAAACAACATTATTCTAATGATTATTGGATCTTGTGCATATTGATTTGTATGGTCCTTCTAGAGTGTGAAACTTGCAAGGTGATAGGTACTTCATGTTTCTAATTAATGAATATCAAAGGTTGTTGTGGGTTACTTTCTTGAGAGATAAGTCTAAAGCATTGGATAAGTTCAATATTTTTAAAGCTATGGTTGAAATTGAGATTGGACTAAAGATGAAGTGTCTGAGAGATTTGATAGAGGTGGTGAATTCACTTTCAGTGATTTTAATGCATTTTGTGAAGAACATGGGGCGAAGAGACAATTATCTGCTCTATGGACCCCTCAACAGAATGACATTGTGGAGAGAAAGAAAAAAATAATTCAAGAAGCTACTAGAACCATGATGATTGAAGGAAATTTTCCACATATTTACTGGAGAGAATTTGTAAGTATTGTTGTATACACTCTTAACCGGGTGCATATCAAAGGTGATACTAGTGAGACTCCTTATGAGCTATGGTTTGGTCATGTTCCTATAGTTAAATATTTAAAATTTTTTGGAAGTAAATACTATATCAGAAGAGATGAAGATTTAGGAAAGGTTGATCCTAGATGTGATGAAGGAATCTTTCTTGGTTATTCTACTAAGAGCAAGGCCTACTGGTGTTATAATAAGAGATTGAGAAAGATAGTTGAGAGTGCTAATGTGAAGGTTGATTAAAGAAATGAGAGATAGATCAAATCTTGTAGATATGATTCAGATGATCGGGATGTTAGTTTAGATGAAGGAAAACAAGTGCAGACCCAAAATCAAGCTCATTTTAGTTTGGAGAAGCCATAGAATGAAGGAGAAGGTACAAGTGCTAGTGCAAAAGAAAGAGCTCAAGAGTCTAAAAATCAAGATAATCCTAAGACTCCTAGGTATGTAAGATTGAATCATTCAAAGAATCATATCATAGGTGATAAGAATAAAGGTATGCAAACTAGAAGAAGAATTGCTAAATATTATTGTTTGATTTCTAAAATTGAACCTAAGGATATTAATGATGATGTAAAGATGAAAATTGGGTTAAAGAAATGGAAGAAGAATTGAACTAGATATAAAAGAATAATACATGGATTCTTGTTCCCAGATGTAAGGATAATAATGTGATTGGAACTAAATGGGTCTTTCAAAACAAATTGAATGAGGAAGGTGAAGTGGTTAGGAACAAAGCAATATTTTTTTGTAAGGGATATTCTCAAATGGAAGGAATTGATTTTGAGGAGGCTTTTGCTCCTATGGCCAGAATTGAGGCTGTTAGACTATTTCTTGCTTATTCTGCTTATAAGGATTTCAATATTTATCAGATGGATGTCAAGTCAGCCTTTATTAATGGTGAATTGGAAGAGGAAGTATATATAGAGCAACCAGATGATTTTCTATTGATAGATCGGGGAGTTATGAGGTGTAGATTAAAGAAAGCATTGTATGGACTCAAGCAAGATCCTAGAGCTTGGTATGCTAGATTGGATAAGTATTTGCTGAAGCTATAATTCAACAAAGGTATTGTTGATAGTAATTTGTAATTCAAGATCGATCATGATAGAATTTTGATTGTTGAGGTATTTTTTGATGACATTATTTTTTGTGGAGATGATAGTTTGTGCAAGAAGTTTGCTGATGATATGTAGAATGAGTTTGAAATATCTATGACTAGAGAGATGGAATTCTTTTTGGGATTGCAAATTACTCAGTTAGATAAAGGCATTTTTGTATCTCAATCCATGTATGTGAAAGAGTTGTTGAAGAAGTTTGGTTTGGATGACTCAAAGCCAGTTGGTACTCCTATGGTGACTAGATGTAAGTTGACTAAGGATGTTGATTCTCCAAAAGCAAATTAGACTAGATACAAGTCTATGATAGGCAGATTTCTCTATTTGAATCAAACTAAAATGGATATTATGAATGTTTTGTGTCTTGATACTAGATTTCAAGCTGATCCTAAGGAATCTCATATCACTGCAGTTAAGAGAATTTCTAGATATTTGAAAGGGACAGTCGAATTTGGCTTGTGGTGCCTTAAAGATGATGACTTTACCTTGAGTGCTTTGATGTTGATTGGGCAAGTGAAATGTTGATGATAGGAAGAGTACTAGTGGTGGTGCATTTTTATTGGGTAGGAAGTTGGTTTCATGGATGAGTAAGAAGCATAATGCTATTTCTTTATCTACTATAGAGGCATAATGCATTGTTGTTGCTAGCGATTGTACTCAGGTGATGTAGATGAAGCAGATGCTGAAAGACATCAAAGTTGTTTATGATGAGCCTACTACTACATATTGTGATAATTCAAGTGCTATTAACATTTTTAATAATCTACTGCTGCATTTTAAGACTAAGCATATATCAATCAAGTTTCATTTCGTGAGAGAGAAGGTTAATGAGAAGGAAGTCAGATTGGAGTATGTATCTACAAAGGAATGGATTGTAGATATCTTTACTAATCCCTTGCCTAAGGATACTTTTGAGTATCTTAGAGAGGAGATAGGGGTAATTGTCCCTCTTGATGAGAACAAAGATGCATTCAGTTGCATTAGTCTAGTAAATTTCATAGAGACATCTTGCATCTGAATTGATGAATGGTGACTGGTACTCAGGGGGAGCATTCAGATGTTCAAATTATAAGAAGAAAGATTTTGTCTAAAGTGAGAGAGATTTGTGCAATATGTGCCTTTAGCATTGATATCAAAGGAGGAGAGAGAGCTATGTGAAAAACCTATGTTGAGTTGTGTGCATGATCTAAGGGGGAGATAATTATTTTCTTTCTTTGCATTGATTATTTTTCACATTCATATGTTTCCATCAATGCCAAAGGGGGAAATGTTTGGATATTATTGAGAAGTTTGCTAGAATGTGTTGTTGTCATTGATGTCAACATATTCCTCTGTGTGTTCCAGTTTTGCAATCAGATTAAGTGAATTGGTTTGGCCAGTGTGTTTCATATGAGTTGTTTTGGATTAAAGGGTTTTGAGATAAGTATCTCTAGTTGATTCAAATCAAGTTTCCATGATTCACATGGAGATTTGATCAAGTTATGAGATCCGGTATTGTGGTTGGTTTTTCAATTGTTCGATGTTAATCAGTATTTTGGATTTTACTTTGCATTTCTCTATGTTGCAATATCTTGGTTTGTGGATTCGACAAAGTATTTAGGACATTCTAGTGTGTCCTCAATTCAGATGGTTCTTGATTTGGAGGTCCGCAAGTGATTTTTCTAAGTTGATAGTCATTGTAGTTAGTGTTCTTGAAGTTTGGTATGATGAGGATGACGATTCTAGTAAGTGGTGTTGGTGCAGCTATTTTAGGTGTAATTCATGATGCTTGTGGATGTTTCTAGATTATTTCCTATTTGTGTTGTTGGTCCAAATTGATTGTTGTGCTCGTGGTTGATGATTTTCCTCAGTATGATGGTGTTCTTCATGTTCTTGTCTGAAATGTTGATTGTTGCATGTTGTGGATGTTCAAGGCATAATTCTTGGAGGTGTTTCATGTTCAAGGTGGTGATTTAGGCCCATGTTATGTCTTAGCTGACATTGTTTTTGTTTGCATAAGTTAATTTTTATTTGATCAATAGTTATATCATTTGTATTGTGTGTGTTGAGCCAACCTTGAAATATAGGTTGATGATTTGTATAAATATATGCAATAATCATGTGAGAGATATATCTGCGATTGTATCAAAATGTGTGTGATCGGATAAATGTGCAAATAAGTGTTTTGATCTTTCAAAAGTGTGAAGAAGTGTGGCAGAGCAGATTAGATTGTGTGCTTAACTGAAAGTGTAACCTGACATTTGGAGATGCTATTTTCTCAGTTCACGATCTTCCAGATGTAATCCGAATTTGTTTGTAAGACAATTAGTCTTCCTTAGGGTTGTAGCCCTTCTTGTTTTTGAGAAATGTGCTTGAATGCATGTGAATTACATTGTAATATTTCTAACAGAGTATATCATTTTGCAGGTTCATCCCCATTGTCATTTTTCTCTTGACTGGGTTTTCCACATCAAAAATCTTGGTGTTAAGTGTGTTATTGATGTGGTGTTGATTTATGCTTTTACGATTAATTATCAGATCTGAAATTGTGGTTGAGTTAAGTAAAGTTTTGAGAAAACCAAATTGCACCCCCCCTCTCATTTTTTTGCCTTGTTGCCAACAGCACTCACATGAAGGACAAATAATTCCATGAAATAAAAGGCATTAAGTTATGAAAAATACAACTCAAAGGAAGATGCAATCTTTGAAAAGGATAGAGAGAGAGTTTAATATATATTATCCTTTCCCCCAAGCGAGGAGACAAGGAAGAATTATGTTTATATCCAAGTATGATTGGAATCAAAAATACATCAGCACACATGAAAAAGAGCCCCTAGTAAAATTAACCACTAACATCATAGGGTAGGGAGCAACATAATAGGGTGAATGGAGTGCTAAGACACTACCTCTTCACTAAGAAAAATTGCAAGATTAGTTGTAAGAGCTATGTGATCTCCATCATATTGGTCTTGAACAAATTCTTTAAAATATTTACAATTTCCAAGAGAATGCAAATAAAAATGATGCAAAAGATAATACTCGTCACCTTCTTTGTTTTTATTATTATATTTTATGAAATGAAATATCACATGCTTATCTTACTTCAATCTCCAAAAGATTTTGTAGCCATTTTTTCTTGATTGTCAATATGGCTAGGTTTTGTCTATTGAGATGTAGGACAAGATGTTCTAGTGGAAGGAGAAGGATGGTTTTCTTGAGGAAAAAGAGTTGGTAAAGAAGGAGGAGGATTTTTTCTTGAGGTAAAGGAATCGGTAAAGGAGGAGGATTACTTGATCTAAAAACTTGTTTTGATGGACGATAGTTTCTATATCTTGCAAAATACTCCTTAGGCATTTGAACCTTATGAGCATCCTCCATAGATGTTTGATATTTGGGATATCATAGGAATTATTTAGTAAATTGTGTGGGCGGGTCTATAGAGGTCTTAATTCCTTCTTTATATTTTTCAAGTCCTTGTCCTCTATAGCTTTGTTTTGAAATCATATTATATCTAACTTCATAAGATGTTCTCAATTGTGAAGGAGAAGGGCTTTCATTATGAATTTATTCAAAATTTATAGTGTAATGACACATAGAAGGGTCAAATGGATAATTATATGAAGAAGGTATATCCTTTGTAGGGAAATTCTCCTTTCTATCATCATTATGCATGTCCTCTTTGGTTTACAAGAAAGAAGTGCCCTTATCATTTAAGGGTTCATCTTTGTTTAATATTATGTGAGAAGAAAGATCATAAAAAAAATGCATAACATTATCTTTCCTAAAAATATATTGACTATTGCGATAAGCTCTAGGAGAATAAGGAGGATCTAGAGGGATTGATATACTAACATTTTGACCTTGTCCCCCTTGCAATAGAGAATGTGTATGAGAGGAAGATGCTGCCATGTTTCTCTTCAATATTTTCTCTCCATTGAGAGATCATTGATAGGAGTATTGATCTTTCAGGTCATTCTCTCGAGATACCCTAGGAGAGGTATAAGTGTTATCCTTTTCAATGTCATCTCGATGATTATCATTATCTACAAAAGATTTTAGGTGATCTACATATGCAATGCATTTTCTTAAACATGGATGATTATTTTGAAAATAGGTCTATTATTGGAAGAGCACAATTATTTACTAAGTTATTTAGGAAAAGAGAAATGACCCTTGTTTTGGAGTTGTTGGGTGTCGATAATAAGAAAAGATCATGATACATTAGTAAAAGAAACTATATTGAAAATTTGCAAGAAGCATTAAAATGTATTGACAACACAAGTCGAGGTGTTGAATTAAGTGTTACACGTAGACCATTGATGACTATGATTTCTAGTAAGAAATTATCTCATAGAAATCAAGCTCACACAATTTCTCAATTAATGAAGGTATCCAGAAGAACTGTTCAAAGATATATTAGGAAGAGAAATATGTTAGATGAAACATTGGAAACAATTGGGTAAATACCTGTAGGGTTCCTCCAAAAGACAAAATTTCTGAAGATGTAAAAAGATAGGTCATTGAATATTGGACCAACCACTCATGTTTCTTCCAATAGAAGGGACACTATATAGATGATAGATGAAGATGGTACAAAAATTTCACATCCAAAACATTTTCTAGATACAACACAAAGTGAACTGTTTGAAGCATTCAAGCAAAAATTTTCAAATGTGAAGATTTGTCAAAGGATGTTTGAGAGATCGAGTCCTTTCTTTGTACGCATAAATAAGGTACAAGAAACTTGTTGTTGTCGAAATCATGTTGAATTTAATCTAAAATTACAATCATATAGAAAAGTCATTGCAATAATTAATCCAAATCTAGTCATTCCTACAAATACAACACAATTTGTGAAATATATTTTATGCGATAAATTAGAAGATTTAGATGAGTTCAAAATAGAGTGTATAAAAGGTGCATGCAATGACTGTGGAGATTTGGGTAAGTTTTTATTACAAACTGAGAATATTGATATTATAATGCAAGTTATGTGGAAGAGATTTGAATATGAGACATACCAAACTAAGTCAGGAGCTGAATCCAAAAAAAATGTGTTGAAAGAGAGTGAATTTCCCTACATTGAGTTTGTGACTAGATTTCTTAGTATCATATTGTTAGGATAATCGGTGAACAACTGAGGGGTAGGGGGGTGAATCAGTTGTTAACAGATTATAAATTTTAATCTACAATATGACCTTAAACAAATCAAGTTATGGTAAAGCACAAAAAGATGTTGGTAGGAACAGATACCGGTAAACAATACAACTTAACAATAAACCAGATAATTAATGCAAATCAACCATACCACATAACACCATGATTTATACGTGGAAAACCTGGAAAGGGAAAAACCATGGTGGGAAACCTACCCAGAGTCAGATGATACTTCTGCAGAAAGTATGTGTTACAAGAGGGGCCTGCACTTGTAGGAAGGTGCACTACCTAGAGAATACTGCTCATTACAAAAGAGTCTCACTGACTACAGAGAGGCTACAACCTTCTCAAGATAAATGGACAATAATCCAATAGAGTGAACGGCTATAAATAACATCTACCCTCCCTGACTATAGTCCCAGTTAAGCTCAATGTCGAAGGACTGAATCCTCTTCTGAATCCAATTCGATCACCAACGATTGATTAGCTCCTCTGTCTGAATGATATTATAATATTCACACATTAAATTCCTTGACCATGAACTTGTCAATAACCATGATACTTTATAAAGAGTTTCTACCTCTTATTTATACAAACCCTAAGGCCTAAACCAATTAGGTTGGCCACTTAAAGATATTACAATAATATCATTACATAATTCCATTTACAATGATATGTCATCTCGTCTTAAGACCAAAACAATAATAAAAAATCCATAAAACATCTGAAATCATCTAGGTAACGTTTAGAGTACACGCTAGCATGATACCGGTCCATAACCCAGATAGGTACCAGACCTATTTTGGGTCCACCACGCCAAAACAAAGTCTTCAAGTATTTGAAGAACGATCAACAAACATCTTCAACATCTTGAAATCCTCGAAGAAGCTGCACCAACACCAATTGTGCATCCTGTCATGATTCCTTAATGAAAGATTTGTCGGTAAAGCCTTAAACTAGTGCCAGTAAGGGTTTACCAGAGTGTATGATAACATCCAATTACCAAGCCAATACCAACTGACCAAAACATACTCATGGAGCATATAAATCATGAAATCCAATATACTTCATTGATCCAAACATGCCAGAAGTGTCCAACAGATAGCCTCTTCTACCGGTAACACTAGATCTTCTACTGATAACCAAAACTTGTATGTCGGTAACCATCCATATCAGCTAGTGTTGACATCAATGACAAAACATCAATGCAACACATAATCAATTCATCCATAATGTCAACAATCTCCCCCTTTGGCATTAATGGCAACACTAGATGTGAAAAACATCTAAGTACCAAGAGATGCCAAACAAGACCCCCCCTGTGAAAGACAACCAATAATCAATAGCTCTCCCCCAGTGAAAGATATCTCTCTAAGGTTCAAAATGATTTTTTTTCACATTACCATCACTCCCCCTTTGACATTAATGCCAGAAACCTGACCAAAATATCAAAGCAATGATATAAACCTCTGAATGTCAAGGCTGACTACCCCTCCTAAGTAGTAGCGCCACTCATCAGTGCTAGAATGAATAATATTTCTGATGATACATGTTGGACTGATGACAAACTTCATCAATCAACTCTCTACCGGAGGGGCATAAACCCCTAACCTATCTTTTGAATATTCAAATGATTCCTTAGATAGTGGTTTAGTGAATATGTATGCAATATGTTCTTTAGTGTTCACATAAACCAATTTGACTTCCTTTGCTTCTACCTTGTCCTTCAAAACATTATACTTTATTGAAATATGCTTATTTTTAGAGTGAAATAATGGATTCTTAGACATGTCAATAGTTGCAAAGTTATCACAATAGATAACTACCAGTTCACTACAATTTACCCTAATATCCTTCAATATTTGCTTCATCCATAAAATTTGAGTGCAATAGTTATTGCTGCAACATACTCAGCTTTTGCAGTAGATAAAGAAATGCATGACTATTATTTGCTTATGCATGAAACCAATTTCTTTCCAAGAAAGAAAGCTCCACCAGAAGTGCTCTTCCCATCATCAGTATCACCTGCCCAATCTGAGTCGGTATATGCACATAAAGTGAAATTATCATTTTTGGAATACCATAAACCATATTCTGTTGTTCCTTGGAAATACCAGAATATCCTCTTTACTACACATTCATGATTTTCTTTAGGATTGCTTTGATATCTTGAAACAATACTTACTGCATTCATAATAATAGGTCTAGTCTGAGTTAGATATAACAGACTACCAATCATAGATTTATACCTTGTCGGATTTACCGGTGTAGAAGTATCCTTGATAGATAATTTCTCACTTGTAGCCATAGGAGTACTTACTAGTTTGGAATTCTCCATACCAAACTTTTTCAACAATTCCCTCAGATACTTAGTTTGACAGATAAAAATGCCTTTTTCAATTTGAGTAATCTGCAAACCTAAGAAAATTTTCATCTCACCAATCATGGACATTTCAAATTCATTCTTCATGTTGTTATAAAATTCCATGCATAGTTTATCTTCTCCTCCAAAAATGATATCATCAACAAAAACTTCAATAATCAGAATATTATTATCAGTGATCTTATAGTATAGATTACTATCAGTACTGCCTTTAGTAAAACCAAGCTTCAAAAGATATTTATCCAACCTTGCATACCAAGCTCTAGGAGCCTGTTTCAAACCATATAAAGCTTTCTTCAATCTGCAAACCATGTCTTTGTCATTTGTCAGTGAAAATCCATTAGGTTGCTTAATGTAAACTTCTTCCTCAAGCTCACCATTCAGAAATGCACATTTGACATCCATTTGATAAACCTTATAGTTCTTATAAGCTACATAGGTGAGATATAGTCTAACAACTTCAATTCTAGCTATAGGTGCAAATGTCTCACCATAATCAATTCCTTCCATTTGAGAATATCCTTTACAAACCAATCTAGCGTTGTTCCTTATAACTTGACCATCCTCATTTAGTTTATTTTTAAAAACCCATTTAGTTCCAATAACATTCTTATTTTTAGGCCGAGAAACTAAAGACCAATTTTCATTCTTCTCTATTTGATCTAATTCATCTTCCATAGCCTTTAACCAATGTTTATCCTTACAAGCTTCAATAATAGTTGTCAGTTCAACTTGAGAAATAAGACATACCTCTTCATTTGTCAGTTTTCTTCTTGTCATAACTCCCTTGTTTCTATCTCCAATAATTTGATCTTCAGAATGATTTAATCTTACATACCTTGGTGTCTTTTGAACTTCAGGTTCATTGCTGTGATCATCAGTCATAGTTGAATTTTTTGATTTTGCCGGTGTAATTGTGTCAGCTTCGTATACCGGTTGAGGCATTCCCGGTTTAGTTATGATCATTTCCACTACTGGTTCCCTGTCATATGATATAGAATGGTTTCTGTAGACATATAAAAAATGACCATATTCCTAAATGAATATTTTATGGTCATTCCTCTATTTAGTTAAATCTAATTTAATTAAATCACCCACATTCTTCTCTTTAATTAAGTAAATTATTCAATTTATTTAATTAAATTCACTTAAGCCCTTTTATGTCATTTAATTGAATAAATCATTTTATTTAATTAAATCCCTTCTTACTTTTTAATTAAATTTACATTTAATTAATAGTTTATACCAAATTGAATAAATCTAATTTATTCAATTTCCCAAATTGCAACCAAATTGAAATAAAGCAATTTATTTTAATTTTATTGTCCCTCACCCACTTGCATCCTAAACCCTATTCCTAATTTCTTCTAGAATCCATCTAATCCTAATCAACTAACCCTAAACCCATCCATTATCCCTTTTCCCTAAATTTGAAGAGGTCACTTCTCAAATTTGGAGTAAAGTCTTCAAAAGGCATTAAAGCCTTTATCCATTCAACAAGCTAACTTGTTGAATACCCCCAAATTTGGAAGGACTCTTACAAATTTGTCCCCAAAGTCTTCAAACCATTAATGGTTAACTAACCCTTAGTGGTATGGTTAGAGACTTTTTGACTAACTTAACCTCCATCTAACCCAAGGGTCTCATCAAGCATTTATTGCTTTGACCATGGTTATCCCTTTAACCTTTGCACAAGAGTTTACCCCTTGGGTAAAAGCTTTATCCATTGGATAACCCTAACCTAACCTTAACCCTTACCTCCTAAGGTAACCATGAGGTCTTCTCAAGCATTTAATGCTTCTTACCTCTCCTCTCAACTAGTCTTATGTTGACAATTGTCACCATTTCATTGGTGAAAATTGTAAACATGGATCGACAACTTTCAAACTTGACCCTTGATTAACTCTTTCAATCCTGACCATCCATCGCCATATCTTCACTATAAATAGAGCTCTCATTCCTCCATTTTAAGGATCCATGCAAGCTTTTAGTATCTCATTTATGCTCAAATTTATCAATACATCTAGCTTCTCTTTGTAATAGGAATCAATCTAATAAGAATTTTAGACTATTTCCTTTATCATTAGCTTAAATCATAAACTAGTATATCATGTTAGGATAGTATTGCTACTAATCTTGTCATCTTATAATCTAGTTTATTGAATTTGTAGAATCATGCATAGATAGGATACATTTCATAATTAAACCAATCATAAGCATCCCTCATTCTTGCATTTGTCATCCCTAAGCCACTTTTCTCAGTGATTTGAGAGAAAAGGCATTGGCTTGAGGGACCTTGTGAGATAGAGAACCATGGAACCAACCTTGGGAAGTTGAGTCATTCTTCATGACTCCATAACTTGCACCAAGAAGTCCCGTGGGTGTGTGAACAAGCCTCTTTGAGACCACATTTTCACATTTTCACTTTTTAATTTTCATTGACCCATTTTTCCCGCACACATTTTTGGTGCCCATTGCGGGGCACTACCCCATTAATCAAATCAGTTTTTAAAAAGAAACACTTTTGCAAGTACGTGGGAAACATGAATCAACACGTAGGGAACATCCCTTAGCGCATCTAGTTGATCTTGTAGTGCATTTGGCTTACTATTTGGCACGTGGGACTCATTCCCCAACGCGTGTAGACCATACCTTAGCGCATCATCCTCACTAACATTTTCCTATAGATCTCAGCGTGGGAGAATAACAGAGTAGTGCATTTGGGAAACAGTTTAGTGCATCGGGTCTGTCCGATAGCACATCCGGATTATCTCGTAGCGTCTATAGTCTATTCTGTAGCGCATCACAGACAGAGGCAAAATTGAAAACTGTAACTAAATGTGAAATTAGACTTGTTGAATTCCACAAACCCACAAATTTTGTAACAATTTTACTTGGTATCTTGCAGGGTTGTTAATAGTTTCTTGCAGATGGGAGCTTAATTTTATTTCTAGGATCATAAATAGTTTAAGGCTTTTACTAACTTAGTTAATTTAGTTAAAATATAAGGCTTTTTTATTCTTGTTGGGTAAAATTAAACTCACTTTGTTTGGGTTTAAAAAGAACCACAAAACAATTTTCCTTGCTTTTCTAGGAGAGAAAATTTTCAAATTGGATCTTAAAAAGAACAAATCAATTTTTTTCAAGTTTTGCAAACAAATGGCTTAAAAAGAACTTCACCATCCTTTGGTGCATAAAAGGATCCATTTTAAGTTTTAGAAAAGTAAAGAATCACACAAACTCCAAAAGTCTTTTGCAACTAAAGAGGGAAGATCTTCCCCTTTCAATCAATTTATTTTATTGACGAAACATCACATTTATTTTGTTGACCAAGTTCCTTCTTAATAGATCAGAAAATCATTGCCTTGAAAGGTTAAAAGGAACACCATGTTTTCATGGAGCAACATCTTCATATAGAATTAGCAAATCATTGCTTTGAAAGGCTAAAAAGAACTTGTGTGCTTTGTCTCGAAAGTGGAAGGTATATGCTCTCCCCTTAATTGGGCGATCAAAAAGCCAAACCACTCTTAAAGCTTTCTTTACTTCAAGCAATAAATCCTTTAGTAGGCCTACCTTCCCGATGGGTTGAAAAAATCTTAAAGCCATTTTTGGCCGGTGTGAAGCGAACAACCTAAGTGGGAAACGACTTTAAAGCCAAGTGTTCCAACCCACTATAATCAAAAGTGGAAAGTGACAAAAGTCCTTTTCAACGGTTGTGAGCAACGATTAGTCTTACCCCAGTATCCTTGAGATACGTAAAGCCTTTGTTCTAAAGGTTGGGAAGCCTCCTGAGGGAGTTTATCACTGACGATTGAACATGAAGCTTGATTACGAACCTTAGCATAGAAACTTTGAGCCAAGTCAGTAACCAGACATTTGTAATATCATAGTGCAAGGGTGGGGAAGAATCCGTCCCCAAGATCGCTCACCATATATCTCCCAAGATAACTACTCAATTGTGAAGCAATTCACTTTGAGTTAATTTTTGGCAAAAGGCAAAAAAATGGGCGCCCCCTAGGGGGTGACACTGCTGTTTGAGTTGACAGAGTATCGAGACTAGTGGGCTATGATATTGCTTATGACCCTTGAATAAAGAGTTTGATTGAAGTGCATGTTGTATCTAAACTTGTCAAAACATTGAGGATTTGAACACAGCCTCACATAACATACACTTATTGTTTAGATTAAGAAAAATGGTTGTCTCTTTGGTGCCATGCTTTCATTTGTTACTTCAGAAAATCATCTATCAACACTAAAAGCTCAAAGAAAAATTCCAAAATTGCAGAAAAACAACCAAGTCAAAATATATCAGGGCAGTTTAGTGCGTAAGAGCAACTTCTTAGCGCGTAGGAACCATCTTTTAGTGCATTAAACCTTCTCCTTAGCGCATTAAGGCTTAACATTAGCGCTTCACCGGAATCCAAAACTGGCAGTTTCAATTAACATGTTTTGAAAATAGTTTAGTGCGTTGAAGCATCATCTTAGCATGTGGAAACCAAACTTTAGCATGTAGGGTTTAATAGTTAGTGCATAGGCGACCCATATTGGCGCATAACCTTTTGAACCAAGGAAAAAGAAAAATTAACTAGTTAGCGCATATTAGGGGATAGCATAGCGCGTGGAGTCTTTTCGCTAGCACATTGAGAAATTTCTATAGCGCATTGCGTCTCTGCTTTAGCGCATAGCCAAAATTAGAAAAACAAGGGACAAAATAAAGGTCAATTTTGAAAATTTTGAGAACAGTATCGAAAGCTTTCCTTCATCAGCTTGAACTTCATCAAGTAGAAAACCAAAAACAAAGTATCAAAAGCTATTTCTAAAAGCAAAATTTCCATCAAACAAAGTTGTCTAAAATCTAAAACTAGTCACAGGATAAACATATCTCTCCTATCAAAATTAGGAAACATAATCACAAGTGGAAAACAAGTCCTTCAATCAAACGGATTTCTATCCCAAAACACACTTATTTTTAAAAAACTCCAAGTTGTCAAATCAATTTTCCATATCAGAAATCTCGTATTCCATATCATTTGACACACTTTGTCATGAAGGGGCATCTAAACCTTCATTTGATAAAGAAAAAATTGAGTTTCCAAAATAAGCTAAACTGAATCCAAAACAAATCAAAGGAAACCATTGATCACTTATGCATGACTAATCCTCATATTCTGAGAAGAAAGAATATTTATCATAACACTAAGTTGAAGAAATAGTAACCGAGTTCTTCAAAACTTGCCAAAAGAAATAAATTTTTATACATCAATCGTCAGCTCTTCAAATCTCATCGAACATTCCTTCGTCATATACGATTATATCTTCAAGACAAAACAAACGAATTTGACAAGGAACCATTGAGGAGTAGAGCATTCTGTCAAAAGTCCACATTCAGCCAACAAATAAATCGTGGAGGAAAGATCAATCTAGCATTCCTTCCCAAAGAGTGCATCACTTACAACATACCCCGATTTGAACCACCAACCCCTGAACAAAACATTAAAGAAGAGTTCATTCCTTTTGTCACAGAAAGCTTCTACTAGATGCCCATTGTTACTCACTCTCAACGAAACAAACAAAGTGAAATGCAACCAGAATCCAGCATGAGTTAGAGATTATCAAATCCTTTCGAGCATCCAAATCTAGAGGACACTGAAATTTCTGAAGAACTCCTTCAAGAATTTCAAGAGAGCGCTTCATTTCAAAAGCTTGTGGAAAGACTCATGGAAAATGATAAGGAAAAATACCTACTCATGCTCACAAGAAAAGGAGTTAAACTTCCTGAAGATTTAGACACGGATATTTTTAGAACAAGATCTCAACATTATGAATATCAAGAACGACAAAGAGAGGAAGAAGCATGTGACCCTGAGCAAAATATCCTTGACCAAAATATCCCTGAGCAAAACATCCCAGGGCAAAACATACCATTCCACACACCATTTCAGCCTAGAACTAATGCAAGGGAAGAGCTCTTCCCTTGACAAAATAATGCATCTTTGATTGCTCTCACTCAACAAATGCAAATGTTACAAAGACAAATGCAAGACATGCAACAAGGGACAACAATAAGGTATTCATTAACTCAAATTTGTCCTTATCTATTTGACATACGATTGAACATGGTGCCTTTTCCTCCAAACTCAGACGTTCCCAAATTTGACAAATATGATGGGAAAAGTGATCCCCATGATCATGTTCAAGAATTTTGTACCATGAGTCTTGAATTTGCTCATGATGATACCTATTTGATGAGGTTATTCCCAAGAAGCTTGGGAGGGCAAACAATGGAATGGTTATCCAAAATCACACCTCCCATCAGATCATTTGATGAACTAGTCAACAAATTCATAACTCAATATTCCTATAACATTCAACATGCTATCACTATGCTAGACGTCTGTAACACCAAATAGAAAAACAATGAAACATTCATGGTATTCCTTCAACGTTGGCGATGTATGGTTTCGAGATATCCTCGTGATATGCTTGAAAAGGAAAAGATGGAAATTTTCATCAACAACTTGGATAGTGAGATGAGTTACATACTCAAGCTTCAATGCATACCATCTTTCACCAAATTAATTGAGAATGGGATCCAAGTAGAAGAAGCATGTGTCAAGAAAGGAACATTGAAATTCTTCAAAGAAGGAACAAGTTCATCCAATTACAACAACCAAAACAACAACAACTTAGACAAATCCAGGTTCTGGACCAGAAACAAAAACACTGGAAATGAAGGAGGCAATGAATCAAATGATCCAAAATCAAAGCAGCCTGTGCTCGCGTTATCAGGTAATCCTCAAGCTACAAAGAATCCCAAAGGTGCTAACCAAGGCACTAACACTTATGCACCGAATACCAATCAAGATCAACTCAACACAAACAACACCAACAATGCCCAAAAAAATAACACCAATCGAGGACCTAATCCAAACTCACGGGGTAATACAAACAACTTTCCAGAATGCATTTACACACCACTGGGGCAATCACTAGAGTCAGCATTCAGAGAACTCCTGGCAAACAAAATTATCTCCTTACCGGCGATCAACAACTTTGAACCACAAATCAAACCACCTTGGTGGAATGACTCACACTTTTGTGATTTTCATCGCAACAAAGGTAATCAAACAAATGATTGCATGAGGCTGAAAAACATTGTTCAAGACATGATTGATAAAGGCGATTTAACAGTCGATGGTCTCAAGACAAATGGTGATCATGGAGCCTTCAAAAATCCTCTTCCAAATTACAAAAAGGATGGAGCTTCAACCTCAAATGATACACGTGGGGCTCATATCAATCACATATACAATAACACCATCAATCACATATTAGCCGAGGATAATCAAGGACATGCGTGAACATGAATCCGTCAACGTAACAACTAGAGATCAAAAATATGTCTTGAAGGGACATATGTCAACAACAAACACCGTACCCAAAATTCAATATGATCTAGTAATTCAATAGTGCAAAACTCCTGCTCAAATATCTATACTAGAGTTGTTGAAACTTTCGCCAAAACACAAAGACATATTGGAGCAAGCGTTACTAGAAACAAATGTACCTCAAGATTTGGATGCTGACAAATTCCAAGCCATGGTGGCTCATATGATAGGGCCTCATAACCTCACTTTTTTTGAGCATGATAATATCTCATTGAGCCATCCACACAATACTCCACTCCACATTGAAGTCTTGGTCTACAAGCATCGAGCCAAAAGAGTATTAATAGATGGAGGAGCTGGACTCAATATCTGTACCTTAAAACTTATCCATGCATTAGGCTTCTCTGAGCAATCTATTGATCCACACAAAAATATCACTATCAAAGCATATGATGATGAAGAGAGATCATCCAAAGGAACAGTAATGTTGCCAATTCAAGTAGGACCGATACAAAGGGACACTATGTGCCAAGTCTTAGACATAGACCTCACATACAATATCTTATTGGGTCAACCCTGGATACATGAAATGCAAGCAATACTTTCTACTTATCATCAGTGTGTTAAGTTCCCCTACAATGGATAGGAGATTTCTATATCAATAGATCATAATCCATTTCAATATTGTAATGCTATGGGGGAAGCCCAAGACAGCTTGTTTCCACGTAATAGAGAAAAACAAAGTTACTCAACACCAGATCCTCAGCAAGAAAAGTCTACGTCACTGTCTATAGATTTAAAGCAGAAAATGAAAATCAAAGAGCAAGACATATGAGAGTACTCTTTGGAACCCATGTGTTTGGACAACTTACCAACATCACCTAAATCTCATGGATTACCTACAACATCAACACATCAAGCAACCCAGCCCATCACCAAGTTTGATGGCACATTAGCACATGAATTAGAGGAAAATGATATCCTTAGTTGGTTGTACAAAGATGAGGAAGAAGACAGAGTGACTATTGTGGAGGTAGATATACCAATACACCTATATGGAAAAGGCTACTTAATCATGCAACAAATGGGATACAATGGCAAAGGACCTATTGGTAAGCATCAGGAAGGCATCACAGAACCATTGGATCCTCCTTCACAATTCAGTAAAGACAAAAAAGGATTAGGCTTTGAATTCACTCTACTACCAAAGAGGGCACCATGCAAATATCAAAAACCTTAGTGGAAAGCAAAGAAGTACAAGGAAGACTCCTGGCAGGAGGCACTATTTGAGTCAGCGAAGACAATACGTAAGGAACATGAACATCAAGAACAAAAGCAATATCAAAGACAACCTATCAATCAAAAGAAGGAAGCATCTACTACAGAAGAACATCATATTCAAGAACTAATATTCAACAAAGAAGAATAACCTCCTGATTACATCATTCTTCCCTGAGAAGAGATAGTATATGAACAAATTCAAAGAGTGGAAGCAGGATCTGACACAAGATCAGAGAAAACTATCAAACTTGTATGAATCATCAAAGACCTGTTCTCACCCTACAACATACCAGTTCACAACACTACTAGAATCTAGGATAATACCTCTAAGACTGATTCCAATGAATATGAATGGGGAAACTGTTCTAACATTACTAAAGATATTTGTGCAAATGACAATAATACACCCATCTCTCAAGAAGAACGTGACATAGAATCCAGACCACTTGAATTTGGTCCACAAAATATCTATGACGCTAAGGAAAATGAGCAGTGACATTATGAGCAAGTCTATACAAAAGATGATACCATCGAAGACCTTGATGAAATCCTTAATTTATTTCACACCCCAGCCAATCACGAGGATACCTCCATCCTAACACTTACAGTAGCAAAACTTGATCTGCCTAATGACTCCTTACCACTTGTCTTTCCCGACCTCATAGACTGGGATGAACCTGAAACTCATGATATACCAATTTTTCCAAATGACGAATCCATTATCCATTACTTGTGTACCGTTAACCTGGAAACAGACTCTACTAGTGAACAAAGCGATGACATCTGCAACCAGGGGAGTGCCAAGTCTCTCAGTTGCAAAAATGAACAAAATAAAAGATCTACTGCTGAAAACCAGTCAATGGCAGCAATAGATCACAAAAAAGTAAAAATAAAGGACGCATCTAAGGGTTAAAACCTTTTAAAGGCACCTAAGGATGGGAGACTTGACACTCTTCCTGAGCATTATCATGAGCGATCACCCATATTGATTGAGCCCACTCAATCAATCAACATTGGTACTACAGAAGCAACCAAAAATATACACCTTGCAGAATCTCTGACAGAGGAAGAAAGATAAGAATTTATTAAATTTTTAAAAAAAGCAAATCAACTTTGCTTGGTCGTATGTATATATGCCTAGGATTGATCCACAATTGATCATGCATCACCTATCCATTACTCCAAGAGCTAAGCCAGTCAAGCAAAAACTGTGAAAGATGAATCCACATGTAGCACTCATGGTTAAAGCTGAATTGAAGAAACTATTAGATGTCGGGTTCATTCGACCTATCGACTATGCTAAATGGATTTCCAATATTGTACCAGTATCAAAACTAGATGGCAGTATTAGAATATGCACTGATTTCAGAGATGTGAACAAAGCCTATCCAAAGGACAACTTTCCTTTACCCAGTATCGACATAATTGTAGACCTCACAGTAGGCCATGCGATGCTATCACTAATGGATGGTTTTTCAGGCTATAATCAAATCAAGATAGCCCTGGAGGATCAAGATAGAACAACGTTTACCTATCCTTGGGGAACATACTATTGGAATGTCATGCCTTTTGGCTTAAAGAATGCAGGAGCAACTTATCAACAAGCAATGACAACAATCTTTCATGACATGATGCATACCTTCATGGAAGACTATGTGGATGATTTACTAGCTAAATCCTTCACCACAGCAGAACATCTAAGCATCTTATAAAATATTTTTGATAGATTGGAGAAATTCCAAGTCAGGCTTAACCCTAAGAAGTGTGTCTTCGGGGTTACATTAGGCAAGTTACTAGGCTACATAGTTTCAGCTAAGGGTATTGAAGTAGATCTAGCAAAGGTAAAGCCATTATGGAGATGCCACCACCAAAGAACATCAACCAAATTAGATCTCTACAAGGATGACTCCAATCAATCAAGTGATTCATCACTCAACTAGCAGATAAAAGTCTACCATTCAATTATTTGCTACATAAAAATGTACCATTTAGATGGGAAGCCAAATGTGTAGAATCCTTCTATCAAATCAAGCAATATCTAATGAACCCACCAGTTCTAGTACCACCAATTGTAGGGAAGCCACTCATTCTCTACATTTCAACAACAGACATATCATTGGGGGCATTGTTAGCACAAGAGGATCAACAAGGCAAGGAGCGAGCTATCTATTACATCAGCAGGATATTGAATGGATATGAACTCAACTATACATTCATTGAGAAAGCTTGTCTAATAGTGGTATTTGCCTCTCAAAAATTTTGGCACTACATGCTAGCTCACACAATTAAGCTAGTTGCAAAAATTGATCCTCTCAAATATTTACTTACCAAAGCATCTCTTACAGGCAGATTGGCTAAATGGGTCATGATTCTCAGTGAATTTGATATCCACTACATAGAGCGAAGAGCTATCAAAGGACAAGCAATTGCAGATCAACTGGCGGAAGCACCACTACCTAGAAAACAAACTATGGAGATCGAGTTTCCAAATAGAGACATTCTTGCTATCTCTACCAAACAATGGACCTTATACTTTGATGGATCCTACACACAACATGGCTCAAGTGCTGGCATTCAGTTCATCACTCCTGAAGGGCACACTATACCAAGATCATATAGGCTTATGTTTCCATGCACAAATAATGTTGTTGAATATGAGGCATTGGTTATAGGCATCAAAATGGCCGTAGAATGGAGAATCATAGAATTAAAAGTCTACGAAGATTCACAACTAGTTATAAATCAAATCAACGATGACTATCAGACAAAGGACGACAAGCTGCTACCATACAAGCGAATGGTGGATTATTTCAAACAATATTTTGTACACATCACCTTTGAGCAAATACCAAGGTTGGACAACAGAGCAGTTGATGAAATGGCTACTATCGCTTCACTACTGCAAATTCCAGAGAAACAAAGTCATTACGAGTTTCTGGTAGAGCAACTGTTCTCCCTAGCCTATGACCATTTTGAATCCCATGTTATCTATGCCTTGACTGGTTCTGACTCTCCATTATATGGACTAATATGTGACTATCTAAAGAACAATATCCTACCCATTGACTTGTCCCACAACCAAAAACATAACTTTATTCGACAAGTCACCCGTTATACTCTCACTGCTGATACTTTGTACCATCGAGGTCTAGAGGGTACTCTTCTTCGTTGCCTTGATCGTAATGAATTTGACTCCACTTTACATGAGCTTCACGAAGGTATCTATGGCACACATTCAAGTGGTACTACTCTTGCTAAAAATATTCTAAGAATGAGATATTACTGGCCGAAAATGGAAAAAAATTCTTATCACTTTGCAAAGAAGTGTCCTAAATGCCAAATCCATGGCAATCTTATACATGCACCCGCACAGGAACTACAACCATTCACAACATCTTGGCCCTTTTGTTAGTGGAGACTAGACTTGGTCGGTAAAATTCATCCTTCATCTTCAAATGGACACAAGTTCATTATAACTGCAATAGAATACTTTACCAAATGGATTGAATCAGTCCCCATGACCACAGTGATTGGGAAACAAATTGCCTCTTTTATCCTTAATTATCTGATCTACAGTTATGGTATTCCAAGCTCCATCATCACAGATAATGGACGACCTTTCAAAAACCAAGATGTATGAGAACTATGTGAAAAATTAAAAATCCAACATCGTTTTTCTACACCTTACTACCCATAGGGGAATGGTCAGGCAGAAGCATCCAACAAAACAATATTGAAAATCCTAAAGAAAACAGTGAATGATGCGGGCAAAGATTGGCATGTACAACACAATCCAACACTTTGGGCATACAAAACTAGCATCCGCACACCTACAGGAGCTACAACATATTCATTGGTATATGGATCAGAAGCAATTTTACCCTTGGAGGTAGAAATTCCATCTCTCAGAGTCTCTTTGAAAGGCCTAATCCCAGATGAAGAGTATCAAGTTAATCGACTGCAAGAGCTCAAACTTCTAGATGAAAGATGCCAATGTGCCTACACTCATCTCAAAGCATATCAGAAATGCATGTGCAGGAGCTACAACCACAAGGTCATTCCCCAAAATTTTAAAATTGGTGACCTAGTACTCAAAGAAAATCCTAGAAATTAGCAAGATCGGGAAAAGAAAGGGAAATTTGAACCAAACTGGTTAGGTCCCTATGTCATTATATCAGCCTATGGATCATGCGCTTATCAGCTAACAACTTCAGAAGGAGATGTGCTCGACGAACCAACTAACAACATCCATATGAAGAAATACTACACTTAAGTAGTCTAATGCATGGAAAAGTAAAAAAATCAAAAATATCAAAAAATCAAGAAAAAGCAAATAAAGAGGTATAATAAAAGCAACTGGTGAAAACATGGCAATAGGCGCTATTGTGAGAGGACATCTCCTTTATCTATATCCATACCATTATATCCATAGTAAAGCATTATCGACCATCGCCCAATATTTTTTATCACAATATCCTTCCAGGACATACTTAGCATAGTCAATATCCTGATTTATCCGCATATCCTTTCGCCGTATCTCACCATGGCTTGGTAATCACTGGACATATCCACATTAAGAGGCACACTCAGCTAGGGTCAGCATTGATCAAAACTTGCAGCAAATTCAAGACATCAAAACTTGTAGCAAACTCAGACCATCGTATCCAGCAAACAAAACTCACACAATCGCAAAACCACACATTGATCACTTAACCATATTCACAAAATATGATGGATGATTTTCTGAAGTATCAAATGTTGCATCTTGCATAAATTTTTGACTATTTTTGCACTTGAACTTTTTGAATTATTGGATCCTCTAAATTTTCTCAACAATGCTTCACGCTAGAGAAAGTCGTGGGGACTCCAATATTTTTAGTTTTCTGTCTATGAGGCGATCATTTGTACTATGTAAATACTTGTCTCAAGACGTGATTCACACCATATCACTAAAGACATGCTTCCACATCACACATACAAATGGTTTAATCTTGTCTATTTATACGCAATCCACACTCAGGTCGTCCTAGTTCAATTATACCTTGACGCTTGTGCTATCTTGCAAAATCAAAAATCATGTAAATTTTTCTCAGGTCATTATGGTTCAATTATACCATTATGCTTGTATAAATTTTCAACATATCCCAAAACAAAGAAAGCAAACACCATGTGGCTATACAAGGATGACAAATGCTTAATGAGGATGCTCAAAATCAATTAGTTTCATATCATTTTACAATTAGTTGCATATCATTTTAAAATTAATCACATATCATGTCATACATCTCATTTTCAAGATACATCTCACAACATATCATTATCATACATCTCATTTTCAAGATACATCTCTCAGCATATCATTATCATACATCTCATTTTTGAGATACATCTCACAACATCATGCATTATCACATCATATTCATCACATATCATATCACAGGCATCTATCTAAGCATTACATCATCATAGAATAAACAAAAGCATATATAAAGCATAATCCATAACACATCACATAAGGATTAAAAATAAATAAAAAATGGTGTCCTATATATATCTCAAAAAAAAAAAAAAAGATCAATGTACAAAATATGTCATGTCTGTGCCAATACGATAAAAAAAATAAAAAAATGGTGTCCTATATATCTCTAAAAAAAAAAGTAAAAAAAATGATCAATGTACAAAATATGTCATGTCTGTGCCAATACAACAAAATGATCAAAATACAATGGAGACAACGTGTCTCAGGTATGACTATCTCCTTAAGGAGACGGTCTCACTGCAGATGTCCCAGCACCTGGATCTCCAGGTGGATCTTGTCTAGGAGGCCCTGTCATTCCTTGGCTCTCTGTCCTCGACCCAGTCTCTCAAGATCGACTGGATCTCGATGTGGTGAAACTTTGCACTCGGCATTCCCTAGGCATCACATCCTCATAATGGCACCGGTAATACTCTACCTCCTTAGCTCTCAAAGCCAGATCTCTCAAGGTTTCTCTCATCGGGCCACCTGCTGCCATTCTCTGCAAACTCGCTGCGAGCTCCTCTGCTCGACCTTGGTGCTCTATCTCAGTATCATGCTCTATGGTCAACTCAATAATCTGACGTTGATGCGCCAACAACTATGTCTGCAATTGCTGCACTGACAACTGCAACGATCTAATATGTGCATCCTCCACATGCATCAAAATTTGCATCTGTAATGGTACCTTTGAAGGGGTACCCCTTGTCCCTCTACCTGTCCTCGGTGCAGGTGGAGGTAAAGCATCTGACCTCCTCCTCTGGGCCGGTCATCTGATATCATCATACCCTCCCACTGCTGCTATCACCTCCCCAACCCTCTCCTCACCCCCAGATCTGATAGCCAAACCTCCTCTCCCTCTATCCATCGTAGCTTGCCGCACTTCTCTCTCCACCCATATCCCTCTACCACCACCATCTCCACCCCTATCTCCTCTCCTCCCTCGATCCAATCTCCCTCTATCTCCTCGCGGACCTTGGCCACCTCCTCCACCATCTCTGCTATCACCTCCTCCTCCATCACCACCTCCCTCATCTACCTCCTCCTCATCATCAAGAGCGGGAATCATCTCAGTTGGATCCGATATCCTCGCCACTACACGCGCTGCAAAGAGTACTGCAAACTCATCTATCATACTAGTATCCACTATCTTAGGGGCATAATCCTAAATCTGGCTGGCTAAATGAAAGAACTCCTCCACTGCCGCCATGCTATCAATCGTAGGTCCCCAATCTGGAATATCTTGTCTCCGTCGAGCATAAAAACATGCTCCCTATGGAATCCCCTATCGTCGACCATACTGCCACAGCACCCGAGTATGCAGAAACCTCTCAATAACAAAGGACATCCGCCCTATCGAATATTTAGTTATATATACATAGGGCATCTCCATCCCATCGTCTGCCCATACCTCACAACCTGTATGTGGTCGCTAGACGATCATATCAATATCATCCAAAACTCTCCTCTAGTGCTCTAGTTTGCCCAACTTATGCTGGACAACTATCCCTCGGTATCCATAGGCATACGCACACCCAATAGGCCTATTTCTATCCGCCAGTGGCCTAGCTACGAGAATATGCTCCCATGCCCATACCTGTAGCAATGTAACCCCAGCTGATAGACTACCATAACCCAAATATACCACTTGATGCAAATCCCTATATAAGTGGCCAACATAGCCAAACCCCATGCAAATCAGCAACCGTGCATCACCATGTCCTCCAGAACCAATCCCCATCCCACTACCAGTCTTTTAGACATATGGTCGGGACATAAGAAACCACCTATGAAACCTACCAAAACTGATGGTAGAGGAGCGTAATCCAAATCTAAGAACTCCTGCCAGGGGATCTCATACCCGCAAATGGTATCATCCTGCAGAATCTAGCAAAGTGCCTCAGTCCCACCCTCCTTAGTCTGCTCATAGGGTAACAATGCACCTACCACAGGAATCCATAGAATCTAGTAACAATCCTCAGGTGTCACTATAATCTCGCCTATCGCCAAATGAAAGGTGTTCATATCACTATGCCACCTCTTCGCCAATGTTGTCAATAAACCCCGGTTCACTATAAACTGAGGCATATCTAACAACGAGGATAGGTCACACCTCTCAATAATATCTCTATCAACCTATGTCAATTGTGGTATTAATGACCACGGTCTCGGAAATATCTCACATGACTGAACCACTCCAAGACACTCCTGTCGAAAAGCAAAGCAAGTCCAATATTAGTTTCCTCATCAAAACATAGATATCAAAATCAAATTCATATAAAAACTTGAAACTTTGAAAATATAAATCAAGTTCCACATCATATCAATCCATCAAATCATATGAACTTGTAACACAACTCAAGTTTCACATTCAATTCAACTTGTAACACAACTCAAGTTTCACATTCAATTCAAATTGTAACACAAGTTAAGTTTCATATCAACTTGTAACACAACTCAAGTTTCACATCCATATCTAATTGTAAAACAACTCAAGTTCCACAATCAATGCAGCTTGTAAAACAACTTGAGCTCCACATATATATCAACTTGAAACAATTCATATCAAATCAAGTTTATATCAAAAACATCCATATCAAAAACCACATCATATCAAATCAGCATCAAATCTATATCAACTTGAAAAATTGCAAATCAAATCAAGTTATATCAGAACTCATATTGGACAACTTATCAAAGCAATGATAGCAGACACACAGACCGATAATTTGCACCTATCCCGGTAGAACTGGCATCAACCTACCAATTTTCTTCTTTCACAAATCACACTATACCAAAAATTTTTCCTATGCACTAAACAATCTTGTCTACGCACTAAACTGCTTACCATGCACTACCCTGTCCTCACTAAGCATTGCCCAATCCACCCTATCTGCTATTTTATCCTGCTCTTGCGCTACGTATCTAACCCTATGCACTAGGTCATACCTACGTGCTACCTAGACCTACCCATGTGACCCCCTAGAAACCCTATGCACTACTCGTTTTGCCCTCTACACTACCTTGTGATCTCAGTGCGCTAACCTAATCCTAAGCGCTACCCTAACCTACCAATATGCTACCCTAAACTTATCGGACACTACCCTATTTCATTTAAACCTACGCGCTACAAAACCTATCGTATGCGCTATGTATTGACTCCGATGCGCTAACCTGATAGATCCACGTGACAAATTGGAAACATGATAAAAAACGACAAAATGAAAAATCCAAAAGGGGTCAAAAAGGTTGACTTACCAGTGGTCCATATGTGATGGGCCTCCGATACCTCCGCTTGCACTCGAATCAATGAGTAGAATACGAAATCGGCATGTTGACTTCTCTCCAAGTGTCAATTTCTCTCAAGTCAACAAGCACAAATGAGACAAAAAGAAATCACTTTTTCCCTTTTATAGGGTAAATCAAAATTAGGGTTACATAGAGGAACGCAAAAATTGCTCGTGGTGTCTCATACAACCCTACCCAACATCACTATCGGGAGATGAATCAATTTATCGCATTCAACATAGACAAAAATTTAAAATACAATCAAATTTATCACAACAAATGAAATTTTCAAAATTTTAATTCATCTCCCGAAGGGGCATTATCAACATCATTTATCAAATCTGGAGCATCATTTATCAAATTTGGGGCATCATTTATCAAATCTGGGGCACGACATGAACATCTCGACATAAAAATTGATCATAACCAAATCATGACAACACATCATTTTCTTTGAATAACCATGTGCACACACATCACTTCAAAGAGGGGCAAAATGTAGACATATAAAAATGACCATATTCTTAAATGAATATTTTATGTTCATTCCTCTATTTAGTAAAATCTAATTTAATTAAATCACCCACATTCTTCTATTTAATTAAGTAAATTATTCAATTTATTTAGTTAAATTCACTTAAGCCCTTTTATGTCATTTAATTGAATAAATCATTTTATTTAATTAAATCCCTTCTTCTTACTTTTTAATTAAATTTACATTTAATTAATAGTTTATCCCAAATTGAATAAATCTAATTTATTCAATTTCCCAAATTGCAATCAAATTGAAATAAAGCAATTTATTTTAATTCTATTTTCCCTCACCCACTTGCATCCTAAACCCTATTCCTAATTTCTTCTAGAATCCATCTAATCCTAATCAATTAACCCCAAACCCATCCATTATCCCTTTTTCCTAAATTTGAGGAGGTCACTTCTCAAATTTGGAGTAAAGTCTTCAAAAGGCATTAAAGTCTTTATCCATTCAACAAGCTGAATACCCCCAAATTTGGAAGGACTCTTACAAATTTGTCCCCATATTCTTCAAACCATTAATGGTTAACTAACTCTTAGTGGCATGGTTAGAGACGTTTTGACTAACTTAACCTCCATCTAACCTAAGGGTCTCATCAAGCATTTATTGCTTTGACCATGGTTATCCCTTTAACCTTTGCACAAGAGTTTATCCCCTGGGTAAAAGCTTTATCCACTGGATAACCCTAACCTAATCTTATCCCTTACCTCCTAAGGTAACCATGAGGTCTTCTCAAGCATTTAATGCTTCTTACCTCTCCTCTCAACCAGTCTTATATTGACAATTGTCACCATTTCATTGGTGAAAATTATAAACATGGATTGACAACTTTCAAAATTGATGCTTGATTAACTCTTTCAATCCTGACCATGCATTGCCCTATTTTCACTATAAATAGAGCTCTCATTCCTCCATTTTAAGGATCCATGCAAGCTTTTAGTACCTTATTTATGCTCAAATTTATCAATACATCTAGCTTCTCTTTGTAATAGGAATTAATCTAATAAGCATTTAAGACTATTTCCTTTATCATTAGCTTAAATCATAAACTAGTATATCATGTTAGGATAGTATTTCTACTAATCTTGTCATCTTATAATCTAGTTTATTGCATTTGTAGAATCATGCATAGATAGGATACATTTCATAATTAAAGCAATCATAAGCATACCTTGTTCTTGCATTCGTCATCCCTAAGCCACTTTGCTCAGTGATCTGAGAGAAAAGGCATTAGCTTGAGGGACCTTGTGAGATAAAGAACCATGGAACCAACCTTGGGAAGTTGAGTCATTCTTCATGACTCCATAACTTGCACCAAGAAGTCCCGTGGGTGTGTGAACAATCCTCTTTGAGACAACATTTTCACTTTTTAAGTTTCATTGACCCGCTTTTCCTGCACACAGTTTTTGTATTGTTCATCTACTTTCACATTAGCACTTTCCACAATTTTCTGCAATCTTTTGTTATAACATTTATATGCTTTTCTCTGAATTAAATATCCAAGACATATCCCTTCATCACATCTAGGATCAAACTTTCCAATTGAATCATCTTTTTTTATATAGCATTTACTTCCAAAAATTCTGAAATACTTAACAGTAGGTGTATGTCCAAACCATAGTTCATAAGGGGTCTTACCGATTTCACCTTTGATGTGAACTCTATTGAATGTATAGACTATTGTACTCACTGATTCTCTCCAATAGATATGAGGCAATTTGGCATCCATCATCATAGATCTAGCTGCATCCAAAATGGTTCTGTTCTTTTTTTCAACTACTCCATTTTGCTGAGGAGTCCTAGGTACATACAGTTGTCTCTTGATTCCATTTGTCTCACAATAACTATTAAATTCATGAGAAGTGAATTCACCGCTATGATCAGATCTTAGAAATTTAATTTTCAATCTAGTTTAAGTTTCAATCTTCGCTTTAAAGATATTGAATTTCTCAAAAGCTTCAGACTTCTCCCTCAGAAAATTCACCCACATCATTCTAGAATAGTTATCAATAATCAACATGAAATACCTATCACCTTGAAAGCTTCTAGTCCTTGCTGGACCACATAAGTCAGTGTGAATCAAATCAAGTACATAATTAGATTTATCATGTATGCTCTTAAAATAACTTCTGACTTGCTTACCCAATTGACATTCCTTACATACCGGATTATGAGGCTTCATAATCTTAGGTATATCTCTAACTTCCTTAGTTGAACTGATCTTAACAATGTAATCAAAATTAACATGACACAACCTCTTATGTCATAGCCAACTCTCATCAATATGAGTAATCAAACATGTCTTATTACCAGTGTTCAAGTGAAAAATATTACTTCCTGTTTGAATACCGGTTGCAATTTCCACACCAATTTTGTTAATAATTTTGCATTTTCTATCTTTAAATTGAAGTTGAAAACCCTTATCAACTAATTGACCAACACTCAAAAGATTATGCCTTAAACCTTATACATAATAGACATTATCAGTATTATTCTTGCCATCCAAAGAAATAATATCTGTGCCTTTGATCATACATGCCTTGTCATCTCCAAATCTAACTTGACCACCATAGTATTCTTGTAGGGACAAAAATTTCTCTTTATCTCTAGTCATATGATGTGAGCATCCACTATCAATTACCCATTCATCCTTATCTTCAACTTTTGCTGCCAGGGCCTTCTCTTCATTTTTGATATCCAGTTCTGGTTCATCTTCCTTCAAAGCATAGAACACCCATTCTTTTCCATTTCTAGATCCACTAGCAGAGTCTTCTGCCGGTTCATCTCCAGAGTCATGAGTTACTCCTTCCTCATCTTCTATGTAGCATTGTTTACTTTTCTTGAATCTATATCTATTTGGGTTAGGCTTAAAATATTTCTTTACTCATTCCTCAAACCTTGCATTGCTTTCAGGATATCTAGATGCAAAATGACCAATCTTATTACATGCAAAATATTTAAAAGGTGCTTTTCCTTCATACTTACTTCCAGTTAGACCTTTAGGTATTCTTCTAGAAAATAAGGCTTCAAGTTTCTCAAGCTCTTCATCTTCTTTCCTCATGTCTTCCAATTCTTTTGTATATAGGGCTCTCCAATTATTCTTGCTAGCAGATGTTGATGATGATGCGTGAAAAGCAGGTTTAGACTTTACAACTCCAAAATATCCAAATTCTTCAAGCTCAAAAGTAGATAATTTTCCAATTAGAATGTCTTTGTTGACTGAAGTGTTTGCCATTGTTCTTAACTCATTAATAGCAGTTGCCTTCATATTGTAAGCCGGTGGAAGGGTTCTCAATACTTTGGAAACTATTTCATCTTCACTTAGAAATCCTCCACAACATTGAATCCCCATAACAATCTCATTTACTCTTTCCATAAACACAACAATTCTTTCATTATCTTCCATTTTCAAGTTTTCATACCTTACTCGGTAACCATCAAGTTTAGCAATTTTGACAGTAGGGTCACCTTCATTCAGAGTTTTCAATTTGTCCCACATAATCTTAGCTGATGATTTGTCAGTCAATCCCATAATCTGTTGATCAGTAAGTGCACACAAGAGGGCTTCTCTACCTCTGCAATCATTTTCAATATTATTATCCAAGTCTGCAGGAGAAGGATTGCTAGATGCCGGATCATAAGGTGTGTATCCTTTCTCAGTGATCTCCCAAATATCCTTGCCAAGACATCTAAGATGAGTCTCCATTCTAATTTTGCATATGCCATAATTTGTTCCATCAAGCTTGGGATTTCTCTTCTAAAAATAGCTGTCGATGGATTAGAAGTGTTAGTTTCCATAGGACCTACCTCAAGCGGTTAAGATTCTGCAAAAGAGGACCAAAGATCTGATACCAATTGTTAGGATAACTAGTAAACAACTGAGAGGGGAGGGGTGAATCAGTTGTTAATAGATTATAACTTTTAATCCACAATATGACCTTAAGCAAATCAAGTATTGGTAAAGCACAAACAAATGTCGGTAGGAACAGATACCGGTAAACAATACAACTTAACAATAAACTAGATAATCATTGCAAAGAAACCATACCACATAACACCATGATTTGTATGTGGAAAAATCAGAAAGGGAAAAACCACGGTGGGAAACCTACCCACAGCTAGATGATACTTTTGCAGAAAGTATGTGTTACAAGAGGGGCTTGCACTTGCAGGAAGGCACACTGCCTAGAGCATACTGCTCATTATAAAAGAGTCTCACTCACTATAGAGAGGCTACAACCTTCTCAAGATAAATGGACAACAATCCAATAGAGTGAACTACTGGAAATAGCATCTACCATGCCTGATTACAATTCTGATTAAGCTCAATGCCGGATGACTAAATCCTCTTCTGAATCCAATTTGATCACCAATGATCGACCAACTCCTTGGTCAAAATGATATTACAATATTCGCACATTACATTCCTTGACCATGACCTTTTCAAAAACCATGATACTTTACAAAGAGTTTCTACCTCTTATTTATACAAACCCTAAGGCCTAAACCAATTAGGTCAGCCACCTAAAGATATTACAATAATATCATTACATAATTCCATTTACAATGATATGCCATGTTGTCTTAAGACCAAAACAATAATAACAAATCCATAAAACATCTTTAATCATCTAGGTAACGTGTAGAGTACATGCTAGCATGATATCGGTCCATAACCTAGACAGGTAATAGACGTATTCTAGGTCCACCATGCCAAAGAAAAGCCTTCAAGCAATTGAAGCACGATCAATGAACATCTTCAACATCCTAAAATTCTCGAAGAAGCTGCACCAACACCAATTGTGCATCCTGTCATGATTCCTTAATGAAAGCTCTGCCAGTAAAGCCTTAAACCAGTGTTGGTAAGGGTTTACCAGAGTGTATGATAACATCCAATTACCAAGCTAATACCAACTGACCAAAACATGCTCATGAAGCATATAACTCATGAAATCCAACATACTTCACTGATCCAAACATGCCAGAAGTGTCCAACAGATAGTCTCTTCTACCGGTAACACTAGATCTTCTACCCGTAACCAAAACTTGTCTGTCGGTAACCATCCATATCAGCTAGTGATGACATCAATGACAAAACATCAATGCAACACATAATCAATTCATCCATAATGCCAACACATATATCCACATATCCAACATTGTCATGGTGCAAGATGGAAAGCTAAACAATTTCGTGACTCAAAGAATTGTTTTCCACTAGGTTGTATTCTTTCAATTGTATATTTACCTGAGAACTATACATTTAATCCTCACATAGAAATTCAAAGTCAATATTATCATTCCAAGAAAGTTGCAATATTTGTACAAGTTTTCCATAGACATGCACAATTTTAGGCGGATGGTATAAATAGTACTGAAAATAAACGCATTATCATCAAGGAGGTTCATTTCTATATTAGTGACGATACGTGTCATGATTGGAGCTATGTAGCACATTGTTTTGGAATATTTTTTGAATATATTAGAGAACATGGGATAAATTGTTCACTACATTAGATTTGGTTAGATGGATGTGTCGGTAAGTGTTCTTCAATTAATTTTAAATTTTCTTATTTGTATATATGTTAAATTTCAATTTGATTTTATTTTAACACCAAGTATATATATATATATATATATATATATATATAACTGTAGACACCTAAAATTGTCCAGTCTAATTAAATAAATATTTTATTTATTTAATTATCTAAGCTTAATTCATCTATTAATTAAATAAATCTTTATTTATTTAATTAATTCATTAACCTTATCCACCCATGACACGTCATTCATCTCTTAATTCGTACACTACCTACCCATTTCATTATTTTATTATTTCTTTTACCTACCCTCTAATCATAGCCGACTTCCTTTTTACACCTCTCAATCTTATCCCTCCATTTCTTATTGTGTCTTTTATTTAAGGAGATGTTTCCTTCATTATCAAACCCTAATCAATCATTCTACCTAACTAATTAGCTAATGAATCATCTTAGTGACTTGACTACACTATGATCCTACTTGCAACCACATTCCGTTCTTTGTTGAGCTCTTGTGCACATAAAATCTGAGAGCAAATATATCAAGCAAGATCAATGGAGATAGGAAGAATGGAGACCAAAACCCTATTGGACATGTAATGGTATAATCTTTATGATTTCATTTGATTTGCATTGTCTTAGGTAATCTTCATATGTTATGGTGGATCTTTGTTGTTGTTAGGCTAGGGTTTTGTGGTTGAATTCATTTAGCCTTTCAATATTGTTATTATTGTTATCCATTTTCACCATACACATTTTGGCACGCCCCGTGGGACATGGATTTTTGTTAGATCTGTGTTTTTTGCAGATTTTTCTAACCCTATATTACTATTTTGTAAAACAATTTGGAGAATAACCTTGTGTAGCTAGGGTTTTGGACCAAAAATCAAGATCTTGGAGAGATTTGATCATATCTCACAAACGGCTAGGAAATTTTCCACCAAATTTTTTTTACAGGTTGAAGAAAGTATCAGGAGCTCTCAATACAAAATTCAGATTTTTTGGAGAACATTTTCATTTTCTATGAATTTTTTATGATTTTTCATAAAAAATTAATTTTGAGAGCAAATGAGAGAATTTTTCCGATTTTCTTACATTTTTGGAAATCTCTCATAATTATACACAGGATCTTTTCTTTGTGATTTTAATTTTGATGCAAAATATTTTCCTAAAAATTGGATCTTTAAAAATTAGTGTTTTTCCTTATTTTGATCAGATCTCACAAACGGCTTCGAATTTTGACATCAAATTTTTTTTGCAGGTCAGGAAAAGTATCAGAAGGATTTAGTAAATTTCAGATTTTTTGGATCGATTTTGCAATTTATATGAATTTTTTATGATTTTTCATAAAAAATTAATTTTGAGAGCAAATTAGCAAATTTTTCGGATTTTCTTACATTTTTGGAAATCTCTCAGAATTATACATAGGATCTGGTCTTTGTGATTTTAAATGTGATGCAAAATAATTCCTCAAAAATCAGATCTTTGAAAATTAGGGTTTTGCATTATTTTACTCATATCTCACAAACTGCTTAGATTTGTTGTATAAATTTTTTTATGCAAGTTTGGAAGGCCATCAGGACTCTCCAGTAAAAATTTCAGATTTTTTGGATTGATTTTGCATTTTATATGACGTTTTTATGATTTTTCATAAAAAATTAATTTTTGGAGCAAATTAGCAAATTTTTTGGATTTTCTTACATTTTTGGAAATCTCTTGAAATTTAACAGGTGGTCTTTTTTTATGATGAATCGGATCTTTGAATTGGTCAACAAAACGCATTGTTGAAGGCCCCTATTTCACAAAGTCTTTTGGATCTAAAATTTACCTAACTTGTGTGCTTGCAGGAAGGGGTGATCATTTGAAACAATCCAAACTACTAACAACTCTTTGTTGTAGGTCCTTGGCAAGGGTTTTTTGGATTTTTATTGTGTGCCTTATTTTCATAGACTAGCAAACACTTCCATTGGTGCACTAAAATTGAATCATTGTCTTTTGTGTCTTGAGCAATAGGCTCTTTTTGTTTAATCTTTAGAGGGCCTATCTTCCCATGTGGTCATTAGGACTACTAGTGAGAAGAGAATGACCCAAGTGGTAGTGAGAAAAAACCACCTCTTTCGAACCACTGCAAACAACTATATTCATGGTGAAAACTATGGATAACGTGTGCTAATTAGTTCATACCGACACTATGTCTCCCCATAAACCCGTTTGATCAAATTTATTTGATCATTTGTAGGGCGTAACCCCTACCGGCTGGGAGCCTTCTGTATTTACAGAGCTGAAAGTTCCACATGTATGGCCACACAAGCGAATGCGCTTACTAGCACCTTTTTGTTTTAGAAGCCCAAATCCTTCTAGTTGTTGGGGCAGGAGGTCGGACCTCTGGTAGCGGCCCACACACATACGGTTCTTAGTAGAGATACAAAGTTCGCCACGGGGAGTTTTCGTGGAGACTGATGCTTGGCTGACCCGAGAAGTGAGTGCCGAGGGTGGATCCAGTCAGGTCAAGCATCTAAGTATCCGCTCTGAATAGCGTAGCCTCGGGGGTAAAACCCTATGTGCGATCAACAACTATTGTCTTGGACAGCCATAAGAATTGTACTTGACTTATTTTAAACATTCAAAACATTCAAGACCAAACAACAAAACATTGTGTCTTTTGTGTCTTCAAGTGTATGCAAAACATTTTTACATCAAACAACACACTTTTCTTGGAGTCATTTTGAGTCTAAACACTTGCAAACATTGAGTCCTCATCAACATTGTGTCCTCTTGTCACAAAAAACAATCAAACATTCAGATTTGGTCACAACAAACAACTTCACAAATTGGAAAAATTTTATAGTCCAGCAAACAAGAGCAATCAGTTTCAGAATTCTTGAGCTTCCTAGGTCATTTCTCCAGGTTTCATTTAGCATTCAACCTATCTTTGGGTCTCACAAAGTCCATCATTGCTTTACACCTTACATTACATTTACATTTGTCTAAAATTGAATCAAAAGGTCACTTGCTTGTCCTCATCATACTTTGTCAACACACTACATACAACAACATTTTGCTAAGTGGTCCCTCATCAAGGTCTCTTACCTTTGGGTCTCATTTGGTCTTACTTAGAGTCAAGGTCAACTTACCTCATCAAGAGAAACTATCCTCTCTTTGGAAGTCACACCTACTCTACTACATACGTACTTGGTCTTACACTTTGGACATTGCAAGTACACCTCAGATTCATTTACATTCCATCCAACTCTTGGTCTTCCATACTTTTTCCATTTTCATCTAGTCTCACACATCTTGGTCAATACCTAGTTCATGGTTGAAACTCGTCTTCAAAAATCTAGGAGAGAAACTAAAGAGGCTCAAGAGTCCGCAAACATGAGTTCTTATGAGTATGACAATGATGTCTTTTTCAATACTGATCATAACACATTACCTGACATGGATGCCTATAGAAACATTCCAAATGTTGAGAACATGGACACTACAAACAACAATGATACAGACAATGACAATATGGACAACTTTTCAGTACATTCAGCAGATGTGGAAGAATCCATTATGGACCCCCATTTCAATCGATTGGTTGAGGAAATAATGAGGAGGGATAGACAATACTTCCTACAAATGATGGCACAAAGTGGAGCCAAGATACCTCATGATTGCGACATGTCTCAAGTAATGGAAAATCGACCTTTGCAACAAACTCACTCCAACATGGATCAAAGCAAACCTAATAGTGGAGGCAATAGAGGACCACATATGGTGCCTGAATCACCATCATCTTTGTTTCAAAAACCAGAGGTCCCACATACACATGGTCAAGCATATGATACTCACCTTCGCAGACCATTATGGAAGTCTTATGTAGAAAGATATGCTCAATCACATACAAATGCTAAGGATCAACCACCAAAGCAATTGGATATTCAAAGGCATGCTCAAAATTTGGACACAAGGAAACCCCGTGTCAAATTTGTGGGCAACACATTAGAACATGACATGCCTGTAGAGTATGGTATACATGGACAAAATAGATATTTCGTTCCTCAACATGAATCTATACCAAGTGGTCCATATATGCAGCATCTCTATAGACCTCCTCCATATGAACATGTGTATGATCAATATCATCCACATATGCAACATGTTTCTCCTCCAATTGGTGTTTCAAGCATGGGGTATGGTCCAAGAAGTCGATCTCCACCTAAGAGCAATTTGGAGCAACAAATCAGGGACTTACAAAAGAAAATGGACATAAATACACCGAAGCGAACATACACAATGAGAGACATATGTCCTTATCCATTCGACAAGAGCATTCCAATGCCTCCATTTCCTACACACTTTGTGAAACCTAAATTTGATAAGTATAGAGGAAAAGGAGATCCTAAGGCGCACATAAGATAGTTTTTCATAGCTTGCATTGAGGTAGCTTCAGAAGAGACATATTTGATGAGATTATTCCCACAAAGCTTAGGTGATCAAGCTATGGAATGGTTCTCCCAACTCCCACCTGGTATTAAGTCATCGGGTGACTTAGCAGAGGCATTTATTCAACATTTCTCCTACAATATAGAGACAGACATATCAGTCACTACTTTATGCAACACCAAGCAAAAAGAGGGAGAGTCTTTTGCATCATTTTTACAAAGATGGAGGAATCTAGCTAGCAGAAGCTCTTGTGAAATTCCACAAAAACAAATGGTAGAGATGTTCACACAAAATGTTAACAAAGACATTGGTTATGATCTAAGAAAAGCTTGTTTGTCCACCTTCAAGGATGTCATTGAAAAGGGCTTAGCGATAGAAAAGGTTCTAATTGAACAAGGAGTCATTAAGATATTCAAGGAAAACAAAGATGACTTTAAAGGAAAAGACAAGCCATGATTTTGGAATAAAAACAAGAATATAGTCAATGATGGTGTTGTTGACACCAACACAGTGCGACCCAAATTCATCTGTTCGGGATCAAGTTCTACAAACAATCAAGTGAATACTCAAACAACTTCCATATCAAGAAGGAAGTACACTCCATTGGGAGAATCACTTGAGTCCATTTTCAAAAAGCTAGTGGCAAACAAGGTAATCACAGTTCCAGATTTGCCTCCATATGAACCAAAGGTTAAACCAAATTGGTGGAACGATGATGAGTATTGTGAATTTCATAAGAGCAAGGGTCATAAGACAGGAAATTGTCATCGACTGAAGAACATCATACAAGATCTCATTAGTAGAGGTGACATTGAGATTGAGAGACACTCCTCCAATCAAGAACATGAGATGTTTAAGGAACCATTCCCAAAACATGACAAAGGAAAAGCTAAAGCCACAGATGACCAAACCGACTATACTAGAGCTTCCTATAACTATGATTCAACTATCAATCACATCTCAATGGACAATTATGTCTCTACCATTATCATCAAGGACAAAAACCCTAAAAATTCTAATCGGAGACCCAAGATTGTCCTAAAAGGTGTTGGATCTTCTTCCGAACCTACTTCCGAATGTAATGTCACAACCCGCTGAGGTAAAATTACTTTCCAAGGGGCTCCAACCAAAAATACTACTTTCTTGTCAACCAAGCCTGAGTACGACTTGGTAGAATAGTTAGGGAAGACACCCACGCTCATCTCCATACTTGAGCTCTTATGCATATCCCCCGCTCATAAAGCTATTCTTGACAAAATCTTGAGAGACACCACCGTTCCTACTGATCTGAACGTGGACCAGTTTCAAGCCATGATGGGATACCTATCCGTTCCACATTCACAGAAGCCGATGACGCCTCTATAAGTTAGCCACATAATGCACCACTACATGTTGAAGCCTTCATACAAAAACATCGAATAAAGCGAGTCCTGATAGATGGAGGAGCTGGTCTAAACATTTGTACATTGAGCACTATTAAACAATTGAGATATTTTGATAAAGCTATGAATTCTACAAACAAAATCACCATCAAGGCATATGATGATGAAGAGCGTTCATCCAAAGGCACAGTCACCTTGCCTCTCAGAGTTGGGCCAGTTACAAAGGATGTGGTTTGTCAAGTCCTAGACCTAGATCTCACATACAACATATTGCTAGGACATCCATGGATTCATGAGATGGGCGTAGTACCATCTACATATCATCGATGTATCAAGTTTCCACATAATGGAGTTGAAGTGATTGTTAAAGCGGATCCAAATCCATTCATATATTGCAACAATCTGTGACCTCAGTCAGAAACAATAGTCCCAATCAATAGAGAAGTAATTTCATCATCAACATATGTGGATCCAGAATCCTTGAAAGCTTCTACATCCAAACAATCAGAGCTGAAAGAAAAGTTCAAGATTAAAGACTTGGGATGTGGTGAGTATATCTTTCATGTTGATCAACTTCCACTATCTCCTAAGGTATTTAGTCAACATGAACAATCTATAAACAATTTGAAAGGAATTGGGTGTGAACCACCTAGTGCCGTGGCTACTAAGTCTGAATGTAAATCTCCTCCAGTGGTGCAAGCATCTCTTGATATCAATAGTCCTAAGAGTGGTTTCAACAAAGAATCTATTGAGCATATCGCCAGCCCTCTTGAGAACTCACATAGCCTTACCATATCATCCACTCCTTCCATTTCCATTCCTCTCCCAAACTTGGATCAGCAAGAATTACAAAAGCCCTTACTCATTGGGGATTACAAATCAAGATTTGAAAAGAAAAATCTAAAAGTCAAAAATAAAGAAAAGTCCTTTAATCCAAATCAAAATCAAAAGCTATTGGACTCTGAAAAAATCAAAGTCAAGGATAAAAATCCTATGAAGAAAAAACAACAAGAGTTGATCTCCCCTAATATCAAAATAACTAGGGGCAAAAGTTCTAAAATTTCAAATCAAAAAGCATACTTGTTGATCCTAAGTCTTCATCATGTCATGATACTTTCACTTCTTTTCAAAATCATAAGCCTTCATCACTCATTCACTTGTTCCACACATCCATTCCCTTCTAGTGATACATCATGGACCTTTAATGGAGCTTCCTCAAGGGAATTTGCTATCAGTGATGCCCAAACTTCTTAAGGTGACACGCATACGGGCCTGTGTAGTCCACACAATAGTAATTCTATCTCAATTCCTTTATCAAGGAAGATAGACACTCAAGCTACACATCATTCAGTCAAGGAATAATGCAGTTACAATCATAAAGTCAAGCCTCGCACATTTGAGGTAGGTGACTTGGTTCTCAGAGAAAACCCCAAGAATCAGCAAGACAAAGAGAAGAAGGGCAAGTTCGAACCAAATTGGCTTGGTCCTTACATCATTATAGTAGTATATGGATCTAGGGCATATTAGCTCTCAACTATAGAAGGTGAAACTTTGGAGGATCCTATCAACAACATGCACCTTCGCAGGTTCTACACATAGCTCTTCGGAATATCCTAATTCAAAAATACAAAAAAATCAAAAAATTTTAAAAATACAAAAAAAAATTATAAAAAAAAAAAAAAATCGTTACTTGGTGAAAACCTGGTAAACAAGCGCCTTGTGACACAGAAAACATTGAAAAATCAAAAAAAGTAAAGAGAAATAATTTCGTCCAACGGTGAAAACCACTTCGGTGGCGCCCTGGGCAAGTACCATGGTGAAAACTAGGTCACCAGCGCCATGTGTAGAGACATTGCTCCTCCCTCCTTTAGGATCCACTTTCATCCTTTCACTTTGCACACATTCACGACCAATTCATGCATAATAAACTTACCCATTCCCATCATGGCTTGTTATTGATCTACTCAAGATTGGTTAGCCATTCATAATAAACCTCCCTTTTCACCTCCCTTTTCATCCATAATAAATCAGATCCTATATGTGGCTAAGGCAAATCCTATGTCTAGTGATGGGTGTGGAACTAAGAACATCACATGTTTCAAGGAGTACAGTTTCTTCCAGCTTCCTTCAGTCTATCCGTGCACAATCCGCAATAAAGCAAGATTTGCATCACAGATACGCAATAAAGTTTCATCTTCTCTGCAATAAAGTATCAGTTTCATGGATTCAGTCAGTTTCAGATGAGACACAACAGCAACAATGGGCTTCAACAAAATCAAATCTTTCAACAGACTCAGACAACATTATGGTTCAGTGCTATCTATCCATTTTGTGAAAGTAAACATTGTGACCACAATCAAATAAGACTTATACAAGTGACCAGAGACACTAAACTTGAGGACTACAGTGGATGTTGGTGTCGAGTCTTGGTTTTCTTTTGATTTTATCTTTTGGTGACATGTCTTTTACCTTTTTCAGGATGTCTCTGACTAGAGATTCTATCTCCTGGATGTCTTTGACTAGAAAGGCGAGGATGGGGTATCGTCACCTATTTTTGTTTGTTGTCTGTGGATTGTCTCTTAGTAATGCTATGACTTGTCCAAGGATATGAGGACACTATGAGTCTAGTGTGAACTGGGGCATTCTTTGTTTGTGACTATCTTATCTCCATGCAAATAGGTACAATGACTTTCTAGGTCGAACATATGCCTTGATTGTCATAACCTACTTGCCATAATAAAGCTCAATGATGATAACGCACAAGAAGTTCTTTCACTTTCATATCTTCTGTCTTCCATCCCCCTTTCTTGATTGACCTCCATTGTCCTTCTCGAGTCCGCGTAGCCTGCTATCACATGACTGAGTATAATGACACACCAAAAACATTTGTATTTCATGTAGTTGCACCTACATTACCACATATTAAGTATTTCATACATACATATAGATATCACAACTGCATCACATCCTGCACACAACACATATTAGCAGATTTTACATTCTCATCATGTAAATAATCATTTGCATTGTCATATCCATCCGCATTACATACATTCACATTTGCATCATGAATACACATATAAAACATAAAAGAAAAAAAAAATATTTCATTGCCTCATATACATATTTGCATCCATATCATAAGCATCACATAAGAACATCTCATCACATAGGTACGTATGCATATAGCTGCTACAAAGATGAATCATCTCATATATATAATCATAAGTGTCATGATACAATGATGTCAAAATACATATGGCTACAAAATCACCTACAGGTTTCTACATCATCATACAAAATGGTACAATACTGATACATAGGGAGCCCTCTACGGCTATGATGAACTCCCTCCCTCAGAGCTGGCTGGCCTTGACAGAGTCTGAGCCCTAGAAGGACCCATCCCAAGATCATCTCTCTTGGCCCCTGTGTCCTCTACAGCCACCCCTCGTGTCGCCTTATCTGGACAGAGGAACCCACTGATAACTCCTGCCAACACTGTTGGTAGTGCTAATCCTGTCCATGTCATGATATCCCATGCCACATGTCCCACCCTCATCTCCAATCCCAGATCCTAGAACACTTGTCTAAGGGCATCCCTGTCTCTGTCTCAATTGTAAGGAATTAGCTCCCCACCGATCGGTATCTGTAGAATCCTGTATACATCCTCCAAGGTGACTGCCATCTCACCCATCGGCAAATGAAAACTACAAGTCTCTGAGTGCCATCTCTCAGCCAGTGTAGTCATCAATCCCATGTTCACCCGAAACTCAGGCACATACAGAATATGTCTCAATCCCATAGCCTCAATCGCAGCTCGGTCCTTGGCTGTCAACTCAGGTCGCAACCTCTAAGTCAATGGGAATCTCTCCCATGACTCCAGTATAGGCAAATACTCCTGCAGTCACACAAATTAATCATCTCAGTGCTAGTGACACTCACTGTTCATCACAAAGTGTTGCTTCTATCCTAGTGGTACTCCCTGTTCATCACAAAGTACTACGTGTTTGGCACTACCTGTTCATCACAAAGTGCTGCTCATATTTTAGTACTCCCTGTTCATCACAAAGTACTATATTTTGGTACTCACTGTTCATCACAAAGTGCCTTGATCTATCTTATCCTAGGGCCTATGCTTGAGTGAATCCTCTTGAGTAGTTTCCTAATTGGCAACGTATGTTCTATCACAGAATTGTCAATCCTAGCCCTATTTGTTATCCTAGTCTTCCCTAGAGGACCTGCTTGAGTGTATGCTCTTAGCAGCTTATCCAATTGACAACGTATGTTCATCACAGAACTGCTGATTTGACCTAGAAGACACAAATTCACATTTTTGGACACAAATGCGTTTTCCTGACATAAAAATGCATTTATTACATTACCTAGCATGCATTAATGACAACAATAAATGCATCAAAGTACAAGGAGGTTTTGTGGTACTTACTGGCTCTCCTGCCTCTGTTGGCCTTTGGAATCGGCGAACATGATCGAATCTGTGAGCCATTGCCATCGCTGCTGACTGCTGCTGCTCTATCTCGCTCTGCACTCTGATCTCTTGGATGTGTGGATGAAAATGAGGATGTTTTTCCCTCGTGGTCTATCTTATAGACTACCCTAGCCCTAGTCTCCTATGTCAGTCTTCTAGCCTTTCATTCTTATCGAGAGATTGTTTGTGGTCTTTTCACACATTTTCATCCAATCTCTCGAGGGGGCATATCATTCCCATCTTGGGGCAACTCTGTATTAGTTCATCTTATCTTCTTTGAAACAATGCGACAAGTCGCATTGTCTCAAAGAGGGGCAAAATGTAGACACCTAAAATTGTCCAGTCTAATTAAATAAATATTTTATTTATTTAATTATCTAAGCTTAATCCATCTATTAATTAAATAAATCTTTATTTATTTAATTAATTCATTTATCCTCTTCTAGCCTTATTTCTCATTTAAATAAATACATTTATTTATTTAAATTATCCTTTTCCTAAATTAAATAAATATCTTATTTATTTAATTATCCCACTTCTTCTATTAATTAAATAAATCTTTATTTATTTAATTAATTCATTAACCTTTTCCACCCATGACACATGTCATTCATCTCTTAATTCCTACACTACCTACCCATTTCATTATTTTATTATTTCTTTTACCTACCCTCTAATCATAGTCGACTTCCTTTTTACACCTCTCAATCTTATCCCTCCATTTCTTATTGTGTCTTCTATTTAAGGAAATGTTTCCTTCATTATCAAACCCTAATCAATCATTCTATCTAACTAATTAGCTAATGAATCATCTTAGTGACTTGACTACACTACGATCCTACTTGCGACCACATTCTGTTCTTTGTTGAGCTCTTGTGCACATAAAATCTAAGAGCAAATATACCAAGCAAGATCAATGGAGATAGGAAGAATGGAGACCAAAACCCTATTGGACATGTAATGGTATAATCTTTGTGATTTCATTTGATTTGCATTGTCTTAGGTAATCTTCATATGTTATGGTGGATCTTTGTTGTTGTTAGGCTAGGGTTTTGTGGTTGAATTCAGTTAGCCTTTCAATATTGTTATTATTGTTATCCATTTTCACCATAAACAATAACTATTCATGTTAGGACAATTTAAGTCTACAAAAGATTTTAATTGGCTATCCTTACAACATGCTCGATGTAACATAAATTTTTTGTGGAACTTCTTTGAGAGTGAACATGGAAATGGAGAGCATGATGGAGTAGGAGCATGTGTGAATAGTTCACTTCACCAACATGAACTTGTTGTTGGCAAGAGACACTATTCTGGTGAAGATTGGTGCATGATAGATGTTTAGGGGTTGTCATTGGTGGTAACTCAGCTTGCAAATCACATCCGATGTACATAGAATTGTTTTTCACCGAAAGACATTTTGTTCATAAGGCATAAGTCTGGAAGGTGGAACTCAATAACCAATAGAGCATGAGATCATGGTGCACATCTTGATTTTGATAATAATATTTTGGTTGTGGTGATCAAGGTAGTTGGTTTGAGGTTCGAGTAAGATTACTTTATGATCCTGATATCCGGTGTTGAATTGTGTGTAATTTTAGAGCTCTAGTATCTAGTAACTCAGTCAGGGTAGAGCTATTTTGGTGTAACGCGTGTTGTGGATTTGTTGAGATGATTTCAACAATTAGTTTCATGTTTGAGGTGATTGGGCCAACTTATGAGAATAATTTTATCATCTTATTTTGGTCCGCATTTGGATTTGTGATCGGATTGAGCCAATTTGGTGAAACATTTTTCATGTTTTGTGTTATGCAGTTTTTGGAAGCTGACTTAGTAAAAGATTCCTTTTGATGGTGCAGATATATAAGATTGATTTGGTTGATCATTTTGGAATGAGTGATGAGTGAAGGAAGTTTGTGTGAGAAAATTTGTAAGTTTGGTAAAAAATTTGGTGCTCTGGTGTGTGACAGAGCAGAATGACAGATCAGTTGTAGGAGACAATCAAAGCCTAACCGGAATTGTATTTTGGCATAGTTAGATGCTACACTTCAGCTTGTTATCTTTTTAATCATTTTTTAATATCATGTAAGGTAGTGAGTCTTCCTCTGAGTTTAGCCATTTTGTAAATGAGTAATGAGCTCTAGGTAGTGAGCCTAATTGTAAGTGCATTACACTTTTGTAATATTGTTCTACTACTAGCCATAGTATAATAATATTGTGGGTACTCAATCCCACCGTGGTTTCTCCCTTTTCGGGTTTCCACGTAAAAATCTGTGTTATGGTTGTGTGGTTATTTACTTTATGTTTTTGTAGTTTGATTAACTTCTTATGCATCTAGTGGTGTAAGGATCAGATTAACAAGTTTGCAAATTATAAAACATTGATTCACCCCTCCTCTCAGTGTTCATTGATTCCAACAATTGGTATCAGAGATTTCTTCCTTGAAAGAAGCCTAATAGCTTGAGGAAGATCCAGAAGATTGAGTCAACGGACTCTGGTTTATAGAGACATCTTAGTGTGGCACTTGAAGATCTTGATGCAACAAGAAAAGAAGTAAGTTCCTTGAAAAGAAACCTGAATATAGCTAAAGATTTCATTGAGACATTGAAAGATCAAGTGAGCATTTCTAGACAAAAGATAAAAGAGTTGATGGATAAGCTGAAGGAGAAAGAAGAACAAAGCATTGATAATAAAACCCTACAAGACAAGATAGATGATTGTGAGAAGCTGACTAGGGAGAATGCAACCCTGAAGAGTGAAATGTAATCCATTGTAATGAAGCTGACAAAGGAGATTGAAGACCAAAAGAAGAATGAAGAAACCTTGACTCAATCATTGAAAGATAGATTTGATGAATATTGTAGATTGATGTATAAGAATGATCAGTTGAATCTTGAATTGGTGCAAACAAAGAATGATGGACAAGAAATTGAAAGATATATCATAATTATGAGAGATGAGCTGAGTACTACTAATGAGTACAAAGAAAAATTCAAAGCTAGTTCAGCTCAGTTGGATGATATGCTTGAGACTCAGAGACATGGGAAAGACATGTGAGGATTTGGATTTGAGAAAGGAGAATCCTTTGGTTCTGGTCAAAGCAATCATCAACAAAATAACAAGAAACCTCCGGTAAGACAGCCTAATGCCTATAAGCTTAATCATAAATTTTTTGTTTGTGGTAAATTTAGTCATATGGCAAGTCAATGTAGAAGTAGGATGAATAATGGGATGATGAATAAAGTGATGAATAATGCTCCTACTTTTACTGGTCAATGTTTCATATGCAATAATTTTGGTCACAAGTCAAACAGGTGTAGAAAAGTGATAAACAACTTTCAGAATAAGAGATGTTATGTTTGTGGGCTATTTGGGCATATTTCTAACCAATGTAGGATGAGACCAAATCAAATGAACTTCAGGCCTATGCAGAGAAATGTTGTTTGTCATGCATGCAACAAACTTGGTCATATTGTAAAATATTGCAAAAGCAGGAATGCTTTGGTCGACAAGAATAAATCAGATGAAAAGGGAAAAGCTAAGGTGGAAGAGATCAGAGATCAGCATAAGAAGATGTGGGTGAAGAAAGAAGATTCTATTGTTCAAAATTTCTCCACACCTCATTCTGGTGTAGGAACCTCATTCGGTAACTAAGGAATTTTTGCCTTAGGGGGAATATTATCATGCAGATCTTTAAAAACCGCTTTCAGATATTTGTAACCAATTGACGATGGTTGCAGATGATGGAGATTATTTGTGCAGATGTTATCTAGAAGATTTCATGATAGTTTGATAATCCAGTGAATGAATTCTTAAAAAATAGAATATCCATAAGTCATTAGGGTTGTGCATTTATTACAACTTAAAATTAGGTTTTTAGTGGATAAAAAGGAATTTCAATTGCTCATTATTCATAATGTGAATGAGAGAGAAGAGCAAAGCAATAGAGTGAAAGAGTTTTAGCAACTATATCCAAGCCTATAGCGATCAATCAATGATTTCTTGCACCTGGTTGAGAATCAAAAGGTATTTTTTCATATCCGTATTTCAAAAAGGCATTTGCATCTGCATCTAGTGTTGTGAATCCATCGGTGGTCAAAATTACTAAGAGGGTAAGGCCCTATTCAAGAGGCACCAATTCAAATCTACCGAAGATGATTCAGAAGGTGTATTTTCCTCTATCCCATATGGCATACTTCACAATGAAGATATTATGGCATACATTCATTACAAAAACAAGGAGCTTGGATTGTAGATATGCTCTCACTTTATACCAAGGATATGATGGATAATATGGGAGATTTGAAGTCAGAATTCAAGTCACTGTGCGACAAGGGTTTCATCCAATTCATTCATTTCCCCGTGTTTGACAAATCTAAATGGGTCTGATACATTCTGAGCTGAATCCATGATGAATTCATGTGGCTGGATCGACCTCATAAAATCACCAAGCAAGCCATTGAAGGAGTTACCTATTTAAATGCAACTAGTGAGATCCCTGGATCAAGGAAAGTACATAATAAAATAGTAACAAAGGTTACCGGATCTTAGTTTGATAGTCAGTTGATGACTATCAATGACATCATAGAGCACAATGTTAGATTTTTCTCAATGGTGACTAGATATAAGGTATATCAATCCAACTGGTAAAATTCTATACCCGACACTGCTATATTTTCAACCTATGAGATGCTAAAAGGAAGGAAAAAACTATCATCTTTGTTCAATACTTCTTAGTGAGTTATTAAGAAACCTGAAGAAGATTAAGAAGGCCAAAAAACATATATTCAATTTTGGTTCCTCGATAGTTTTGTTGGCACTGTATTTCCTAAATGAGAGCCCTGATATTGGAAAGATTTAGTGGGGATTATTGGAATCAGGGATCACTGGAAGGGGGGGGGATGAATCAGTGATCTACCACTACATAGATTTTCAAACTTGACTTTAAACCACCGGAAGCAAACACTTAGATCTAAAATGCAAAAACATGAAACAAACAATTACAAGATCATGATACCAATATTTTTACATGGAAACCCAAATGGGAAAAACCACGGTGGGATTTGAACCCACAATATTATTCCACTGTGGCTAGCAGCAAAATAATATTATAAAATGGGAATGCATAGGCATTCAGGCACATTACCTAGAGCTCACTACTTAATTACAATAACTTGGAAGGCTACAACCCTCAGAGAAGTATCATTGACTTACAAGATAATTATACTAATAAATTACAATGAATAACTCTGAAATATAATCTATAATTCTTGGATGAGTTCTGGTTGAGTGTTGAATACACTGACTGCAGCACCTTCTCTGATTTTCTCTGTTCTACCTTTTTCTTTGTCTCATTCAGCTATCAGATCAAGAATGTGCACGTGAAACTGCACCAAAATGGATTCTTGATCACCTCTCACTTGCATACAATCGCATCATACCTCAAGAAGATCATCCACACCAAAATTATATACCGACAACCACAAAATAGGTCATACATCATGTCGGCTTGCTATTGTAATGTGTAGTCACATGTCAGCTTGACTGGATCCAAAAAGATAAATGTGGATCACGAAAACAATAGAAAAATGATGTGTTTATGTCATCCCAATCACCCAAAACACACTTCAATGCACCGTAATCACCGTAAAGCTTTTGGACCCAAAAATGCTATGTTCTTCCTGAAATATCGATTAATCAGCTATCGGTTAACACCCACTTCCGGATAAGAAGAATTACGACCACCGGATCAAATCTCTTTGAAGAGTTGCCATCAATGACAACCCTAAACCAATAGTAAGCCACCAAAAACTGTTGGATGAGTGTCAATTGCCAACAATCTCCCCCTTTGGCATTGATGGCAACACTCATGAAAAATGACTAAGTGTTGAGCACTATACACTGGTTCAAAAGAATCATCAAAATAACCTAGGGCTCCCCCTTAGACAAATAATTTGACTCTTCTATACTTTAACATTTTTCACCATTCTTCTCCCCCTTTGACAGGAATGCCAAAGATGGGGTGCTGTCCAAAATTTATATACAGAGATATGCACCAAAAATTTACAAGTACTTGAAGATGTTAGCATAAATAGTCTTCAAAAATCCTAGGTGAGTATCCCACCCACTCTTCAAGTTATCCAAAATTGTGATGAATGCACTAAATATAGTGGCATGAATTTATAATTCCCCTAGGTTAGATGATATGGGTTGGGCCATCTCCTTCATGCAATCTACCTTGTTACTCAACATAATTTCCAACCGGGGGGCAATCGGGTTCCTGAGTTCACCTACTTTTCTTTAAATTTTGTCCTTGTCTGCTTTGAGGCTTGAGATCTGATCATTTAGAGATATAATATTCCCTTCAAAATTTCTGGTTAAAGTTACATTAGGATCAAATTACTATGAAATGCTGGTGAGCTTGCCCTAGCAAACACCTATTTGCTTGTCTATATCTATAGTGAATTTAAGGAAAATTAGGCAAGATTTGTACAATTTACCACCCTCTGACAATGTATCAAAAATAATCTGCAATCTCTTATTCAGTCTCACTCTATCATCCTCAATCATCTTCCAAATTTTTTTTATCCTAACATCCTTAAATTTATCCAAAATTTTCTGAGTAGAAGTTTTCTCCAAAGAATCAAAACTTGTATTTACACTATTAATCAATTGCAATAATTTACCAGAGGGGCTGTTATTTGAATCTAACTGTACACTTGGAGCCACCTTCTGTAAAAAATCAACTGACATCAAAATTATCTTTTTATCCTTAGATTCAAAGTTAACCAGATCCTGGCTAGCCTGGGCTTGCATAGCGGCTACAAGCATAAGACTTTCCACAGAAGACATCTTGCCAAGATTCAGTGGACCATCTAGATTGATAGGGATCTGAGGTGGGGTCCCTGTAATTGAAGGAGTGACAATTTTTAGATCAGATATACCTTTGCATTTGTCAACCTCAACAACCCTAGCCTCTGCATTCTCAACATCCTTCTTTTCTATCTCACCCCCTTTTTCTTTTACACCGGTGTTGCCACGTGGTGCAATATCATCCTGTTGGATCTTAGGTGCTTTAGAGGTTTCCACCACTAGAGGAGTATCACTTGTCTCAGCTTCAAGTGTAGTGTTACCCCGATCTTCCGGATGATCCTGAAATTGAGTTTCAACCTTTTGACTTCCGGAAACACCTTGCTTCTCTTCCGATTGAGAGGGTTTGAATGCATCCTTGTACAAAGGGTCATTCTGAATTATTTTCCTCCATATATCCTCTATCTCTTTCCTCACCTCTTCCACAATCATTATCCTATTAACTCTATTCTTACTTTGGAACTCTTTCTTATTTTCCTCCTCAATTGGCCTCTTGGCTTCATCATGAGTAATATAGGTGCAAACATTTATTATCTCTCTCTCCTTCATCTTCTTGTCAATATTACTTCTTGTCATTCTCCTTGCATCTATAAGGTTGTACAAATCCTTAAGCCTTCTCCAACTCAATTAATGTCGTGCTAAAATTGTTTAAATATAATACAACTACTTTCTCAACCTTTCTCTTGTCAACCTCAATCATATTAGCATAACAAACTCCAATATTCTTTAGATTGCCTTCTATAATTATTTCATCAATTAACTAATTTGTTGTCAATGAGGGAATAGATTCAGATTTACCTTCCTTAGGATAGATCTACCGGTAGGTACATGATCTATTTTTTCCTTCTTTCTCTGTTGGGCTCCACCGGATTGTGGCTTCCTCACCACTCTGACAAATTCTCCTTTCTTCTTTTCCTTTCCTCCTTCCTCCTCAGACTATGTATCAAAAGCTATCAAAGATATTGCAACATAGGTCCTTTTAGTCTTCTCCTTTTGCTTTAACACACCTCTCCTAAATGGGCTAGGTCTTGTAGATTATGTCACTAGAGCAGGAGCAGACTTGGTCTCCTTAGGATTGACCTTGGAGGGAACCAAATCAACCTTAGGTTTCTTTATTTCCTCTTTGGCCTCTTTTTGAGCATAACCTTCCCTTTTTGTCTTCACCTCCTCTTGGGTGAAACCCATCTGAACCTCCACCTCCTCAACCATCTTTGTAACCTTCCTTTTTTGGGTAGGTGTAGTGAATTGCATCTGTAAACTAAGGTCCTTCTCCTTGAAATTACCAAATCTCCCTTCCTTAGGGTCCATCAGTTGACTCAGAAGGTGTTGGGCATATGCCTCAAGAGTGACATAGTCAACTTCATACCCCATGGGCATGATCCATACTATTTGGGGTTCCATAGCTTCCATCAAACATTGATCCTTGTCAACCATGAAGCATATGGTTTGAAGCATATGGTTTGCTCATACTTTTCAACAATCTCTTTAGGGATCCTCTCTCTTCTTTTCATTGCTGCTTGAAAATATTTAAAGCATCCCCAGAGAGAAGATATCCTCTTTTTGGCATCTCCAACTCCCCATAATCATTCTTTAATCTACATGGCCATCGTTCTATCATAGGCCCATTGGACCTTTCCTTTCACATTGAGTATCTCATTCACGAAGTATAAAGCCAAGAAAATAAGAAGTTTACCATATTTTAAAGTATGTTTTTTATCCTACTTGATCTTCTTCAAATTGCTCAATAACTCATTCAGGAGGGATATACATAGGTCATATCTTTTGTCTTCTTTCATCATCTGATATGTAGAGTAAATGGCAGTACCAAAGAAAGAGTTGTACCTGCTTAACTGGTAAGCCTTGTAACTAACTACCATCGATGCAAATTTCACATCATTCTCTAGAATGTCATTTATGTTCATCAATTTCTTGTCAAATTTGGAGCCAGTGGTGGCTATCACTATGTCATTCAACACTTTCCTCATGCTAGGCATGTCACATCTCGAATCGCCTGGTTGGTAATCTTGTGTGTTCTATCAAGCCATATGAACTCATCATGAACATGGCTAAGAATGTACCAGATCCACTCTGCTTTGTCAAACAACGGAAAATGAATGAACTTTGAGAAACCCTTGTACTCAAGTTTGAGATTTCCCAAATCATCAGCCAAATTTTTATTGTATAGGTCCATCATGTCCACATTTCCAAGCTCTTTGAGATCATAGTGTATGTAATCCCTAATATCTTGATTATTAAGCACACCATAGGGCACATATGAAAATGCACCTTCTAGATCGTCCTCAATTGACTTGAAAGGGTGTTTATTGAAAATAGGTTGGGCCCTATCCTTAATCTCAACCACCAAAGGGGTAGCAACACTAGAAGTTGAAGCTATTTAAAATACTAGGGTTTGCAGAAATAGAAAGCTTGAATAGATAAATACCTTAATTCACAATTGGGTGCTGAAATTTTCTTTAGAGTTGTCGAAATTGTTGTTGAAATCGCCAAATTGCTTTGCTTTGCTTCTCTGCACTTTTTGCTTGATCACATTGTGACAAATGAAAGTTTGAAATGCACTTTTATCCTTCAAAATCCTAATTTCCCACTGCAATAAATGCAGCAACTAGTTACCATGAGTTTCATAGAGTCGCTTACTAGAGCATCAAATCCTTTTTGAAACTTCTAGATAACATTTGCATATCTGATCTAAGCCTTCTGCATCCTTTTGGAATTGATTGAAGACCACTAAAGAGGGGGTTCTTAGAATCTGCATGAAAATATCCCCCTAAGGTGTAAAGCCCTAGTTAGCAAATAAAGATCCTACACCAGATTCGGGTGCAGACCCATTATCAGCTTTGGATTCATCTTTTCTAACCCACATCTTCTCGTGTTTGTTTTTGATCTCTTCTACCTTTATTTTTCCCTTCTCATCTGATTTGTTCTTGTCTACTAGAAGACTGTTCTTATTTCTGCAGTACTTTGCAATGTGACCAGTTTTGTTACATGCACAACAAATAACATTATTCTACATAGGTCGGAAGTTCATTTGATTTGGTCTTGTCTTGCAATAATTAGAGATATGTCTAAACACCCCACAAGCATAGCATCTTTTTTTCTGGAAGTTATTCATTATTGCTCTACACATATTTGACTTGTAACCAAAATTATTGCATATGGAACACTGACCGGTAAAGGTAGGAACATTATTCATGTTATTCACTTCATTATTCATCCTACTTCTGCATTGATTCACCATATGACCAAATTTATTGTAGGTAAAACATCTACCATTGAATTTATGATTATTAGGATGTCTTACTAGAGGATTCTTGCTCTTCTTCTAATTAGGTTTTGCATTGCCTTGTCTAGATCTAGAGGATTAACTTTTCACAAATCTAAGTCCTCGCATGTCCTTTCTGTTACTACTTATCAAATTGCCATTAGTTTTATATCCAAAGTCATTCTATATACTCTAGTCGGTTACTACTACCAAAATATTTAGTTGGTATGAATAGTCTAGTCAATTACAGAAGGAAAACAGTCACAGAGCCCAGTATACACCGAGCTGTCTACTGAGTGTTATTTCATGTCTACCAAGCAATAAAGATGACACACTGAGTTGATATACACTGAGTGAAATGTGTTACTAGAGTCATTGAACCTAGACACGCATATGAAAACGTGTTACAAGATCGAGGCACATAGAACCATTATCACATTGGAAATTGCACATATAGATTTTGTATGATTTTGAGGTCATCTAACCAATGAAATATTTTGCATGGTTATTCATTTGAGGAATCATGTTTGTAAGATCAAAGCAATGAATCAGATCACCGACATAAGAGATCTAGTTATACAGCATGAATTTAGGGTTAGCAATATATGAAAGAGAGAAATGTGTGTGCATATGTGTATGAAGCAAGACTTATGTGATACATGAGAAATCATAGAGTATTATGACTATTATAGAGACATAGAGGTCACCGAGAAGGTTTTCAGAGAACAGTCAAAGAACAGAGTAAATAGAAGGGTTTACCGAGTTACTTTATGAGTTACCGAGGTATGCTATAGGCAAGGTAATCTTATTTTGAGCACATAGAATCTGCTACAGCCTTTCAGATGTAAAGTTGCAGATATTTGTAAAGTCTTATTGTAATATTTTGAAGTTGTAAGAGAAACCTTTAACAGGGTAAAAGACTCTAATCAAGTCTATAAATTGTAAAGCCTCTAACCAGGTGCAACATTTAGATAAAGTGTTGTAAAATCCTTTAGCAAGGTAGATCTAATAGATCTTGATACTCCTAACAAGGTAAGCTATCATAAATAGCTAAATATGTAGCTCTAACCGAGCACTCTTTATTATTGTAGTAGTGAAGTTGTGGGTGCCATCCCCACTGTAGTTTTTCTCTCTAACCAAGAGTTTCTGCGTAACCAAAATATATGTGTTATGGAGTGAATCATGTATAATTTTTAGTTATTTGTTTTAGCTTTATGTTATGTTACAACAGTTTTTGGTTTATGCATAATAGTAAAGATGATTTTGATAAAAGGATTTGAAGTACTGATTCACCCCTCCCCTCTCAGTACATTAGCTTTCCATATTGGGCCTAACAATTGGTATCAGAGCTGTTATCTTGGAAAAGGGTTTAACTGCCTAAAGAGAAAGATCTTATCAATGGAAGACTACAAACAATCTTGGAGGATTGTGTATCTGTAAGAAGAGCTAGATCATGCTAATCAAGTGATTGCAGACATGCAAAGGAAAATGCAAAAATCTCTGAAAGTGAGAAGAAGATTATCTGATGATTTGCAAGACTCTCAAGAGTTAGTGGAACAAATTGAGACATCATCTTAGAATAGTATGTCTAAAGAGATTGAAGAAATGATTGGACAATTGAAAGAAAAGAACAAAGCATTGGCTGATCAAATAAAAGAAATGAAAAAAGAACATGAACATTTCAGCACATAGATGACTGAAAATCTTGATGCATTGAGGACAACCGAGGACAAAGTAAGAGATCTAGAAAGAGAGAAACAACAACTTGAAGCTTTAGTATTTGATAAGGATGATGAAAACATAAGGTTGACCGGGATTCAACAAAATCTGTCAGATCAACTAGGTTATGCACATCATGAAGCAAATCTGAAAGATGATGAGAATCAAGCATTGAAACTTGAAGTATCAAGGTTGAGAAATGAACTTGAAACAAAGAAGAAATCCAAGGAAACACTGAAGAAGAGTTATGAAGCATCAAAGATGTTGGATGAGCAACTGAATACAAGACGACCCTACAAAGAAGCAGGACTCGGTTACAAAGGAAAAGACTCTACCGAGAAGGGAATCTGTACTACCAAGAGGGGAGAATCATCTAAGCAAGCTGGAATCAAGAAGAACATCAAAAGAAAGAAGCCTATTTGCAACTACTATGGAAATCAAGGTCATACTACCAACATGTGGCAAATCAGAAAAGGTAAGCAACCGAATGTCACTAAGTCCAATGGCTATTGTTACAATTGCAATAAATATAGTCACGCATCTAATCAATGTACGACAAAGTCTGTTAACAATTATCAGAAGGAAAAATTCAAAGGGTTTTGTAAAAACTGCAATAGATATGGACATAGTACCAAGAAGTGTTGGTTTAAGCAAAAGAACCACACGTGGTCTGCACACTGAGCAAATACTAGAGGTTACTGAACTCACATAGATCCTTACCGACAATATTCTACAGTACCATGAGATTACAATACAAGGATATGGTGTGAATGTTGTGGAAGATATGGACATATAAGTGCCAACTACTTTATAAGGTTTGGAATGAACAACTAAAGATCATGGAGAAATCCTAGTATGACATGTTTTCATTGTCACAAAGTTGGACACTTGGCTAGAGATTGTAGAGATCAACCTAGAGAAGACACTGAGGAAATAAAAGAGAAATTAAAGATTATTTGGAGAAAGAAGGAAATTGTGTCAAATGAAGAAAGCACCTTACCTACCGAGTTAGGTGCTCCCACTCCAAATTAATCGGTAAAGGTCTAAAGGGACTACATTCTCACAAGGTTAAATCTTAACATTTCCTATTTTAGTATGTACTGAATTCAAAATCTACATAGTAAGATGTAGTAGTAAGTTTGAAATTCTATCAAAGTTTTTGAAGCACTTTACAGGAAACCTGTCAAGTCGGTGAATACAAGAAACCTGTCTAGTCAGTAAATGAAGGAAGGTTGGTTACTCGATTAAAGCGTAAAATGGAAAGAAAGTTTAGTAGAACTAAGTGCATTTAATGTTTTAACCTAACCTACACGGAGCCCCCGATAAGGTTTATTGTGTACTTAAAGCATTTTACGCGGTCATTTTCATTCACCAAGTTTTCGAGAAACAGAGCGAAGCGAATCAAGGTGATCAAACCATCTTCTAAGTGAAATTTAAGGTATTTACATCAAATCTCATCGCATTGATTAAGTTGGTTTACTGAACTCATTAAGTTGTTATTATATGTTGAGTGTGAAGCGTCTATTGTTTGTTGGTCATCAAACCCTAAGGTTCCTGTGTCAGTTTTTATCTGAAATCCAGAATGGCATCTAAGATCCAAGACCCCATTGTTGTCAAGAATGTAGAGAAGCCCTCACTAAAATACTCTTTGACTCCTAAATTGCATTTGAACCAGATGACAAAACTGCCTTTTCACTCATCCCGGATCGAGTTTTATTAGTTGAGGATGTGAGATTCTTCACCAAATGCCATGTTGAAGAACTCGACCATGTAGAGATCAAAGATGCATATGATGAATTGTGCATGGATGGTAAAATGGATAGAAAATATGAGCACATCAAAATCAAGGGATTAACTGAAGCCCTAACCTATCCCCGTGTGTTCAAACCCTAGAGGGTCAAGTTTGTTTTGAGCTGAGTGCATGATGACTTCATGTGGCTACAAGAATAACCATTTAAGATCACTAAGGAAATTATTCATCTAATCAACGGTTACCCTATCTATGATCATGCTTGAGCATAGAAGATGATATCACAGAAGGAATTGATCAGTTTGACTAGAGTAGAATCTGATTGCAGAGGATTGAAGTTGAACAATGTCGCTGATCCTGAACTCAAATTTGCCATTAGAGTAATTGGTTACTGTTTCTTCCAATCAACAAGGGAAAATAGTGTACCCTGTGTAGCAGTGGACTTAGCATACAAAACTGTTAAGAAAGGCATGAAAATTGACTTGTGTGAAGTATTGTTGAAGAACTTGTTTGAAAATTTGAACACAATCAGGAAGTCGAAGAAGAACAACTTGGCTAATACTCTGAAATTTGGATCATTACTTGTATGCATATTTTTCTACTTTGAGAAGTTTTTTCCAACAGTCGGTAAAGTTGTTTGGGAACTACACCGACCAATCACCCATCAGATTAATGACTTCATCAAGAAGTTAGGTGACAATTTTAATGATATAATGGATGATTACTTCAGCAAGTTTCAAGAAAAAATACATAATAGGTACCGGATTCCACCCTAGCTAGTAGAAAAATACAAGGATGAAATATGTTTTGAAGTTGACACCGATTACTGTTATGTGAATGCTGTGGAACCGAGGACTCAATCTTTGCCACCTATGGGTTATGAGATTGACTTTGACATTGCACAACAACAAATCGATGCATTTCTGACATTACCAAGGCATGCTACCGAGCTAAGGTATGGAACTTATGAAGAGGTGAAGGAAAAAGTAAAAATGAGCATTGTAGTACCCAAAGCTACAAGGAAGGCATAAAAAATGATTAAGGCATTAATAGAGAAATTCGGAGAAGAGTCTTCCTCCACACCTGTCAAAGGCATTCTAGCCATTACCGAAGAGGAGATAGAAGCACAAGAGGTAGCCATAACACTTAGCACTGAATTGCGTAAGGGAAAATTGTTGAAAAGAAAGAAGCAGGACACTTCAATGGCCCTACCGACTCCTCCAACAAAGAGACCTAACACAAGGGCATCTGCTACATCACCGAGTAAGAAACAAAAGACTGTTGCCACTCCTAAGGTAACAAGAACTTACAAGAAATCTACTCAGAGACTGATTTTGCCAAAAGAGTCTAGTGATACCGAATCTGAAGATGCAAGTAAATTTTAGATTGTGAAAAGCAAGAAGGTAGATGTACATAGTGTAGAAAATTTTTGTAATAATCTGAAGGAATATGGTGGATTTGGTGGATTCAGATTTGTCAAATATGAATCCAGATCTGCTGGTGAAAAGAGGCAAATTGAAGAAGCTGTCATTTGCACACTTCTAAAATTTCAAGTAGTTCCATTAGAAGTATGTAATTCTATTCCTAAAGAATTATATGCCCATATTGAAACCAGATGGCAATATGCTCTAGACTTGGAGAAACAAATTAGAGAAAGAAGTCTAGTGCATCTCTTTCCTGATATGTTGGTTGAAGAAATAAAAGAACATCTGACAAACAGCCAAACATAATTTACAGTCAAACAAAAGGCCTTGAAATTGATGAATGGCCTGTACATTGAAGTAGAGAAGGAAACAAAAGAGCAATGGCAGGACATCATTCAGAGAAAGAATGCTAGTGAACAATCTACAGTGGAGATAGTTGATGTCACTGACCGAGAGCCTGATGTCACTGAGCAAGACCCTGCTAACACCATTCAAATAGATGAAGATATCATGGATGCAGAGGCACCTGAGCAAGAAATGATAGAAGGCAATGCTTATGCAAAACTTGTATCCAGTTAATCTATTTTGGAACAAGTTTAGCCTTATCCACCGATCAATCAACCTGCCTCCACCGAAGCTCCTCAGGATACAGATCAAGGGATTGAAGGTCAAAAGTCTACAGTAGAAGGTACTTCACAAGAACAAACCTCACAAGCACCTTCTAGCACGGAAAATGTTGTAGCTAAGGCACCAAGAACCCAGACACCAAAGGACACTACTGAGGCTAAAGAAACCGACCAAAGTGTTGCCTCTATCAATCAACCTACCGAGGGTCAGGAAGCCTCTCAAGCTATTGTAGTGGTTCACCCGGTGAAAGGTAAAGAAAAGAAGCTGAAAAAGCATAGTTTCAAAATAGATTTATTGAAACCGATAGTGTTGCCCAATGTAGACATCTCCAAATTGATAAGGCAAGCACTCACTGAATTTGGTGAACTATGCAAAGCAAAGGCCGAACAGGAGAAGAAATTGGCCATATAAAAGAAGAATAAAGTACTTCAGAAGGTAAAGACATTGCTATTAGATATGCTACCTTTAGCTACAGTATCAACCGATGTAGCCATCCATATTCAACTAGATGAACTCCTAAATCAAATAGAGACATCTGGAGTAGATGCATCCAAATACTTGAGCAAACTAAAAGACAAGGAGCTAACTGCTAAAATGATAGAGGAAGTACAGAAATCCATTGCTATTGGCAAGGTTAAACTTGTCAATTTTATTGCTGAGTTGACCCCTCAACTCAAGCACATTCTTTCATTATTTCAGAAACTCTGCACATTTTCTTTATTCATTAAGACATTAAGAATAAAACAGAAGTAATTGAGAAAGAGATCACTAATCTCTCAAATAAGTTGACCCTTGAGCCCAATTCAGTTCAAAATTTTTATACCAAGCTACAGTAGCTCATGGCTCAACAATTGGAACTGACGAATGAAGAACACAAGATCAGGATGGACATAATGACACTTCAGACATTATTCCTTCCTCATCTTTCATCCATTCAAGAACAGCTCAATCGAGCCCCCTACCTCTTTACTACACAAGAGGGAAGCACTTTAGATGGCTTAATTTCATTATTGGTTGATATTAATGCACAAAATTCCTTAATGGATAGTGTAAAGGATGCACTCTCTATCGCTCTCACCAAAGCCAAGACAAAATACAAATCCATTTTTGATCAGTTGCCACCTCCAAATGGTAACTAAATTTTGATGTTTGTCAAAAAGGGGGAGTATATCATCAAAGTACATATAGAATCAAAGTACATAGGGGAAGTGTATAGTATTCAAAGTATCAAACAACTCGAGTGTAGTATATAGGGGGAGTATACCGAGCAGAATGAGCAGAATAAGCAGAGTATCCAAGAGCAGTGAATTGAGTAGTGAACAAAGGAAAGAATAGTGAGTAGAGAAAAGAACAGTGATTATAGATCATTGATCACCGAGCACACATAATCAGAGTTGTGTACAGTATATTGATAAGGGGAGTATATTTGATTATACTATTTCATTGCCTAATGTATATACTGTATGTTTAGTCAAATTTTGTAAAGTATATAGATTTTTGAGTTATGACTTTGAAAGTAGTTTTGTCAAACATCTCAACTAATGTCACACGGGGAGATTGTTACTACTTATCAAATTGCCATTAGTTTTATATCCAAAGTCATTCTATATACTTTAGTCGGTTACTACTACCAAAATATTTAGTCGATATGAACAATCTAGTCGGTTGCAGAAGGAAAACAGTCACAGAGCCCAGTATACACCGAGCTGTCTACTGAGTGTTATTTCATGTCTACCGAGTAGTAAAGATGACACACCAAGTTGATATACACCGAGTGAAATGTGTTACCAGATTCATTGAACCTGGACACACATATAAAAACATGTTACAAGATTGAGGCACATAGAACCATTATTGCATTGGAAATTGCACATATAGATTTTGTATGATTTTGAGGTCATCTAACCAATGAAATATTTTGCATGGTTATTCATTCGAGAAATCATGTTTGTAAGATCAAAGCAATGAATCAGATCACCGACATAAGAGATCTATTTATACAACATGAATTTAGGGTTAGCAATATATGAAAGAGAGAAATGTGTGTGCATATGTGTATGAAGCAAGACTTATGTGATACATGAGAAATCACAGAGTATTATGACTGTTACAGAGACACAGAGGTCACCGAGAAGGTTTTCAGAGAACAGTCAAAGAAGATAGTAAATAGAAGGGTTTACCGAGTTACTTTATGAGTTACCGAGGTATGCTATAGGTAAGGTAATCTTATTTTGAGCACATAGAATCTACTACAACACTTTAGATGTAAAGTTGCAAATATTTGTAAAGTCTTATTGTAATATTTTGAAGTTGTAAGAGAAACCTTTAACAGGGTAAAAGACTCTAATCAAGTCTATAAATTGTAAAGCCTCTAACCGGGTGTAGCATTTAGATAAAGTGTTGTAAAATACTTTAGCAAGGTAGGTCTAATAGATCTTGATACTCCTAATAGGGTAAGCTATCATAAATAGCTAAATATGTAGCTCTAACCGAGCACTCTTTATTATTGCAGTAGTGAAGTTGTGGGTGCCATCCCCACTGCAGTTTTTCTCTCTAACCAAGAGTTTCTACGTAACCAAAATATATGTGTTATGGAGTGAATCATGTATGATTGTTACTTATTTGTTTTAGCTTTATGTTATGTTATAGTAGTTTTTGGTTTATGCATAATAGTAAAGATATTGTTGATAAAAGGATTTGAAGTACTGATTCACCCCTCCCCTCTCAGTACATTAGCTTTCCATATTGGGCCTAACACTTTCCTTGTCTCTGACTCTTTAGCATCTCATCAAGCCTTGTTGAATTGTCTTTGAATTTGTCTTTCTATTCATTAGCAGTAGAAAGTTAATCCCTTAAGGTAGCAATCTGTCTTTCAAGCTCTTGACCATTATTCCTTAACTATGTCAACTCAATCTTAAACTGATCATTCTCATAGATAAGCCTGAAGCATTCATCTACTCTTTCCTTCAATGTTTGTGCCAGATTCTCTTCATTTTTATTCCTGTCCTCAATCTCCTTAGTCTGTCTCATCACAATGGATTGCATCTCATTCTTCAACATAATATTCTCTCTTTCAAGCTTGCTAACTTCATCAACTTTATCCTATTATTCCATGATATGATCTTCTTTCTCCTTCAACTTGTCCATCAATTCCTTCATCTTCTCTTTAGATCTATTCACTTGATCCTCCAAGTCATTAATGAAATCATTAGCAACATTCAAGTTTTTCTTCAAGGTACAGATCTCATTTCTAGCTACATCAAGATCCTCAAGTGCCACACTGAGTTGTCTCTGAAAATCAGAATCCATTGAATCAATCTGCTGGACCTTTGTTAAATGCTTAAGCTTCCTCAGAGGTACTAAGCTCTGATACCAATTGTTGGAATTGAGGATCACTGAAAGGGGGAGGTGAATCAGTGATCTACCAGTACACAGATTTCAAACTTGACTTTAAACAACGAGAAGAAACACTTAGAACTGAAATGAAGAAATATGAAACAAACAACCACAAAATCATACCACCGGTATTTTTACATGGAAACCCAAATGGGAAAAACCACGATGGGATTTGAACCCACAATATTATTCCACTATGGCTAGTAGCAAAATAGTATTACAAAATGGGAATGCACAGGCATTTAGGCACACTGCCTAGAGCTCACTACTCAATTAAAATAACCCGGAAAGCTACAACCCTCATGAAAGTCTCACCGACTTACAAGATAATTATAGTGATAAATTATAATGAATATGTTAGTCCCAATTGATGCTAAGAGGGGAAGGGTGAATCAACATTGTACCGATTATTATAGATTTAACCTTAATCAAAACTTCTTAATCAAACTTAACATTTATTAGAATAAGAAGTATTGATGAGAAACATGCACACAAGAATTTAACACACAAGACTATCAATATTTATCATGTGGAAACCCAAATGGGAGAAAACCATGATGTGAGTAGAAACTCACAAAATCTGCACTCTTCTAGAGTATGCCCGGTGAGGAGCCATCCTTGTTAGGAGATTACAAAGACATTGTAAGGTGCCACACGGTTAAGGGATTTTCTTTAAGTCCTATTAGAACCTTTATCTGTTAGAGGTAGCCTTTTTAAAGGACTTAGGATCGTCATTTAGGATGTCACCCGGTTAAGGGATTTTACAAAGGGACCTTTTAAAGTCCACACAGTTAAGGGATTTTTCTATTGTAGTTATTAGAAAATAACAAAGAGAATGATTTGCTGTAATAGATACTCTTAGCTTAATCAGATCCAAATGAAGCTCTTTGGTTTAACCACCAGTTACACTTTCTCTACACTCTACCGGTGTTTTGCATCACACTTTCTCTTCACACTATCTAAGCTCTACACACTCTCTTCACAACTCTGCTATTTACTTAGCAGTTCTGCCCTCTTCCCATCTTGCTGGATCGCCTCTCCTCATAATTGTACTTTATAATTTTTACGATCAAACTTTTTGGTTTTTGCCAGAAACCTTTATACAAAACTCAGGTTTTAAATTCAAAATTTCCAAATCTTCCTGCACTTTATCTGTATGCTCTCCATCAATCTCTCTAACTACTCATCCTTAACTGCCTCTGCAACTCATAATTTCACCAACGTCTGGGTCATGTTCTGTCTTTTTAATGCGAATTGGAAAATCCGCACAAATCTCACCTTAACTAATTGTTAACTATAGTAAACTTCACTATCCATTTGTTTAATGATATCTCGCCATGATTGACTCACCTTTGGTCATCGCATCCATCTTACCGGTCACTACCCTGAGATTCCCAAAGGATATTATCCTTCAACCTATATTACCAGTTCACCGCTGGAACTCTTCACCTTTTTCCACCGGTCACTGATCATCTCTTAGACTGATCACCTATCTGTCTAGAGTGTTTCGATCATGCATAAGACTACTAAACTGTTATCTGAGTCACCTCTTGTGACTGCATCATCATTTCATCTACCTGTTTGAAGACACTGATCTCAATACCTATCAGATGCTTGACTGACCGGTCGACTACTCTATTTTCCCTTCAATCGATTACCCTTCTAACAACACATTGTTTAAGTATGTCAATGATGCATATTTGGGAAGCACTGAATCCTCCATACTATTTGGAGCCATGAGTAAACCATTGAGGTTTACCACATCTTCTTGCCTATTAGCTTGGCCTTATTCACTGGTAAGTGTTGGTCATCAATGACAATACTAACTGATGACCCGGTTGTGCCAACACCATTAGTTATGCCAATAATCTCCCCTTTGGCATTGATGGCAACACTGCAAACTTCTCTTTTAGATGCCATTCACTTCTTCCTCTGTTTTACTTGAGTAAAGATCTTGCTCCCCCTTTTCTTGGCTTCCACTCATGTCACATCTGACTTCATCTTCCTTCATATCCTTCATGTTCCATCTGACTTCATTCCCCCATTGATAACAATGCCAAAGGTGTAGTCTAGACAACCTAATGCACATACTACAATGACTACTCCCCCTAACATGAGTAGTCCATAACCATCAATCCAAATACATAGAATCTACAATAAATTCATACCGGATTGATGTTGTTTCGATCTTCACTTACCTTAGAGTATGTAGGGGAATTACCCCTAGCTTACCTCTAAGATACTCAAAAGTATCCTTAGGTAGCGGCTTGGTGAATATGTCTGCAACCTATTCCTTGGTTGGCACATATTCCAGTCTAACTTCTTTTTCCTGCACCTGTTCCCTAAGATAATGATATTTTTTTTGCAATATGCTTGGTCTTAGAGTGCATTACTAGGTTTTTTTATATGTTAATGGCACCTGTAGTGTCATAGTGTATCACCACCAGTTCAATCACTTTTTATTGAATACCTTCCAAGATATTCTTAATCCATACTAAATATGTATAGTTGATTGCAACAACCACATACTCTGCCTTAGCTATGGATTGATAGATACAATTCTATTTCTTGCTTGTCCATGACACCATCATATCTCCAAGAAAGAATGCACCTCCACTAGTGCTCTTTCTATCACCAATGTTCCCTGCCCAATCTGCATTGGTGAAGACACTTAAGTTGAAATTTCCCTTATGTGGATACCAGAGACCATACTCATCAGTCCCCTTAAGATATCTAAATATCCTCTTAACCGCCACCATATGAGTCTCTTTTGGATTTGCAGCAAATCTAGCAACCAAGCCAATTGCTTATGCTATATCCGGTCTATTGTGCACTGCATACTGCAACTTACAGACCATGGATTGATATAGTGTCTCATTCACTTCAATATCCTCATCATTTTTTGAGAGATTTCAACCTGTAATCATCGAAGTTCCAATAGGTTTAGAATCTTCCATTCCAAAGGTCTTGAATATTTCCCTTATATATTTGGTCTAGCTAATGAATATACCATTCTTTAGCTGAGATACTTGCAAGCCAATGGAGAATTTTATTTCACCGATCATGGACATTTCAAACTCTTTCTTCATTTCTTCTTCCAAACCTCTTCTCATTTTATCATCTCCTGCAAAGATGATCTCATCTACACAAATTTCTGCAATTAGATATTTTCCTTCTTGTCCAGTCTTTAAATACAAGTTACCATTGTCACTAGTTCTCATGAACCCTATTCTTATCAAGTATGAGTGTAACCTCTCATACCAAGCTCTTGGTGCTTGTTTTAGCCCATATAGAGCCTTTTTCAGCTTGCATACCATGTCTCTTCCATCTTCTGAAGCAAACCCTTCTGGTTGCTCAATGTACACTTCTTCCTCTAGAACACCATTCAAGAATGCAGATTTGACATCCATTTGGTTGTTAGGTCCCGGAGACAACTAAGAGGGGGGGGGGCGGGTGAATCAGTTGTCTTTAAATATCAAACCAAAAACCACTTAAACAAATTACAGTTTAATACTGGTGAAACAGTCTGTGATACCGGTGAAACAAATTAACTAATAAATGCAATACCGGTAAAGAATAATGCATGAAACCAAAAGACAAAATCATCCACAACACATAACACCAATATTTGTACGTGGAAACCCTGTAAGGGGAAAAACCACGGTGGGAAACCTTACCCACAATCAGATGATACTACTACAGATAGTAAGTGTACATAAATGGGGTCTGCACATGTAGAAAGGCCAACTGCCTAGAGCTCACTGCTCAAACACAAATGGGAGTCACACTGACTACAATTGGATTGTTAAATCCAATAAGAATATACTGCTTAAAATAGCATCTTCATATGTTGGATTCAGTACCGGTGTAATGCTGATATGCTTTCACAAAACCCTAGCTTTACCTTCAAATGATGTCTTTGTGTATAGCTCTGCTTAATCTCACATATACCTTCACACACAACCTTTTTCACATTCCACATTCGAGCTTACATTTATACCATAACCTAAGACCAATTATAGTAGGTCGGCTCTACAAGATATTACAATAAAATCATTTTACAACTAATACAATATCCAATGCAATAACTGATTGAACATGTCGGCTCAATGCATTTACAATATTAATTAATTATCTCCATAGCATGCCATGCTGATCTGGAAGAGTTAAACATGCCGGTGTAACCCTAGATAACCTTGGACCTATTTGCCAGTAAAAGAAAATATGCAAGTATGAATATATCAATGATTAATTCTTCAAAATAAAATGTCCACATGATGTCTTCGACATTACTAGGTGTCTTCCATGTCATTCCAAGTGTCGGTGAAGATTATATCCTGTTGGTGAACCATATACCAGTAACTGTGCAATAGTTACTTGTCTGCTGGTGAATGCTGCTAGATCTCCAAAGTGCTAGTGTTTTTGTAGGTGTTGACATCAATGACAAAACCATACCAAAATACCAACATTGGTAGACCTTGAACTTCCTATAGGTAGCATAAGCAAGCAATATTCTGACTCCTTCCAGTCTGGCCACCGGTGCAAAGGTATCTCCATAGTCCAATCCTTCTTCCTATGCATACCCTTTGCAGACTAATCTTGCTTTATTTCTTACAACTTGACCAATTTCATCCATTTTATTTCTAAACATCCACCTGGTGCCTATTACATTTTTGTTCTCTCGTCCGGGTACAAGGATCCAAGTTTCTTTTTTCTCAATCTGCTCCAGTTCTTTAGCCATAGCTTTGATCCAGTCTTCATCTTTTAGAGCCTCCTTTGTTGTTTTGGGCTCAATTTTAGAGAGCAAATAGGTACTCTCCCTTGCTTTTCTTCTAGTCAATACTCCTATATTTTTATTACCAATAATATTGTCAGCAGGATGATTGTTTCTGACATACCTTGGCTGTACCGTTTCATTTCTTGGAGCTTCTTCTACCAGGTGTCCAGGTTCTACTTCACATGTTTCCTCATTTGCATCTACAATAGGATTTTCTTCAGTAGGTTCGTCTGGTATAGTGTAAACAAATCCTTGATAGTCCTCTAGTTCATTCTTGTTGTCCTATTCATTTTTCTCAGAGAACTCACCCACTCTGACATGTGCACTCTCTACAATCTTAATGGTTCTTTTTTTCAAGCATTGTTATGCTTTACTCTTTGTGGAGTAACCTATGAAGGTTCCTTCATCACTTTTAGGATCAAAATTTTCAAAGTACTCATCCCTCTTGATGTAACACCTGCTTCCAAATACCTTGAAGTAACTCACATTGGGCGAGTATTCATAGGGAGTCTTATTTGTCCCCTTATTCACCTGAATGCGGTTCAAGGTATACACAATAGTACTCACTACTTCTCTCTAGAATACATGTGGAATATCCTTTTGTATCATCAGAGTCCTTGCACAATCAATTAGATTTTTGTTTCTTCTTTCAACAACTCCATTATGTTGAGGTCTTCTAGGTGTAGACATTTGCCTCATAATCCCCTATTCTTTACAGTAATTTATGAACTCTTCAGAGGTGAACTCTCCTCCTCTATCCAATCTCAAGCATTTCAGACTCTTATCGGTTCCTCTTTCCACTCGAGCCTTGAAGACCTTGAACATGTGAAAGGCTTCGGGTTTTTCTTTCAAGAATACAACCCACATCATTCTTGAGAAATCATCTACAAACAACATGAAGTACCGGTCCTCATAGAAACTCTTAGTCCTCATAGGACCACATAAATCTATCTACACTAGGTCCAACACATTCTCAGATGAATAAGATTTGTTGTTGAAACTAGATCCGATCAACTTTCCTAGCTGATAATCTTTACATATAGCATTCTCAGGTTTCATAATGTTAGACATACCTCTGACAGACTTCATTCTACTAACCTTTTCTATGCTATCAAAATTAACATGACACAATATTTTGTGTCATAGCCAATTGTCTTCTACCTTTTCCATTAGGCAACTTCCTATAGTGGTGTCTAGGTAGAATAGATTGCCTTTGGTTTGTTTACCGGTAGCAATCAAACTTCCTGATTTATCACTTATTTTGCATACTCCTTTATTAAAATCCAACCTGTAACCCTTATTGTTAAGTTGTGCAACACTTAACAAACTATACTTTAGCCCTTCTACCTAGTAAACATCTTCACAATTTGTTTTGTCATTTAGGGAAATATATCCCTTACCTTTACCACACAGGGAGCATCATTGCTGAATCTCACTAGTCCTCCATCACAACCCTCCATGTTGAGGAATTTGTTACTGTCACTAGTCATGTGGTGAGTGCAACCACTATCAATTACCTAATCTCCACATCGGTTTGAACTGGATATCAGTGCCATATCAATTTCCTCTATGATATCTTCCTTTACCACTACAAATGCAATACCTTCTCCATAAGATCCTTTTGATTCTTCATCAGTAACTCCTTCTTCTACAAGATAACACTCCTTTCTCTTCTCTTTCTATCTTCTAAAGTTATCCTTCCTATCATTTCCAGGAAATGATGCAATATGACCTATTTTATTTCATGTGAAACACTTTAGGGGTAGTTTACCTCTATACTTCCCTTTTCCTCTTGGCAACATTCTTTCTATTAGGGATTCAAGCTCATCTTGTTCCTGTTCTTCAGATAACAAGTTGTCATGTTCATGAGAATGACTAGTTCTTGTAGTGGAACTACTTCCGGTTTCTTTTCTTCTTATTGTTGGTGCAAGTGCCATGAAAGATTTGAAAGCAGCATCAATCTTAGGCATCTATTATCATATTTGCTTAGTTCAAAGGCAGTTAGCTTACCGATAAGGGAGTCAAGTTTAACATTGACTGTTCCCAAAGAACTGAGTTCTTGAATTGCATAAACCCTTATAGTATATTGTGATAGAAAATTTCTCAAGATTTTGCTGACCACATCATCTTCTTTGAGTTTTCCTCCAACACTTCTCACAGAATTTACCACATCCTTTATTCTTTTTTTGTACCGTTCTATATTTTCTCCTTCTTGCATACTCATCTCATCAAATTTGCCTCTCAAACTGCCCACCTTAGCCTTTTGTACATGAGGATCTCCTCCATAGATAGTCTTCAACTTATTCCACATCTCATAGGTTGTTTTCAGATCTTGAACCTCAACATACTCATTATCAAATAGAGTAATAGCAATCATATCCATAGTTGCAATGTTATCTATTGGAATTGCATGAAGATTGCATTGATGAAGTATAGTGTTGGCATTGATGTCAATAGTAACCGGTAATGAAGTTGTATTGCAACCGAAAGTGATGCAGTAATGCAACAGGTAGTAAAGCAGTGAAGGCAATCGTTATTGGTATTGTTATTCAAGCATAATGATCAACCAGTAACCCTAACCAGTTAATATGCAGAACCCTAACCGATGGAGCTTGGTGAATCGGTTGTGATGATTTATGACCAGATGATGATCGGAGACGAAGATGCCACGTAAGCATGATGAACGTGATGAGGTTCAAAGTGCATTTTGAACATGAAGATAACCGTTTATCTTGGGAATGTTTGAATGCATAGCATGAAGTGAAAAATGCGTGATGAGATACAGGATCCAATGTGCGGTGATCCAGGAGTGATTGAAGTTGTCTAGAACAATGTGTAGTTGATTGTTGTGTAATCCAATGGTTATGATTGAACCGATATATTTGTAATCTCTATGAGATTTGTAGGTTTTGTGTTGTGTTACCAACCTATTGTATTTTTATTTAAGGTCGATGAGTTATTTGTAATTGTGTTGGCAATTTGGTGAAGTGTGGTAGTGTGACTGTTGTCAAACTAGGAGTGTCTGCAAAATGTTGTGAAGGCAGATAAGACCAGAAAAGGATCTGATTAAGAAGAGTAGTGTTATTACTAGATCAGAAAAGAACCTGTTGTTCTCTAACCATTACAATAGTTAAATCCCTTAACCGGGTAAGCTTTAACAGGCTTGGTTTTTACTTAAATCCTCTAACTAGGTGATCCATTAGCTTGGATTTGAAATCCTCTACCGAGGTTACTCTTAACAGGGTATTGTAGTTAATCCATTAGCTGGGTGGTCCCTAACTGAATTTGTTCTTAACATGACATTATTGTATAAGCTTCTAACAAGGCTTGGCTCCTAACAGGGTGAACTTCAGAAGAGTTCAAAATACTTGTGGGTATTCATCCCCACCATGGTTTTTTCCATTTGGGTTTCCATGTGGAAAATCATTGTGTCAAGTGGTGAATGATTTTGTGGATATGTTTTGATATGGTTAATTTGAATAACTGGTAAATCCACTTAGATATGTTCAGATGACCGAAAGTGATCTAAAATTATCTATTACTGATGTTAGTAAAGTGGTTTAATGTTTTGGTTAAATGGTATGTGAGTTTCAGATTTGTTACATTATATCATTGATATTTTGGTCAACCGGTAAAGTTTGATAGTGCAATTGTAGTTTTTGATACAATGTCTAAACTAGTTAGTTTAGCAAGTTGTTTCTGAGTTGGGATTAAGTTTGGCAAAAGTTTAGTTTGTTTTCTATCTACTGATTCACCCCCCTCTCAGTAGTTGACCAGATCATTATAGTTTCATCATACTATCATTATCTTTCTTTTCTTTGATCTAATCTGCAGTGAGTACCCCTGTAGGTTCATTTTACTCTATGATTACATGATTCTAGTAATGATCTCCTAGATTTATTAGGTAGAGCTCTATTCTACCACACCATAATATGTAATTCTCCTTAGAGAACTTGGGGCCCTCCTTTCGCATCATCTTGGATCTTTCGTTAAGTTATTAAGCTCTTTTGAATCTAAGGACCAAGGCTCTGATACCAATTGTTAATCCCAATTGATGCTGAGAGGGGAGGGGTGAATCAACACTATATCAATTATTATAGATTTAACCTTAATCAAAACTTCTTAATCAAACTTAACATTTATCAGAATAAGAAGTATTGATGAGAAACATGCACAAAAAAATTTAACACACAAGACTATCAAGATTTATCACGTGGAAACCCAAATGGGAGAAAACCAAGATGTGAGTAGAAACTCACAAATTCTGCACTCTTCTGGAGTATGCTTAGTGACGAGCCATCCCTGTTAGGAGATTACAAAGACACTATTAGGTGCCACCCGGTTAAGGGATTTTCTTTAAGGCCTGTTAGAATCTTTACCCTGTTAGAGGTAGCCTTGTTAAAGGACTTAGGATCATCATTTAAGATGTCACCTGGTTAATGGATTTTACAAAGGGAGCTATTAAAGTCCACTCGATTAAGGGATTTTTCTGTTGTAGTTATTAGAAAACAATAGAGAGAATGTTTTGTTGTAATAGCTACTCTTAGCTTAATCAAATTCAAATGAAGCTCTTTGGTTTAACCACTGGTTACACTTGCTCTTCACTCTACTGGTGTTCTGCATCACACTTTCTCTTCACACTATCTTATCTCTACACACTCTCTTCACCACTCTATTATTCACTTAGCAGTTATGCTCTCTTCTCATCTTGCTAGATCACCTTTCCTCAAAATTGCACTTTACAATTTTTTATAATCAAACTTTTTGGTTTTCACCAGAAACCTTTATACAAAAATCAGTAGATTTGAAATTCAAAACTCTCCAAATCTTCCTGCACTCTCTCTGCATGCTCTCCATCAATCTCGCCAATGACTCATCCTTAACTGCCTTTGCAACTCATAATTTCACCAACCTCTGGGTTGTGTTCTATCTTTTTAATGCGAACCAGAAAATACGCACAAATCTCACATTAACCAATTGTTAACTATAGTAAACTTCACTATCTATTTGTTTAATGATATCTCGCCATGACTGACTCACCTTTGGTCATCGCATCTAGCTTACCAGTCACTATGCTGAGATTCTCAGAGGATATCATCCTTCAACTTGTATTACCGATTCACCAGTGTAACTCTTCACCTTTTTCCACTGGTCACTGATCATCTCTTAGACTGATCACTTGTCTATCCAAAGTGTTCCAATCATTCATAAGACTACTAAACTCTAATCCGAGTCACCTCTTGTGATTGCATCATCATTTCATCTGCCAATCTGAAGAAACTGATCTCAATACCTATCAAATGCTTGACTGACTGGTCGACTACTCTATTTTCCCTTCAATCGATTAGCCTTATAACAACACCCTACTTAACTGTGTCAATGATGAATATTTGGGAAGCATTGAATCCTCCATATTTTTTGTAGCCATTAGTAAACCATTGAGGTTTACCACATCTTCTTGCCTATGAGCTTGGCCATATTCACTGGTAAGTGTTGGTCATCAATGACAATACTAACTGATGAACCAGTTGTGCAACACCATTAGTTATGCCAATAGAATGAACTCTGAAATAGAATCTATAATGCTTGGATGAGTGTTGAATACATTGACTGGACCACCTTCTCTGATCTTCTATGTTGTGCCATGTTCTCTATCTCCTTCAGCTACCAGATCAAGAATGCATACATGAAATTGCACCAAATTGAATTCTTGATCACCTCTCACTCACATACAATTGTATCATACCTCAAGAAGATCATCCACACCAAACTTATATACTAGCAACCACAAAATAGGTCATACATCATGCCAGCCTGCTAGTGTAACTTGTAGACACTGATGGACTTGAAAAGCACTGAGAGGGGGGGGTGAATCAATGACACCAAATCAAATACTACTTCAAACACTAACTGGTAGATGAACTTAACAAGGCTTTTAAACACAATGCATGCAATCCATAAAGATATAACAGCATCCACAAGAAGTAAAGCATCCACCATAACACAAGTGTTTATACATGGAAAACCTAAATAGGTTAAAACCACAGTGAGATGAGACTCACAAGTTAACTATCTGTAGTAATAGATAACTGACCGGTTAAGGTCTACAAAGTGCTCTGGTAGGAGTGAATCTTGTTAGAGATCCCAAAGCTTGATTAGAAGCTTATACGCTGTTAAGAGTAGTACCCTATTAGGAGTAACCTTGCTAAAGGATTTAAGAATCCAAACTAATGGATCACCCTGTTAGAGGATTTATACATTGAATCTTGTTAGAGCTTACCTGGTTAAGGGATTTGATTCTATTGTAATGGTTAGAAAACAATAAGAATGATTTGATCTATTCTGAGTAGCACAATACTTGCTTGATCAGATCCTTCTAAGTACATTCAACATTTCTCTTCAACATACTCTTTTTCTTAACACCTATATCTCTTAAAAAATATTTCACTCTTCACGCATACCATAAGTAGTTTAAGTTTTACATATATGTTGATATATATAGATATTCAAATTTTATGTCGGCTTAGGAAATCATAATTCAATTTCCTAGGTGCAATGTATCTAGACAAGTGATCATAACTCATCACAAAAATTACTGCCAAATAGCCAGTGTAGGTAACTCATCACAAAAATCACCACCAAGTAGTCGGTGTAGGTAACTCATCACAAAAATCAACAAATACTGGTTGGAACAATCAATACCGGTTTGAATAAAACATATGAACCATTTTCCTTGAGTCTCTTCTTGATCTCCATCTTGATCTTCATTTTGATGCTGACTTAGTAAAACCATAGGTTGTCTATTATGCACATACCGGTTGACACAAAGTATCAGTTGGAGATAAACTTCTAACATACTAGTTAATAGTGTAAAGAATTGAAGTTACATTGGTAGTCAATATAATCATATGTATGAGAGAGAGTGTTTCATCAATGACAACAAGTGATGAATACATTACAATCATCATCAAGCCAACAATCTCCCCCTTTTGCATTGATAGCATACACAACAAATTTTCAAAACACACATACATATTTCTACTCCCCGTTTGACAACAATGCCAAATTGAAAAAGCAATATATATATATATAGAAAATTTGTAACATAGTGTTTAGCATATACAGTAGTAACAAAAAACTATATCAAAGTTCAAGAATAAGCAATTCTCATGAAAATAATATTGTAGCTTGTCTTCAATTATGATAAAGTGTTTGTCCACGACTCCAACACATTCATAATGTACTCGAATGTAGACAACAATTGTGAATGGAATTCTTTCATTGAGTCCAAGGTACAGATTTCAGGGGTTCCTAAAATAGCTTCTGCATTGGAGTAGGCTCTCTGTAATATGTCTACTTGTGATTTGAGAAGACTCTTGAGTTCCTTTAGAGACTGGAGTCTCTTAGCCTTCTCATTATCATATATATGCAGTTTGTTATACAAATCATCTATAGATTTGTTAAATGCAATTATAGAGTCCTAGAGTGGGACATATGCCTTTCATATCCTTTCTATCTCTTGCTCTATTTCTGTTTGTCTTTTCAAAATCTCATAATAAAAGAAAGAAACATTAGAGGTGGAAGAAAGATACTTTCCTCCTGTTTCAATAGCATTTCTCAACAGATCCTTATTGTGCGACAAAGCTAATTTCCCACTATCAATATCCTTTGCCAATTTGTCTCCATACTTCTTGTGATTCTTTTCAACATACAGTTGAGCATCATCTTCTAGTGACTTGATGTGATTAGATGCATCTGCAACTAACTAACCACGTTTGCTAATGGGTGTAGAAAGATGTGCTATAGTTGTTTTCGGTAGTAAAATAGACAAAATTTCTACTATAGTCTAAATTGTTTCTGCCTCAACCCTTTGCTCTTTCAGTCTCTTCTTATGTGCTCTAGATTGCATAACATTCACAATCTTCATCATTTCTGATGTGCTCAAAGTGTTCATATCAATAGGTCCTGAAATACTTAAAGAATCATCATCATCATCTTCAAGTTGTTTCTGCTTTGTCGGTTCGGGGGATACAACCTAAATGATAGCTTTCTCTATATTCTGCTCTGTTGTTGTTTCAAGTGACCATGTGGCAGCACTTTCAGTAGTCTCCTTCTGAATTTCTTGAATGACTGGTGGAGATTGGGATTTCTTCTGTTGTTCTGTTGCCGCTGGATTGACCACTTTTAGTTGAGCATCCGATTGCTCAACTAGTGTAATCTATACATTTGTGATAGCTGGGGGCTCTATATCTGGTGTAGTGTTGTCTCCAGATAAGTCCACTATGTTCTGAACATCATCATCAACAAGAATAATGGAATCACACTTCTTCTTGAGTGGATAGACCTCATCAGGTTGAATAATTTCCTCTTCATCCATTTCCGATAGAGTAACATTATCAGTAGAATTATCCTCATTCATAGAGGATTGGATGAGCTCTTCCATCCATTTGATATCACAGGCTATATGATGAGTCTCAGTCTCAATGATTGTTATCTTTCCACTGAGTAACTTCAATCTCCTTGATTTAAATGTAAACTGAGATTTGTATCGAGCGACTAAAGAACTAATATCATCCTTAGGAAAATATTGTACAAATACCTTATCAATGATTTCTTTTTCTAATTTAATAGCTTCCTCGCATTTATTCAAAAGAATAGTATTCAAAGAATTTGAGATATCATTTTCTAATTCTTGTGGATATCTACTATAATGACACAGATGAGTGATTACCTATTGAATCACTTGCTCTTTCTCATCTTTAGTGAAGGAATCAAAATGCTCCTTTACATTCTCAAATGTATTCCTCCTTAGTGTCTTTATTGTCCTTTTAAAATGGGTTTCAGGTTTGAAAGTAGATATATCAATAGGTGTAGTTGCCTTTGGCACTACCTTTACCTTCTTGGATGTTTTTCTGGTTGCTTTTACCTTCTTTGGTTCTTCATCAGAATTTGATCCCTCAGACTTTGGTTGCAAAATCAATTTCCAGCCTCTCTTCTTTGTCTCTTTCTTAAGATATACTTTAGGTTCCAGTTCCTTTTTGGTTAGGACACTCCTGGTAACCCTAGTACTCTTTGTTGCTAGAGGTGCTTCATCAAGCTTATTACTCTTTGTTATGGTTTGTTCAGGTGCCTGTTGGATTGCCACAATGTTCAATTTTTCTTGCTTCTTGTCTATAGGTGATGCTAATAGGGTATTAGCATAACCAACAAGTAAGTCATGGTTAACCTCATAACTCATGTCTTCCATTTATTCCTCTTGGCTCAATTGTTTGCATTAAGTAAAAGTCAGTGGTAACTATGAAGATTATGTCCTTCTTAAAGTGTTTTACCACATCTTTCGGTAGCCTCATTCTCATACTCATCTTCTTTTGGAACTCATTGAAATACCTATTCAGGGCAGCATGGAAAGTATTCTTTACAACCTTGATGTTGTTCTTAATTTGTGCACAAACCAATGAGTCCTTTGACCACTCAATGTCTCCAATTCTTGGTAGAAAGTTCTGAAAATAAAAGAATAGACTGACTAATAGTTGACCATACTTGAATTTTAGACTACTATCCTTCTTGATAGATTGCAAATTCAAAAATAGTTGTCTTCTGATAGCTTCACAGGGATCATAGTCTGAATTATCAACAATCATTCTGTGAGCTGTGTGAACTGCTGCAGATGGAATACTATTAAGTCTACTAGAGTAAACTACTCGGTAGCCTATCACCATTGCTGCTAGTTTTACTGCAGGGTCCTTAATATTGTTGACAAAAAAATAATGCCCAATGAGATGTAGAACCAGTTAATTTGAAGACAGTATCCTTTAGAATTTTCCTCAGCTTAGGTACTTCACCGGTTGAGAAATAGCCAATCAGAGCCTGAATGGCTTCCTTTGTAATTGTGTGAGTCCTTTCTAAGTACATGTTTTCTCCATGAACTCTACTCAAAATTATTTTGATATGTGCTTCTTCGAAATCTTCAAGAAAATAAGAGGCATTATGAAAACCCTTTTCGAAAACCCTAGCATATTGTGTCTTAATTTTACCGTCCTCATCACAAAGTGATTTAAACTATGTGTAGATGTATAGAGACCCTAAGTCTTCTAACTTGCAGTCTATATAACTGGACAGATCACCTTTGACCAAAACTCCACTTGGAACTTGTGAAAATGCATTATATGATATAATTTGTTCTGCCTTTGCAGCTTCCATAGGCTTAGAAGTGATCATCAACCTCTCTACAAATTTTGAGGTAGATGCCATTCTAGATTAAAAAAACATTCAAGGTAGTATGTTCAAAGAAATACCTTGTTTCGTGCATGTTTCCCCGTTTACTAGTTGAAATGCCCAAGTGCACACCAGTTCAACTTTCTATAACCTTCAATTCAGATCAATTTCTCAAATCATGAAATAATTCGACAATTAACAACAAGACAATCTTACTTAACTCTGCAATCGCTTCAAATTTCTTTCTCGAATGAGTTAGGGTAAAAAAGACAAAGTAAAACTCACTTTTATCCTTTTTACCTACTGCAATAAATGCTCGCCCATTAGGGTTACAAACCCTAATTTCACCGCTCAAGTGGAAAACTGGTTGAGAATAGTCTGACAAAAAGTTACCAAAATTTCATGATTCAAAATTATTTCCCGCTCATTTTTTACAAGGGGTTCAGAGATGTTTTACCGTTAAGCTCCCCTTAGCCATATTAAAATGGCTTAAGTCACCGATGCAGGGTTCTCTTCATTGGGTAAAGGAATAATTTATTCTTCAAGTGACTCATTATCTTTCTTCTTCCAAGTTTGATTCATTTCCTCTTTGGTTTCTTCAACATTAACTTTTTGCTTTCCTTTCTGATCCTTAGAAGAGTTGACCGGTTTGTTATTTCTGGATTTACAAAATTTTGCTAAGTGCCCTAGTTTATTACAGTGATAATAGGCCATACTAGATGATCTCCAAGGTCTTGCATTTCCTCTTCATTTTCTTCTTCTGTAGTTCATAGCCATATGACCAAAGTTATTGCAGAAGATGCAAATAAAATTTGTTACCTTTTCCATCTCGAATGGACTAAACCGATTTTCGTAGGATCTTTGCCAGTTCAGGTTTACCCAGTTATCAAAGTTCCTTATCCTATTACCATTTGGTCTTGTATGCATGTGTGGCATGATATTGTTTTCTCCATGTCTACACTCAATAGATCTATGTCCATACATTCCACATGTGAAGCAATGACTTTCAAATTTATTGAACATATACCTAGTATTTGTATTGTAGTTTGCATTTCTATTAGGTTTGTCCCTACAAACATTTGCAGTGTGACCAAGTTTATGGAAAATGAAGTAGATAGGTTTAAAGACCTTCTTACTGGTAGGTTTATTGATCTTATGAGCAGATTTGTTCTTAGGATTGTTGCTCTTTGTACCAGAGGATTCACCTTTTTTAGTTGTGTGAAAACCAAGTCCAGAGATATCACCCTTCATTCTTTGTGATTGAATTTGTTATTCCAGCATGGTATAACTTTTGATGAACTTCTCCAACTTCTCATTGGCTTTAGTAAGTTGTTTGATGAGATCTTCATTATGCTTAGACAGGTCCTCTTTCAAAGATGCTACAAGCGCAATATCTAGTTGTAGGTTCTCCTTTTCTTCTCTTTCAACAATCAAATTCTCATGCATATTTTCTTTTTCCTATTTGATCTTTGTAATCTCTTGATCTATTTCCCTAATAAGATCTTCAACAACTCTTCTAGCTTCCAGTTCTTGACTCATGCAAATAGTGATACCTTCTAGCTCTCTCCTCAAATTCAGTTTCTCACCATTTAAATTTTCAACTTCCTCTACTAAATCATCAATATTGGCTTCATCTGAAGAACTATTATCAAATATCTCTAATAGTTGTTTAGTTAGCTCTCTCCTTTTGACTTCAGAAGCTTTCAATTTGACTCTTAGTTTTTCAAGCTCATTTCTGCTAGCTTCTAGCTCTCTAGCCATCTCAAAGTAGCTCCTGTCCCCCATGGTGGTTTCAAGACTCCCTTCTAAGTAGTTAGGATTCAAATAAGTTTGGTTCTGATACCAATTGATGGACTTGAAAAGAACTAAGAGGGGGAGGTGAATCAGTGACACCAAATCAAATACTACTTCAAACACTAACCGGTAGATGAACTTAACAAGGCTCTTAAACACAATGCATGCAATCCATAAAGATATAACAACATCCACAAGAAGTAAAGCATCTACCATAACACAAGTGTTTATATGTGGAAAACCCAAATAGGTAAAAATCATGGTGAGATGAGACTCACAAGTTAACTATCTGCACTAATAGATAACTGACCAGTTAAGGTCTACAAAGTGCTTTGCTAGGAGCGAATCTTGTTAGAGATCCCAAAGCTTGATTAGAAGCTTATACCCTGTTAAGAGTAGTACCCTATTAGGAGTAACCTTGTTGAAGGATTTAAGAATCCAAACTAATGGATCACCCTGTTAGAGGATTTATACATTGAAGCTTGTTAGAGCTTACCTGGTTAAGGGATTTGATTCTATTGTAATGGTTAGAAAACAATAAGAATGATTTTATCTGTTCTAAGTAGCACAATACTTGCTTGATTAGATCCTTCTAAGTACGTTCAACATTTCTCTTCAACATACTCTTTTTCTTAACACCTATATCTCTTCAAAAATATTTTACTCTTCACGCATACCATCAGCACTTTAAGTTTTACAGAGATGTTGATATATATAGACATTCAGATTTCATGTCAGCTAAGGAAATCATATCACAATTTCCTAGGTGCAATTTATCTAGACAAGTGACCATAACTCATCACAAAAGTTACTGCCAAATACTCAGTGCTGGTAACTCATCACAAAAATCATTGCCAAGTAGTCGGTGCAGGTAAGTCATCACAAAAATCAACAAATACCGGCTAGAACAATCAATACCAGTTTGAATAAAACATATGAACCATTATCCTTGAGTCTCTGCTTGATCTCCATCTTGATCTTCATTTTGATGTCGACTTAGTAAAACCATAGGTTGTCTATTATGCACATACCAGTTGACACAAAGTACCGGTTAGAGATAAACTTATAAAATACCGGTTAATAGTGTAAACAATTGAAGTTACACCCATAGTCAATATAATCATATGTGTGTGTGAGAGTGTTTCATCAATGACAACAAGTGATGAATACATTACAATCATCATCAAGCCAACAAAAACATGTCATCTTGACTGGATCCAAAAAGATAAATGTGGATCACCAAAACAATAGAAAAATGATGTGTCTATGTCGGCCCAATCACCTAAAACACGCTTCAATGCACTGTAGTCACTAGAAATCTTCCAATCCCAAAAATGCTCTGTTCTTCCTGATATATCAATTAATCAGCTAGCGGTTAACACCCACTTCTAGATAAGAAGAATTATGACCACCAGATCGAGTCTCTATGAAGATTTCCCATCAATGACAACCCTAAACCAATAGTCAGCCACCAGAAACCACTGGATGAGTATCAATTGCCAACAGGGATACGATAAACTGGTGGTCGTTCAGATTAAGAAAGGATTGCAGGGTTTGGGTGATACTGTTGCTCAAAAATCTTCTTTCTGGGGATACTTCAAATATTTTCAATCCACAGTGCAAAATAGGGAAAGGATTCCTAAAGAAATTGTTGACAAGTATGAGAAAACCATCTCCTTCATGGTTGATATGGACCAATGTCATATGGATGTAGTTGAGCCAAGAACTATCAAGATTATGCCCATGGGGTATGAGGTGGATGCTACCACTCTTGATGCATATGCTCAAAATTTATTAAGTCAATCGATGGATGATAAGGAAGAAAGGTTCAATACTTATCAAGAAAAAGATCTTAATTTGCACAAGAAGTTTACCGAACCTTCTAGGAAGAGAAAAGTAAGGAAAGAGGCAAAGGAGTTAGTAGATCAAATGGGCATATCCAAGGAGGTTGTGTAGAAGGAAAGAGAACAAAACATTCGGATGGAGGAAGACATGGCGAAGCCCAAGAAGACTAAACCTATTCCCACTCCTTCAAAGTAGACCAAGCCAAGATAGTCTCAATTTGCACCTACTTCTGGTGTACAAAAGCCCATTCCTCCACCCAAATCACAATTAATATCATCCACTGGTGGGGCGGAGAAGAGGAATAAGGAGAAACCTCAAAGAGTATATGTTGTTGCCACTGTTGAGGACATAGAGACAAAATCCGATGAAGTAGTAAGAGAGGTGAAAAATACAACCACCTATGCTAGAGTGGTGAAGAAGCCAAATTCTAGTGGAGTTCAACAAGAAAAGAAGTCAAAAGAAGAACTTGAATCATCTGGAAAAGCCATAGCTAGCAAGAAGCAAAAATTTGAGATAGATTCCACTCTGAAATCCGGTAAGATTGAAGGAACATTTGAAATTGTGCCCCCATTGACCTTAAAGGAGTTAATTGATGAAATCCTTAAGGATGGAAACTTGAAAAATTTGTCTGCATATTTTGAATATTTTAATGATAAAGATTAGAGGGCAGTTAAAGAAGCGGTTGTAGAATATATGGATGTTTATAGTAAGGCATTGTTAGAACTTGCATCTATGATCCCTAAAATTTTGTATGACATTTTGGATGTGAGAAGGCATACAAAAAGATTAGAAGATGAAAGAATAAAAGAGTATGTACTTGTAAATTTATCTTTTGTAATTTCTAAGGATGAAGTTATTAAATTATTAAAGCTTGTGAAGGATAGATTATGAAGCAAGAAAGGGGTGAATATGCTTATGGTAGGAAAGAAAGATGTGTTGGTTATTTCTATTGCTAGAATATTTTGTTGTCATTGATGTCAACATATTCCTATGTATTTCTCTGGTGATTGCATATTGGGAAGATCTCATCATTTGGTTTGTAGTGTTGGTTTGTTGGTCATTGTTTTGCAGAGCTCAATATTTCCTCTGGTATATTCCGGTGTGATCAATTATTGTTCTATGCTTTTGGGATATTACTTGGTATGGTCTTGTGTATCTTCATTTTAGCTGAATCATGATTTGGTGCTCCACAAGTTATCTTTCTTTGTAACTATATATGGTGAAAATGGATAACAATAATAACAATATTGAAAGGCTAAATGAATTCAACCACAAAACCCTAGCCTAACAACAATAAAGATCCACCATAACATATGAAGATTACCTAAGACAATGCAAATCAAATGAAATCACAAAGATTATACCATCACATGTCCAATAGGGTTTTGGTCTCCATTCTTCCTATCTCCATTGATCTTGCTTGATATATTTGCTCTCAAATTTTATGTGCACAAGAGCTCAACAAAGACCGGAATGTGGTTGCAAGTAGGATCGTAGTGTAGTCAAGTCACTAAGATGATTCATTAGCTAATTATTTAGATAGAATGATTGATTAGGGTTTGATAATGAAGAAGGCATCTCCTTAAATAGAAGACACTATAAGAAATGGAGGGATAAGATTGAGAGGTGTAAAAAGGAGGTCGGCTAGGATTAGAGGGTAGGTAAAAGAAATAATAAAATAATGAAATGGGTAGGTAGTGTATGAATTAAGAGATGAATGACATGTGTCATGGGTGGAAAAGGTTAATAAATTAATTAAATAAATAAAGATTTATTTTAATTAATAGAAGAAGTGAGATAATTAAATAAATAAGATATTTATTTAATTTAGGAAAAGGATAATTTAAATAAATAAATGTATTTATTTAAATGAGAAATAAGGCTAGAAGAGGATAAATGAATTAATTAAATAAATAAAGATTTATTTAATTAATAGAAGAATTAGGCTAAAGTAATTAAATAAATAAAATATTTATTTAATTAGACTAGACAATTTTAGGTGTCTACATTTTGCCCCTCTTTGAGACAATGCGGCTTGTTGTGTTGTTTCAAAGAAGATAAGATGAACTGATACAGAGTTGCCCCAAGATGGGAATGATATGCCCCCTCGAGAGATTGGATGAAAATGTGTGAAAAGACCATAGACAATCTCTCGATAAGAAAGAAAGGCTAGAATGGACTGACCAGATAAAGTGACAAAGTCACGGGATAATGAAGACTGACATAGGAGACTAGGGCTAGGGCTAGGGCTAAGGTAGTTTATAAGATAGACCACGAGGGGAAAACATCCTCATTGTCATCCACACATCCAAGAGATCAGAGTGCAGAGCGAGATAGAGCAACAATAGTCAGCAGCAATGGCAATGGCTCACAGATTCGATCATGTTCGCCGATTCCAGAGGCCAGCAGAGGCAGGAGAGCCAGTAAGTACCACAAAACCTCCTTGTACTTTGATGCATTTATTGTTGTCATTAATGCATGCTAGGTAATGTAATAAATGCGTGTTTATGTCAGGAAAACGCGTTTGTGTCCAAAAATGTGAATTTGTGTCTTCTAGGTCAAATTGACAGTTCTATGATGAACATACGTTGTCGATTGGATAAGCTGTTGAGAGGATACACTCAAGCAGGTCCTCTAGGGAAGACTAGGATAACAAATAGGGCTAGGATTGACAATTCTATGATAGAACATACGTTGCCAATTAGGAAACTACTCAAGAGGATTCACTCAAGAAGAGGCCCTAGGATAGGATAGTTCAAGGCACTTTGTGATGAACAGTGAGTACCAAGATATAGTACTTTGTGATGAACAGGGAGTACTAAAATATGAGCAATACTTTGTGATGAACAGGTAGTGCCAAACACATAGTACTTTGTGATGAATAGGGAGTACCACTAGGATAGAAGCAACACTTTGTGATGAACAGTGAGTGTCACTAGGACTGAGATGATTGATTTGTGTGACTGCAGGAGTAGTTGCCTATGCTGGAGTCACGGTAGAGATTCCCATCGACTTAGAGGTTGCGACCTGACTTGACAGCTGAGGACCAAGCTGCAATTGAGGCTATGGGATTGAGACATATTCTATATGTGCCTAAGTTTTGGGCAAACATGAGATTGCTGACTACACTGGCTGAGAGATGGCACTCAGAGACTTGTAGTTTTCATTTGCCGATGGGTGAGATGACAGTCAGCCTGGAGGATGTATACAGGATTCTGCGGATACCGATCGATGGGGAGCCGATTCCTTACAATCGAGACGGAGATAGGGATGCCCTTAGACGAGTGTTCTAGGATCTGGGACTGGAGATGAGGGTGGGACACATGGCATGGGATACCATGACATGGACAGGATTAGCACTACCAACAGTGTTGGCAGGAGTTATTAGTGGGTTCCTCTGTCCGGATAGGGCGACATGAGGATTGGCTGTGTAGCCATATGTATTTTGATATCATTGTATCATGACACTTTTAATTATATATATGAGATGATTCATCTTTACGACAGCTATATGCATGTGTACCTATGTGATGAGATATTTCATGATGTATGTTTCTATGTGATGGTTATGATATGGAAGCAAATATGTACATGAGGAAATGCAATATTTTTGTTCTTTTATGTTTTTAATATGTTATGCAAATGCACATGTGAATGTATGAAATGCCAATGAATATGATAATGCAAATAATTGTTTACATGATGAGAATATAAAATGTGCTAACATGTGTTGTGTGCAGGATGTGATGCAATTGTGATATCTATATGTATGTATGAAATGCTTAATATGTGGTAATGCAGGTGCAACTACATGAAATGCAAATGTTTTTGGTGTGTCATTATACTCAGTCATGTGATAGCAGGCTACATGGAATCGAGAAGGACGATGGAAGTCAATCAAGAAAGGGGGATGGAAGACAAAAGATATGAAAGTGAAAGAGCTTCTTGTGTGTTATCATCATTGAGCTTTATTATGACAAGTAGGTTATGACAATCGAGGCATATGTTCAACCCAGAAAGTCATTGTACCTGTTTGCATGGAGATAAGATAGTCACAAATAAAGAATGCCCCAATTCACACTAGACTCATAGTGTCCTCATATCCTTGGACAAGTCATAGCATTACTAAGAGACAATCCATAGACAACAAACAAAAATAGGTGACGATACCCCATCCTCGCCTTTCTAGTCAAAGACATCCTGGAGATAGAATCTCTAGTCAGAGACATCCTGAAAAAGCTAAAAAACATGTCACCAAAAGATAAAATCAAAAGAAAACCAAGACTCGACACCAACATCCACTGTAGTCCTCAAGTTTAGTGTCTCTTGTCACTTGTATAAGTCTTATTTGATTGTGGTCACAATGTTTACTTTCACAAAATGGATAGATAGCACTGAACCATAATGTTGTCTGAGTCTGTTGAAAGATTTGATTTTGTTGAAGCCCATTGTTGTTGTTATGTCTCATCTGAAACTGACTAAATCCATGAAATTGATACTTTATTGTGGAGAAGATGAAACTTTATTGCGGATCTGTGATGCAAATGTTGCTTTATTGCAGATTGTGCATGGATAGATTGAAGGAAGCTAGAAGAAACTGTACTCCTTGAAACATGTGATGTTCTCAATTCTACACCCATCACTAGACGTAGGATTTGCCTTAGCCATAGATAGGATCTGATTTACTATGGATGGAAAGGGAGGTGAAAAGGGAGGTTTATTATGAATGGCTAACCAATTTTGGGTAGATCAATAACAAGCCATGATGGGAATGGGTAAGTTTATTATGAATGAATAGGTTGTGAGTGTGTGCAAAGTGAAAGGATGAAAGTGAATCCTGAAGGAGGGAGGAGCAATGTCTCTACACATGGTGCTGGTGACCCATTTTTCACCATGGTACTTGCCCAAGGCGCCACCGAAGTGGTTTTCACCATTGGACAAAATTATTTCTCTTTACTTTTTTTGATTTTTCAATGTTTTTTTGTGTCATAAGGCACCTGTTTGCCAGTTTTTCACCAAGTAACGATTTTTTTTGTTATATAATTTTTTTGTATTTTTGAATTTTTTGATTTTTTTGCATTTTTGTATTTTTGAATTTTTTTGATTTTTTTTGTATTTTTGAAATTTTTTATTTTATTTGTATTTTTGAAATTTTTTATTTTTTTGTATTTTTGAATTAGGATATTCCAAAGAGCTATGTGTAAAACCTGTGAAGGTGCATGCTATTGATAGGATCCTCCAAGGGTTCACCCTCTGTAGTTGAGAGCTGATATGCCCCAGATCCATATGCCACTGTGATGATGTAGGGACCAAGCCAGTTTGGTTCTAAGTTGCCCTTCTTCTCTCTGCCTTGCTGATTTTTTTGGGTTTTCTCTGAGAACCAAGTCACCTACCTCAAATGTGCGAGGCTTGACTTTGTGATTGTAACTGCATTGTTCCTTGACTGAATGATGTGTAGCTTGAGTGACTGTCTTCGTTGATAAAGGAATTGAGATACAATTACTAGTGTGTGGACTACATAGGCCCGTATGCGTGTCACCTAAAGAAGTTTGGGCATCACTGATAGAAAAGTCCTTCGAGGAAGCTCCATTAAAGGTCGATGATGTATCACCAGAAGGGAATATATGTATGGAATAAGTGGATGATTGATGAAGGCTTATGATTGCGAAAAGAAGTGAAAGTAAGATAGCATGATGGAGACTTAGGATCAACAAGTATGCTTTTTGACGTAAAATTGTAGAACTTTTGCCCCCAGTTATTTTGATATTAGGGGAGATCAACTCTTGTTCTTTTTCTTTCATAGGATTTTTATCCTTGACTTTGATCTTTGAAGAGTCCAGTAGCTTTTGATTTTGATTTGGACTAAAGGACTTTTCTTTATTTTTGACTTTTAGATTTTTCTTTTCAAAGTTTGATTTTTGATCCCCAAGGAGTAAGGGTTTTTCTGATTCTTGTTGATCCAAGTCTAGGAGCAGACCAGAAATGGAATGAGTGGATGAAATGGTAAAGCTATGTGAGTTCTCAAGAGGGCTGACGATACACTCAATAGATTCTTTGCTAGAACCACTCTTAGGACTATTGATATCAAGAGCTGCTTGCACCACTAGAGGAGATTTACATTCAGACTTAGTAGCCACAACACTAGGTGGTTCACACCCAATTCCTTGGCATTGCAAATTGTTTGTAGGTTGTTCCTGTTGATTGAATGTCTTAGGAGATAGTGGGAATTGATCAACATGAAAGATATACTCACCACATCCCATATCTTTAATCTTGAAATTTTCTTTGAGCTCTATTTGCTTTGATGTTGAAGCTTTTAATGATTCTGGATCCACATATGCTGATGAAGGAATAGCTTCTCGATTAACTAGGATTGTTATTTCTGATCTAGGTCACATATTGTTGCAATATATGAATGGATTTGGATCAGCTTTGATGGTCACTTCAACTCCATTGTGTGGGAACTTGATACATCGATGATATGTAGATGGTACTGTGCTCATCTCATGAATCCATGGACATCCTAGTAATATATTGTATGTGAGATCAAGGTCTAGGACTTGGAAAACCACATCCTTTGTAACTGGCCCAACTCTGAGAGGTAAGGTGACTGTACCCTTGGATGAACACTCTTCATCATCATATGCTTTGATGGTAATTTCATTTGTAGAATTCACAGCTTTATCAGAATATCCCAATTGTTTAATAGTGCTCAATGTACAAATGTTTAGACCAGCTCCTCCATCTATCAGGACTCATTTGATTCGATGTTTGTGTATGAAGGCTTCAATGTGTAATGGTGCATTATGTGGTTGACTTATGGAGGGGTCATCGGCTTCTGTGAATGTAAGGGAGTGTGGAATGGAAAGGTATCCCACCATGGCTTGAAACTGGTCCATGTTCAGATCAGTAGGAATGGCGGTGTCTCTCAAGATTTTAACAAGAATAACTTTATGTGCGGGGGATATGTGTAATAGCTCAAGGATGGAGATGAGCGCGAGTGTCTTCCCTAACTGTTCTACAAGGTCATACTCAGGTTTGGTTGATGAGGAAGCGGTGTTCTTGGCTGGAGCACCTTGCAAAGTGAATTTACCTCGATGGGTTGTAACATGACATTCAGAGGTTGGTTCGGAAGAAGATCCAATACCTTTTAGGACAATCTTGGTTCTCCGGGTAGAATTCTCAGGGTTTTTGTCCTTGATGTTAATGGTAGAGACATAATTGTCCATCGAAATGTGATTGATAGTTGAATCATAGTTATAGGATGCTCTGGTATAGTTGGTTTGATCCTCTGTGGCTTTAGTTTTTCCCTTGTCATGTTTTGAGAACGGTTCCTTAAACATCTCATGTTCTTGATTGGAGGAGTGTCCCTCAATCTCAATGTCACCTCTATCAATGAGATCTTGTATGATGTTCTTCAGTCAATGGCAATTTCCTATCTTATGACCCTTGCTCTTATGAAATTCACAATACTCATCATCATTCCACCAATTTGGTTTAACCTTTGGTTCATATGGAGGAAAATCTGGAACTGTGATTACCTTGTTTGCCACTAGCTTCTTGAAGACTGACTCAAGTGGTTCTCCCAATGGGGTGTACTTCCTTCGTGATCTAGAAGTTGTTTGAGTATTCACTTGATTGTTTGTAGAACTTGATCCTGAAAAGATGAATTTGGGTCGCACTGTGTTGGCATCAACAACACCATCATTGACTGTGTTCTTGTTTTTATTCCAAAATCTTGGCTTGTCTTTTCCTTTAAAGTCATCTTTTGAATATCTTAATGACTCCTTGTTCAATTAGAACCTTTTCTATTGCTAGGCCCTTTTCAATGACATCCTTGAAGGTGGACAAACAAGCTTTTCTTAAATCATAACCAATGTCTTTGTTAACATTTTGGGTGAACATTTCTACCATTTGTTTTTGTGGAATTTCACAAGAGCATCTGCTGGCCAGATTCCTCCATCTTTGTAAAAATGATGCAAAAGACTCTCCCTCTTTTTGCTTGGTGTTGCATAAAGTAGTGACTGATATGTTTGTCTCTATATTGTAGGAGAAATGTTGAATAAATGCCTCTGCTAAGTCACCCCATGACTTAATACCAGGTGGGAGTTGGGAGAACCATTCCATAGCTTGATCACCTAAGCTTTGTGGGAATAATCTCATCAAATATGTCTCTTCTGAAGCTACTTCAATGCAAGCTGTGATAAACTGTCTTATGTGTGCCTTAGGATCCCCTTTTCCTCTATACTTATCAAATTTAGGCGTCACAAAGTGTGTAGGAAATGGAGGCATTGGAATGCTCTTGTCGAATGGATAAGGATATATGTCTCTCATTGTGTATGTTGGCTTTAGTGTATTTATGTCCTCCATTTTCTTTTGTAAGTCCCTGATTTGTTGCTCCAAATTTCTCTTAGGTGGAGATCGACTTCTTGGACCATACCCCATGCTTGAGGCACCAATTGGAGGAGGAGCATGTTGCATATATGGATGATATTGATCATACACATGTTCATATGGAGGAGGTCTATAATGATACTGCGTATATGGACCACTTGGTATAGAGTCATGTTGAGGAACGCCATATCTGTTTTGTCCATGTATACCATACTCTACAGGCATGTCATGTTCTAATGTGTTGCCCCCAAATTTGACACGGGGTTTCCTTATGTCCAAATTTTGAGCATGCCTTTGAATATCCAATTGCTTTGGTGGTTGATCCTTAGCATTGTTATGTGATTGAGTATATCTTTCTGCATAAGACTTCCATAATGGTCTACGAAGGTGAGTATTAGATGCTTGACCATGTGTATGTGGGACCTCTAGTTTTTGAAAAAAAGATGATGGTGATTCAGGCACCATATGTGGTCCTCTATTGCCTCCACTATTAGGTCTGCTTTGATCCATGTTGGAGTGAGTTTGTTGCAAAGGTCGATTTTCCATTATTTGAGACATGTCGAAATCATGAGGTATATTGGCTCCACTTTGTGCCATCATTTGAAGGAAGTATTGTCTATCCCTCCTCATTATTTCCTCAACCAATCGATTGAAATGGGGATTCATAATGGATTCTTCCACATCTGCTGAATGTACGGAAAAATTGTCTGTATTGTCATTGTGTGTATCATTGTTGTTTGTAGTGTCCATGTTCTCAACATTTGGAATGTTTCTATAGGCATCCATGTCAGGTAATGTAGTATGATCAGAATTGAAAAAGATATCATTATCATACTCATAAGAACTCATGTTTGTGGACTCTTGAGCTTCTTTAGCTTCTCTCCTAGATTTTTGAAGATGGGTTTCAACCATGAACTAGGTATTAACCAAGATGTGTGAGAATAGATGAAAATGGAAAAAGTATGGAAGACCAAGAGTTGGATGGAATGTAAATGAATCTGAGGTGTACTTGCAATGTCCAAAGTGTAAGACCAAGTATGTATGTAGTAGAGTAGGTGTGACTTCCAAAGAGAGGATAGTTTCTCCTGATGAGGTAAGTTGACCTTGACTCTAAGTAAGACCAAATGAGACACAAAGGTAAGAGACCTTGATGAGGGACCACTTAGCAAAATGTTGTTGTATGTAGTGTGTTGACAAAGTATGATGAGGACAAGCAAGTGACCTTTTGACTCAAGTTTAGACAAATGTAAATGTAATGTAAGGTGTAAAGCAATGATGGACTTTGTGAGACCCAGAGACAGGTTGAATGCTAAATGAAAACCCAGAGAAACAACCTAGGAAGCTCAAGAATTCCGAAACTAATTGCTCTTGTTTGCTGGACTGTAAAATTTTTCCAATTTGTGAAGTTGTTTGTTGTGACCAAATCTGAATGTTTGACTGTTTTTTGTGACAAGAGGACACAATGTTGATGAGGACTCAATGTTTGCAAGTGTTTAGACTCAAAATGACTCCAAGAAAAGTGTGTTGTTTGATGTAAAAATCTTTTGCATACACTTGAAGACACAAAAGACACAATGTTTTGTTGTTTGGTCTTGAATGTTTTGAATGTTTAAAATAAGTCAAGTACAATTCTTATGGCTGGCCAAGACAATAGTTGTTGATCGCACATAGGGTTTTACCCCCGAGGCTACGCTATTCAGAGCGGATACTTAGATGCTTGACCTGACTGGATCCACCCTCGGCACTTACTTCTCGGGTCAGCCAAGCATCAGTCTCCACGAAAACTCCCCGTGGCGAACTTTGTATCTCTACTAAGAACTGTATGTGTGTGGGCCGCTACCAGAGGTCCGACCTCCTGCCCCAACAACTAGAAGGATTTGGGCTTCTAAAACAAAAAGGTGCTAGTAAGGGCATCTGCTCATGTGGCCATACATGCAGTACTTTCAGCTCTGTAAATACAGAAGGCTCCCAGCCGGTAGGGGTTACGCCCTACAAATGATCAAATAAATTTGATCAAATGGGTTTATGGGGAGACATAGTGTCGGTATGAACTAATCAGCACATGTTATCCATAGTTTTCACCATGAATACAGTTGTTTATAGTGGTTCGGAAGAGGTGGGTTTTCCTCACTACCACTTGGGTCATTCTCTTCTCACTAGTAGTCCTAATGACCACACGGGAAGACAGGCCCTCTAAAGATTAAACAAACAGAGCCTATTGCTCAAGACACAAAAGACAATGATTCAATTTTAGTGCACCAATGGAAGTGTTTGCTAGTCTATGAAAACAAGACACATAATAAAAATCCCAAAAAACCTTGCTAAGGACCTGCAACAAAGAGTTGTTAGTAGTTTGGATTGTTTCAAATGATCACCCCTTCCTGCAAGCACACAAGTTAGGTAAATTTTAGATCCAAAAGACTTTGTGAAATAGGGGCCTTCAACAATGCATTTTGTTGACCAATTAAAAGATTTGATTCATCATTAAAAAGAAGACCACCTGTAAAATTTCAAGAGATTTCCAGAAATGTAAGAAGATCCAAAAAAATTGCTAATTTGCTCCAAAAATTATTTTTTTATGAAAAATCATAAAAAATTCATATAAAATGCAAAATCGATCCAAAAAATCTGAAATTTTTACTGGAGAGTCCTGATGATATTCCAAACCTACATAAAAAAATTTCGACAACAAATCCAAGCAGTTTGTGAGATATGAGTAAAACAATGCAAAACCCTAATTTTCAAATATCTGATTTTTGAAGAATTATTTTGCATCAAATTTAAAATCACAAAGAAAATATCCTATGTATAATTTTGAGAGATTTCCAAAAATATAAGAAAATCTAAAAAAATTTCTCATTTTCTCTCAAAATTAATTTTTTATGAAAAATCATAAAAAATTCATATAAATTGCAAAATCAATCCAAAAAATCTAAAATTTTTACTAGATCCTTTTGATACTTTTCCTGACTTGCGAAAAACATTTGATGCCAAAATTCAAAGCTGTTTTTGAGATATGATCAAAATAAGGAAAAACCCTAATTTTTAAAGATCCGATTTTTAGGGAAATATTTTGCATCAAAATTAAAATCACAAAGAATAGATCCTATGTATAATTATGAGAGATTTCCAAAAATGTAAGAAAATCAGAAAAATTCTCTCATTTTCTCTGAAAATTAATTTTTTATGAAAAATCATAAAAAAATCATAGAAAATGAAACTGTGCTCCAAAAATTCTGAATTTTGGATTGAGAGCTTCTGATACTTTCTTCAACCTGAAAAAAAAATTTGGTTGAAAATTTATAATCCTTTTGTGAGATATGATCGAATCTCTCCAAGATCTTGATTTTTGGTCCAAAACCCTAGCTGCACAAGGTTATTCTCCAAATTGTTTTACAAAATAGCAATATAGGGTTAGAAAAATCTGCAAAAAATATAGATCTAAGAAAAATCCATGTCCCACGGGGCATGCCAAAATGTATATGGTGAAAATGGATAACAATAATAACAATATTGAAAGGCTAAATGAATTCAACCACAAAACCCTAGCCTAACAACAAGAAAGAACCACCATAACATATGAAGATTACCTAAGACAATGCAAATCAAATGAAATCACAAAGATTATACCATCACATGTCCAATAGGGTTTTGGTCTCCATTCTTCCTATCTCCGTTGATCTTGCTTGATATATTTGCTCTCAGATTTTATGTGCACAAGAGCTCAACAAAGAACGAAATGTAATTGCAAGTAGGATCATAGTGTAGTCAAGTCACTAAGATGATTCATTAGCTAATTATTTAGCTAGAATGATTGATTAGGGTTTGATAATGAAGAAGACATCTCCTTAAATAGAAGACACTATAAGAAATGGAGGGATAAGATTGAGAGGTGTAAAAAGGAGGTTGGCTAGGATTAGAGGGTAGGTAAAAGAAATAATAAAATAATGAAATGGGTAGGTAGCGTATGAATTAAGAGATGAATGACATGTGTCATGGGTGGAAAAGGTTAATGAATTAATTAAATAAATAAAGATTTATTTAATTAATAGAAGAAGTGAGATAATTAAATAAATAAGATATTTATTTAATTTAGGAAAAGGATAATTTAAATAAATAAATGTATTTATTTAAATGAGAAATAAGGCTAGAAGTGGATAAATGAATTAATTAAATAAATAAAGATTTATTTAATTAATAGAAGAATTAGGCTAAAGTAATTAAATAAATAAAATATTTATTTAATTAGAATGGTCAATTTTAGGTGTCTACAGTAACAATTGCTAATTGGTTGTGTTCTTGAGCTTTCCGACGTTGACCAATGAAGATTTGATAAGTGGTGTTGGTGTAGTTGTTCATGATGATTATAAAATTCTTGTTGGTGTTTCTTAGTCATGTCCTATTTGTTTTGATGATTCGGATTGATCATTGTGCGAGTTATTGGAGGTTTCTATGAACCGGTGATGATTTTTGTGTTATGTAGTTTTCTTGGTGGTATAGTGTGTTGCGGTTGATCTTTGTGTGATTTCCGATGGAGTTGAGCATTTGGGAATTTGTTTTAGGACCATTTTATGCTATGTAAATCATTATATTGGTCTGGTGGTCGATCTTTGTATCGTGTGATGTAATTTAATAATTGAGGGTTGAGGGTTTAGCCGACCTTTTTATCAAGGTTGATGATCTGTATATATAGGTGATATTGTCATGTAATTTGGGTGTTGATGTTATGTCTGCATTATCAGAGAGAGGTTTATGTGCAAACAAGTGATTCATCCTTCAGTTTTGTGTTTGAGGAGAGATTGGTGTTGCAGAGAAGAATTTGTACTTAACCGGAACTGTAATCAAGTATTTGGAGATGTTATTCTTTCAGTTCATTTCTTCTAGATTGTAGTCCAAATCTTATTGTAAGTCAGTGAGAGTTCCTTGAGGGTTGTAGCCGTTCGAGCCATTATATTTGAGCACTGAGCTCTAGGTAGTGTGCCTAAATGCATGAGCATTCCCCATTGTAATATTTTCACATACTATTGCAAAGTATCATCTTACTATGGGTAGGTTCCCACTGTGGCTTTTTCCTTAACTAGGGTTTCTACATCAAAATCTTAGTGTTGTGTGTTGTGCTTTCAATTTTCTTATCTGTCTTATTTCTACAATTTATCATATCCATATTTTGTGATTAAATTTAATATTTTAGTAAAGATTGATTCACCCCCCCTCTCAGTCTTCCTTCTTGGTTGCTGCTAACAATTGGTATTAGAGCTAGATCCTCTAGTAGAAGCTTAATTGCTTGAGGAGATCTAGGATGGTAGCTCAAGGTGTTATCTTTAAGAAGGATGGTCCAATATTTGATGGAAGTAACTATTCTCTATGGAAGGACGAGATGAAAGTGCACTTGAAATGTCTTGGTGAAGATTATTGGAAGATTACAAAGATCGCCTATGCTATTCCTCTGAATGGACCATATACTCCTGATGATATCAAGGAAGTTGAACATAATATTAGAGTGAAGGAAGCATTACTTAGTGCCTTGAATTATTTTCAGATGACAAATGTAATGGGACTTCAAACCGCGCATGAGGTCTAGTTGAAGCTTGAGATTCTGTATGAAGGTGACAAACAGGTGAAGGTTGCTAAATTGCAAAGTTTGAAAGGAAAATATGAGACACTGAAGATGGGAGATGATGAAAACATACACTCTTTCATGGCTAAGGTGAATGATCTTGTCCTAGGTATTAGATGTACCGGTGGAACCATTGAGGAAGATGAAATTGTCACTAAGGTGCTGAGATCCTTGCCTCTTTCTTATAAACATAAGGCTGCTCCTATTGATGAGATCCAGAGTGTGATTATAGTGACAAGAGATATGTTGGTTGGAAAGATTGCTACATTTGATCTGAATGAGTTTGGAGAATCACATGGAAAGTTTGAGATTGCATTTAGAGCATCTAAATTTGTATCTGATAAGTAGAGATATGATCTTGATGAGTGTAGAATATCTAGATATGAAAGAGAGAGAAAAGAGATGGAAGATAAAGAGAGAGAGTTGGATGAACTTGAAGCACTGTTTGCCAAGAGATTGCCTAATAGTGCTGGTAAGTATGATGAAAAGTTGCCTTTGAAATGTTTCTCTTTTAACAAAATAGGACATTTTTCTTCTAGATGCCTAGAGAGAATGGCCAAGTATGATAGACATGATAAGTTTGACAAGCATGATAGGAATGATAGATATGAAAAGCATTTGAGGTATGACAAGCCTTACAAGCCTAATCGAAAGTATAGGAATCAAAAGAACTGTTACTATGTTGCTAATAAAGGTATTAAAGATGAAGAATCTTAAGGAGATGAAGTTGTATTCCTTTCCATTAAGGAAGACAGACATGTACTTATTGAGGAAAAAGCCCTAGTTGCTAAAGTTAAAGAGAAAGATGAATGGGTAATTGACAGCGGTTGTTCACATCATATGACCGGTGATAAAAACAAATTTGTGAATATGGAAAGGTATGATGGTGGAATAGTTAGATTTGGAGATGACAAAGCCTATGTGATCCATGGGAGAGGTTCTATTTCTTGTTATGGTAAGAATAACACTGATGATGTACTCTATGTTGAAGGTTTGAAGCATAATCTTTTGAGTGGTGGACAGATGGTTCTGATTAATTAAAAAATAGGTTTTTAGGACCCAAAACCTTTAACAAAGGATATTAAGATAAGACACCAAAAATTTCAGTGCTTAAGAACTGCATACAAAAAGACTGGCAAAAAGGCCAGTGAATCGAAAGGACAGCATAATAAACAACAACAAAGAAACAAAGAAGGCGCTACACAGTAATTTTCTTCAACAGGTCCTCCGCTTTTATCACCAGCTCATCGTAAGTGGCCCCGACAGCTTTAAGGTCTTCCAGATCCTTGTTAGGTTTCTTAACCTTCTTTTTGCCTCTAGTATGGGTTCTGGGGCCTTGAACTTCCCCTGTTCCTTCAGTTTTTGGGTCAATGTCCAGGATTTCCTTTTCTTCATCCTTTTTGCTGATGAGAGTGTTGGTGTTGTTAGCTGAAATCTTCAGGATGCTTAGGCTGTGTTCAACAATGTTCTTCAGACACTCCTCAATTTTACCAATTTTGCTAACAGTATCTGAGAGAGTTTGGTCATTAGTGTTAGCAAGATTTTTCCTTTCCAACAAATCCTTCTCAATTTTTTCAAACCTGGGGTTGAAAGCCTCTCTTATGTTTTTGGCTTTGGCAATGATGCTTTTTAGGTCCTCTATGTAGTTGGCCATGGTCTTCCCTTCCCCAGTATTGATTGTTTCCAAGATCAAGACTCTATTGCAGAGTTTTTTTTTTTCGTCCACAACTTTCTTGTAACCATTAATAAGCCACTCCATAGTTTCCATGAAACCTTGCAAACCCTCGGGGGGAGGGCTAGAGGGGGGGTAGCTTTTCTAGGGGTTGCCTATTCCTCTTTAGGGGTGTGTCGGGTAGTAGTTGTGTCTACAACCCTAAGAGTCTCTTCCATGGTCTCCTTTTCCAGATTCTGATCAACTTCCAGGGCCCTTACCTGCTTGTGGACTTCCGGTTCCTTGACAATCTCCTCTTTCTTCTTGTGCTTTTTCCTGGTCTGGGTATGAGCTTTTGTATTCTTGTTTAGCAGCCCTTGAGGGTTCTCCTCCTCAGAGTCATCCGAGACCTCCTTTTCCAAATAAATGCTAATCAGGGGTCTACCTTTAGGCTTTTTGCCCTTAGAAGATGAAGGTCTAGTTTTGATGTATTTCCTCTTCTTCCCACTTTCATACTCCAAGACATCCATGCTATCCTCAGTGTCAGTCAAAGGGTCACTATCAAACTCCTCTTCCTCTGAGAAGGTAGGGTCAGACCCCTAATCCTCAAAATCCATAGAGGGATACATCCGAGCAATTTGGTTGGCCTTGAGATGGTCATAAATTAGGACCATTAGGCCTTGATGCATGGCAGTATCACCCAGTGGGTTCTCTTTGTAGGCCTTAAGGGAAGCATTCATCGAATAGAGCAGAAAATAAGGGAAGTTAACCTTATCATTGTGCCTAAAGTGATTTAGTAGAACAAATCAGTGGTGGACAAATGGTTGATAAAGGTTATGATCTACAATTCAAGGATGGAAAATGCAAGATCTTAAATGCCTTTGATATAGAGATTGCATCTGGAACTAAGACTGAAGGTAATATTTTTTATTTGAATGTTGGTTGTCTGATTGCTCAGATTGATGAGAGTTGGTTGTGGCATAAAAGAATGTGTCATGTAAATTTTGATTCAATATTCAAGATCGGTTCTACTCATTCTATTAGAGATCTACCTAAGATTGTTAAGCCTGCTAATCCAGTATGTAAGGAATGTCACTTGGGCAAGCAAAAAAGAATTTTATTTTAAGAGAAAATAATATATATCTGACAGATTGCTAGATCTTGTGCATACTGACCTATGTGGACCTATTAATTTTAGAAGTGTGTAGAGTGATAGGTATTTTATGCTGCTAATTGATGATTATTCTAGGATGATGTGGGTTGTCTTTTTGAAGGAGAAATTAGAGGCATTGGACAAATTCGAGATATTCAAAGCAAAGGTTGAGACTGAGTTTGGATTGAAGGTGTAGACACCTAAAAGTTGCACAACAAATTAAGTAAATTTTATTCATTTAATTATCGTTAATTCTTCCAATTAATTAAATTAAGATTTAATTAATATCCATATTCTTCTAATTAGCCTATTAATCAAATTAAAGATTTGATCAATACTTCCCTTCTTCTATCCTACCCATTTTAATTAAATTCACATTTAATTAAATCCCCCTAGCCCATTTAATTAAATTTACATTTAATTAAAACCACTCACTTGCAAAATTAAAAATCACATTTAAATAAATCAATATTTTTTTAAACCCTACAAATACAAGTTGCAACCAATAATTAAAATAAATTAAATTTATTTTAATTAAATTATTTTTCCCCACCCACTTGCAAAATCCTACATCTCCCACTTGCCTCGTAAACCTCTTCTAGAGCCTTCTAGATTCTTCTAATCCTATCTTAATTAACCTAATCCATCTCTTAAACATTTGCACATTCCTTAAGAGAAGCCACTTCTCAAAAATGTCTCAAAGTCTTTGAAATGCATTAAAGGCTTTATGTCCTCAACAAGTTAACTTTTAAAGTCTTCCAAACCATTAATGGTTAACTCAACCCTTCCCACATGGTTAGAGACTTTGTCTTTAACTTAACCCTCATCTAACCCAAGGGTCTCATCAAGCACTTATGGCTTTCACCCTAGTTATCCTATTAACCCTTGCACAAGAGTTTACCCTTTGGATAAAAGCTTTATCCAATGGATAACCCTAACCTAACCTTAACCCTTGCCTCCTAAGGTAACCTTCATGTCTTCTAAGGCATTTAATGTCTCTTACATCTCCTCTCAAGCAACCTCTTGTTGACAATTGTCACCATTTCATTGGTGAAAATTATAAACATAGATTGAGTAACATTCAATCCTAGCCCTTGTTGAGATTATTCAATCTCAACCCTTCATTGCACTATTTTCCCTATAAATAGAGCTCTCATTCTTCATTTTCTCATATCCAAGTCTTTGTCCATCAAACTTACAATCTCATTTCATCAAACATTATTAACCTCTCTTTAGGGTAAAAGTACAAAGTTGTGTCACACTTTTATAAAGGAAATGGTCAATGCCGATTCAAATTTTTAAAGTAAATCAATAGAAATTGAAATATATGTTTTGAATTTTGTAATGATGTAAACTAATAAATTTCTATTCTTTTGTCTATTTTATTTTTGTAATTTTAACAAAATTTAAAAATATTATTTGAATGTAGTTTTTAATAAATTAAACACTATAATTTTTGTGCTGCTAAAATGCTAAAATTAAAGTTACACAAGCCACCACACTTTAATTAGTAAATTTTACTTTTTTTCATCAATTTTTTTGTGTATATTGATAACTTGAAACTTTAGTGCATGGATATAGTTTTTGCTATTTTTTATAAATGTATATTTTTCAATAAATTTGAAAAGTTGCGTGTGCTAAAATATAACTCTTTCCAATTCCCACCTGCTTTTTTCTTAATTATATATCCAAATTAGAAAAGAATTATATCATCTTAACATAGATTCCTTTCTCTACTGCATCATATTTTTTTCAAAATTTTAGTATTTTTCCTTGACAAGATAATCAACCTAATATTTTAGTGCTGATGACCTACTTTAAATAAAAATATAATATTAAATATTAAAAACTAATTAAAATATTTAAAGATATATATATTTTGGAAAAATAGGTTATAGATCTATAAAAGGGTATTTTTAGATTTAAAAAAAAAATATATTTATAAGGGTAGGAGTTGTTGAAGCATTGAGTTTTTTTTTTTTGCAATTAGACCCAAAGTGGTATAAAATATACATTTAATAGACAGTTCCATTTGGAAAAGTTGTGGTCTATATATAACTTAGTTATAATGAATCTATATAGACCATATGTTTGACTAAAATTGATTTTTAGTTAGAATTATTTAAATTCACTTGTGCTGATAAGTTAGCTTGAAACGTGACACAATTTAGATCATTTAGTTTTGCATATCATTTAGTAATATCATGTTAGCTTCATTTTATACGCTAGTTTAATATCATCATTTTCATGCTAGTTATCTTCATATCAATATCTTGCATCCTACCATCATCTAGTTTCATATCTAAATCATCACTAAGATCTTAGTTGCATTTGCATTTTGTTGGTATTATGGATGTGTTGCATTTGTTTTGTCATTAATGTCAACACTTATCTTCTGGATATCTTTGGTTATGTTGAACTGGCACATTATGTTCACCAACAAGTTCAATGACTTATGCACAATCACCAGTATATTGTTCACCTGTAGGTTATATTGTACACCGACACTGAAGATGACTTGTTATCATCTGGAGATCACTTGGTTATGTCAAATACATGGTTTGGAACTTGGTTTTGGTATTTTGGTTATTGGTATAATCGGGTTGACATATTTGTTGTTACTGACAAATTGGTCTAGGTTATGGATCGACATGCATTATCTATTCCAGATTAACCCGATACATTATGGAGATGATTTAATTAATTGGATATTGTTGTAAATGTATTGAGACGACATGATGCATCACATCTTGACTTATTTATAATTGGTTTAATTGTAATATTCTTGGTAAGTCGACCTACACATTTGGTCTTAGGTTTTGGTATATATGTAAGATCTCATTTGTGAGATGATGTAATAGGAAGAAGGAAGATAATGGTATAAGGAATATGGTTTTGTAACATGGTATGTGTGAATATTGAAGATCATATGAGCAGACCATAGAGAAGGTTCAAGGAAGGTTTGAAGGTGATTATCAGAGCTTAACCGGTATTGAATCCAGCATTGGAGATGCTGCGTTGAGCAATACATTATCATTGGATTTAACCATCCAATTGTAGTAAGTGTGACTCCTATTTTGTGATTGAGAAGTGAGCTCTAGGCAGTTGGCCTTTTTGCATGTACAAACCCCATTTGTATACACATACTATCTGCAGTAGTATCATTTGATTGTGGGTAAGGTTTCCCACTGTGGTTTTTCCCCTTACAGGGTTTCCATGTACAAATTTGTTTGTTATGTGTTGTGGATGTTGTTTCTCTTTCTGTTTTATGCATTGAGTTTTACCGATATTAATATAAATTGCTAATTTGTTAACCGATGTTAAGTTTGGTTTACCGATATTAATTATCAAGATTGATTAGGTTATATTTGGATGAAATTAATGGACAACTGATTCACCCCCCCCTCTCATTTGCCTCCGGGTCATAACACATTTTGATCTTAGAATCATCATATATCCCTCTTTGTTTTAGTTGTCATCCTATAGGTCAAGTTCTCTTCCAAGTTGAGAGCCACCTTGATTTGAAGGATCCTTGGAGATAGAGAACAATGAGACGTGCTTAAAATCTTTCTTTCATTTTTTGTTATTCTAATGATTTTGATCTCTAACATAATGTCCCATTGGTGTGTTTGTGTTGTTTTCCTCTCTCATGTCGGTACCGCAATCTAAGCTCACATTTCTAGTGCCCACCATGGGGCTCAAACCCCATTTTTTTAAACGTTTCTATTTTTTTTCTGCAGGATTCACGCCTACAAGTTTAAATGCAGAATAGCGCATACGATGGTTTTTTTCATGCATATGACAGTTCTTTTTGTGCATACAACAGTTCTTTTCGCACATACAACAGATCTTATAGCACATACAACCTCTGTTATTGTTTATTTCACTATTTCTATTGTGTGTTTAAACTGTTTTTCCTCGCGCATTCAACTATTTTTATTATACATTTAACTATTTCTGTAGCGCATTTAACTATTTTGGTAGCAGATTTAACTATTTTTGTAGCGCATATAAACTCTATTTTTGTGCATATGAAATAGGGGTAGAAATTTGTAATTCGGTGTTGAAAAAATTTAGGTTTGTAGAAGCACACCTGAGGTTTTTTGGATTCTGCTAACGGTTTACTTGTAGATTTGAAGGAATTAGGATAGGATTTAGTAGTTTCTTTTCTAACTTTTCTCTTATAAGTTGGTTAAAAGGAACTCATCTTCCTATTGGTATAAAAATAACTTCACACCTCCATTTTTGGGCTTAAAATGAACTAGAACTTTCTTTTGGGCTTAAAAGAAACTTCATGGCAAGGTAAAAAGAACCACAAAATCACACTTTGCTTTCTTGCAAGTTAGAATTCACACTTCAAATTTGAGCTTAAAAAGAATCAACAAATTTTCAATTTCTCGCAAAGAGATAAAAAGAACAATCCATTTTATTATTGCAAGTTAAAAGGAACAAGCCACAAATTGTCAATTTACCAAGCAATTTACTTTCAAGTAAAACGTGCTTTCATTTTGTTGACCAGGATTTCAATTTCCTAGTTAGACAACAAATTGCTTTGTGGGTTAAAAAGAACACCATGCTTGTGGGAGAAACATATCCAAAATAGGACTTAGCAAATAATTGTTTTAGAAAGTTATAAAGAACTTTGTTTACTTTGTCTTAAGTGGTAGGTATATGCTCTCCCCTTAATTGGGTGATCAAAAAACAAAATCCATTTTTTCATTGCTTTATTTACTTTCAAGCATTAAATCCTTTAGAGGGATTTCTTTCCCAAAGCCTCAAAAAAGCTAGTGTGAAGGGTACGACCCAAGTGGGGGATGACTTTATGGCCAAGTTTACCAACCCACTATAATCAAATGTGGAGATTGATGAAAATCCCTTCCAACAAAAGTGTGTATTTGATAGCCTTCCCCTAGTATCCATGTGATGCGAAAAACCTTTGTTCTAAAGGTTGGAAAGCCTCTTAATTGATTTTATCATTTCTTGTGCCAAACATAATCCTTACGACAAAACTTAGCATAATTAGAAGCCTTGAACCGAGTTAGTTTCCATACATTAGCAATATCATAGTGCAAGGGTGGGGAAGAATCCACCCCCAAGATCACTCACCATATATCTTCCAAGGTAACTACTCAACTGTGAATCAATTCACTTTGGGTTAATTTATGGCAAAAGGCAATAAAACGGGCGCCCTCTAGGGGGTGAAAAGGTTGTTTGAGCTCACAAAGTATCAAGAATAGTGGGCTATGATATTGTCAATGACCTTTGAATAAAGAATCTATCTGATGTGTCTTTTGTTGTAAATCAAACTAGTAATAACATCAGGGATTTGAAAATATCCTCACAAAACATACACTCAATGTTTAGCATAGGGATGATCATTGTTTTCATCTATGCTATGTCTTCTTATCATGAACATTAAAACATCTTGCAAATCAACTACTACAACAAATCAATTCAGAACAAAGAGCAAAGAGCAAACCTTAGAGAAAAGAGAATTTCCAAATCCAACTAAGCACCCTTAGAAAGAGGTATCAAATCTTCAACTATCTCAGGATAAGATTTCATCCAACGAAATTGAGGATAAGATTTCATCCAACAAATCCTACCAAAACAATACCTAGTTAGGTTCTCAAGTTGTCAAATTAAGTTTCTACATCGTGAAACTTGACTCATATCATTTGGCACACTTTGTCGTAGAAGCGAATCAAACTAACCTTCTACTTGACAAGTAAACTTGAAATTCCAAAACAAAGCATCCATATCCAATATCAAAATCAACAATTGATCATTTATGTATGACCATTGCCCACATATTGAGAAGAAGTCTTCATCAAAAGACTAAGTTGAAGAAGAGACAACTTAGTTCTAAGTCACTTATCAAGAGGAGTAAATTTATTTATATCAATCATCAACTCTTTAAGTCACATCATGCATTCTTGTGTCATGTGCGGTTGTATATCCAAGGAAAAACCAATAAATTTGACAAAGAACCTTGGAGAAGTAGGGCTTACATTCAGAAATAAGCATTCAACCAACACCTTAATAGGGGAGGAAGGATTAACCCCGCCTTGTTTCTGAAGTTTCTTATTACTTACAACGAAGCTTGACCTGAGCCACCAACTTCCCTAAGAACCCCAATAGGAGAAGAATAATTCACTACTAAAGAGATATATTAATTCTCGTTGTCACTCGATCTCATAGAAACAAAAAGAAGGAATCACAACCAAAATCAAGCATGAGTTGTAGACTATCCAATGCTTTTGACGAATATGCAAATATGGGAGAAAGAAAGATCACCGAAGAGATTCTCCAAGAATGTCAAGAGAATGTGGTTTTCCAAAAACTTGTAGAAAGACTTATAGAAGTGGATAAGAAAAAATATCTACTCATGCTAACTAGTAAAAGAGTCAATATTCTTGAGGATTTTGACACAAAAAACTTAATGAATACAAATGAGAGAATTTCATGAACAAGGGCGAGAAACTACGCTTACAATCAAGAATAAATTAGAGAAGAAGAAGCACATGATCAAGAAAACATATGCAACCAAGATCACACCCATGAACAAGATAAAACTCATGAACAAGACAATACCCACAATCGGGACAATCTTAATGAATGAGGGGAAGCTCCCCATCAAAGGACACATGCACCCCTATATTTTCTTACACAGCAACTCCAAACACTTCAAAGACAAATACAGGACATGCAACAAGGAACCATAGTATGATACTCATCAAACAAAATTTTTCCTTATCCTTTTGATAGGAGATTGAACTTGGTACCTTTTCCCCCAAATTCAAATATACCAAAGTATGACAAATATGATGGTAAGCATGATCCCCATGATCACATTCGAGAATTTTGTACTATGAGATTAGAGTTTGCTCACAATGACACATACTTAATGAGATTATTCCCAAGAAGTTTGGGAGGGAAAACAATGGAGTGGTTGTCAAAACTCACAGCACCCATCAGATCATTTGATGAGTTGGTGAATAAATTCATAACACAATACTCTTGTAACATCCAAGATGCAATCACTATGTTGGATGTGTGCAATACGAAAAAAAAGAATAATGAAACATTCATGGTATTTATACAACTATGGAGGCACATGGTTGCAAGATATCCATGAGATGTGCCTGAAAAGGAAAAGATGGAAATCTTCATAGACAATTTGAATAGTGAAATGAGTTATCATCTCAAACTATAATGTATACCATCTTTTGGAAAATTAATGGAGAATGGAATCCAAGTAGAAGAAGATTCCATCAAGAAAGGAACCTTGAAGTTCTTTAAGGAAGGTGTTAGTTCCTCAAACAATAACACCTTTAACAATCAAAACAATAACTCAAACAAGTTCAGATTTTGGACAAGGAACAAAAACATTGTTAATGATGGGGTAATCGATGTAAGCAATGTAAAGTCTAAACAGCCAGTGTTGACTTTATCAGGCAACCCACCATCCAATAATGATCAAATAAGTGCTAATCAAGGCACTAACACTTATCAACGAAATGGCAACCAAGGAGCTTCAACGTCAAACAAAAACAACAACAATCAGGGGAAAAACACAAACCAAAGAGGCAACACTAATACTTTCCCACATCAACGAATATACACACCATTAGGACAAACCTTGGAATCAACCTTTTGAGAACTATTGGTAAATAAGATCATCACATTGCTAGCCACAAGAAACTTTGAACCCCAAGTCAAACCACCATGGTGGAATGACTCACATTATTATGATTATCATAGAAACAAGGGGCATAACACAAATGATTGCATGAGGTTGAAGAACATATTTTAAGATATGATAGACAAGGGAGATTTAATGGTCGATGGTCATAAAACCAATGGTGACCATGAAGCTTTCAAAAATCTTCTTCCCAATTATGACAAGGGAGGAGCATCAACCTCAAACAACACCAAAGGAGCTCATATATGATAACTCAATGATGAATAGTAAGTACCAAACCGGTACTGAGAGGGGGGGTGAATCAGTATAGACACAAAAAATTTTCCTAAACCGGTTTGACTGCAAACAATGAACTTGACTGGCAATCACTAACACCAATCTTAAACCAAATTACTACTGGTTAAGCACAATGAGACTATGAAAGATATGAACTAGAAACACTTATCTTTCCACACAACCTACACCCTCATTTCCACTTTATCCTTGTGCATAAATAGGTAATCTACCATCAGAAATATAATAACTTGCTAGATCAACATGATTCACTGCATGACATAAAATAACAAAGCATCACATGAAAAAGGCATCACACATGACACACATATTTTTCACGTGGAAACCCAACTGGGAAAAACCTTGGTGGGGATGAATACCCACAAGCTATTTTTGAACTCTTTAGAAGTCCGCTTTGTTAGGAGCCTAGTTTGGTTAAAGACTATTACAACAGGTTCTGTTAGGAACCGATCTTGTTAGGGATCACCCGGTTAAGGGATGGCTAGAATACCCGGTTAAGGGTTAAACCCTATTAAAGGTTACCTTGTTAGAGGATTTTATGAACTCAATGGCTTTGAGTTACCTTGTTAAAGGATTTACAACAAGCTGGTTAAAGCTACCCTGTTAAGGGATTTTCCAACTGTTGAAGTGATTAAAGATCAACAAGTATTACAATGATCTGGTAATAGCACTCAATGCCAATACAGATCCGCTTTAGTTCCTTCCTTCTACACACACACTTTGTAGGTATCAATTCTCTTATTTGGTCTGACAAGAATCACGTATCTCTACACTTAGATACACACACAATATTTGCCAACAACTTCAACATGAAACACAATATCGACCTTATAGGAAACAGATAGGTTGGTAGCATAAACCCTAAACCCTAAACATTTAGGTTGAGCAATTCAGTTGGTTTAATCCTAACCATTAAACACTTTGTATTTGAATACAATGGTTTTGAACAGATCTCAAGACATTCTCCATCATTCGTTCTTCACCGCTTCATGGAGGTGATAACCCATCACGCGTTCTCCACCATTTATAGAGACTTTGCACATTCCTGAGGTAGATAGGATCAATCTTCTTTATGCAAGATCCTTCACGTGCACAAGGCTGACATGGCAACATGATCTGATCTCCATTACAATGCTAACTCTTCACACAATGTCATTGGTTGAATTACACAGGCTCAAAACACTTCAACCAGAAACCCTGAAGCTGAGACTACCAACCGGTAGTCATACCATATTAAAGCTTGATAGAAAACATTCCATATGTTGGTTCACATTTCAACATACCGGTTCACTTGGACAAGCATACCACTTTGCCTTTTGCACATATACCAGTTCACAATATTATACCGGTTCACTTTCCCAGTTGCTTAACTTCAATAATCTGGTTTACTCTTCAGCATATTACTGGTTCACTCTTCAGCATATTGACATCAATGACAACACAATATCATCATGTCAACATACTCTGCACATAAGCCAACAATCTCCCCCTTTGGCATTGATGGCAATATAAAAAGATATCTTTCTACATCACATCTTCTCCTTGGTACTGCAGATATCTTCTCCACTTCACATCTTCTCCCCCTTTGACAACAATGCCAAAGTGGAGGCACAAGCTTCCCTGTTCCACTATGCGAGCCCCCCTGAGGAGTAGCATCCTTCAACACATCAATCCTAAAAAAGGTATAGCAAAGGAAGATTGGACTGATGTGGAGCACAAACCTTTAGTTTGCCTCTTGAAGGGGTAGCACCCCTAATTCACCTCTCAAATAGGTAAATGTAGCCTTCGGTAGAGGCTTGGTGAATATGTCTGCTAACTACTCCTTATTGGAAACATGTTCCAGTATAACCTCTTTATTATGAACCTTTTCCCTCAAGAAATGATACTTGAGTTCAAAGTGCTTGGTTCTAGCATGCAAAATTGGATTCTTGGAGATGTTAATTGTACTTGTATTGTCACAAAATATACTTACCGGTTCAGATATAGGAACTTTGAAGCCATGCAATACATGCTTCATCCAAATAGTCTAGGTGCAGTTCATAAAAGATGCAACATACTCCACTTCTGCTGTAGACTAAGAGATACGACTTTGCTTTTTACTCATCCATGAGACTAGTCTACCACCAAGAAAAAATGCACCACAGGTTGTGCTTTTCTAGTCATCCACATTACCAACCCAATCAGCATTTGTGAACACTCTCAGGTTGAAAACATTATTGTATGGATACCATAATCTATATTCAATAGTTCCCTTCAAATATCTAAGAATCCGCTTGGCTGCTACCAAGTGGGAATCTCTTGGAGTTTTCTGGAACCAAGTGGTAATGCCCACTGCATGTGCAATGTCCAGTCTGCTATGCACTACATAATGCAACTTACCAATCATTGATCAGTATTCCTTCTCATTTACCAACGCTGAGTCATCCTCTTTTGATAGTTTACAACCGGTCACCATTGGTGTACCAACCAGTTTGCTATCTTCCATGCCAAAGGTCTTCAACACCTCTTTGACATACTTGGACTGAGTGATAAAGATTCCATCTTTCATTTGCTAAATCTACAGTCCAATGAAGAACTTAATCTCCCCTATGAGTGACATCTCAGGTTCCTTCTTCATCTCATCTGCAAAGTCATGACTCATCTTGTCATCTCCACCAAAGATTATGTCATCAACAAATACTTCATAGATCAGAATCTAATCTCCTTTTGATTTCAAGTAGATATTGCTATCTTCACTTGTTCTTTTAAATCCAATCTTCACAAGATAGGAGTGCAAGCATTCATACCATGCTCTAGGTGCCTGCTACAGTCCATACAAGGATTTATGTAGCCTACACACCATGTCACTATCTTCTGATAGGGAAAACCCACCTGGTTGCTCTATATACACCTCCTCTTCAAGTATTATATTTAGGAATGCAGATTTTACATCCATTTGGTATACCTTGAATCCTTTAAAAGTTGCATATGCAAGAAGCATATGAACTCCTTCCAATCTTGCTACTGGAGAAAAGGTTTCTCCATAGTCTTCTCCTTCTTCTTGGGCATATCCTTTACACACTAGTCTGGCTTTATTCCTTACCACTATGCCATCCTCATTCAACTTATTTCTAAAGACCCATTTGGTTCCAATGACATTTTTATGCTTCGGTTTGGGTACCAAAAACCATGTACCATTCTTTTCTATCGGATCAAGTTCCTTTTCTATTGCCTTGATCTAGTCTTCATCTTTATATGCCTCTTTGAATGATTTAGGCTCAAATTCAGAGATCATACATGAGTTTTCTCTGACCTTTCTTCTTGTAAGAATTCCTGCATCCTTGTCTCCTATGATCTGCTTTGGATCATGATTGAGTTTGACATACCTAGGTATGTTCTTAACAGATTCCTCTTGTTTTTCTTCATCATCCTCATCTTCATCAGCATCAGCATCTACCGATGTAGGAGCACAATTACTTGTACTGGGCTGATTTGCAACCGATTCCTAGAAGGTTACTACCGGTTCATCTCCTACATGCTCACTACCAGTTTCCTCAAGTTTCTCAGAGTTTTCATCAATCCTAACATTGATGCTTTCAACAATTATCTGAGTCCTAATGTTGAAACATTTGAGAGTTTTACTCTTGGTGGAATATCCTAAGAATATTCCCTCATCATATTTTGCATCGAACTTTCTCTGATGTTCACTTCTCTTGATATAGCATTTTCTACCAAATACTCTAAAGTAGCTTACCACTGGTGTCTTACCGGTCCAGTACTCATAAGGAGTCTTATCCTTACCTTTCTTGATGAGTACTCGGTTCATTGTGTAGACTACAGTGCTCACCGCTTCTCTCCAAAAGGTGTGAGCAACCTTTCCTTGGATCAACATAGTTCTAGCCACTTGAACCATAGTCTAGTTGTTCCTCTCTGCTAAGCCATTCTACTATGGAGTCCAAGGGGCAACTAGTTGCCTCTTGATGCCATTCTCTTCACAATATTTGTTTTATTTATTAGAAATGAATTCCCCTCCTTGATCAGTTCTAAGGCTTTTGATTCTTCTATCGCTTTCCTTTTCTACCAGTGCTTTGAAAGCTTTGAACTTTCCAAAGGCTTTAGACTTGTCCTTCAATAATGTGACCCACATCATTCTTGAGCAATCATTTGTAAGAATCATAAAATAACTATCTGCCTGCACACTCCTAGTTTTCATAGGACCACACAAATTAGTATGCACAAGATCAAGTAAATTGTCTTCAGTGAAAGACTTACCTTTGAAAGTTGAGGAAGAGATTTTCTCCAGTTGACACTCTCTGCACAAAGGATATTCTGGTTTGCTCAGCACCGGAAATCCTCTAACTGCCTTGATCTTACTGGCTTTCACAATGCTATCAAAGTTAACATGGCAAAGTCTCCTATGCCATATCTAGTTATCATCAAACTTAGCCATAAGACATGTACTTATATTTGCATTCAGCTGAAATAGGTTACCTTTGGTCTGCATACCTGTGGCTATCAATTCACCATTCTTTCCTTTGATTTTTCACACTCCATTTTTGAATTCTAGAGTGAGTCCACTATCATTTAGCTGGGCAACACTCAATAGGTTGTGTCTGAGACCTTCCACCCAATACACATTGTCAGCACTGCTCTTTCCAATCAAAGAGATGGACCCTCTGCCTTTGACCATACATGGTGCATCATTACCAAAATGAACCACACCACCATCATACTTTTCCAGAGATAGAAACTTGCACCGGTCACCAGTCATATGGTGAGAATAGCCACTGTCAATAATCCACTCATTGGAATTATCAAAGCAAGAGACAAGAGCCTTCTTGTCTGACACATCTTCCTTGACTGCAACAAACACAATATCTTCATTTTCTTCATCTTCTAATTCCTCATCAGTGACACCTTCATTAACTACTACAAAATAGTTTCTCTGGTTTCCTCCTTTGAGCTTCTTGAACTTTTCTAGTTTGTTCTTGCTATCACCATTAGGATAGTTTACAACAATGTGTCCTATCTAGTTATAAGAAAAGCATTTCAAAGGGAGCTTACCTTTGTATTTACTGGTTCCCTTAGGAAGTCTCTTGGCAAGAAAAGCTTCAAATTCCATCAAGATCTCCTCATCATCCATTTCTCTACTCTGTCTTGGTTCACTACTGGTGCTTACTTCTTTTCCTTTTCTAGATGGTGCAGTAGATGCTCTAAAAGCTGATTCGGTCTTCTGATGACTACCATCAAAACTAGTTAGCTCATAGGTTGTCAAATTTGCAATGATGGAGTCTAGAGATACCTTAGTCTTGTCTATTGACCTCAACTCCTGAATAGTAGCAACCCTTATTGCATAGACAGGTAATAAGGACCTCAAGACTTTGCTAATAATAGTGGAATAATCAATTTTTCCTCTTGCACTCTTGATGTCTCCAACAATAGTTTTGATTCTTATTCCATATTGTTGAATGGTGTCTCCTTCAACCATCTGCATGTCTTCAAACTTTCCTCTAAGGCTTTCTTCCTTAGTTTATTTCACATGCTCATCACTGCCATAGATATTCTCAAGAGTATCCCATACTTCTTTGGGATTCTCTTTGTCCTGCACATCAATAAACTCAATGTTAGATAAACTGCTAATTAGGGCTTCCATGACTTGCCCATTCTCTCGAATCTCTCTCTTTTGATCATCAGTGAGAGTACCGGTAGGGATAACATAAGCATTCTCAACATAGCTCCAATGTTGAGCACCCATGCTTCTGATGTATATCTTCATTCTGTCTTTCCATATTTTAAAATTATCTCTGTTGAACTTTGGACCTTCCCTCTTCATCATTACAATAGGATCTTTCCCTCAAGCGTTTAAGCTTAAAACATAGAGGACCTAGAGGATGCTCATATATGATAACTCAATGGTGAAAAGTAAGTACCAAACTAGTACTAAGGGGGGGGGGGTGAATCAGTACGAACACAAAAAATTCTCCTAAACCGGTTTGACTGCAAATGAACTTGACTAGCAATCACTAACACCGATCTTAAACCAAATTACTACCTATTAAGAACAATGAGACTATGAAAGATATAAACCGATAACACTTAGCTTTCCACACAACCTACACCCTCATTTCCACTTTATCCTTGTGCATAAATAGGTAATCTACCATTAGAAATATAATAACTTACTAGATCAACATGATTCACCACATGATAGAAAATAACAAAGCATCACATGAAAAAGACATCACACATGACACACATATTTTTCATGTGGAAACCCAACTGGGAAAAACCATGGTGGGGATGAATACCCACAAGCTATTTTTGAACTCTTTAGAAGTCTGCTCTGTTAGGAGTCTAGTTTGGTTAAAGACTGTTACAACAGGTTTTGTTAGGAACCAATCCTGTTAGGGATCACCCGGTTAAGGGATGGCTAGAATACTTGGTTAAGGGTTAAACCCTGTTAAAGGTTACCTTGTTAGAGGATTTTATGAATTCAATGGCTTTGAGTCACCCTGTTAAAGGATTTACAACAAGCTGATTAAAGCTACCCTATTAAGGGATTTTCCAACTATTGAAGTGATTAGAGATCAACAGGTATTACAATGATCTGGTAATAGCACTCAATGCCAATACAGATCCGCTTTAGTTCCTTCCTTCTACACACACACTTTGCATGTATCAATTCTCTTATTTGGTCTAGCAAGAATCACTTATCTCTGCACTTAGATACACACACAATATTTGACAACAACTTCAACATGAAACACAATATTGACCTTATAGGAAATAGATAGGTTGGTAGCATAAACCCTAAACCCTAAATAATTAGGTTGAGCAATTCAGTTGGTTCAATCCTGACCATTGAACCACCTTACATTTGAATACAATGGTTTTGAATAGATCTCGAGACATTCTCCATCATTCGTTCTTCACCGCTTCATGGAGGTGATAACCCATCACTCGTTCTCCACCATTTATAGAGACTTCACACAATCCCGAGGTAGATAGGATCAATCTTCTTTATCAAAGATCCTTCATGCACATAAGGTTGATGTGGAAATATGATCTAATCTTCATTACAATGCTAACTCTTCACACAATATCATTGTTTGAATTACACATGCTCAAAACACTTCAACCAGAAACCTTGAAGCTGAGACTACCAACCGGTAGTCATACCATATTAAACCTTGATAGAAAACATTCCATATGCTGGTTCACATTTCAACATACTGGTTCACTTGGACAAGCATACCACTTCGCCTTTTGCACATATACTGGTTCACAACATTATACTCATTCACTTTTCCAATTGCTTAACTTCAATAAACTGGTTCACTCTTCAGCTTATTGACATCAATGACAACACAATATCATCATATCAACATACACTGCACATATGCCAACAATCGAAAACACCATCAATCACATATTGACATATGACAATCAAGTGAATGTCATAAAAATCAAAGACAAACAAGAACATGCGTCAATAAATGTGACAACAAGATCTTGGAAATATGTCTTGAAAGGGAACGCATCAACATCAACAATTCTCCCCAAGACTCAATATAACTTGGGCGATCGACTATGAAGAACACCTACCCAAATATCTATACTTGAGTTGCTCAAACTTTCACCAAAACACAAGGATATCTTGGAGAAATATCTTATCAAAACAACCATTCCAAATGATCTGGATATTGATCGATTCCAAGCCATGGTGTCCCATATGACAATGCCACACAACATATATTTTTCTAAACACAATGGCGTCTCTTTGAATCATCTGCATAACACCCCACTACATATCAAGGTCTTAGTCTATAAACATTGGGTAAAAAGAGTACTAATAGATGGAGGAGTTGGTCTCAATATATGTACTCTAAAGCTTATCCATGCATTGGGATTCTCTGAGCAAGCTATTGATCCAAAAAAGAAAATCACTATCAAAGCCTATGATGATGAAGAAAAGATCATCCAAAGGAACTATGATACTAGCCATTCAGGTAGCTCATGTACAAAGAGACACAATGTGCCAAGTCTTGGACATAGAGTTGACATACAATATACTATTGGGTCATCCATGGATCCATGAAATGCAAGCAGTACCTTCCACATACCATCAATGTATCAAGTTCCCCTACAATGGATAGGAAATTTCAGTATCTGCAAATAATAATCCTTTTCAGTATTGCAATGCTATGGGGGTAGCTCAAAATGTCCTGGTCCAAGCTTCCTCATCATCCAACCATCAAGAAGATCTCAAAACCCTATCCATGAACTTCAAGAAAAAGATGAAGATAAAGGACCAAGGAATGGGGGAGTACTCTTTTGAACCTTTGTGTCTATCTAAGTTGCCAACTTCACCAAGGTCTTATGGACAACCTTCCACATCAAGACATCAGGCAACACAACCCATCACAAAATTTGATGGTAAATTTATCCAAATGTGCACACTGGCCAAAGAATCAGAAGATAAAGACATCCTTAGCTAGCTATATAAGGATGAAGAAGAAGTCAGAGTTGCCTACCATAGAAGTAGTCATACCAATAGAACAATATGGAAATGGGTTCCAGATAATGCAACCCATACAACTTCATTCACAATTTTCTAAATACAAAACAAGACTTGAGTATGGATAACATATTTTGCCTGTGCAAAAGTAAAAGCACCATCAAAAACCTCAATGGAAAGAAAAGAAAAAATATAACAAAGACTCATGGAAAGAGGCACTAAACCAAGCAACAAAAAATACATGGAAGGAGAAAAAGTGTGAAGAAAATGAGTGACGATAAGAAGAACTCACTATTCAAAAGGAGGAAGCTTCTTATAAGAAAGTACATCATGTACAAGAACCTGATAAAACTAAGGTTGAGCCACAACCTAAAGAAATTTCTACTCACAGAAAGGAAATGATGTATGAAAAAATTCAAAGAGTATAAGCAATCACTGATCCTGAATCAAAAGACGCTACTAAAATTGTGTCAATTATCAATGATCTTTTCTCACCATTCAATATACCTGTGAGATTCAGCCTATCAGATTCAGCGAGGTAACCTGGGACAATGATTCTGAAACCCATTCCAATGAATATGAGTGGGATAGTTGTTTTGATGTTACTGAAGATATTGAGGTGGATACAATCCATGCATACACACCCATTTCTCATGAGGGACAAGGCTCAAGATCTTGACCATTTGAATTCATACCACAACATATCTATTAGGCTAGTGAGAATGAGTAGCGACAATACAAACAAGGCAATATCAAGGAAAGTACCATCAAAGACCTTCAGAATATCATTAACCTCACTAATATCCCCAAAAAATATGATGGTGTCTCCATCATGACACTTACAACAACTGATCTTAATACAACGAATGACTCCCTACTGCTCATATATCTCAATCTCATAGACTGGGAAGAACTTGAACATCATGATATACCAATATTCCCAAATGATGAATCAATTGTCCAATACCTGTGCTCAGTCAACCTAGAAACATGCTCCACTAGCGAGCTCCATAAGAATGTCTATAATCAGGGGAGTTCCAAGTCTCTCAGTCGCAAACATGAAATGAAAAATGGATCTAATAGTGAAAAGCATTTAATGGCAGTGTTAGATTGCAAAAACAAAAAAGTAAAAATAAAGGACGTATCTGAAAGTGAAAACCTTTTTGAGGCACCTAAAGATGGGTGACTTGAAACTCTTCCTAAATATTACCAGGAAAGGTCACCAATCTTGATTGAGCCAACTCAATCAATAAATATCAGCACTGAAGTAGCAGTCAAAACCATACATCTAGCAGAATCACTCACAAAAAAAGAACAACCAGATTTTGTTAAATTCTTCAAGGAGAAGGAAATAATTTTTTGCTTGGTCTTATGCTGACATGCTAGGAGTGGATCCCAATCTAATCATGCATCACTTGTCCATTGCTCCTGAGCTAAACCTGTGAAACAAAAATTAAAATGAATCCACATGTGGCATTATTAGTCAAAGCAGAATTGAAGAAGTTATGAGATGTCGGATTCATCTGACCTATAGACTATGTCGAATGGATCTCAAATATTGTACCAGTTTCTAAACCAGATAAAAGCATAAGGATTTGCACAGACTTCGGAGACCTAAATAAAGCATTTCCGAAGGATGACTTCCCTTTTCCAAGCATCGAAACTATTGTTGATATAATAGAAAGGCACGCAATGCTATCTCTCATGGACAATTTTTCAGGCTATAACCAAATCAAGATAGCCTCAGAGGATAAAGATAAAATTGCATTCACCTATCCATGGGGATCATATTGCTGGAACATCATGCCTTTTGGCATGAAAAATGCAAGTGCAACTTATCAAAGAGCCATGACAAAAATCTTCCACAACATGATGCATACTTTCATGGAGGATTATGTAGATGATTTGCTAGCTAAATCATTCAATAGAACAGAACACCTTGGTATCCTAGATAAAATATTTCAATGATTGGAGCAATTGAATGTTAGATTAAACCTTAAGAAATGTATCTTTGGGGTCGCATCTGGCAAAATTTTGGGCTACATTATATCTGAAAAAGGCATCGAAGTAGATCCAACAAAGGTTCAGGCTATCATGAAGATTCCTCCTCCTAAAAACATTAGCCAACTACAATATTTGCAAGGAAGGCTACAATCCATTACACGATTTATCGCTCAGTTCGTAGATAAATGTCTTCCATTCAATCATCTGCTTCATAAGAATATACCTTTTAGATGGGAAGACAAATGTGCAGAATCATTCCACCAACTCAAACAATATCTGATGAATCTACCAGTTTTGGTACCACTTATAGTAGGTAAGCCACTCATCCTCTATATATCAACAACAAAAGTATCATTGGGGGCACTACTAGCACAAGAAGATCCAACAGGCAAAGAAAGGGCTATCTATTATATCAATAGGACTTTGAACAGATATGAACACAATTATACATTCATTGAAAAGGCTTGCTTAGCTGTGGTGTTTGCTTCTCAAAAGTTCTGCCACTATATGCAAGCCCACATAATGAAATAGGTAGCAAAGATTGATCCTCTCAAGTATCTACTCAGCAAGGTTTCTCTCACAAGAAGATTAGCTAAATGAGTCATGATCCTAAGTGAGTTTGACATTCAATACACAAAACGATGAGCTATCAAAGGAAAATCAATTGCAGATCAATTGGCAGGAGCACCACTACCAGACCAACACCCACTACAGGTGGAATTTATAGATATGGATGTGCTCACTATCACACCCAAGAAATGGACCCTATACTTTGATGGATCCTATACTCAACATGGATTGGGTGCAGACATCCTGTTCGTCACTCCATAAGGGCACACAATTACAAGATCTTACAGACTAATGTTTCCATGCACCAACAAGATTTCTGAATATGAAACCTTGGTAACAAGAAACAAAGTACTTGTAGAATGGAGAATCAAATAATTGAGAGTCTATGGGGATTCTCAATTAGTTATCAATCAAATCAATGATGACTATCAGACAAAAGATGATAAGCTAATGCCTTATAAAAGAATGGTGGTTTATTTCAAAAAGTACTTTGTGCACATCACCTTTGAACAGATTCCAAGATTGAACAATAGAGTTGTCAATACAATGGCCATTATCGCCTCCCTTCTACAAATTCGAGATAAATAGAATCATTACGAATTCCTAGTGGACCAATTGTTTTTCCTATCCTCTGACAATTCTGCATCCCAAGTCATTTGTGCCTTGACCGATTCTAATTCCCCTCTATATGGGAAGATATATGACTATCTCAAAAACAATACCCTCACACCCAACCTATGTCACAACAAAAAACGGAGCTTCATCCGACAAGTCGCCTGCTATACCTTAACTGCTGACACACTTTACTGCCAGGGTCTAGATGGTACTCTTCTTCGATGCCTCGATCGTAATGAATATGACTCTACCTTACAGGAGCTTCATGAAGGTATTTGTGGTACGCATTCAAGTGGTCCTACTCTCACCAAGAAACTTCTGAGAATGGGATATTACTGGCCAACAATGGAAAGAATCCTATCAATTTGCTAGAAAATGTCCTAAATACCAAATTTGTGGTAAGCTCATATATGCACCAGCACAAGAGCTACAACCATTCACCACATCTTGGCCTTTCTGTCAATGGGGACTTGATCTAGTAGGAAATATTCATCCTTCCTCTTCAAACGAACATAAGTTTATTATCACCGCCATGGAGTACTTCACCAAGTGGATCGAAGCAGTCCCAATGACCACCGTGACTGGAAAATAGATCTCATCATTCATCCTCAACTATCTCATTTGTAGATATGGCATTCCTAGTTCCATCATCATACATAACATACATCCTTTCAAAAATCAAGATGTGCAAGAGCTATGAGAATGATTCAAAATTCAACATCATTTTTCCACACCATACTATCCACAAGAAAATGGCCAAACAGAATCATCAAACAAAACAATCCTGAAAATCCTCAAGAAAATAGTGAATGATGTTGGCAAGGATTGGCATGTAAAACTCAATCTGACACTTTGGGCCTACTAGAATGAGCATCCACACACCTATAGGGGCTACACCATATTCATTGGTGTATGGTTCAGAAGCAATTCTACCTCTTGAGGTAGAAATCCCATCTCTTTGAGTATATTTGAAGGGCCTCATACCAGATGAGGAATATCGAGTGAATGAGTTAGAGGAACTAGATATTCTTGATGAAAAATGACAACGTGCCTATGAACCATCTCAAGGCATATCAACAACGAATGTGCAAAAGCTATAATCACAGTCATCCCAAGGGCTTTCAAAATTGGTGATCTAGTCCTAATAGAAAATCCCATAAATCAGCAAGACTGAGAGAAGAAGGGGAAGTTTGAACCTAACTGGTTGGGGCCATTTGTCATCATATCAGCCTATGGATCATGAGCATATCAATTGTCAACTTCAGAAGGAGAGGTGCTCGACGAACCTGTTGTCTTCAAAATCTGATTCCCTTTAACGTCCTTAGAATAATATGATTTAAGCTTGGTGCAGAAGAGACATCAAAGATAAGGAAATTCCAGAGACAACATATGACAAGGTTTGATTAGACCTTCTACACTTTGGGCTTCCTTGGAGCCCAGGTGGGTATACCTTTGTGAATTAAATTCACACTTTCAAACAATAAACCCACAGCAAACCAGTCCAGAAAACCAGTGGATTTATTCACCTTGAAATCAACTAAAAACAAAGGATGCAAATTATACTTAACTTAAGCATTTTGATCAACAAAGCATGCAATAAACAACTTTGATTAATATCAGTGCCTTATCCAAGGTCACAGAGTCATCTAAACTCAAATAAAACTCCTCAAACAATACATCTTTATGCTTCCCGTCGACTTGGTTTCTATTAATCCTTACATATGCCTGACACACATAAGAATTCAAGCATCCTAAATTAAGCTATGGTCCTCAAAAATTCAAAATTCCTTCCAAAGAATTTACTGGTATGAGTGATCCCGCGTATTTAATTTCCCTCCTAAAGAGAAAAGCTAACAAACACTTATACTAAAATTTCTTTGCAATTCCATTCAAATAGAGCAACCCTGGATTATTCAGAATGAAGACAGTAAATAAATTTGTGAAGAAACTTGAAGACAACACAAAGCTTTACTCAAAACCGGTGGCCTGTATATTGATATTCAATTCAAGAAATATTACAATAAATTCTAATTCTCCATTAGACTTAGAAAAGCTCAGATAAATTTCTATAGCGTTTTCTTACAAAATTTTGTGATCCCTTTTCCTCTAGTCCTGGTATCCATTTATAACAACATGGATGCACAAAGCTTCGGACTTCTCGAGGAGAGTTTGTTACAATCATTTCTTTCAGAATAAAGAGGTTACAATCTTTTCGCAAAAACAGTTACAAACTTTTTTTGGCTTCTGCGGTTTCTTCAACAGCCCGTTCAGTTGCAACCTCTTCTATCTTTTCAAGGGCGCTCTCCAACTGCTCTGGATCACGAGTGGCATATTTAGTTGTCCACTCACTATATACCTCTTTTGTCGGCCATGAGAAATTAATCACATTATCTTTAGTTTTAGTCAACCTTTTCCAAGAATTTCTCACCTTGTTGACTTCTGAATTGAGAAAACCATAATGTGACTTAATTTTTTCTATCTCTTGTATTGTCACAACAAAGAAAGAAGCATCATCAAGATCAATAATTCCTTTAACCCTTGCTGACAATTTAGCTTCTATCTCCTTTAGCCATACTTGTTTGTCTTTTAACTGATCCGGGTTAGCAAAAATTCCTGGGAGCAACTCAAAAACTTGATCAGTGTACTCCTTCTTGCACAAATTAACCTTCCTATCCACATTGTCCATCTCTACGGCTAATTGCATTAAGACTTTAGTGACATCAGAGGTGGATTTGATGATGGGATTAGCCCTTGCTTCATCACAAGATACACACATGAACTCTAAATCTTGCTCCCTAGGCCTCCATTTGTCAAAAATAGGTGTCAAAATGGCCTTTTCTCTCCTGAGATCATTCCATATGTCCATAATTTTACCTACATTGTTGTGAAGCAATGAGGCATTTATTGTATCTGCAAAACTGGAAATTGTAGCCCCTACTCTCTCCTCATACTTCTTTGCATATAAGGCCTGAGCCTGTTTCAAGTTCTCTAACTCTTGAGGAGTAATTTCAATCATTTGAGAGCTGGAGGGTGCTGGAGATGGTGGAAATTCAATGATAGGGCTAGTAGGTGGAGGTCTTGCAAGAGAAGAGGAAATCATCAGTGTTGAAGACTCACCTTGTTGGTATTGTCCCATCAACTGGCTCTGCAACTTAGCAATGATGCTATCTTTACCTCTCACCTCCTCCTTGGCACTGTTATAGGCCTTCAAAACTGTCTCCAACTTAATTTGGAGGGCCTCTTTTTCTTGAGGTTCCTTCTCTGCCACTGCAACACTGAATTTTGCAGTTTCTAACACAGTACTAGAAGCCTCTACTACCCCTGTACTCTGTACTCTTTTTACCATCATTCCACCAAGGTAACTTGACCCTGGGGTGTCTTTGCCTTTCTTGCTCTCATTTCTCTTGAGAGACCACATGACTAGTGCAACATTATCCTTATTGAAGGTAACCCCTTCCATGGGTTTCGTCTCTTTTCTTACTACATCTAACACCAGGGCATCTGCAATATCTCACTCTGGCAAAATAAGCACTCCAGCTTATGCTACCATATCCCTTCCCTGCTCAGGGGTGATGGTCTTGAATTCTCCCATCATCTCTTGTTTTATTTCTTCTTCCATTGAGGCTGGATCTTTATTGGGCTGCTCAGCTTTTCTTGTCTCACATCTAGCATTATATCTATCTATATGTTGTTTCCAAATGAATTGCATAAATGCTTCCGATGTGACAAAGTTGTCATTAGCTAGAAAGGCACTACTTGCCTTTTTTATCTCAGGATCCCACTCCTGACCTTTAAGTTCAGTGGAGGCGATATCCATTTCAGCATCAATGGGTTCTTCTGGCATCCCTTCCTCCACTTCATCATAGGTGTATGCAATTTCCCTTAAACTACCCAACTGCAAGAGGTGTTCAGCTGCTGCTTGTTCATCTCCTATATGGATAGGGGATTGGGATGGGGAATACAAAGGTGTATCTGATTGCACTTCCTTCCCCACCCTTTGCTTCTTTGGGCTGTCTTGGATGTCAATGATATCTTGTATCTTCCTCTTTCCTTTGGATGTAGAGGGCTCCCCTGTTGTAGGCACCAGCACACTGTAACCTGATTTCTTATGCAAGGTGTAATCACTAGGAGGAATTGCTTTGCTGGAAGCTGACCTACTTAGGATCATTCTGGCCTTTTCAGGGTTGCTCTTGGTCATAGCTTCCCTCTTCTCCTTTAGTGTTTGCATCACATCCTCAAAGCAAACAATTAAAAACTTTATTTTTTCTTCTAGTGGGAAGAAGCTAGACAATGGGTCATAGCTAGCATCAAACTGATGCACGAAATCCAAGGCTTTCTTATAAGCCACCCACTTTTCTTTCCTTAGCTCCTTCTCATCTAGATCAAACTCATTTCTGATGAGGTCTTCAGGAAACTGGAATTGATGAGGCCTACCTCTGCATGCTACCTTCTTCCTAAACACACCATTGAAGAAGTCCTCTGGATCATAACACCTGGACACTACAGTGGACAAATGATAAGGCTTGAGGAAATCCTCAAAGCAGTTCTAGCCTCCCTTTGTTATCACAAATTGGTGGGCTATAGTAGTTGCAGGGAAAATAGTCCCTTTACCTCTGCCTGTCAACTCTGCTTCTTGTAGGCCACCAATTTGCCTAAGGATCTTTGCTATTCCCACTTTGAGAGGGACCTGGTAAGGTAACAAAAATGGAGTGCCCCTGAAACCAAAAACTCTGAAAACTGTGGAGACTGGATATAGATAAATGTCGCCCCAGTTATGAACAATTTTTATATCCTCTGTGAATTCTTTTGGTCTTATGAATTCCAGAAGAACCTTAGGGATTCTTGGGTTATCAGAGCAGAGGAGAGTCCTTATTTTGGATGCAAAATATTTATCAAACTTAAAAAAACTAGCATCCTCTCTGTCCCATGACAACACAGTACTCCATAATTGCACTGACATTTTTTCTCCTCCTTTCTCCTTAGCCAGGTCTAGCCCACTGGCAAAATAATCACCACCTTTGAAGAGAAAAAGGTGCATTAGGAGTGAATACCATCCGAAAGGTCTGTCCACCTTTCCATTCTTTATTCCTATCAACCCTCCATGGATAGCATCGGCAATGAAAGAGGCATAATCAAAAGTGATAGCAAGAGAAGGATTCAAAATCTGGGCAATCATTAGCAAGTAATGATTTGGCATATTTGCTTTAGCATCTTCTCCTAGAACTTGACAAAGTGCCCAATACATTCCTTTAGCCCTCAAGGTAAACATACTTAATGAGAAGGGCTCTTGTGTGTTGGGTCCTACAACTGCTAACCCTCCTATTTTCACAAAAAGTTCCTTAAGGGGCCAATTCCTGAGATGACTCCTCTATGCACCATAAACTTGGGCTAATGATGTGAAATTTATAGGTTCTAAGAAGTTTGTGAACTCATTAAGCCCAAACGCTGTCTTAAATTCTTCAGCATGAATTTCTACAAGGGTTTTCCCATTTACATCCCGGATGCATCTTGTGACTGGATCATAATTTAATGCCATTTGGGTTAGCAAGTATGTATCCATGAATACCCTTGGGACTACTAATTTCCCAACATCTAATTCCCAGATACTATTTTGAGGGGCAGGAGAATTTCTCATTCCGAATCCAACTTTAAACAACCCCAATCTGGACAGTCCAACCTGTGGGTCTCTCAACCAATTACCTTTATCATATAATCCTTCTCCTATCTTCAGATGGGGAGCCCTGGGCACTAATTATTTAGCCTTGGATGCCTAATTGGTTGACAACGTCAATTGTTCTAAAAAATCATCACACACACTTTTTTCTAAATAGTTAGCCTTGCCGGAGAATTCCCTTTTAGGAGCCATTTCGAAAATACAAGAAAATGAATATCACTCTTAAACAATCCTGCACAAATGAATTATCTTATTTAGAACACTACACAATAATTGCTACAAAATATGAGAGAACATTCTCTTTGCTTGAAGGAAATTGCTCTACAATTGAACCGACTTGCTCTGTATCTGGTGAAAGTAACTCTGCGTCTACTCTTTTGCAAAATCTTTTAAAAGATATCTTCAGCTGGTTGTTAGGAAATCAAATATTTGTACTCAGGGCCTTAACTATAACATTGATTCTGCATGCTTTGGCCGTCCCTTCAAAATCAAATTCATACGAGAATTCATATTTTTCAGTCCAACGGGTCACAACATTCCTGCAAGTGTTTCACTTTTACTGTTTCGTTACTGACGGCTTTGGCTTTGCTCTAGGTCCTGCTTTTCTATTGGCTACATAATACCATGCGGCACCCAACCATTGGCCTTGAAATTCCCTTCGCATTCCACTTGATACTGGCCGCGTGTCTTTCTTTTATACTACGGTGGGGGGCCCCCACTTTCTTCTTAGACCGCGTGTCATCATGACACGTGGACGGTTCTCATTCACTCTCGCTATTTCGCGGGCATAAAGAGTGAGCATTTTACCCTTGCAAAATAGCGTGGCCCGTTGGATCATCTTTCAAGTTGATCGGCATTTAATCCTCTGAAAAGGCTCTTAGGAGGGGTGGGCCCACTGACTTGTCATGAACACCTGGCGCCTTGTCACTTTCAGAGCTGATTTGTCACTCTGTCATTCGTCAAAAGAAAACCACGGGGGCCCCACTTTCATCTCAATAGCCATATCCTCCAGGTCATCATCATGACACATGGACGGTTCTCGTTCACTCTCACTATTTTGTGGGCATAAAGAGTGAGCATTTTACCCTTGCAAAATAGCGCGGCCCGTTGGATCATCTTTCAAGTTGATTGGCATTTAATCCTCTGAAAAGGCTCTCAGGAGGGGTGGGCCCCCTGACTCGTCATGAACACCTGGCGCCTTGTCACTTTCAGAGCTGATTTGTCACTCTGTCATTTGCCAAAAGGAAACCATGGGGGCCCCACTTTCATCTCAATAGCCATATCCTCCAGGTCATCATCATGACACATGGATGGTTCTCGTTCACTCTCGCTATTTTGCGGGCATAAAGAGTGAGCATTTTACCCTTGCGAAATAACGCGGCCCGTTGGATCATCTTTCAAGTTGATCGGCATTTAATCCTCTGAAAAGGCTCTCAGGAGGGGTGGGCCCGCTAACTCGTCATGAACACCTAGCGCCTTGTCACTTTCAGAGCTGATTTGTCACTTTGTCATTTGCCAAAAGGAAACCACGGGGGCCCCACTTTCATCTCAATAGCCATATCCTCCAGGTCATCATCATGACACATGGACGGTTCTTGTTCACTCTGCTATTTCGCAGGCATAAAGAGTGAGCATTTTACCCTTGTGAAATAGCGCGGCCCATTGGATCATCTTTCAAGTTGATCGACATTTAATCCTCTGAAAAGGCTCTCAGGAGGGGTGGGCCCGCTGACTCATCATGAACACCTGGCACCTTGTCACTTTCAGAGCTGATTTGTCACTCTGTCATTTGCCAAAAGGAAACCACGGGGGCCCCACTTTCATCTCAACAGCCATATCCTCTAGGTCATCATCATGACACATGGATGGTTCTCGTTCACTCTCGCTATTTCATGGGCATAAAGAGTGAGCATTTTACCCTTGCGAAATAGCGCGGCCCGTTGGATCATCTTTCAAGTTGATCGGCATTTAATCCTCTGAAAAGGCTCTCAAGAGGGGTGGGCCCGCTGACTCGTCATGAACACCTAGCATCCAGTCACCTTCGGAGCTGATTTGTCATTTTCTCATTTGCCAGAAGGAAACCACAGGGCTTCAATAAATTGTTAACAGCTGTACCTGCCAGGTCATCTCCACCTGCGACCTGACTCATCTCTGGGGCCCACTTTGAACCTTTAATCCTGACCCGCTAACTGTGGTGACTTGTGCCACGTGCTACCTTTTAATACGCCAAAAGAAATCCACGGGGCTCTAACCACTCTTGACAGCTACACCCTTTACTCCCTTCATCATGACACGTGGACGGTTCTCATTCACTCTTGCTATTTTGTGGGCATAAAGAGTGAGCATTTTACCCTTGCGAAATAGCATGGGCCATTGGATCATTCACAAGATGCACACTAGTTACTGGGCCTGACAACTTTAGGAGAAAGACATATAAGGCACAAAATTTTCAATTAATTAACATAACCGCCTAGGCAAACAACAAGGGGGGACACTTCCTATGACCCCATGACCCATTACTTAAGTGAATAAAGTAACGGAAAATTAGAAACCAGAGGGCTTAAAACAAATATGATAGGATCTAAAATAAAAAACCCTTAAACCCTTAAAGTCTAGAACAAAGCTAAAGCATTTGGAATTACACCCTATTCAGAAAAAAAAAAAAAAACAACATACCATAGCCAATCATGGGAAAAGAAAAACCCAATTTTAATCAGTGATAACAGAACCAACCAACAAAATCCATCTAAAGAAGTTCTACACTTGACTCATCCAATGCACAAATCAAGCAAAAAAAAATAAAAAAAATAAAAAATAAAAAATCGTCACTATGGTGAAAACCTGGCAAACAGGAACCTTGTGACACAAAAAAATAAAAAATAAAAAAATACAAAAAGAAAAAAAGAAAAACGAATCAAAAAGTGCAATAAAAACAAGTGGTGAAAACTTGGCAACAAGCGCCACTTGTGAGAGAATGACTTCTCCATCTATCAGTACTTATCTTTGATCCATCTAATCTAAGCCCATAGCCATCACAAAAAACTTATACACACCACATCATCCTAGACATACTTAGTGTAGTCATTGTCCCTAATAATCTAGATCATATCCCACCATGGCTTGGTGATCAGTGTAAATATCCATATCAAGTACTATCTGGAGTAGGGGCAGGTTTGCGACCTCACTAGGGGCATTTTGCCTTGAGGGTTTTCAACATTAGACTGAACATGTAGAAAGACAATAAGGATCAGAACAACCAACAAATGACAATGACAATGCAAGAGGATAGATATCATAGAATTGAATTTATTGAACAAAAGATCTAATTGGAAGATGATTTATTTGACAAGAATACATTTCCAATAGCATGCATGCTTACTTATGGTTGTTATTTTTTTCTTATCATATCTCCTAAGTGACTTGTCTCAAACAACTCAAGAAACAATGAAGGAATGTGATGTTTTCTTTGTCTGTTGTTTGGGAGTGAAGCCATCTATTATGAAAATTTGTCTTATGACATGATCAGGTAACATATCACTGAAGACATTTTCAATTTGTATAGGACAAAGGATAACTCATGTCTATTTTACGCAAGCAACACTCAGGTCATCTTGGTTCAATTATACCTCGACGCTTGTGTCATCTTGCAATATCAAAATCCACGTAAGTTATACTCAGTTCGCTATGGTTCAAGTATACCATGATGCTTGTATCAAATTTCAATAAATCAAGGCTCAATTATGAAAACAAAAGAAGCACTGACACTTTGATTAAAACAGATGACAACTTGTGGGAAAAAGAATGCATATTAAGCATTTATGTTAGTATCATATCATTATCATCCTAATCTTGCATTAGGTTTCATATCATTTTAGTGTTCCAAAAACATTAGTATCATATCATTATCATCTTAATCTTGCATTTTCTGCATATCATTTTAAAATCTTTTATCATAAATCATTACATTCAATTGCATATCATTACATTGAGTTGCATATAAATCATTAGATGCATTCTTATTATCATATTAAGTTGGCATTATCATTATCATTTAGACCATGTTAAAATATTGCATGTAGTTACATTCATTGCATTAATTAGCATTGTCATTACATTTCATACATCTCATTTTAAAGATACATCTCACATTATCATTACATTTCATACATCTCATTTTCAAGATACATCTCACATTATCATTGTCACTTCATACATCTCATTTTCAAGATACATTCGCAAATCAAAGTTATATTATTATCAAAATGCATCCCATACATGAGCATCATCATATCAAGCATATGCAATGTTCTAGATTGCATTATCCATAACACACAAAAGCACAAAACAGGTTAGCAACATTTGCACAAAATATAATCATCTGCAATCATTAATCCAATAATCATCTGCATATCATCTTCCAAACATATAGTACATTACAATCACCATATAAAGAATATAAATAACCCACAACACACACATCACATCATTTGCATCAGCATCTGCAAAAATCATCTACATCAAAAGCATATCATATAGCTTATCTAAATCAAAGTAGCTACATCCATAACATATTCTCATATATATGTTGGACCACATGCTGATCCAAAAGAAAAAAAAACATATGTTAGAAACATATCAGTAAAATAATCAAATGACCAAAGTTCTTGGATATATATCTGTAAGGATAACCAGTGAACAACTAAGAGGGGGGGTGAATCAATTGTTAATAGATTATAACTTTAATCCACAATACAACCTCAAACAAATCAAGTACCAATTAAAAATATACAGATGTCGGTAGGAATAGATACCAATAAACAATACAACTTAACAATTAACTAGATAATCAATGCAAAGCAACCATACCACATAACACCATGATTTGTACGTGAAAAACCCAGAAAGGGAAAAACCATGGTGGGAATCCTACCCATAGTTAGATGATACTTCCGGAAAAAGTATATGTTACAATGAGGGGCTTGTACTTGCAGGAAGGCACACTGCCTAGAGCATACTGCTTATTAAAAAAGTGTCTCACTGACTATAGAGAGGCTACAACCATCTTAAGATAAATTGACAACAATCCAATAGAGTGAAATGCTAGAAATAACATCTACCATGCCTGATTATAGTCCCAATTAAGCTCAGTGCTGGAGGACTAAATCCTCTTCTGAATCCAATTCGATCACCAATGATCGACCAACACCTATGCCTGAATGATTTTACAATATTCACACATTACATTCCTTGACCATGAATTTTCCAATAACCATGATACTTTACAAAGATTTTCTACCTCTTATTTATACAAACCCTAAGGCCTAAACCAATTAGGTTGGCCACCTAAAGATATTAAAATAATATCATTACATGATTCCATATTACAATGATATGCCATGTTGGCTTAAGACAAAAACAACAACAACAACAGATCCATAAATCTTCTCAAGACATCCTAGTAATGTGTAGAGTACACATTAGCATGATACCAATCCATAACCTAGATAGATAACAGACCTATTCTGGGTCCACCATGCCAAAGAAATGTCTTCAAGCAGTTGAAGCATGATCAAAGAATGTCTTCAACATCCTAAAATCCATGAAGAAGCTACACCAACACTAACTATACATCCTGTCACGATTCCTTAATGAAATCTCTGCCGGTAAATCCTTAAACCAGTGTTGGTAAGGGTTTACTAGAGTGTATGATAGCATCTGATTACCAAGACAATACCAACTAACCAAAACATGCTCATAAAGAATATAACACATGAAATCAAATATACTTCACTTATCCAAACATGTTGGAAGTGTCCAACACATAGTCTCTTCTGTCGGTAACACTAGATCTTCTACGGGTAACCAAAACTTATCTGCCAGTAACCAACCATAATAGCTAGTGTTGACATCAATGACAAAACATGAATGCAACACATAATCAATTCATCCATTATGCCAACAATCTCCCCCTTTGGAATTGATGGCAACACTAGATGTGAAAAAACATCTAAGTACCAACAAATGCCAAATAAGTCTCCCCCTGTGGAAGATAGCCAACAATCAATAGCTCTCCCCCTGTGAATGATATCTCTGTAAGGTTCTAAATAATTTTTCACATTACTATCACTCCCCCTTTGACATCAATGCCAAAAATTTGACAAAAATATCAAAGCAATGATATAAACCTTTGAAACTCAAAGCTAACTACTCCCCCTGAGTAGTAGCACCACTCATCAGTGCCAGAATGAATAATGTCTCTAGTAATGCATGTCGGATTGATGAAAAAATTCATCAATCAAGTCTCTATTGGAGGGGTAGAAACCCCTAACCTGTCTCTCAAACTCAAATGATTCCTTAGACAGTGGTTTAGTGAATATGTCTACAATTTGTTCTTTAGTGTTCACATAAACCAATTTGACTTCCTTTGCTTCAACCTTGTCCTTCAGAAAGTTATACTTTATTGAAATATGCTTAGCCTTAGAGTGAAACTGGATTCTTAGACATGTCAATAGTTGTAGAGTTATCACAGTAGATAACTACTGGTTCATTACAATTTACCCTGATATCCTTCAACATTTGCTTCATCCACAAGACTTGAGTGTAATTAGTTGTTGCTGCAACATACTCAGCTTCTGCATTAGATAAAGAAATGCATGACTATTTTTTGCTGATCCATGAAACCAGTTTCTTTCAAAGAAAGAAAGCTCCACCAAAAGTTCTCTTCCTATCATTGGTATCACCTTCCCAATCTAAGTCAGTATATGCACATAAAATGAAATCATCATTTCTGGAATACCATAAACCATATTCTATTGTTCCTTGCAAATACTGGAATATCCTCTTTACTACACATTCATGATTTTCTATAGGATTACTTTGATATCTTTAAATAATACTTACTGTATTCATAATATCAGGTCTAGTTTGAGTTAGATATAAAAAACCACCAATCATAAACTTATACCTTGTCGGATTTACCAGTGTAGAAGTATCCTTGATAGATAATTTCTCACTTGTAGCCATAGGAGTACTTATCGGTTTGGAATTCTCTATACCAAACTTTTTCAAAAATTCCCTGAGATACTTAGTTTGACAGATAAAGATGCCTTTGTCAGTTTGAGTAATCTGCAAACCTAAGAAAAATTTCATCTCACCAATCATGGACATTTCAAATTCATTCTTCATGTTAACAAATTCCATGCACAGTTTATCTTCTCCTCCAAAAATGATATCATGAACAAAAACTTCAATAATCAAAATATCATTATCAGTGATCTTATAATATAGATTACTATCAGCACTGCCTTTAGTAAAACCAAGCTTCAAAAGATATTTATCCAACCTTGCATTCCAAGCTGTAGGAGCTTGTTTCAATCCATATAAAGCTTTCTTCAATCTGTAAACCATATATTTATCATCTATCAGTGAAAACCCATTAGGTTGCTCAATGTAAACTTCTTCCTCAAGCTCACCATTCAAAAATGCATATTTAACATCCATTTGATAAACCTTATAATTCTTATAAGCTACACAGGCAAAAAATAGTCTAACAACTTCAATTCTAGCTACAGGTGCAAATGTCTCACCATAATCAATTCCTTCAATTTGAGAATATCCTTTATAAACCAATCTAGCCTTTTTCCTTATAACTTGACCATCCTCATTCAGTTTATTCCAAAAAACCCATTTAGTTCCAATAACATTCTTATTTTTAGGTCGGGAAACTAAAGACCAAGTTTTATTCTTCTCTATTTGATCTAATTCATCTTCCATAGCCTTTAACCAATGTTTATCCTTACAAGCTTCAATAATAGTTGCCAGTTCAACTTGAGAAATAAGACATACCTCTTCATTTGCTAGTTTTCTTCTTGTCATAAATCCCTTGTTTCTATCTCTAATAATTTGATCTTCAGAATGATTTAATCTCACATACCTAGCTATCTTTTGAAGTTTAGGTTCACTGCTCTGATCATTAGTCACCGTTTAATTTCCTGATTGTGCCAATATAACTATCTCAGCTTCCTATATCGGTTGAGGCATTTCTAGTTCAGTTATGATCATTTCCACTACTAGTTCTCTGTCATATGATATAGAATAATTTATGTACTATTCATCCACTTTCACATTAGCACTCTCCACAATTTTCTGCAATCTTTTGTTATAAAATCTATATGCTTTTCTCCGAATTGAATAACCAAGAAATATCACTTCATCACATCTAGGATAAAACTTTCCAATTGAATCATCTCTTTTGATATAGCATTTACTTCCAAAATTTTTGAAATACTGAATAGTAGGTGTATTTTCAAACCATAATTCATAAGGGGTCTTACCGGTTTCACCTTTGATGTGAACTATGTTGAATGTGTAGACTGATGTACTCATTGCTTCTTTCTAGTTGATATGAGGCAATTTGGTTTCCATCATCATAGATCTAGTTGCATCCAAAATGGTTCTATTATTTCTTTCAACTACTCCATTTTGCTAAGGAGTCCTAGGTGCAGATAGTTGTCTCCTGATTCCATTTGTCTCACAATAACTATTAACTTCATGAGAAGTGAACTCACCACCATGATCTAATCTTAGACATTTGATTTTCAATCCAGTTTCAGTTTCAATATTCACTTTAAAGATCTTGAATTTCTCAAAAGCTTCAGACTTCTCCCTTAGAAAAGTCACCCACATCATTTGAGAATAGTCATCAATAATCAACATGAAATACCTATCACCTCGAAAGCTTCTAGTCCTTGCTGGACTACATAATTAGGTGTGAATTAAATCAAGTACATGATTAGATTTATCATGTATTCTCTTAAAATAAATTCTAACTTGCTTACCCAATTGACATTCCTTACATATCTAAGATTATGAGGCTTCATAATCTTAGGTATATCTCTAACTGCCTTAGTTGAATTGATCTTAATAATACAATCAAAATTAACATGACACAACCTCTTATGCCATAGCCAACTCTCATCAATATGAGCAATCAAACATGTCTTATTACCAGCGTTCAAGTGAAAGATATTACTTCCTGTCTGAATACCAGTTGCAATCTCCAAACTAGTTTTATTTATGTTTTTGCATTTTCTATCTTTAAACTGAAGTTGAAAACCCTTATCAACCAATTGACCAACATTCAAAAGATTATACTTAAAACCTTCTACATAATAGACATTATCAGTGTTATGCTTGCCATCTAAAGAAATAATACCTCTACCTTTGATCATACATGCCTTGTCATCTCCAAATCTGACTTTACCACCATTGTATTCTTGTAGGGACATAAATTTCCCTTTATCTCTAGTCATATGATGTGAGCGTCCACTATCAATTACCCATTCATCCTTATCTTCAACTTTTGCTGCCAGGTCCTTTTCTTCATTCTTGATAGTTGGTTTTGGTTCATCTTCCTTCAAAGCATAGAACACCCATTCCTTTCCATTGTCAGATCCACTAGTAGAGTCTTTTGCCAATTCATCTCTAGAGTCATCAGTTACTCCTTCCTCATCTTCTATTTAGCATTGTTTACTCTTCTTGAATCTATATATGTTTGAGTTAGGCTTAAAAGATTTATTAACTCTTTCCTCAAACCTTGCATTCCTTTCAGGACATCTAGATGTTGTAAGGAAAGAACAGTGCGGAAATGCCTTCCTAATGTCAATTAACAGGGAAGATCATACAATAATGCAGTTTAAAAATTTTACAGAATGTTAAGAATAACATAGACAAAACACATAGAACCAACACAGAGACAAAACACCAATAATTACGTGGGAAAACCCTTTCGGGAAAAAAAAAACCACCATCAACAGTTGAAACACTTTATTTCTAGTAAATGAATTTACAATAAAGTTTCAGTCTGCAACTATAGGTATTTGTTCTCAGATTCTCATGAACTGGACACTACAATCGGATCCTGGATATCAGTCACATTCACCATAGTTATCCAATGGCTTCATATATTAGATTGTCGATAGTTCATCTGAGCAACTACACCAACAGTTTGAAGTCTAACCGTCTGCATCGGTCTGCATTCAAGAGAAACACAATATCACACATGCACCAAGAAGTCAGGTTGGTTCATATTCATATACACCACAAGACCATCTTCAGTGTCCAAGTGTTTACCTTTTGGACTTTGGTTCGAGCGCACACCCGTAGTTAGTCTCTACTCCATCATTCATTGAAAGACCATAAAAGAATTGCTCCGATCTCTTGATGAACCAGTGACTCCACTAATGTGTCTTTGCCACGTGGCACCATCCGATTGGCTCCAGGGTCCCTTCCCTGCCACCTTAGCATGACCTCACTAACCGCCCGAAATGAAACACTTCTTTGTTGCTGGGTCGCAATGGATATTCAAATGAGCAATTTCCCATCACGACCTAGCAACCACCGTTGGACCTTTTGTGATTTTTGTTTGATCATCTACAATCTGATCGACCTTTAACTCGCCTTAGCCGTTCTCCTGCCGGGTCCCACCACCTAGTTGTCATGTCACAAGGGATAACATTTCAGGAACCTTACAACCTCAGTACAACGACAACCATTGATAGTCCCAAAATTTTACTCCACCGTTGATCTTCCTCGGATCTGTCATTGGATCTTCTTGATTTGCACAACCCTTATCTCACCTGGGCCGCTCACTTATGCCATGTGTCACTCCCTGATTGGCTCCGGAGTCCCTACTCTGCCACCTTAGCATGACCTCACTAACCGCCTGGAATGAAGCTCTTCTTTGTCACTGAGTCATGATGGATATTCTAACGAGTAGTTTCCCATTGTGACCTAGCGACCACCATTGGATCAACCTTGATCTTCTCGATCATTAACTCGCTTCTTTTTGCACATGCTTTGTCGCCAAGCCACGAGGAATAAATTTTGATCATCTTCCTATCAAGGTATAGAGACAGCTGTTGGATCATCTCGGACTTTCTCACTTGATAGCTAATCACAAGAAGAGGGTTCCATTGGGATAGGTTACTCCAATTAGTTTGAACACAAGTCAAGTTAATTGGAGGCACATTTCCAAAAAAATCCCACTTGACGATGAATTCAGTGGATCGATTACCATTCCAAACGTTACTAAGAAACATGGGTATCAAGACCCATAGAATTAGAACAGCACCTGAACTTGTGAGTGCTCTCAAGTTTCATCAAGGCGTCTACAAGATTTTCCAGAGTGTCTACCTTGTTAGGATAAACTTTTCCATCTTCCACCATGTCATGAATAAAGTGATACTAAACATCAATATGCTTCGATCTAGCATGGAAAGTAGGATTATTTGCCAAACATATTGCACTCTGACTGTCACTCCAAATTTCAACCTACCCTGCATCAAAACAAATATCTGAACTCAAACGCCTAAGACATACAACTTCTTTACAAGCATGTGTGGCTGCCATGTATTCTGCCTCTATAGTGGACAAAGCGACTACAGATTGCCACTTGCTCATCCAACTAATTGCTCCACCATTCATGACAAAAACATATGCATTGGTGGATCTTCTATTGTCTATATCTCCTGCCCAATTATAATCCACAAAACCAAATACACTGAGAGTTTTCTTTGAATCATGAGAATGCCCATGATAGCACAAAACAAAATCTGAAGTTCCCTTCAGATATCTAAACACCCTCTTTACAGCATCCCAATGTGGCCTTCCTGGATTCGACATAAACTTGCTAAGTACTCCCACTAGTTGGGAAATGTATGGTCTTGTACAAAAAATAACATACATCAAACTGCCAATAGCACTTGCATAAGGTACACTTTTCATGTCTTCTATCTCTTTTGGAGATTTCGGATTGTCAAGCATAGACAACTTAGTTCACTGCAAGATGGGAACAACCTGTGATTTACAATCAAACATATGAAACCTATCAAGAACATTGGTTATATACTTTCTCTGGCTTAGTCAAAGTTTCCTCTTAGATCCATTCCTTTTGATCTCCATTCCTAGAATGTAATTTGCTTCTCCTAAGTCATTCATTTCAAATTTCATAGATAACTAAGATTTTAAATCTGAGATCATACCTTTTGTATTTCCTATGAACAACATGTCGTCTACATACAAAGCTATGATAAGAATCCTATCACCTTTAGTTTTGTAGTAAACACAATGATCAACTTTTGATCTCACAAATCCCAAGGACAAAACAAATGTATCATACTTTTGATACCACATTCTGGGAGACTGTTTCAAACCATATAGAGACTTCTTGAGTCTGCATACCAAATGTTCTTTATCTTTTTCCACAAAGTGCTCTGGCTGAGACATATAAATCTCTTCTTCAATATCACCATGAAGAAAAATTGTCTTCACATCCATCTGCTCAATCTCCCAACCATATGCTGCTACAAGTGACAAGAGAAATCTCATAGATGTCAGTTTAGCCATTGGAGAAAAGATCTCTCCATAGTCAATACCTTCCTTTTGAGAATACCCCTTTGCAACCAATCTTGCTTTGTACTTGTCAATGCTGCCATCTGGACCATACTTCTTTTTAAATACCCACTTGCAGCCTATAGGCTTTCTACCTTTAGGCAATGGCACCAAATCCCAAGTTCCATTTTTATCCAATGGTGACATTTCATCATTCATGGCTCCCAACCAGGAATCTGAATCAGACATCTTAATAGCTTCTTTGACAATCCTAGGCTCATTAGAATCTGCAAGTAAATCATAAACACAATTAACATTCAACATAGAGTGACTATACTTATTAGGTGTATACCTATTAGGTTGTTGCCTCTCTCGAGTAGATCTTCTCAACTCTGGTGCTGATGCTTCTTGAGGTTCAATGGGAGGCTCATCATCATGTTCTTCTTCATAACTACTTGAACTGCACGAACTCTCCTCATCTTTAGGTATCTGTGGATATTCTTCCTTATTTGGAGGAATTTCAACCTCAACTTCTCCTTGCTTTCCTATGTTGTGATCTAGTGACATAGGTTTCAGCTCATGAAAAATCACACTTCTATTGTACATAACCTTACTAGTCACTGGATTCCAAAGTTTGTATCCTTTCACACCAACTCCATAGCCAATGAAGATACATTTCACATCTTTTTTATGCAACTTAGATCTATTAACATCAGGCACATGAGCATATGCCTCTGCACCAAAAACACAAAGGTGCCTTAAAGAAGGTTTCTTACCAAACCAAGCTTCCATAGGTGTTTTGTCAACCAATGCTGAAGTAGGACAATGATTCAGTAGGTAACATGTTGTAGCAACTACTTCAGCCCAAAATTTTTGTTCCAGCCTAGCTTCGCTCAACATGCTTCTTGCTTTCTCCATTAGAGACCGATTCAACCTTTCCATGATCAACATAGTACTTGTCGAAATCTGCACTATAGTATTATGTCTCTTAATTCCATGATCAACATAGTACTTGTCGAAATCTGCACTATAGTATTCACCACCATTGTTTGTTCTTAAACATTTAATCCTTCTCCCAGTCTGATTTTCAACAAGGTTCTTAAACTCCTTGAACTGACTGAACACTTCTAATTCACTTTTAAGAAAGTACACAAATGTCCTTCTTGAATAATCATCTACAAAAGATACATAGTACTTAGACTTAGACAGAGAAGGAACATCCACTGGACCAAACACATCAGAGTCAACATAATCCAAAATGTCAGAAGACTTATGAGAATTGGAATAAAACTGAACACGGTTATGTTTTCCATATATGCAGTGTTCATAGAAATCAAACTCAAAACTACAATCATCCATACCTTCAACTAGATTCTTATTCTTCATAGCTTTTAAACTTTTTTCACCTATGTGGCCTAACCTATTATGCCAGAGCATTGTTTTCTCAGCAGGAAGTTTAGCTTCCAATGAATTAACATTATGCATCATTACAGTTGTCTTAATAGACTTTTCAAAGGTTACATTACAACATATAGGTTCAACATTTAACTTATACAACGTACCAATGCGATCACCCTTTGCCAATACAATCGAACCCCTAGACATCTTGCAACCACTAGATACAAATGTAACTTGTACTCCAACATCATTAAGTTTACTTACAAAGAGAAGGTTTCTTTCCAAACTTGGTATATGAAGAACTCCATTGATCCCCTTCACTCTACCATCTGGGAATTGAATTTTAATTCTACCTCTCCCTACAATCTCCAACATAGAATCACTAGCCAAGTATACCTTTCCACCAACATATGGTTCATACTTTGAGAACCACTCCTTGTGGGAGGTCATCTGAAAAGATGTGCCAGAATCTACTAACTAGGTGTCATCTGAGGTAGGCACTTCTAGGGCTACTACAAATACATCTGCGTCACTCTAAGAAGATTCAGTGTCAGAATACTTCTTCTTCTTCTTCTCCTCCTTGCAATCCTTTCAGATATGCCCTTTTTCCTCAGAGTTCCAACACTTCACCTTTGACTTCTTGCCTAGAGATTTTGATCTCTCCTGAGACTTGGAATTGGACTTCTTTCCTTTCTTCTTGTCTTTGTCCTTTGGTCTTCCTCGAATAGAGAGTGCATCTTTTGTCATCTCAGAAGACTTCTTTCTCATTTCTTCTGACAAAAGAGTATTAACTACATTATCCATCTTGAACTGGGTCGTAGTACTACCGATAGCCATCACTAAGTGATCCCAAGAGTCAGGAAATGAATACAACAACAACATGCAATGTTCTTCTTCTTGAATGGTCACACCAATAGAAGTTAACTATGCAAGAACCATGTTGAATGCATTCAAGTGGTCTGCCAATGGTGTTCCTGCATCCATCTTCAAAGAGTACAACTTCTTCCTCAAGAAAAGTTTATTCACCAAGGACTTGCCTTGATAAATATCTCCCAACTTATTCTACAGAAGATGTGCAGTCTTCTCCTCATGGATGTTTAACATAATAGAATCAACAAGACAACCTAATTAGACCCCTTGCCTTTCGATCAGCTAATTCCCAATCCTCTTGCTTCAGTCTTGTAGGTTTCTTCCCAGACATAGTAATCCAAAGGTCTCGGTCAACCAACAAGTCTTCCATCTTGAGTTTCCATAGTTTGAAACTAGAACCATTAAACTTCTCCATGTCTATGCACCCTGAGGTGCTCGCCATCTTAACCTATAAAACAAACAAGTAGACACTCTGCAAGGCTCCCACTGAAACATAACTGACACAAAAAACTAACCCTACGCAACAAGGATAACCAAATGGGCCAAGCTTTGATGCCACTTGCAAGGAAAGCACGGTGCGGAAACATCTTCCTAATGTCAATTAACAGGGAAGATCATGCAAGAATGCAGTTTAAAACTTTTACAAAATGTTAAGAATAACATAGACAAAACACCAAGAATTACATGGGAAAACCCTTTCGAGAAAAAAAACCCACCACAAATAGTTGAAACACTTTATTTCCAGTAAATGAATTTACAATAAAGTTTCAGTCTGCAACTATAGGTATTCATTCTCAGATTATCACGATTTGAACACTACAATTGGATCCCGGATATCAATCACATTCACCATAGTTATCCATTGGCTTCATATATCAGATTGTTGACACTTCATCTGAGCAACTACACCAACAGTTTGAAGTCTAACCATCTGCGCCAGTGTGCATTCATGAGAAAAACAATATCCCCCATGCACCAGGAAGTCAAGTCAGTTCATATTCATATACATCGGCAAGACCATCTTCAATGTCCAAGTGTTTACCTTTTGGACTCTGGTTCGAGCGCACACCCGTAGTCAGTCTCTACTCCATTGGCCATCAAAAAGACCACAAAAGCATTGCTCTAATCTCCTGATGAGCTAGTGGCTCCACTAATGTGGCTCTACCACATGGCACCACCTGATTGGCATGAGGGTCCCTACCCTGCCACCTTAGCATGACCTTACTAACCGCCCAGAATGAAACTCTTATTTGTCGCTAGGTCGCGATGGATATTCTAACAAGCAATTTCCCATTGTGACCTAGCGACCACCATCAGATCTTCTATGATCGTCGTCTGATCATCTACAATTTTCTTGGCCTTTAACTCGCCTTAGCCACTCTCCTGCCAGGTCCCACCACTTGGTCACCATGTCAAGAGGGATAACATTTCAGGCACCTCACAACCTTGGTATAGCGACAACTACTAATAGTCATGGAATTTTACTCCATTGTTGATCTTCCTCGGATCTTCCATTGGATCTTCTCGATTTACATGACCCTTATCTTACCTAGGCCACTCACTTATGACATGTGTTACTCCCTAATTGGCTCCAGAGTCGCTGCCCTGCCACCTTAGCATGGCCTCACTAACCACCCAGAATGAAGGTCTTCTTTGTCACTGGGTCACGATGGATATTCTAATGAGCAGTTTTCCATCACAACCTAGCAACCACTGTTGGATCAACCTTGATCTACTCAGTCTTTAACTCGCTTCTTTTTGCACATTCTTTGTCACCAAGCCGCGAGGAATAACTTTCGATCATCTTCCCATCGCGATATAGCGAAAACCATTGGATCATCTCGGACTTGCTCACCTGATAGCCGATCACAAGAAGAGGGTTCCATCAGGATAGGTTACTCTGATCAGTCTGAGCATAAGTCAAGTTAATTCAAGACATATTTCCAATAGATGCAAAATGACCAATCTTATTATATGCAAAACATTTAAAAGGTGCTTTTCCTTCATACTTACTTCTAGTTGGTCTTTTAGGTACTTTTCTAGCAAATGAGGGGTCAAGTTGCTCAAGTTCTTCATCTTCTTTCCTCATGTCTTCCAATTGTTTTGAATATAGGGCTTTCCAATCACTTTTGTCGGTAGATGTTGATGATGATGCATGAAAAGAAGGTTCAGACTTTACATCTCCAGAAGATCCAAATTCTTCAAGCTCAAAAGCATATAATTTCCCAATTAGAATGTCTCTATTAACTAAGGTGTTTGCCATTGTTCTTAACTCATTAATTGTAGTTGCATTCATCATGTAAGCCTGTGGAAGGGCTCTCAAGACTTTGGAAACTATTTCATCTTAACTTAGAAATCCTCCACAACATTGAATTCCCATAACAATCTCATTTACTCTTTCCATAAACACAACAATTCTTTCATTATCTTCTATTTTCAAGTTTTCATATCTTACTCGGTAACCATTAAGTTTATCAATTTGGATAGTAAGGTCACCTTCATTCAGAGTTTGCAATTTGTCCCAGATAACCTTAGCCAAAGATTTATCAATTAATCCTATAATCTTTTGATCAGTAAGTGCACACAAGAGGGTTTCTCTAGCTCTGCAATCATTTTCAATTTTCTTATCCAGGTCTACAAGAGTAGGATTGCCAGATGCCGGATCATAAGGTGTGTAACATTTCTTAGTGATATCCCAAATATCCTTCCCAAGACATCTAAGATGAGTCTCCATTCAAAATTTCCATATCCCATAATTTATTCCATCAAGCTTAGGTATTTCTCTTCTGAAAAATAGTTGCTGGTGGATTAGAAGTGTTAATTTCCATAGGATCTACCTCAAATGGCTAAGCTTATGCAAAAGAGGACCAAAGCTCTTAAACCAATTGTTAGGATAACTAGTGAACAACTAAGAGGGAGGGGGTGAATCAGTTGTTAACATATTATAACTTTTAATCCACAATACAACCTTAAACAAACCAAGTACTGGTAAAACATATACAGATGTTGGTAGGAACAGATACCGGTAAACATACAACTTAACAATTAACTAGATAATCAATGAAAAGAAACCATACCACATAACACTGAGATTTGTACATGGAAAACATAGAAAGGGAAAAACCATGGTGGGAAGCCTACCCACAGTCAGATTATACTTCTGTAGAAAGTATGTGTTACAATGAGGGACCTGCACTTGTAGGAAGGCACGCTACCTAGACTGTACTACTCATTACAAAAGAGTCTCACTGACTACAGAGAGGCTACAACTATCTCAAGATAAATGGACAACAATCCAATAGAATGAACTGCTAGAAATAGCATTTACCATGCCTGATTTCGGTCCCAGTTAAGCTCAGTGCCAGAGGACTAAATCCTCTTCTGAATCCAATTCGATCACCAATGATCGACCAACACCTATGCCTGAATGATATTACAATATTCACACATTACATTCCTTGGCCATGAATTTTCCAATAACCATGATACTTTACAAAGAGTTTCTACCTCTTATTTATACAAGCCCTAAGGCCTAAACCAATTAGGTCATCCACCTAAAGATATTACAATAAGATCATTATATGATTCCATATTACAATGATATGCCATGTCACCTTAAGAACAAAACAACAACAATAGATCCGTAAATCTTCTCGAGACATCTAGGTAATGTGTAGAGTACGCATTAGCATGATACCGGTCCATAACCTAGATATGTACTAGACCTATTATGGGTCCACCATGCTAAAGAAATATCTTCAAGTAGTTGAAGCAAGATCAAAGAACATCTTCAACATCCTGAAATCCATGAAGAAGTTGCACCAACACCAACTATGCATCATGTCACGATTCCTTAATTAAAGTTCTATAGGTAAAGCCTTAAACCAGTGCCGGTAAGGGTTTACCAAAGTGTATGATAGCATCTTATTACCAAGACAATACCAACTGACCAAAACATTCTCATGGAGCATATAACACATGAAATCAAATATACTTCATTGATCCAAACATGCCGGAATTGTCCAATAAATAGTCTCTTCTATCGGTAACACTAGATCTTCTACCGGTAACCAAAACTTGTTTGTCGGTAACCAATCATAACAACTAGTGGTGACATTAATGACAAAACATCAATGCAACAAATAATTAATTCATCAATTATACCAACAATATCAATAACAAATTTCCATCACATCATGTAACATTAGTATCAAGGTAATCAATAAGATCATCAAAATATCATATAAGAACATTGCTGAGTAGCATATCAATAAGATCAAAGTACAACAAAGTATCATATGAGGAGGTCATCAAAATTCAAAGATATATGTACATCACGGTACAAGTATAGAATCTTGGATCATGATCATGGTGCAGGATTAGCGTGAATACTTCCAGGACCTGTTGATCGAGAGCTTGAGCTACCCACACCTATGCTATTGCTAGGAGCATCCCTCCTAGGACTAATAACCCCCTTGCTGCCCCTCTGTGTCTAAGAACCCTCATGCTGAGAACTGGAAACATAGGTAGGAGCACGTCGGTCCAGTGGCACAACCTGAAAGTATAGAGTCTTGTAATACTCGGCCCGCCCTATCTTCTCAATGAGACTCTAGATGCTGTCCCCTGTCACACCTTGTGCAGTTGCTTACTGCAATGATCACACTGTCTCCTTTGCTTGGCTGTGTTGCTCTATCTTTGTGTCTCGCTCTAGAGACACTATCACCACCTGTCTCTGTAGCTGAGCGGCCTGTGCCTAGGCCTATGTGAGTTGACCCTGTACCGTATGCAACAAGAACTGTAATGTTGCTATCTATTCCTTCTATTGGTGTTGAGGCACTCTAATCTGCAAAACCTATGGCTGTGAAGGTTGTGGATCCTTCATTCCAACCTTTCGAGGGGTAGGAGGGGGCATATCAATCCTCCTTTGTTGGGATAATGGTTGTACATCCTCCTCCTCTGACTCCTTCTCTGCTGCTATGCCCGCCAATCCCATCAAACCTACTACTCCCCCAACCACCTCAAACTTTGTATCCTCATCAAAATAATCACCACTCTCCTCCTCAGATCCATCATTGTCTGATCCCTCCTCAGCCCCCATGGCAACAACGTCCTCTACCTGCAATGGTCCACCCCACCCAACACCACCCATCCTCCATCCTCCTCATCTACCTCTCACCACTCCTCTCCCCCTCACCACTCCTCCCTCATCTCCTCCTCCTACCCCACCACCACCTCGTCCCTAACCATGTCCAACCACACCACCCACAACAATCCTCCCACCTCTCCTCCCTCTACCCCTCCTTCCACCTTGAACATCTTTTCCCTCATCATTATCATCAACCCCCTCCAGTGCAGGAATTGGCTCTTTGGGCCCTCTCAATCGAGGGAACCTATGTGTCAAAATGTACTGCATATACTCTGCAGTCATCCCTGCATCCACTATATCCTCATACATGCTCCATACTCAAAAGGGAAAAGAATAGAACTCAATCTAGGCAATCAGAAAATCCAAAGTAGGCTCCCCAATCTATCCTCTCCTTGTGTACCCAAGTGTACATAGTCATTCCTTGCGGCATTGGTTGCATGCATCCAAATTGTTGGTAAACCTGAGGAAGGATGAACTCCTCTATCACATGCGGGGTGCAACCCAAAAGGAATCTTCTCATGAATAAGTGGGGCACCTCAAAAGCATCCTCTAGCCATGGCTCACACACTCAATAGGGCCTCCACACCACTATATCCATATCATCTAGGGCCCGCCTCTAATACTCTAACTTCCCAAGCATCGGATGGGAAGAAACTTGGCTATACATCATCACAAATGATGCCCTTGTTGGTCTGAACCTCAACCCAAGTGGATGGGTCACAACTATGTGCTCCCATGCCCAAATCTGCAGTAAAGTGTATCCAGAGGCTAGACTGGCCGCATCATCATAAACCACCTGATGGAACTCATGGTATGAATGGGAGAAAAAACAAATACCCTATGCATATCATGTTTGCACCTTCACCATCTATCAAAGCATGCAACCCCATCCAACTAACAAACCATATGACCTCTTGTCTGGAATTAGGAAGCTGCCAATCAAACCTACCAAAATTGAAGGGAGTGGGGCATAGCTATCTACCATGACCTACCATGCCACTAAGTAACCTGCAATGTGAGGATCGACAAACACCTCCCACAAAGCATCGGTCCCACTGACCTCCTCCACATCATACTCCACAAACTCACCTGTGATCAGAATCTACAAAATTCAATAGAAGACCTCCAACGTCACTATGATCTCACTCTTCAGTAAATGGAAGATGTTATGCTTATTGTGCCATCTCTCAGCCAACACGGTGAGTAGAGACCTATTCTTCTAATAGGATGGCATGTGTAACAAGTGGATAAGACTGCAAGCCTCTATGATTACCAAATCATCGACACTCAATCGATTTTTCATCACAAAAATCTTTGGGAATTTCTTTGGAAGCATGAGCACTCTTGAATGGACCTATATCAATACATGGATATCATCTTATCAGATACATTTATCCTACTATGAGATATTTTAGAGTATTTGGTAGCAAATGTTATATCAAGAGAGATGAGGATATAGAAAAGTTTGATGCTAGAAGTGATGAAGGAATTTTCTTGGGATATTCTACAAAGAGAAAAGCCTACCGATGCTACAATAAGAGATTAAGAAAGATGGTGGAGAGTGCAAATGTGAAGGTGGATGATAACTTTGGAAAAGAGATCAAAAAATGTGGTTATGATGATGAACAACATATTGTTTTAGCTCCTATTCAGACTAAAGAGACTAAGCAGAATGATCTGGTAGAGACAGTCAACATGGATGTTGCTACTGCTGGTGAAGAAGTGTAGGAACCTGATAATCAAAACAATCAGAAGACTCCAAGGTATGTAAGATTGAATCATTCTGAAAATCAGATTGTTGGTGATAAGAATAAAGGTGTAATGACTAGAAGAAGGTTAGTTGCTAAAGAAGTATGCTTGATTTCTAAAGTTCAACCTAAAGATGTTGAAGCATGTAAAGATAAAAATTGGATGAGAGCTATGGTAGAATGAATAGATCAGATTGAAAAGAATCATACTTGGGAACTTGTGCCTAAACCAAAGCATAATAATTTTATTGGTACCAAATGTGTGTTCAAGAATAAATTGAATGAAGTCGGTGAAGTTGTCAAGAATAAGGCTAGATTGGTTTGCAAAGGATATTCTCAACAAGAAGGAATTGATTATGAGGAGAATTTTTCTCTAGTTGCCAGACTTGAAGTTGTTAGACCGTTGCTTGCTTATGCTCCATATAAAGATTTCAAAGTATATCAAATGGATGTCAAGTATACCTTTTAGAATGGTGATCTTGAGGGAGAAGTTTACATTAAACAACCTGATGGATTTTCAATGTCAGATGATGGAGACATGGTATGTAAGTTGAAGAAATATCTTTACATATTGAAACAAGCCCCTAGAACATGGTATGCTAGATTAGATAAATGTTTGTTGAAATTTGGATTTAGTAAAGGTTTTCCTGATAGTAATTTGTACTTTAAGATAGAAAATGATAATATCTTGATTGTTGAAGTCTTTGTTAATGATATTATCTTTGGAGGTGATGATGACTTGAGCAAGAAGTTTGCTGGTGATATGCAGAAAGAATTTGAGATGTCTATGATTGGTGAGATGAAATTTTTCTTAGGTTTGCAGATTGCACAGACCGAAAAAGGTATATTCATATCTCAAACTAATTATGTGAAGGAATTGCTAAAGAAGTTTGGGTTAAATCACTCCAAACCGGTTGGAACTCCTATGGTGATTGGTTGTAAATTGTTTAAGAATGATGAATCTCCTAAAGCTAATCAAATTTTGTACAGATCTATGGTTGGTGAACTAGGTTGGACATTATGCATGCTATGTGCATGGCTGCTAGATATCAAGCTAATCTGAAAGAGAGTCATGTCAATGCTGTGAAGAGGATATTTAGATACTTGAAGGGAACTGTGGATTATGGTTTATGGTATCAGAGGAATGATGATTATATGTTATGTGCCTACATTGATGTTGATTGGGTTGGTGGTGATGATGATTGGAAGAGCACTACTAGTGGAGAATTCTTTTTGGGTAAGAATTTGGTTTCATGGGCTAGCAAGAAACAAGATTTAGTGTCCTTATCAATTGCTGCAGCTGAGTACATTATTGCTGCTAGTAATTGGACTTAGGTAGTCTGGATGAAGCAAATATTGAAGGATATTAGAGTTATTTATGATGAGCCTACTGTTATATACTATGATAATTCTAGTGCTATTAACATGTCAAAGAATCTGGTGCAACATTCAAAGACTAAGCATGTGTCAATCAAATATCACTACTTGAGAGAGCAAGTCAATGAAGAGAAGGTGAAGTTGGAGTATGTATCTACTAAGGAACAAATAGCTGATATTTTTAATAAGCCTTTGCCTACAAATACATTTGTCTATTTGAGAGACAAAATAGGGCTATCCACCCCTCCTATTGAGAACTAGATGCATTAAGTTTTATCAATCCATTGGACTTCAAAGTGTTATCTCTTTATCCGGATTGGTTAGTTGGTGTTGCTCCTCTGCTAGAGTAGTCTATGTTTTTGGAGTAATTTATGAGATTCATGTTTCTATTTTAAGGAGAGAAAGTTTGGATTTATGTTTTGAGATCTTTGGCATTGTTTTCAAAGGGGGAGAGAGATCATGTGAAAAACTGCTTTATATGTCTTAATCTTAGGGGGAGTTTGCTGGAGATATCTTATTTTATTTGCATTGATTATTTTTCATGTTCATATGTTACCATCAATGCCAAAGGGGGAGATTGTTGGATATTGTTGGTTACTGCTACTATTAGGATATGTTTTTGTCATTGATGTTAACATATTCCCGTGTATTGCCCTCGTGATTGTAGATTGGGAAGATCTCATCATCTGGTTTGTAGTGTTGGTTTGATGATCACTGTTTTGCAAAGCTCAATGTTTCCTCTGGTATATTCTGGTGTGATCAGTTCTTGTGCTTTGATTTTGGGATATTTCTTGGGATGGTCTTGTATATCTTTGATGGATTGTGATTTGGTGCTTCAAAAGTTGTTTCTCTGTGACAGTTGCTGATTGGTTATGTTCTTGAGCTTTCAGATGCTAACTGATGAAGATTTGATAAGTGGCGTTGGTGCAGTTGTTCCTAATGATTCTAACATTCTTGCTGGTGTTTCTTAGTTGTGTTTTATTTATTTTGATGGTCTGCATTGATCACTGTGTGATTTATTGGTGGATGATGATTTTCATGTTATGCGGTTTTCTTGGTGGTATAATGTGTTGCGGTTGATCTTGGTATGATTTCCAATGGAGTTGAGCATTTGGGAATTTGTTTTAGGACCATATTATGCTATATAAATCATTATATTGGTCCAGTGGTAGATCTTCATATCGTGTGATATAATTTTGTAATTGAGGGTTGAGGGTTTAGCTGACCTTGTTATCAAGGTTGATGATTTGTATATATAGGTTATATTGTCATGTAATTTGGGTGTCGATGCTATGTCTGCATTATCAAAGAGAGGTTTATGTGCAAACAAGTGATTCATCCTTCGGTGTTGTGTTTGAGGAGAGATTGGTGCTGCAGGACAGACATCTGTGCTTAACTAGAACTATAATCAAGCATTTGGAGATGCTATTCTTTCAGTTCATTTCTTTGGGATTGTAATTCGAATCTTATTGTAAGTCAATGAGACTTCCCTAAGGGTTGTAGCCTTTCAGGCCATTATATTTCAGCAGTGAGCTCCAGGAAATGTTCCTGAATGCATGTGCCTTCCCCATTATAATATTTTCACATACTATTACAGAGTATCGTATTACTGTGGGTAGGTTCCCACCATGTTTTTTCCCTTAACCGGGTTTTCCACGTCAAAATCTTGGTGTTGTGTGTTGTGCTTTCAATTTTCTTATCTGTCTTATTGCTGTAGTTTGTCAGATCTATGTTTTTTGATTAAAGTTTATATTTCAGTGAAGACTGATTCACCCCCTCCTTCTCAATCTTCCTTCTTGGATGCTTCTAACAAGATGAAGTGATAAAGGAGACTGAAACAATTTTGTGACAGTTTTTGATAGATCAAAGAGTTGATGTGAATCTAAAAGAACCAAATCAAGACACATCTATTTTGGAAATAAATATAGTTGTCTCTAGTAAGAAGAAGGATCAATCACTTGAGAAAGCCACTCCAGATGGACAGTCAAATGATCGAACTCAAGTTGATAATGTTGATGGTACTAATGATAACTCCGGTGAAGTTGTATAGGAACCTTCGGTTATAGAAGTTGCATCAGAGAAAGAAGCTAAGGATACAATGGATGAGGAGAAGGATGAGGATGATGGTGAGAAAGGTGGAAAGGGTGAAAGTGCAGAGGTTGGAGATAAGGAGAAAGGAAAGGAGAAATATCAAGCTCTGACAATAGTGGCAAGAGACACTAGTGCTGATAAAGGGAAACAATTTGCTGATGATTCAGATGATTTTGGTCAAGGGTCGATTGACTTGAGTTATCTATCTCCCATTAAAGCACTAAAATTGGCAACTCTAGCTCAAGCCAAAGCTAGTGAGGAATTGCTTAGGTCCCATTTTGCCGACAAAGAGCTGATATCATTGGCAGGATACCTATTGGAGAAAATAATGCCATCTTTCAAACTGGACTCATTTGATCCCTCCGGTAAGCTCAAGGGTTTGTTAAATGTTGTTGGTTCTTATTTTGAGTCTTTGGAGAAGGTAGCAAATATCAAAGTTTTGAATCAATTCAATACAATTAAATTAAAGCAATTTTTTAAGATGATAGAAGATGATAGAGCCAGTTTAGTTACTGCACTAAAAGGTATTTAGGATGAAATTGATGAAGGAGGTAATATATACAAGTCATGTCTGATTTTTTCCAAGTTCACTGTATAAATTGATAAGAAAATAAGGGAATGTGAAGGTCAGCTAGCAAGCATATCACTGTCATACGCACCATAATCAACTCCAGCTAGAAATTTTGAACCCCAAGTTTTGAATATATTTAATAAAATCAAGAGTCTAAATCAAGAAAAGGATAGAGTTTTGGGTAGAGTGTCAGAAGTAAGGAGTCTTATTACTACTCGGATAGATTCATTGATGAGTAGCATACAGGATGCTAAGGATCCACTAAATAAGCCTATTCTGGCAGACAAATAGGGAGCATAAATGCATGCCTACCTTTTTAATGGGATCATAAGCATTTTGGAGACCTTAAAGAAAGCATGGGATAACCAATTGTTGTCCCTTAGAATAATTTTTGTGAGCAGCTGTACATATCCTTGTATATTGATTTTGGCGGATCATTGATATTTGGCATTACTATCGAAGGGGGAGAGAGAAGAGTGAAAAGTGGTGTAAATTCTTAAGGGGAGCTTGAGTGTATAGTTCATTCAGTTCATTTTTCACAGTGTTTCCATCAATGCCAAAAGGGGAGATTGTTGGCAAGAGACACTGTTCTGGTGAAGATTGGTGCATGATAGATGTTTAGGGGTTGTTATTGATGGAAACTCAGCTAGCAAATCACATTCGGTGTACATAGAATTGGTTTACTAGAAGACATTTTGTTCATAAGTCATCAATCTAGATGGTGGAACTCGGTAACTGATAGAGCATGAGATCATGGTGCACATCTTGATTTTGGTAATAAGATTTTGGTTGTGGTGATCAAGGAAGTTGGTTGAAGGTTAGAGTTGGATTAATTCATGATCCTGATATCCAGTGTTGAATTGTGTGAAAGTTTAGAGCTCCGGTATCCTGTAACTTAGTTAGGGTAGAGCTATATTGGTGTAACGCATGTTGTGGATTTGTTGGGATGATTTCGGTGATCAATTTCATGTTCGAGGTGATTGGGACAACTTATGGGAAGCATTTTATCATCTTATTTTGGTCCACATTTGATTTGTGATCGAATTGAGCCGACTTGGTGAAACACGTTTCATGTTGTGTGTTATGTGGTTTTTAAAAGTTGACTTAGTAAATGATTCCTTTTGATGGTGTGGATATATAATATTGATTTGGTTGATCATTTTGGAAGGGGTGGTAAACGAAGGAAGTTTGTGTGAGCAAATTTGTAAGTTTGGTAAAAGTTTTGATGCTTCGGTGTGTGACAGAGAAGCATTACAGACCAGAATGATAGATCAGTTGTAAGAGACAATCAAAGTCTGACTGGAACTATATTTTGGTATATTTAGATGCTACACTTTAGTTCCTTTATCTTTTTAATCATTTTGTAATATCCTATAAGGCAGTGAGCCTTCCTCCAGGTTGTAGCCCTTTTGTAAATGAGCAGTGAGCTCTAGGCAGTGAGCATGAATGCAAGTGCATTTCATTTTTGTAATATTGTTCTATTACTGACCATAGTATAATAATATTGTGGGTACTCAATCCCACCATGGTTTTTCCCTTTCCGGATTTCCACGTAAAAATCTTGGTGTTATGGTTGTGTGGTTGTTTACTTTATGTTTCTACACTAAGATTACTTATGCATCCAGTGGTGTAAGGAACAGATTAACAAGTTTGTAAATTATTAAACATTGATCCACCCCCCCCTCTCAGTGTTCAATAATTCTAACACTTGCAGGTATTCTCTGAACATTTACTTTAATTTAATAATCTAAGTTAGATATATATCTTAAAAATATATATGGGTTGTCCACTTTTCTAAAGAGAGACCTTGCGTAGGTAACACCATACAGAATTCAAATGAAATTGTTGAATGGTACAAAAGTAATTTTGCTAATCGTGATACAACATACAACAAGCATTATTTTTGGAAAGTTAAAGGTATTTATTCTTGTGTTCAAATTGTTTTAAAATTCAACATGACATAAATGAAAAGTAAATTATTAATTTTGTTGAATTGTGAGTTTGATGTACATTTGTTTAAATAAAAGTATGTATTGAACTAGAAATGTACATGTGTGCTTCTAAATTCATAAATTTGTCACAAATATTGATCGATCAAATCCTTATACTTGTCAAGAAATCAATGGTATTAGAAGTTTACATCACGTCATGACTACGGGACATAGAAAGCTTGTTGTTGTTCTTGTAAGAGAAAAATCATACTTCTGTGTTGATTTCATTGAGAACAACACAAATACTCAATGTCAGAACATTGGAGATGGATATGTTTTATAACAGTAAATGAAACAGTTAGTCACAATGCCTCCATATGAATATAGTGGCATTATTTATATTCATGATCCTCTATATTCAGCTGATTATGAAAGTGTTTTTGATTTAGTTGTTATAGGTGTGTGCGTACATTTTTTCAAAATATGTACAAATTTTTAAATTCTTATTTATTTTATTGTTCAAATAATTTATGTTAATTTTGTTTGATATATATGGTCTACGTAGGTGATATTTTTGCGGTGTTTGTTGATCTTGACAATACTGAAGGTGTAGACTATTATCTACTGAGATGCACAAAACCAAAATGAAAGTTATTAGAATCAGTCAATGATGGTGATGGACAACAATATCCCATTGGTTCAGTTATTGTCAAAGGCACCTATTATCAGTAAATAAAGATAGATAAAAATTGTGTAACATTTATTGATTATATGCTAGGCCAAGAAGTTCTACACTATAGTCACTTAGTAATAGCAACAATATTGCATTTGGAGACATTACCAAAAAGAGGACGTGGCAACCAAAAGTGGAGGTTGCCTATTGAATATCATGAAAAAAAATAGAGATTATAAAAGATAGGGAGGATCCAAATTATATGTACCATGAGCTTTAAGTTAACTTGCAATGTTTGAACTTTTTATATTAGATAGGTCGTCCTTCGATGAACTCATATTTTCTAGGATTGGATCATATATATCTATATAGATATAGACATGTGTTTGTTTGGATTGTGTGGATGGTTATATATTATATATATTGCACATGGATAATTAATTTTGTGGATGCATAAATTGTTAAAGAAAAAATTGTGCATTGAATTTATGTTTTAAACTTTTTATTTTGTGGATACATTAAATTTGTACAAGTATGGATTTGAATTTTTATTTGTATGTATGTGTATGGATTCATTTATACATGTGTTCATATATATGTGTGGACTCATTTTTATTTACATGTATATCTAGATTCATTTTTTTTTACATGTACATAGTTACACCTAGATCATAGTGCATGTGTGAATCACCTATAAGTCATCTTAAAGTTCATGCATGTACATGTCTAAATTTTGTAATCTAATTTTCTCGGTATTTTTAAATAGTACCTTAATATCTAAATACCTTGAGACCATTGAAGATGATATTATTGTTTAGTAATCCATTTATCCAAGAATCTACTACTTATATATAGAATCCAAAGTTCATGTTGAAACTTGATTAGATTTTTGGGTGAAGAGTGAGATTGAAATTAACTTTGTGATCTAGATTTAGAAAGTTATGAAATCTTGATATATATAACTGTTAACTTGCAAGTAATATATATTTTAATTTAAATGACTATCTATAATTTATATATCTATCTAACATTTCATGATCCCATGAAACACAAATCAAATTATTAAGTCACCAATTAACATTTAAATTCAAGTTGTTCACAAAACCAAACAATATCAATCTTCATGAAATGTAAGATAGTGAAGCCAAACTAGTAAGATAGTTATATAATATATAATGAAGTGTAGATCTACACATGTATGTATGTACTATGTCAAGGAAATATCTAGAAAATTTATATCTATAAAATATGTATGTAATGTATAGAAAATGTGTGCACATGCACATACATATATATGTGTGTACATATGATGTACATAAAAATAAAAAATGTGTCAAATGAATGTATAAGAGGTCAGTCGGGGCCCTGTCCTGATCCATGTTCTGATCCCTGCAATAGAGTACACATGTACATACATTAAACATTCATACATATATACATGTAATTCAAAATTTTATAGAAAACTATAGATAGTTTTTAAAATTAATTTTTAAATTTATACCTCATTTGCAGCATGTAATTCTCATCTGATCCTACTAATGTCAGAATCATGTAAGGAGCCCACAACAACATCACCATCAAGGTTTGTGTCCATAAGTAGACTAGTGTAAACCCCTCAAACTTTGGTATTAGGTGTTGTGGGATCCACTAATGTATGAACACTAGGAGGAGGTGTATCCTGTCCAACTAATGTATGCTCAAGAGGGGCTATAGGATGTGTAACACTATGATGAGAATATGTAGCACCACCATGACAAGCATGAGTCAGTCTACTAAGTACTCATCTAGCATATGCTAATGATTCATGCAGAGGGAACCCATGCTCCAAAACAAGAAACTTCTATGCATCCAAAAGATCACTGGATAGACATGCGCTCATCTACCGCAAAGGATCTACCTCATACATTAGTGCAATATCCATAGGCAATGGTATGTTTGCTCGAATGTAGGGATCCTACCTCATAGATGTATCATGAACTGGAGGAATGCTAGTATGAGAACATAACAAATATTTGCCCACACGATCTGATGTCATCTACTCAACCTATGTCCCAATAGTAGCAATACTGAAAACAAATCTTGTTGGGTGTCATTGGATGCAATATCTGTTCCATGTGAGATTTCCAAATGTTTTGGAAGAACCAATAGGTTTGGACCAACTAATGTTTGCTTATTAGCAGGGTCTAGCACATCAGGTCGTCTAAACTTATCTGAAAACCTGCCTCTCCTCTGCCCAACATGCATAGGAAAATTTGTATAGTTTACATCATAGCACAAATGAAACTACGAATAATTGTTTACAGAAATAGAAGGGAAAAATATCCTTTTGGGGTCACCTATGATGAGTGGCCAACCATCTAGGATATATAAAATGCACCACAAGTACATATGTGCACCTAGTATTCAGATAACCTCTTGTTCTAACTTTCGACTCATAAAAGGGGAGCATAGTCTTCACATCAATAGTAGAAAAATCATCATTGTTTTTTTGTCATTTTACAGTGCAAGCAACACTATATGAAAGAGAAGTATAAAATGCATCAATGCTCATGTCATCATATGGGTTATATGTTTAAACAACATCAATCATATGATGCAGCTCATCTCTAATGGTGAATGTCCTTTTCCTTATTTGTAAGGCTAGGGGTGTTTTCCAATGTGTGATCTGGGTGCTTTAAATCACGCTGTAATGTATGTGTGGTTCAGTCAAAAAGATGTTGCCTCTCACTAACAGATCTTCCAGACTAGTGTGATGTCTACTAACTGCCACCTGGATGAACACTAGGCTCAGATCCAGTATGTTGTAAACTAGGATGATCTGGCATGATGGTATTGTTGGATTATTGGGGGAGATTGTTGGATTTAGTTGATCATTGTTTCTACTAGAATATGTTATTTTCATTGATGTCAACATATTCCTATGATCTATTCTGGTGAGATTGGGAATATTTTTTGATCTAGTTTTATAGTTTGGTTTTGTTGGTCACTGTTTTGCAGAATCCGATATTTCCACCGGTATATTCTAGTATGATTAGATATTGTGCTGAGACTATGGGATATTGTTTTGGATGATCTTGTGTATCTTCATTTTAGATGGTTTATGATTTAGTTCTCCACAATTTATCTCTCTTTGTGATAGTTGTTGATTGGTTGTGTTCTTAAGCTTTCTAGATGTTGATCGATGAAGATTTGAAAAGCGGTGTGGGTGTAACTATTCTCAATGATTGTAATGTTTGCTGGTGTTTCTTAGTCATGTCCTATTTGTTTTGGTGATCTGCATTGGTCGTTGTGCAATTTTTTGGTGATTTTTATGAACCAGTGATGATTTTCATGTTATGCGATATTTCTGGTGGTGAAGCGTGTTGTGGTTGGTCTTAGAGGGATTTTTGGTGGATGTGATCATTTGGGAATTTGAATTAGGTCCATTCTATTTAATGTAAATCATAATATTGGTCCTGTGATTGATCTTTGTATCATGTAATGTAATTTTTGTAATTGTGAGTTGAGGGTTGATGGTTTAGCCGACCTTGTTATCAAGGTTGATGATTTGTATATATAAGTGAGATGCTTATGTAATTTGTGTGTGTGGGCATTTTGTTTTCATCATCAAAGAGAGATGAATGTGCAAACAAGGATATATCATTCAATGAGGTGTTGAGTTGATTATGGCGTTGTAGGGCAGAAAAATTGTGCTTAATCGCAACTATCATTAGACGTTTATAGATGCTATCATTGTAGTTCATTCCTTTTGGATTGTAGTCTGAATCATATTGTAAGTCAGTGAGACTTTCCTAAGGGTTGTAGCTTTCTAGGCAAATATAATCTGAGAAGTGATCTCTAGGAATTGTGTCTGAATGCATGTACATTCCCCATTGTAATATTTTCACATACTCTATAGAGTATCATCTTACTGTGGGTAGGTTCCCACCATGGTTTTCCCCTTAACTAGGTTTTCCACATCAAAAATCTTGGTTTTGTGTGTTGTGCTATTAATTTGGTTATTTGAGTATTGCTGCAGTTTATTAGTTCTTATTTTGAAGTTTAATTTTCTAGATTCGGTGAAGACTGATTCACCCCCCTGTTAGTTTTCCTCCTTGATTGTTTCTAATAGGTATGAAAAATATAGATCTATCTGCATGCACATGTACATTATAATTAAAAAAAAAAATTACTTTAAACAACAAATATATATATATAGAACATCTTTTTCTTTGAAGAATATTGAAATAAAGTACAATTTTTCAAAAAAGATGTGCAACTAGATATATAATTACATAAAACAAATTTAGACACGTGTATAAAATTAGCATTACAAACATATATAGAACACTGTATGTAAAATAATACAAATTTGACATTTAAACATATAAAAGATTGAAAGAAATTTAAACATCTCAGTGGAAACATCTTAAAGTAATATTATGTCATGTTTAATAGGTGGTCTTAAGGGGTCTTAGGGGGATTTAAACATATATAGAACATTGTATGTAAATTAATACAAATTTAACAATTAAACATATAAAAGATTGAAATTAATTTAAATATCCCAATGGAAACATCTTAAAGTAATATTATGTCATGTTTAATATGTGTTCTTAAGGGGTCTTAAGGAGATTTATGCAATAGGATCATATGGGGTCATATGGTTTCCTAAGGGGTATGTTGTGCATTTGACATTTAAAGATATAAAAGATTGAAAGAAATTATAACATCCTGGAAACACCTTAAAGTAATATTATGTCATGTTTAAGAGGTGGTGTTAAGGGATATTAAGGGGTCTTAAGGGTTTTATGCAATGGGGTCATATGTGGGCATATGGTGTCCTAAGGGGTACATTTTGTAGCTACTAGGTCTCTAAAAGGGGTCATATGGGGTCCTAAGGGGTCACACATATGTGGTCCCTTAGGATCCCATATGACCCCTTAGGACACTTTGTGATCTTATGTGGTCATATGGTGTCCTAATGGATATGTTGTACATATTAGGATGTTAAAAGAGGTCATATGGGGTGCTAAAGGATCACACATGTGTGACCCTTTAGGACCCCATATGACTCCATAGGACACTATGTGATCCTATGTAGTCATATTGGGTCCTAAGGGGTATGTTGTACCTACTAGGATGTTAAAAGGGGTCATATGGGGTCCTAAGGAGTCACACATGTGTTAGAATACATGCCTAACCCTTTAGGACCCCATATGACCCCTTAGGACACTATGTAATCCTATGTGGTCATACTAGGTCTTAAGGGGTATGTTGTACATACTAGGATGTTAAAAGGGGTTATATAGGATCCTAAGGGGTCACACATGTGTTAAAAGACACGTGTAGCCCCTTAGGACCCCATCTGACCTCTTAGGACACTATGGGATCCTATGTGGTCATGTGGTGTCCTAAGGGATATGTTGTACATACTAGGATGTTAAAAGGGGTCATATGGGGCCCTAAGGGGTCACATATGTGTTTGAACACATGTGTGACCACTTAGGACCCCATATGAACCCTTAGGACACTATGTAATCCTATTGTTGGCAACAATAATGAAGGAAAACTAAGAGGAGGGAGAATCAGTTTTCACCGAATCTACAAACTTAACCACAAATACAAATTTGACAAACAGTAGCATTAAAAAAGATAAGAAAATTGATAGCACAACTCACAATACCAAGATTTTGACATGGGAAACCTGGTTAAGGAAAAAACCATGGTGGGAACCTACCCACAATAAGATGATACTCTGCAGTAATATATGAAAATATTATAATGGGGAATGCACATGCATTAAGGCACACTGCCTAGAGCTGAGTGCTCAAAAGATAATAATCTAGAAGGATACAAACCTCAGGGAAGTCTCACTGACTTACAACAAGATTCAGACTACAATCTGGAAGGAATGAATTACAATAATAACATCTGTAAATGCCTGATGACAGTTCTGGTTAAGCACTATTGTCTACTTTGCAACACCAATCTCTGCTCAATACATCACACTACAAGATGAGTCCTTATTTGCACATACACCTCTCTGATAATGTAGAAACCACCTCGATACCTAGCTTACTTGACAATATCACCTATTTATACAATTCATCAACCTTGATAACAAGGGCGACTAAACCCTCAACTCATAATTAGAAAATTACATCACATGATATAAAGATCGACCACTAGACCAATATAATGATATACATGACATAATATGAACCTAAATCAAATCTCCAAACATGCAACACCACCGAAAATCACACCAAGATCAACCGCGACGTGCTACACCACCAAAATACCGCATAACACGAAGAGCATCACTGAATCAGAAAAGTCACCAAAAAATCACACAACAATCAATACAAATCATCAAAACAAATAGGATACAATTAGGAAACACCAACAAGCATGTTAGAATCATCAGTAATAGCTACACCAACACCACTTATCAAATATTCATCGATCAACGTCTGAAACTCAAGAACACTCAAACAACAACAACTGTCATGAAGAAAGATAACTTGTGAAGCACCAAATTATGAACCATTTGAAGTGAAGATACACAAGACCATCCTAAATAATCTCCCAAAATCTCAACTCAAGATCTGATCTCATCGGAATATACCAGAGGAAATACTAAACTCTGCAAAGCATTGATCAGAAAAATAAACTACAAAATCAGATCATATGATATGATCAATTAAGCATCCCGGATAACCAAATCCAATATAGAAGAATATAATGATACTATAAATACTCCATACACCAAACCACAATCCCAATAAACCAATCTGCAATCACCAAAGCAGGAATATGTTGATATCAATAACAACAACATATCCTAGCAGCAGCAATTTCCACCACCTATGTGGTCATATTGGGTCCTAAGGGGTATGTTGTACCTACTAGGATGTTAAAAGGGGTCATATGGGGTCCTAAGGGGTAACACATGTGTGACCCTTTAGGACCCCATATGACTCCTTAGAACACTATGTGATCCTATGTGGTCATATGGTGTCCTAAGGGGTATGTTGTACATACTAGGATGTTAAAAGGGGTCATATGGGGTCCTAAGGGGTCACACATGTGTGACCCCTTAGGACCCCATATGACCCCTTAGGACACTATGTGATCCTATGCGGTCATATTGGGTCCTAAAGGGTATATTGTACCTACTAGGATGTTAAAAGGGGTCATATGAAGTCCTAAGGAGTCACACGTGTTAAAATGCATGTATGGCCCCTTAGAACCCCACATGACCCCTTAAGACACTATGTGATCCTACATGGTCATATGGTGTCGTAAGGGGTACATGTAGCTACTAGTTCTTTAAAAGGGGTCATATAGGGTCCTAAGGGGTCACACATGTGTTAGAACACATTTGTAGCCCCTTAGGACCCCATATGACTCCTTAGAACACTATGTGATCAATTAAGCATCCCGGATAACCAAATCCAATATAGAAGAATATAATGATACTATAAATACTCCATACACCAAACCACAATCCCAATAAACCAATCTGCAATCACCAAAGCAGGAATATGTTGATATCAATAACAACAACATATCCTAGCAGCAACAATTTCCACCACCTATGTGGTCATATTGGGTCCTAATAGGTATGTTGTACATACTAGGATGTTAAAAGGGGTCATATGGGGTCCTAAGGGGTCACACATGTGTGACCCCTCATGACCCCATATGATCCCTTAGGACACTATGTGATCATATGTGGTCATATGGTGTCCTAAGGGGTATGTTGTACATACTAGGATGTTAAAAGGGGTCATATGGGGTTCTAAGGGGTTACACATGTGTGACCCCTTAGGACCCCATATGACCCCTTAGGACACTATGTGATCCTATGCGGTCATATTGGGTCCTAAAGGGTATATTGTACCTACTAGGATGTTAAAAGGGGTCATATGAAGTCCTAAGGAGTCACACGTGTTAAAATGCATGTATGGCCCCTTAGAACCCCACATGACCCCTTAAGACACTATGTGATCCTACATGGTCATATGGTGTCGTAAGGGGTACATGTAGCTACTAGTTCTTTAAAAGGGGTCATATAGGGTCCTAAGGGGTCACACATGTGTCAGAACACATTTGTAGCCCCTTAAGACCCCATATGACCCCTTAGGACACTATATAATCCTATGGGGTCATATGGGGTCCTAAGTGGTCATATGGTGTTGTTAGGGGTCATATGGGGTCCTAAGGGGCCACACATGTGTTAGAAAACATGGATGTCCCCTTAGGACCCCATATGACCCCTAACAACTCCATATGACCCCTTATGGCACTATATGATCCTATGCAGTCATATGGGATCAGTAGGGGTCATTATCGATCATAAGGTATTATTATAGGTCATAGGGTATTATGAGTCATTATAATCATAAGGGGTCATTATAGTTAGAAGGGGTCTTATGTTATACATGTGAGGATGCTAAAAGAGCTCAAAAGATGTCTTAGGATGTATAAAGGGGTTGTTCATGTTTTAATAACTTCTAGGATGTACTAAGGGGTTGTATGATGTCTTAAAAGATCCTAGGATGTACTAAGTTCTCCTAAGTGTCTTAAGAGATCAAAATATGTACTAAGTTGTCCTAATTGTCTTAAGAGGTCCTAGTATGTGCTCAAGGGTCGTAGGATAACATTTTAACATCTAAAGTTGTAAATGTGTATGTCACATTTATAAATAATTAACCATTAAAATGTTTAAAACTAATATAATATTAAACATTAATTTTTTTTAAAGTTAATATATTATTAAGAATGAAAAAACTAAAAAACCTATACAAAATTATGAAAAATCTAGATAATTAATATATTAATACTATTTCTTTTTTAGAAAAAAAAAACCCTACCTGGGAAATGTTTACAGCTGAACTCATTTGCCCCCTTCTCCTCATCAACTGCTGAAGTCTAAGTCGGTCAGTGCAAAATGAGGGGAAAAGACTTTTTCACAGCTTATATAGGGGAAGGGGATCTGGTCAGAACCCCTTTGCCATGCCAGCACCACGTGACTGCCACATTGGTCTAGCCAAATCATACGGATTAGCTTTAGGTGTGACATAGATCCATACTTATACACTATTGTACCAAAGCCACTATTGATGTGGGTGTAGAAAAGTCCCTTGCCTCATGATCAATGAAGAAAGAAAGATAATCAAATGAGAGGACCAAGTCTTGTTCTTTACTTTCACACTCCTCTTGTCCAATGATTAGATATTGCAACTAATCATTCTCAATAACTCTTTGCAACAAGTTTCATTCATCTTCCTCACATTGTATGTGAGAACCATTAGTAGTCTACAAAATAGGTCTGTTAGTCACAAATTTTGATTTCCCTTCTATCCTTCCTGTAAGAGGTAAACCAACTCTATATGCAAATGAAAAGATTAGGGAAATTGAACTCAAGAGTAACATTTAACAAGGTTTTGAGACCTTCTACACTTTAAACTTATCCAAAGTTTAGGTGGGTATACCTTCTGTGAATATTTCCACACTTTAAACTCGAGATCCACAGTAAACCAGTGCCTAAAAACCTATGGACTTCATCACCTCATTGAAACTGAAACATTAAAGGAAAATCTTGTATTCATTTTTCAGTATTGATCTTCAAGAAAAGATAAAAATAAGTCCTACAATCTGATACCAGTGCCTTATTTGGGCTATAGAGTCACCTGAATCAAATAATACTTCTCAAAACTGAACACTCATATACATCTCATCATTTCGGCTTTTATGAACCCCATACATGCCTAACATATATATAGAGCCTTCCCCATTCAACTAAAAAAATTCATCAGATTCATATGAACAAACAATAGACTAGCTGACAAAGTATTTCATGCACATTTAATTCCTCTCCTCAAGAGAAAAGCCAGAAATAACGTCTATAAGATTGCCTTACAATCCATGCTTATTCGAACAACCCTAGATTGTCCAAATGAAACTAGCAAACTAAAGAGTGCACACCAGAAGACAAAGGAATTTTAGGCCTAAAACTTTGATCTGTATATTCATATTTATTTCTAAAAATATTACATAACTCAGAGAAAACTCTTTTAAAACTAGAAAAAAGGTCCTAAATATTTTTTTCCAGAGGTCCTTTACAAAATTCTTGTGATCATCTTTACACTAGTCCTGGTATCCATTTATAATATCATGGATGCATACAAGCTTTGAACATTCCTAGAAAGGTTTGTTACAAACTGCAATGCTCTCCAAGAAACAATTACAAGTCCTTTTCAATGTCAACGACCTCTTTCGTTTGTTGTTCTGCTGCAACCTCTTCTACCTGTTCTAGAATATCTTCCTTTTGTCCATGATATTTGTCCTTCCACTCCTGGAACATGTCATCACTTGGTCAAGCAAAGTTAATAATTTTTTGTTTCATCCCTTCTAGCCTTTTCCAAGTGACCCTCAACTGCCAAATTTCTGTTTCTATGAAACCATAATGTGATTTCACCTTTGCAATCTCTTCAGTTGTCTGGACAAACAAGGATGTGTCATTAGTGTTAATGATTTTATTAACCCTTTGGGACAATTTGTGGTCCAGTTCTTCTAACCATCCCTTCTCCTCTTTCAACCGAGTGGGACCAACAAAACCCCTTGGAAACAATTCATATTTGTGATCTAAATATTATTTTCTATATAGTTGGGCTTTTCTATTTACACCTGCCCTTTCCTTTGAGAGTGTATTCATTTCTTTTATAAACTCATTAGTGGACCTAAGACTATCATTCACCTCTACATTTGTATAGGATGAACACATGAGCTCTAACTCCTTACCTCTAGGCATCCATTTATTAAGAATTGGTTCCAAGGTGGTTTCATCCTCTCTTAATTCAATCAAAATATTTAGGATCCTTTTCATAGAAATGTGTACAACAGAGGCCTTGACCGAATTAGAAAACTTCAAAATTGTGGCTTTTACCTTCTCTTCGTACTTGCTTGCAAACAAAGCTTGAGCTTGTTTCAACTTTTCCAACTCATGTTGGATAGTTTCAGTTGACTGGAAACTAGAAGGCATAGGAGAAGGGGGATATTCTATAATGGGACTGGTAGGTGGAGGTCTTGCTGGAGAGGAGGCTATCATGATAGTAGAGGATTCACCTGGATGGTGCTGACCTGCTAACTGACTTTGAAGTCTAGCAATGATGTTGTCTCTGTTGGCTACTCCTTATTTGGCCTCATTGTAAGCCTTTAAGATTGTTTCCAATTTTAGTTGGAGATTGGCCTTTTCTTTTGCCTCCTTTTTTGCTACTGCCACACTGAACTTTGTAGTTTCCAAGATTGTGCTTGCAGCTTCCACCACCCCTGTATCTTGGACTCTTTTTACTATCATGCCTCCTAAGAGACTAGAATTCGATACATCGTCCCTTCTTTTACTCTCATCCTTCTTTAGTGACCACATGACTAGAGCAACATTATCTTTGCTGAAGGTCACTCCTTCCATGGGTTTAGTTTCCTTCCTCACAGTTTCAAGGACCAGAGCATCAACTATATCCCATTCAGAGAGGATTAAAAAACCAGCTTTAGACACCATCTCTCTTCCTTTCTTAGGAGTAATGGTCTTAAACTCTTCAATCATTTATTGCTTCACCTCTTCTTCCACCTGAGTTACATCCCTATGAGGCTGTTCACTTTTCCTTTTCTCACATCTCGCTTTGAATTGTTCATTATTTTGCTTCCACACAAATTGCATGAAAGCCCCTGTTGTATCAAAATTCCCATTAGCCAGGAATTCCTCACTAGCTTGCTTGATAGTAAGGTGTAACTCTTTGCCTTTTACCTCACCATCAGTCAAGTTCATTTCAGCACTAGGTGGCTCTTCTGGCATCCCCTCTTGTGTCTCCTCATATGTGTAGGAAATCTCCCCAAGACTCCTTAACTGTAACAACTCCTCAGCCACCGCTTGCTGATCTCCTATGTGGATAGGGGATTGAGATGGAGAATAGAGAGGTTCACTAGTTTGCACTTCCTTCACCACTCTTTTCCTTTTAGGGGAATCGTGGATGTCAATGACATCTTCTATTGCTCTTTTACCTCTTGAAGTGGAAGGATCACCTGTCACTGGCATCATCACACTATACTTTGATTTCTTATGCATCACATAATCACCAGGTGGGATAGCCTTAGCAAAGGAAGGCTTAGCTAGGACCAATTTAACCCTGTCAGGATCATTTTGCATTATAGCCTCCATTTTTTCTTTCAAGGTTTGCATGAGGTCTTCAAAATAAAGAATTAAGAATTTTATTTTCTCCTCAAAAGGGTTAAAGCTAGAAAGAGGGTCATAACTACTATCAAACTGATGAATGAAGTCAAGAGCCCTTTTATATGCAACCCACTTCTCTTTCCTTAGTTCTTGCTCATCCAAACTAAATTCATTCCTAGTTAAATCTTCAGGGAACTGCAATTGATGAGGCCTACCTTTACACACTACCCTCTTTCTAAACATGCCATTGAAAAAGTCCTCAGGGTCTGCACATCTTGAAACTGTAGTTGACAACCTATGTGGCTTAAAGAATTCTTCAAAATATTTCAAGCCACCTTTAGTGATAACAAAATGATGAGCCATAGTAATGGTTGGGAAAATGGTCCCTTTACCCCTATTTGTCAGCTCTGCCTCTTGTACACCTCCAATTTGTCTCAAGACTTCTGCAATCCCTATCTTCAATGGGACCTGATAGGGCAGTAGATAGGGAGTATCTCTGAAACCATATACTTTGAAAATAGTAGAAACATGGTACAAATACACATCTTCCCAATTGTGAATAATCTTAATACCCATAGCAAACTCTTTATGCCTGAGGAATTCCAAGAGAGCCTTAGGAATCCTAGGGTTTTCTGTGCACAAAAGAATCCTAATCTTAGATGCAAAGCTTCTGTCAAACTTCAGATAGCTAGCATCTTCTCTATCCCAGGACAAAACAGTACTCCAAAGTTAAACAGGCATCTCTTCCTTATCTTTCACCTTGACCAAATCCATTTCCTTTGTCAAATAGTCAGCACCCTTGAACAAAAATATGTGCATTAAAAGAGAATACCATCCACATGGTTTGTCCACCTTACCATTTTTTATCCGTACTAGCCCTATATGATTTGCATCAGTCAGGTATGACGCATAATCAAATGTTATTTCCAGAGGGGTTTAGAAACTGAGCAATCATCAACATGTAATGGGTTGGCATGTTCTTCTCAACATCTTCTCCAAAATTCTAACAAAGTGCCCAATACATGTCCTTAGCTCTTAGGGTAAACAAATTCAAGGAGAAAGGTTCCATGGCACTAGGGCCTACAACAGTCAACGCTCCTAACTTGACAAAGAATTCTTTCAGTGGGCTACTCCTAAGGTGATCCCTTTGTGCATTATAGTCCTGGGCTAGCAATTCAAAATCAACAGGTTCTAACAAATTTGAAGCTTCATTGAGCTTAAAAACACTTCTGAATTCATCATCATTTATTTCAACCAAGGTTGATCCTTTGACACTTCTGATACATCTAGCAATAGGGTCATAGTTTTGTGCAATTAGGGTTAATAAGTCTACATCCATGAATACACTAAGGACCACAAGCTTCCCCACATCTAATTCCTAGATGCTATTTAAAGGGGCAAGGGAATTTCTCTGACCAAAACCTACTTTGAACAATCCTAAACCAGACATCCCTATTTGTGGATCCCTCAACCAATTACCTTTTTTATATAAGCCATCCCCAATTCTTAGACGAGGATTCTTTAGTACCAATTCTTTAGGCTTCACCCCGGCGTTGGTTGACATAGTTAATTGCTCCAAAAAATCATCACTAATATTCCTATCCTAGTAATTTACTTTTCTAGTTAATTCTCTCCTTGGTGCCATCTTGATAATATAATTATGTCAATTGATATTTGCACAGACCTTTAATGAAATGATCCACAAAGCAATCACTGACTTTCAGACTACAATTATCAAGAAAAAAGCACAAAAAACCTGTTATTTCTATTGAAGAAAACCACTCTGCACCAGCTCCTCTGCAACAAACATGTTTGAAATGATGCCACATTCAAGTTTGATGCAAACCCTAATACAGAAACCCAACATTGAATTGGGAAATTAATCCCGCATGCTTCGACGATCACCTCAGAATTGAATTCAGAAATCAAATTCAAAAACTAGCTCCAACGGGTCATAAATTTTCTGAGTACCCTCTATTTCGTTGTTTCACAGTTTCATGAAGGTTAAAACCTTCGCACTTTTCTTTCGTGAAGCAACGAAAATCATTGGATCATGGGAACTTGCACTACTTTTATTCCGTCTGGTCTCTTGTGTTAGTGACGAGCCCTACCTTCTTTTCGCCATTTTGTGAACACTAAACCATGCGCACTTTTCTATCATGAAGCAACGCTGGCCGCTAGATCATCATTAACTTGCTAGGTCTTTACTTCCTACAGTGACATCCAGTCTTCTTAACTAACTACACATTACCTTGATGGCTAACGGTTTTCGCCATTTCTTAGAGACTAAGCTGCAGGCATCTTCAGGGTACGAAACAACGACAACCATTGGATTGACCACAAAATGAACACATTTTAACATGCTTTAGACCTTACAAGTGGGTGCTATAACTGGGAGACCACTTGCTTCATTTCATCACTGGTTAACAAATGCCACGTGGCAGTCGACCATTTGCTCAGGAAGCTCCATCAGGTTCCATTCTGAAACCACCACATGGTTTACTTTACTATTCCCTACATAACTATCGTTTGAACCAAGGTGGGCCCTCAATTACCCTTCAGAGCCACGTGCACTTGACAGGTCACCATTACACTCCACAGAACAAACCATCTGTCATGCCATGTGTCTGCCACCTCAGCAGTCTTGTCTTAGTCTTTCGATGGAATTTCTTCTTCGGTGAGCAGTCTATAGGTCTCATCGAACAGGAACTTTCATCAAAACCATCGGGCCCACCATGCCCTGCCACCTGTCTTTCACCATTTTGCGATCACTAATCTCCCTTTGACTTGCGGCTGCAAAACCATGAGAATCGTCCAATCAAATCATACTTAATCAGCCTTTAACTTTATGACTTGCCTGTCCTTTGGGCCCACCGGCCTCTTTCGCCATTTTGCAGAGCTTAAAACTCAGGTTACTTATCTTCATGAAGCACCGATATCCATTAGATCTCAGGAACTTGCTCGTCGATTACCCTTGCTATGACCACCTCACCTGGGCCCACCACCTTTTTGCTATTTTGCCAAAGGTAGAACACATGCATCTTTTGGCCATGAAACAACGTGAGCCACTAGATCTTTTCGGAACCGATCACCCTTTAGCCAAAGAAATCGCTTGCCTCTGGGACCCACCAAGTCTTTTGCTATTTTGCAGAACTTATATCACGTGCATCTCGGGCTAGCGAATCAACATGAGCCATTGGATTTAAAGAAAGATGCAGTCCTTTAATCTGATGGTCAATTCTCTTGTCGGGCCTGCCTAGCCTTTTCGCTACTTTGTGAACATTAACTTTCTAGCATCTTTGCCTAGCGAAACAACGAAAACTGCAAGATTAACAATGAGTTGCAAACTAATTAAGGAGCCTGACAAAACACTAGAACAAGAGATAGGTGAAGGTGTAAATTTTGAAAATATTAATGGACCGCCTAGGGAAAGAACTAAAGGGGGGACACTTTTCATGATAGACCGACCCTTCTTTAAGTGGTAAAAGTAACTCAGAAATAGAACATAAGGGTTTTTTCTTTAAACATAGGAAGGGTTAGAACTCAAAAACCTTAAACCGTGTTCTAACCCAAGAAAAACAGAGGCAACTAGGCCACTAGACACATTTTTTTTTGTAGACTTCTAGCCAACTATGGAACAAGAATATCCAATTTTAAATAGTGATAACAATGGCTCTTACTGGGGATGGCTGATTGCAAAATCAACACAAGAATTCAAAAACTCTATGGAGAATATACTAAACACAAGCCCAAAAAACAACAACAAAAGAAAACCTAAATATGTATAGACTAAGACCTACTATGCATGGACATTAAGAGAAGTAATATTTCAGGAACTATCCATGCACTGGAAATTCCTGTACCTCATCATTCATATTCTGCAAAAAATATGAATCCTTTCCATTAAGATCACAAACCACAGAGGGGCCTATCCATAGTGACTCAAATTTTTTGTGTTTCCCTTATCTTGTCCTTTCGCATTCCATTGAAGAACCACATCACCAATTTGAAACTTTCTCAATGAGGTCCTTTTGTCAAATAGATATTTTGACTGCAATTGGATCTTCAAATTCCTATTGTGAGCCAAAGTTCTAATTTCTTCTATCTCCACCATCTGAATCATCCGGTCTTCCATAGGTTCAGATAGCTCCATGTCTTCAGCTTGCAGGAACTTATACACTAGAAGAAGATTATTGACTGGCACCCTAGACTACATACCATAGACCAACTCAAAAGGTGAGACACCAATTGCTCTCTTGACAATAACCCTATCTTCCCAAAGGGCTAATTTCAACTTCTGGTCCCAAGACCTTTTATTTTCCTCCAAGATTTTCTTAATAATGTTCAAGAGGCTCTTATTAATTGTTTCAGCTTGTCCATTACCCTGAAGATGATAAGGTGAAGAGTAGGACATAACTATTCCATGGCTGGTGCAAAATTCAACAAACTCTTCTAACCTGAAGCTCATGGCATTGTCCATCACTAGTTTTACAGGGACTCTGAATCTAGTTATGATATTATCCATTAGGAAGTCAATAACAACCTTACTTGTGGCTCTCCTAGTGGGTATAGCTTCAATCCATTTGGTAAAATAATCAGTAGCTACTATAATCCACCTATGACCTCTTCCTGATTTCTCAATGATTTCTCCAATAAAATCAATGCCCCATTGGACAAAAGGGGCTTCCACTGTAATTGGGTTGAGGGGTAAAGCTCCCTCATACTTCAATTTTGATGAAAACTTTTGGCATGGGTCACATCTCTAGACATGCTCATGGGCATCTTTAAACAAAGTAGGCCAATAATAACCAGCCCGGACAATCTTAGCAGTTGTTGTCTTGGCAGAATAATGACCTCCACACACTCCATCATGCATTTCATTTAACATCTTTTTAGCCTGGGATTTATCCAAACACATTAGCAATGCCCCATCTCTATTTCTCCAGTACAAGTCACCCTGAATAAGGACATACTTTTGAGACTTCAATTTCAATGTTCTTCTCTGATTATGGGTCATCCCTTCTGAAAATGTTGCATCCCTTAAAAAATGCACTATCTCTAAGTACCATGGTTGTGTCTCAACACTAGGGACCAGGGTATCCTGACCTTCAACATTATTCACTTCAACATCAAGAAGGTTTGATTCAGCCATTAGCTTAGCAAGGCCTAAGCCTCTCACCAATTTAGTAATTTTGATCTCCAGATCAAACTCCTGAATCCTAGTTATCCATCTGCATCTTTTACCAGTGACTTTCGACTGAGACAAAATGTCTTTGACAGCCGCATGTGGGACATAAGTAGTCACTTGTGCATTTACAAGATATGGCCTAAATGCTTTAATAGCCTTAACCAAAGCATATGCTTGCTTCTCCATAATTTCATACTTTAACTCTGTAGCCTGTAAAGATTTGCTATAAAAAGCTATAGAATGTTCATATCCTTCATTATCTTTTTGTAAAAGAATTGCAGCCATTGTGTGATATGAAGCAAAAGAAAACAAAGAGAAAGGCTTACTGTAGTCAGGGGACTTCAACATTGGTGCCTCCTGAATAGCCCTTTTGATTTCATCAAAAGCCTTTGAAGCTTATTGATCCCAACAGAACTTTGTATCCTTTTTAAGCAGTTTAACAATGGGCTTGACTATCTTTGCAAAGTTTGCAATAAATCTTCTAACAAAATTTACTTTGCCCAAGAAAGATTGGATACCTTTAACATCAGGCACATTGTTTATAGCCTCAATTATTTCAGGGTCTATTCTTACCCCTTCTTTGGAGACAATATGCCCTAGCAGCTTCCCTTCAGTAACAACAAAATGACACTTTTTAGGATTTAAGGATACTCCAAATTCCAGAGCTTTATTGAAAACCTATTCTAAGTGTCCATAGTGGTCATCCGCCCTTTTGGAGAAGCATGTCAAATCATCTTGATATACTACCATGATAATATTGATGAATTCCTTTAAAGCTACATCCATTTCCCTCTGAAAAGTAGCTCCGGCATTCTTCAAACCAAAAGGCATTCTGACATACACATATGTTCCCCAAGGGGTGGTGAAAGCAGTTTTGAATTGTTCAAATTCTTTTACTAACACCTGGTTATACCTTGAGAACCCATCCATCATAGACAATAGGTCACAACCAGTTACTCTTTGCAACATCGCCTCCATATTAGGAGAAGAGTAATTATCTTTCAAGGAAGCAACATTTAGGTTCCTAAAGTCCACATAGAGTCTAATGTCCCCATTCTTCTTTTTGACTGGGACCAAATTTGAGACCCATGATGAATGCCTTATAGGCTTAATAATTCCCCCTTCCCTTAACTTAGTTAATTCTTGCTTCATTTTAGATTCCAACAGGGGGTTGAGAGGTCTTTGTTTTTGTCTAAAAGGCTTAGCATCTGGAAGCAAAGGGACTTCATGCTGAAATAGATCCTGTCTATACACCTTTATATCTTCATAAGACCAAGCAAAGATATTCTTATACTTCTTTAATAAATTAATAAGGTTCATTCTGACATGAAGAGGCAAAATTTTTCCAATATACACCAACTTAGGGGATGATTCTATCCCCAAGTTTACTTCCTCTAGTTCCTCTAACTTAGTGGTTGATTGCTGGTGTAGATGACTATCACTGTAACTAAACATACCTTCTAGTTCTACCAACCCTTTAGGTATTTCATTAGTTTCTAACTGAACTAGGTCATTTCCAAACACAGTTTCTCTATTTTCAACCACTTCCACCAAGGCATTGCAATCAATTTTTTGTCCATCATAGTCATCAATGCATTGTATAAACCTGAGAATATCTTCATCATCAATAAACACTTGCCAATTATATAAATTGTCAGGAATGGTAGGCCTATCTTTTACCTCAATTGTGGATATACCGGTTAGTGTTGCATCATCATTCTTTAATGTAACATTTGCTAAGAAATCTGCCATGATATTCTTAGATCTTTCTATCCAATTTATTGAGAATGCACTAAAATTCTCAATCACATCCAATACTGCATGCTTGTATCTTTTCAATCTATCATTCTTAGATGCATACTTAGCTCTAACTTGAGAAACAACCAATTCTGAATCTCCTAATACTCTTAACAATTGAATCCCATGCCTTTTTGCAACTTCAAGCCTCAATAACAAGGCTTCATATTCAACAGTATTATGTGTACACTGAAAGGCTAACAAGAAAGAATACTTGAAGGTTATACCTGATGTGGATAAAAAGAGAACTCTTGCTCTAGATCCTTCTTTAGAACAAGTACCATCACAATACATGTGCCACAAACCATGCTATTGGGATTCCAATTCAGTCACAATAGAATCAATATTTTTCAATTGAGGCAAGATTGGTTGTATTCTAAAATTGTCTAGATCCACATCAATCATACAATTTAGCATACTAGGGTCTATTTTCTCAATCACCCTAGGGGCACGTGGTGTTGAAATGTGGCGACTGATCAGCAAAGTACTGTACACTCAGCACGTATCCTCGCCGGGGTCCGGGGCCGGGCAGGGGTTCGGGGGCGGCAGCCCCTGAGAAAAAAAAAATTTGCCGTTTTTTTGTTGATGAAAACCGACATTGTAATAAAACCCTAAAAAAGGCTGACTTTGTTTGTTGCCCTAAAAACACATGTTATAAGCGGCTGGGATGCTTAAGGCATGGTAAGGTTGATGTACTGTTTTTGCTGGATAATAAGAAAGATTGGACGGCTGTGTATGGTGGACGTAACCCATTCTGGGTGAACCACGTTAAATATCTATGTTATCTGTGTCCTATTTTATTTCTTTATCTTTTGTATTTAAATCTGCATATAATTGTTAGTTCATATTTGCTTCGGATCTGCTTGAAACCCTAACAATTGGTATCAGAGCGAGGTTTTCTGTAAATTGGCAGGACTTTCATATTTGAGTGGGAGCAATGGAGGATTCCAAATTCAAGGTCAAAAAGTTTAACGGCCAGAATTATCAGTTATGGAAAATGCAGATGGAGGATTACCTGTATCAAAAGGATTTGTGGCGGCCATTGGAAGGAAAGGCAAAGAAATCGACCACAATATCAGATGAAGAGTGGGACATTTTAGATAGAAAGGTACTGGGATCCATTCGATTGTGCCTTGCGGCATCTGTAGCATTCAATATAACAGAAGCAAAAATGACTGTAGATTTGATGGCAACATTGGCTAAGCTGTATGAGAAACCCTTGGCTTCGAATAAGGTATTTCTTATGAAGCGTTTGTTTAATTTAAAAATGAGTGAGGGAGGATCTGTAGCAGAGCACTTAAATGAATTTAATACAATTACCAGTCAATTGTCTTCGGTAAAAATTACCTTTGCAGAAGAGGTTAGGGCTCTCTTGAATTTATGTTCTTTGCCAAAAAAGCTGGAATAGCTTGGTTATGGCTGTAAGTAACTCTGTCTCTGGTAAAAATACTTTGGTATTTGATGATATTGTTGGTGTTATCCTAAGCGAGGAAATGCGAAGGAAAAGCACAGGTGAGACTCCAACATCATCAGGTAGTGTTTTGAATGTGGAGAACAGAGGAAGATCAAAGGAAAGAGGAAAAGGCCCTAGGAATGAGAAGTCACGAGGGAAGTCAAAGAAAGGACGCTCTCAATCTAGAGGAAAGAAAGATTGCTGGTACTGCGGAAAGCCTGGTCATCTAAAGAAAGATTGTTGGTCTTGGAAAAACAAAGAAGGAGACAAAAATGAAAATGACAGTAAGGAAGCTAATATTGCAAGTAATACTTTACAAGATGCTTTAATCTTATGTTTGGACAATGTTAATGATTCCTGGGTAATAGTTTCTGGGGCTTCATTTCATGCTACACCCCATAGAAAATATTTTCTAGATTATGTTCAAGGTGATTTTGGACAAGTATATTTGGGTGATGATGAGCCCTGTCAAATTGTTGGAAAAGGAAAGATAAAGATCAAGTTGTAGAATGGTAATGACTGGTTTTTGCAGGAGGTAAGTCATGTTCCTAATTTAAGAAGAAATTTAATTTCTGCAGGGCAACTAGGTAGTGAAGGTTGCATAGTTACCTTCTCAGATAGTATGTGGAAGGTCACTAAAGGATCATTAGTAGTAGCTAAAGGTGCGAAGGTAGGCACATTATATCTATGTACTGGTAACACTTACTCTACCTTAGCTGCTACAAATAAAGTTACTGCAGGGACAACAACAATAAATGTTGCAAGAATAGATTCGATAATGTGGCACCATAGGCTTGGGCACATGAGTGAGAAAGGGATGAAAATCCTTCACTCCAAAAATCTATTGCCAGGACTAAAGAAGATTGATTTAGAGTTCTGTGAAAATTGTGTTTATGGTAAACAGAAAAGAGTCAGATTTCTCAAGGTTGGGAAAGAGAAGAAGAGTGAGAAGTTAGAGCTTGTACATTCAGATGTATGGGGACCGGCTCAGGTATCATCTCTTGGTGGATCTTGTTATTATGTTATTTTTATTGATGACTCAACCAGAAAAACATGGGTATATTTCCTAAAACAAAAATCAGATGTTTTTGAAACTTTTAAGAAATGGAAAGCTTTGGTTGAGAATGAGACAGGAAAAAAGTTGAAGTGTCTCAGATCGGATAATGGAGGTGAGTATTGCAGCAAAGAATTTGAAGATTATTGTTCCTTAAATGGGATTCGAAAGCAGAAGACAGTTCCAGGAACTCCACAGGAAAATGGTGTGTCAGAGAGAATGAATAGGACCATCATGGAACGTGCGAGGAGCATGAGATTGCATGCTGGATTGCCCTTACATTTTTGGGCAGATGCTGTACATACTACTGTCTATTTGATAAATAGAGGACCTTCAACCCCTTTGGATGGTGGTATTCCAGAGGAGGCATGGACTGGTAAAAAGGTAAATTATTCTTTTCTAAAAACTTTTGGTTGTGAAGCTTTTGTCCATGTTGATAAAGAAAACAGAACCAAGCTTGATGCTAAATCTAAAAAATGTACCTTCATTGGATATGGGATAGATGAATATGGCTATCGGTTATGGGATTTTGAAAATAAGAAAATAATTAGAAGTAGAGATGTTATATTCAATGAGAAGGTTATGTATAAAGAACAGATGCAAGAAAAGAAGCATGAACAAGACAAACAAGAATATGTGGTGTTGGATGAGATTCCTGAAAATCAAATGCCACAGGTACCTGATGCTCAGCAACAACAGATTGTCCCACAAACTCCTGCAAGTGTTAGACGTTCTACGAGGACAAGTAGACCCCCTGAAAGATTTTCTCCTTCTTTGTATTCTATTTTATTAACAGATTCTGGTGAACCAGAAGAATATGAAGAAGCAATGCAGGTGGATGCCAAACAACAGTGGCAGCTAGGCATGAAAGAGGAGATGGACTCCTTTAATGCCCCGCTAGGAAACCCCTAAGGGTTTAAGTTTAAAAACACTCAATTAGAGTGCAATTTTTTTTTTTTAAATAATTATTAAGAGCGTTAATACAAAGTTACAACATTAAGATAGTTGAAGTTAACTCAATTCATAATTAGGCACGACAATAAAATACATTGGAGTTATCTGTCAACTTAGATATCATAGCGGAAGGCTCAAACAATCCTAAGGAGTTTCCTAACGCAATTACATAACCTTACACCTAACTCAACTTGCGTCGTTAGATCCATTAAACGGGATCACTTAATTACGAGGTAATGCATAGTCCTTGATTAAATATGTGTTCAATGGTTTAGCACCTTATATCTTTAGGAAGCGTTCAATTACTTCGATGGTTAGGAGGCTATTGGGGATATTATTTATTCATCGCACTTGAATTCATAATTACTTTAAGAGGCCCCCAAAAAGGGTTTGTGTGATTAATATAATGAAGTTCATTCCTTGGGTTTGTGGTACCCTTTCACAATAGATTTCATCCTTTAATGTTTAAAAATATGCCTAATGAGATTCATTCATTTAAGGTTTAACTACGATAAATATCGTGAGGATCCCTTCATTAGATCTTAAAATATTCACCCACATGTGATATCTCTTTTAAAATATTAAAAAGTATGGTTAATAAGGAGAATTTTCGTTTCTTAAGGATTGACCACAATTAATAGAGTGAAACCCCTTTATTCGATTTCATGCGTAGCCAACTAATGAGTTGCAGCTCTTAAATGAAAGATAAAATGTGAGTAGCCATAGGAGTCATTTGAAGTTTTAAAATAATACTATTGGATTGGCCAGAATCATTACGTTGAAAATGTATTGAGCCACCAGAGTTCATCCTTTAACTATAAGATATAGTTGGCAAGATATTATCTAACATTTCAAGATTAAAGTATAAATTCCAAGAGATGCTCTTCCATTAGGATTGAATTACAATTATCTCGTTGCAAATCACTTTTCTTTTATCGTTAAATGAATATAATGTGAGAGAGATTCTTTTATTAGATTTAATGTATCAACAACTAATTGAATCCCTTCTTTTTCAGTTCATCTTTAACAATCATAAAGAAATTCGTTTGTTGGGGTTAAAATTAGGGTGGACTAGTTGAGTTTCACCAATTATCAAATTAAATTTCGGTAAGGTTGATTTGTTAAGATTAAACGTAATTAACCAAACCACTATATCCAATATAATGAAACATAATTATCATGACGTTTCCCATTCTAGTTCAATCTTAGCAAACATGAGGGATTCCTTTTTTTTAAAGATTAACATATGGGTTTTCTAGTTGGGTTCACCCGGTTATAGAAGTAATCTGGTGAGGGTTATTGATTCAAAATTACAACATAAATTACTAAGTATATTCGTTCAATATACAACATGAATATTTGATTGAGTCCACACGATTAACAAATTAATCCGGTGAGGATTATTGGTTATGATTAAAACGTGAAATAACTTAACAAATTTTATCCAATGTAATGAAACATAACTGACATGGCGTGATTCATTTACTAAGGTAAAAGGATAGATATTTCTATGATGTTCTTCTTTTAAATTTCGATCTAAGAATTGTGACAAATTTTTTTAACTTTGTTATTCCCTTTTTACATTCATTCCATTAACATTCTTTTTAACAATTAATCCAATGAAGTATTTCTATCTAGATTTCTTCCACTATTACAATTCAAATTAACATTACCCAATTACCATTTCCACACTTTAATTTTCAATATATAAATACCATGCCATATTCATAATTCACAACATTCTATGAACTTAAATAACTACGTTTATCCATATGAATAATGTTATGCATTTAAAATTCGAATTCAGTAAACTTCCACCATACACTCATGCAAGATTACATCCTTTCATGATAATTCAAAACATAAAACAAGGCACGCTATAAACATCGCATAACACAGATATGATCTCGGAGTTCACCCCGGATGGGCTACATCTCCGGGTCTGCTCAACTGCAAGACCCCTTTGGTATTATATATAGTTAAGGATACATATTTACATGTCTTTACAATCTTGCCTTTTAGGCGATCACAACCAACTACAATGACAATTTCAGTCAGTAAAAACAACTCTACAAGTTTTCCAACTAAGTTCACATAAATGTAAGCATTTCTCATTCGGGTATTTTACTTAATCCTTAGATACACATCACTGACATGTTGGTCTGGAACTATACACTAGCACCCCCCAACAATTTATAAATTCCCTTGCATATATTTAAAACAAGTATATGTAAATCTCAATTTATATCTATCCGATTAAAATTGTCGTCTGAACACTAAGGGTTAATTCACGGAATCTATTCGTTACGAAGGGACCAAGAAGCCATATGTGATTAATATTATATGTTGATATAAGAAATTCCTAAGATATCATTTGTTAATTAACCACATTTAACCATAGTTTATGATTAGTAATTATCAATGCCAGTTATAGAAATCAGAATGTGGCAAAAAGAAAGCATGTATCTCTATATGAGTTTTCGAGCTTCCAATATTCTAAATTCCATATATTAATCATTACTCAGCTTAAATAATATTAATTAAATAAGGGAGAAAAAAAAACTAAATTTAAATAATAACAAAGACTCCATATAAAATCAATATAATGTTTTTCCCCTTTTTTTTTTTTCATTTATTAACATATCGTAAATTTATTATTTTATTATTTTCTTTTGTTTAAAACAATTAAAATAAATAAATTAAAAACTAATTTAATAAACAAAAGTTTAAAAAAAACAAAAAAACAAGGCATATTGAAACTGGGGTTACCCACGTGGAATACCACGTGGGCCCCCTTGGTAGCCACGCTACCATTGGTAGCGCTGCTACCAACTGGTAGCAGGCCGCTACCCTTGGTAGCGCTGCTACCAGCTGGTAGCAGTAGCTACCATGGTAGCGATGCCTCCTCCCAGCGATGGGGGGGGGGCATAAAACAGTTTTTTATATATATATATTTTTTTTCATTTTTGTTTTATTTTATTTTCAAAAAAACATTCACTGGTAAAATAACAGTACCAGATCCAAATTTTTTTACCATTGCAGACCCAGACCAAACTGCCTGAGTGCAGTCCACAATTTGCCAAATGAATATATATAGATATATATATATATATATATTTTTTTTTTTAAAACAAAAGAACAATATAAGTAAGTAATACAACAAAATGTATGATTATCTCACCAAAAACACAGTCTGAAAACACAAATTTAGAGTATTTTCCAGCAACCCCAATTTTGAAAAAAAAACAAACACACTCACAGCCATTCCTCCCCCCTTTTTTTTTCTTTTCTCTCTTTTTTCATTCTCAGAATATTATGGATTTCAAAGGAGGGCAAAATAGAAGAGTCTTTGAAGAATAACCAAGCCTTCAACCAACTGAAAAACTAAATCTTAATAAACACTCCTGGGTAGCAATCCTCTCTATTTCTCCAGCATTTCATGGAGGGCATAACAATAAACAAAAGGGTAGATTAAAATTTCTTACCTCCAAACGCTTTCCAGGAAGAGATTTTGATGAAGATGAGCTCCCAAATCAGCTGCTCCCATCCCTCATCCCTCTCCAAAATCCCCCAATCTCCCTTGCAAGAACCATGTTTTTCCAAAAAAAAACCAAAGGCCAAGAAGCCCCCAAAATGCTTACCAAACAAGATTAAAAAGAAAACCCTAATTTTTGCCCTAATTTCAATTTCGAAATTAGGTATTTATTTTTAAAAATAAAATGATTGAAAGTCCCAAATGGAAGTCATTCATTACCATTATTTATTAATCTTATATGCTTTCCCCTATTAAAATTAAAATGCTTCTTTTTCTTATTGAGTTTTAAATTTTAATTTCTTAATATCGATTTAGGCCTACATTTATATTTTGGGACTACTTACCGGGTAAGGCGTTTTGATTAAATTTTAATTTTCTAAAAATCAACCCTTTTATACTATATCAACTATACAAGTAAAAAAAAAAAAAATAATTTCGTTTAAATAATAATAATTTATCCCTTTTCTTCCAAAATGCGAAAATGAGTAATTTAATTCTATCTCTCCGATGACTTTAAAATTTTTCCTTTCTAAAATGCATAACTCAATAAATTCGTTATTTTAAAATTAGCTATTAAATTAACTCGCTATAACATAATAAAGCGACATTTTTAAATAAATGACTAATCTAATGCAAGTGTCTTGTTTCTTCTAATTTCTCAACTATAAATGCATAAATGTTACAAATGCATATATGAGCACATTAACCCCAGTTAAATACCTGAAGCTTGCTACAATAATAATTTAAAGCGATCTCTTAAGTTAGTGATTAATCATATGAAGGAAGCTACCCAGTTTAAATTTCTAAATTTCTAATGTGCTCGTCTACTCATAAATTTTGAATTTAATGCTTAGGATAACAAACCTCGCTTACCTCGCGCAAGGCACGCAAATCGAGGAAGTCCTCCAAATCTCTCAACCCGCATCCCAATGAAAAGCAAGCCCCACGAATCCACACACGATGCTCACCTAACCATGGTTGCAATCTCCTGCACCCATGAACTCATACAAGCATGCATATACATATACATATTCAATGAAGGCGTTAGCTCCAGATTTATCTCAAGGGTTAGGGAACAATTACATTTACACGAAAATCGATGCAAAAACACAATAATAAGTATGCACAATTTATTTATATTATCTAAGCTACACATTGCATAACGGTTAATCTACCATTCAAGAATGTCACATAGGAAGTCAATCAAGGTTAAACGGGTTTTAAAAGTCCGACTAGGGTATGGGCATTACAACTCCCTGATGAAAAATAAGACTTGGGACTTAGTTCCTTTACCTGCAGAAAAAAGAGCCTTGCCTAACAAATGGGTTTATCAACTGAAGGAGGAGGAAGGAGGTCAGAAAAGATATAAGGCCAGACTTGTGGTAAAAGGTTTTGCACAGAAAAAAGGTATAGATTATGATGAAATATTTTCTCCAGTTGTAAAAATGACTTCAATTAGAACTGTACTTAGTCTTGTGGCTGCAGATGATTTACATCTTGAACAATTAGATTTGAAAACAACTTTTCTCCATGGAGATTTGGAGGAGGAAATTTACATGTTGCAACCACAGGGATATGAGGTCAAAGGTAAGGAGAACTTGGTGTGCAGGTTAAAGAAAAGTTTGTATGGCCTAAAGCAAGCACCCCGACAATGGTATTTAAAATTTGATAGTTTCATGGCTGAACACGGTTATCATAGATGTCATTCTGATCATTGTGTATATTTTAAGAGATTTGATAATGGCAGTTATATTATCCTGTTGCTTTATGTTGATGACATGCCTGTTGCTGGGTCTAACATGCAACATATAAATGATCTTAAACAGAAATTAGCCAAGTCATTTTCTATGAAGGATTTGGGTGCGGCTAAGCAAATTCTCGGTATGAGGATTACACGGGACAGGAAAAATAGAACCTTGAATTTGTCCCAAAGTGAGTATATAAAGAAGGTGTTGAAAAGATTTAACATCCAGGATGCAAAAGCAGTTAGTACACCTTTGGCTAGTCATTTCAAATTGACTAAGGAGATGTGCCCAAAGGCATAGGAAGAGGTTAATAAAATGTCTAACATCCCATATTCATCAGCTGTTGGCAGTCTGATGTATGCAATGGTATGCACAAGGCCAGATATTGCACATGCAGTGGGAATTGTGAGCAGGTTTATGAGTAATCCGGGTATGGAACATTGGAATGCTGTGAAATGGATTCTTCGGTATTTGAAAGGAACTACTACGAAGGCATTATGTTTCAAAGGATCTAATGCTGCTCTAAGTGGATTTGTTGACTCTGATCTGGCAGGTGATATTGATTCATGGAGGAGTACTACAGGGTATGTTTTTACTATAGGGGGAACTGCAGTCAATTGGATTTCTAGGCTGCAAAAGGTTGTTGCACTTTCAACCACTGAAGCTGAGTATGTTGCTGCTACAGAAGCCAGCAAAGAGATGATTTGGTTGCAATGTTTTCTGAAGGAATTGGGTCAGACACAAGAGGATAGCCCATTGTATACTGATAGCCAGAGTGCCATTCATCTTGCGAAGAACTCTGCTTTTCATTCAAGGACAAAGCACATTCAGCTCAGGTACCACTTCATCCGGACTATTTTGGAGGAGGGTCAGTTACGGCTTGAGAAGATTCACACAAGTGAGAATCCTGCCGATATGTTCACAAAGGCAGTTCCACAGGAGAAGCTGATTTCTTCATCAGTTTCTGTTGGTCTTCTTGATTGATAATTGTGGAATTTATACCAGTCAAGTCCTAGTGTTTTATCCAGCGGATGTTGCATGTACAGTGGTGTCGTGTAGTATCAGTCTCCAAGTGGGAGATTGTTGAAATGTGGCGACTGATCAGCAAAGTACTGTACACTCAGCACGTATCCTTGCTGGGGTCCGGGGCTGGGCAGGGGTTCGGGGGCGGCGGCCCTCGAGAAAAAATTTTTTGCCATTTTTTTGTTGATGAAAACCGACATTGTAATAAAACCCTAAAAAAGGCTGACTTTGTTTGTTGCCCTAAAAACACATGTTATAAGCGGCTGGGATGCTTAAGGCATGGTAAGGTTGATGTACTGTTTTTGCTGGATAATAAGAAAGATTGGATGTTTGTGTATGGTGGACGTAACCCATTCTGGGTGAACCACGTTAAATCTTTGTGTTATCTGTGTCCTGTTTTATTTCTTTATCTTTTGTATTTAAATCTACATATAATTGTTAGTTCATATTTTCTTCGGATCTGCTTGAAACCCTAACACGTGGCTCTCTATACAATTTAACATGGCTTCCACAACTCTTTCATGACACCATATGGCATCACATTTGCAGCTGCACTAGAATCTATCATACAGTTCTTAATTAACTGATTATTTACTAATAAAGTAACATAGAAAGGATCAACCTGTGAGGGTTCTTGTGTAATAGTTGTTCCAACATATACCTCTGGGGTTTGCAGCTCATGATCCTTTTCATCCTTACTTGAACTTGAAGGCATAGATGTGCTACTTTCAGATATCTTAGAAAATAAAGATATAGCAGCTTCTCTATGTTCCTTTATTTTCAACAATTCTATTAATGGGACTGTGACCTTCATTTGGGTGAGAGCCCGAGTCATATCAAAAGTGGAACTATTAGTCAGCTCTGTGGTATTCTTAACTTTCTCTATCTTAGTCTAACTTGCCTTCTTCATTGTGGCAGTTCCTTGTATATCACCAGTAGCACTATAATCCATACCCTTGGCTTCATCTTTAATTTGGTTCTTCTTTTTTAGTTCATCTTGAGGCAAAGTGGTATTACTTGTTTTTTTCTTCTAGGATACCTCTTTTATGAACATTGAACCAGGTTCACCTTGATCCCCATCCTTCTTAGTACTTCTCAGATTGTAATTGTTCTTGGCTTTGGCTATAGCAGCCTTAGTAAGATTTCTTACTTCTTCATCATTGGGTCTTCTGAGATGAACTTCTTCATCTTCAATTGTTACCACATTCAAAGTGGGATGCCAATCAAGTGTCAACTGTCCTTGGTAAGACCTTTTTCCATTCAACAAATCACAATCACTAAATTCACTTTGTAATGATTCATCATCACTTTCAATAATGGTTCCAAACATATTTATATCAGGCTCAGCCTCTTGTGTCATGGATTCTTCAAGGGCTTGAGCTACAACACACTGATGAGGAGAATGTGGTCCATCACAAGCCATGCACCAAGGAGTATTCTCCATATTATGAACATTTCCTCCTTTCAGAGGATCTGGGGTATCTTGGTTCTAAGTATTTTTTGGCTTCTCATTTTGAGGCTTGCCATCCTTCCAAGTGGTGTTATAAGGCATATCATACAACCTAGGAGGCCTGTCTTGCCAATTATAATGAGGCTTATCACTTTTACTCACCTTGGCAGTAAGATATTTCATGGTTGTCACTAGTTTCTCCATTTTGTCTTCCTCTTTAGCAAATTTATTGGGTTGTTGTTTTGATTCTTGCCACAACCTACCATGAGTTCTCCTCCCTACTTTCCCCGATGTTTTACTATTACTCTCCACGTTGATGGCAATTCTAAATGCATCTCTCAGACTATGAGGATTTTTATCCCTCAGAATATAGGCCATTTTAGAATCAAAAGCATTGTAATAAGTATTTAGACAAATGTTATCATCTAACCTCATTACTTGATAGAGCCTATGCATTGCTTTCTGGAATCTAGCATTGAAATCTATAACAATTTCATTATCAGACTTTCTAATATTGTTGAACTCATTGAGCATAAAACTCACATTTGTCTTATCACCATATTGTTCTTGAAAGCAATTTTTAAAATCTTCCCAAGACCTAATGATATTCACAGGGAGACCTCTATACCAATCCCTTGCATCATCTACTAAGGACTGTACAAAAAATTTCATAATGACATCTTCATCTATAATTTCATAGTCATTTATTAAGTCACCAAAAGATTTCAAGTGTTCTTCTACAGTAATTACATTATTCCCAGCAAATTTGTGAAGTCTATCCCTCAATTCTGTAGGAACATGATTAGGGTACCCTGAGATTCCATAAAAAAAGAGCTACCTATAAAGTTCTAAATTAATAGGTCTCCTCTAGAATTGGTTAGCAGCAAGGTTATTTCCCATGTTCGTTCTTATGTTGGGACTATGAGTTAGAGGGATTTGGTTACCTTGGTTAGTAACAGGGGCTTGAGGGACTGTGGCAGTGCTAATAGGCAAGGTTGGCTGAATTTTAACTGGAGGGAGTGAAGCTTGCTGAGGAACAAGTTTATTCAGGTCTGCTGAGGGAAAACTTATAGGAGGAGCTTTTAGATATTTAATTTTTCTCTTAACTTCCTGATTAGCTGCTTCTAATTCAGTCTTTTCCAACTCCATTTGCAAATCTTCTTTCTCTTTCCTCATCCTTTCCATCTCCCTTTCATGTGCAAATAACATGTGAGATATTTCCATTGTAGTCTTAGATCCAGACCCATCCTCCATGCACTTATGCTTCCCCTTATCTACATTACTTCTAACAGGTTGTGGGTCACTAAGGACTTCCCTATTTGGTTGCACAACAAATTTATATGTAGGTTTAGTTTTGGGAACTAAAATTTCTCTGATGACCGGACCTTCTTCTTCACTCTTGGCTTTCTCTTGGGTAAATAACTCAAGATCAGCCATCTGTCTTAAAATCCTATCTCTATCCATCAATTTTGCTTTTACCTCTCTTTCTTTATCTGCTTCCTTTTGTGTTCTTAAGGAAATTAAATGATGGACTCTTCTATTCAGGACTTGAATTTCTTGGGATACCTTTTCTTCATCAGGGAAGATTTCTTCAGAGTCTAACACATTGACTTGGTCAATATCAATTAAATTGATGTTTCCATCAATTGTCCTAGGTACAAAATCTCTCTTAATGTTTGAACTATTTATGTCCTTCCCAGAGAAACTAGCATGGGAGATCCCCTAATTTGCAACTTGGACATCTTCAATATTCCCAAAAAAACCAGAATGGAAGCCTAAAATATCATGCTCAGATTCATGGGAAGAAGAATTTGAATTTGCATAGACGGGTCTCTCAGATGACTTACCTATATTGATGCTCTTCTGCACCCATGTTGCATTAGATGGCTCATGTACAATTGAATGTTTCTGGCCTCTTTGTGCCTTTTTAGGTAGTCCCTCTTGCAAAGTCTCATGAGGATGCTTCCTCATGAAAGACTTGGTGTTCCTTCCTCTCTGCATTATACTTGTTTTCTTTAAAAGAGTTACACTTATTCAAAAGGACTGGTTATACTTGTCAGAGTCACCACCCACACAAACTGTGGGAAATAAGGAAACAAGCTTGAACAAACTACTTGCCAATATTTAATAAAATCACGAAGATTTTCAAAGAGGAAAATAACACAAATGAGAGATCAGGCAATCATCCACAACACAAATATCCGAATAAACTTCTAAACTAATTTAGGAACCAATCTGTAACATAGATACACACTATGACTCTCCCCAGCAGAGTCGCCACTGTTGTTAGTCTCAAATTTTGATTTCCCTTCTATCCTTCCTATAAGAAGTAAACCAACTCTGTATGCAAATGAAAAGATCAGGGAAATTGAACTCAAGAGTAACATATAACAAGGTTTTGAGACCTTCTACACTTTGAACCTATCCAAAGTTCAGGTGGGTATACCTTCTGTGAATATTTTCACACATTAAACTCGAGATCCATAGTAAACCAGTGCCTAAAAACCTGTGGACTTCATCACCTCATTGAAATCGAAACATTAAAGGAAAAACTTGTATTCATTTTTTAGTATTGATCTTAGAGAAAAGATAAAAAGAAGTCTTACAATCTGATACCAGTGCCTTATTTGGGCTACAGAGTCAGCTGAATCAAACAATACTTCTCAAAACTTAACACTCATATACATCTCATCATTTCGGCTTTTATGAACCCCATACATGCCTAACATATATATAGATCCTTTCCCATTCAACTAAAACAATTCATTAGATTCATAGTAACAAATAATAGACTTGCTGACAGAAGTATTTCATGCACATTTAATTCCTCTCCTAAAGAGAAAAGCCAGAAATAACATCTATAAGATTGCCTTACAATCCATGCTTATTTGAACGACCATAGATTATCCAAATGAAACCAACAAACTAAAGAGTGCACACCAGAAGACAAAGGAATTTTAGGCCTAAAACTTTGATCTGTATATTCATATTTATTTATGAAAATATTACATAACTCAGAGAAAATTCTTTTAAAACCAGAAAAAAGGTCCTAAGTATATTTTGCCAGAGGTCCTTTACAAAATTCTTGTGATCATATTTACACTAGTCCTGGTATCCATTTATAACATCATGGATGCATACAAGCTTCAGACATTCCTAGAAAGGTTTGTTACAAACCGCAATGTTCTCCAAGAAATGGTTACAAGTCCTTTTCAATGTCAATGACCTCTTTCGTTTGTTGTTTTGCTGCAACCTCTTCTACCTGTTCTAGAATATGTTCCTTTAGTCCATGATATTTGTCCTTCCAATCCTGGAACACGTCATCACATGGCCAAGCAAAGCTAATAATTTTTTGTTTCATCCCTTCTAGCCTTTTTCGAGTGACCCTCAACTACCCAATTTCTATTTCTATGAAACCATAATGTGATTTCACCTTTTCAATCTCTTTAATTGTTTGGACAAACAAGGATGTGTCATCAGTGTTAATGATTTCATTAACCCTTTGGGACAATTTGTGGTCTAGTTCTTCTAACCATGCCTTCTCCTCTTTCAACTGAGTGGGACCAACAAAACCCCCTAGAAACAATTCATATTTGTGATCTGAATATTCTTTTCTATATAGTTGTCCTTTTCTTTTTACAGATGCCCTTTCCTCTGAGAGTGTATTCATTTCGTTTATAAACTCATTAGTGGACCTAAGACTATCGTTCGCCTCTGCATCTACATAAGATGACACATGAGCTCTAACTCCTTACCTCTAGGCATCCATTTATTAAGAATTGGTTCCAAGGTGGTTTCATCCTCTCTTAATTCAATCAGAATATTTAGGATCCTTTTCATAGAAATGTGTAAAATAGAGGCCTTGACCGAATCAACAAACTTCAAAATTGTTGATTTTACCTTCTCTTCGTACTTGCTTGCAAACAAAGCTTGAGCTTGTTTCAACTTTTCCAACTCATGTTGGACAGTTTCAACTGACTGGAAACCAGAAGGCATAGGAGAAGGGGAATATTCTATAATGGGACTGGTAGGTGGAGGTCTTGCTAGAGAGGAGGCTATCATGATAGTAGAGGATTCACTTGGATGGTGCTGACCTGCTAACTGACTTTGAAGTCTAAGAATAATGCTATCTCTGTTGGATACTCCTTCTTTGGCCTCATTGTAAGCCTTTAATATTGTTCCCAACTTTAGTTGGAGATTGACCTTTTCTTTTGCCTCCTTTTTTGCTACTGCCACACTCAACTTTGTAGTTTCCAAGATTGTGCTTGCAGCTTCCACCACCCCTGTATCTTGGACTCTTTTTACTATCATGCCTTCTAGGAGACTAGAATCTGATACATCCTTCCTTCTTTTACTCTCATCCTTCTTTAGTGACCACATGACTAGAGCAACATTATCTTTGCTGAAGGTCAGTCCTTCCATGGGTTTAGTTTCCTTCCTCACAGCTTCAAGGACCAGAGCATCAACTATATCCCATTCAAGGAGGATTAAAACACTAGCTTTAGACACCATCTCTCTTCCTTTCTCAGGAGTAATGGTCTTAAACGCTTCAATTATTTCTTGCTTCACCTCTTCTTCCACCTGAGTTACATCCCTGTGAGGCTATTCACTTTTCCTTTTCTCACATCTAGCTTTGAATTGTTCCATATTTTGCTTCCACACAAATTGCTTGAAAGCCCCTGTTGTAACAAAATTACTATTAGCCAGGAATTTCTCACTGGCTTGCTTGAAAGTAAGGTCTAACTCTTTGCCTTTTAGCTCACCATCAGTCAAGTTCATTTCAGCACTAGGTGGCTCTTCTGGCATCCCCTCTTGTGTCTCCTCATATATGTAGGCAATCTCCTTGAGACTCCCTAACTGTAACAACTACTTGGCCACCGCTTGCTCATCTCCTATGTGGATAGTGGATTGAGATGGAGAATAGAGAGGGTCACTAGTTTGCACTTCCTTCCCCACTCTTTGCCTTTTAGGGGAATCTTGGATGTCAATGACATCTTCTATTGCTCTTTTCCCTCTTGAAGTTGAAGGATCAGCTATCACTGGCATCATCCCACTATACTTTGATTTCTTATGCATCAAATAATCACTAGGTGGGATAGCCCTAGCAAAGGCAGGCTTAGCTAGGACCAATTTAACCTTGTCAGGATCATTTTGCATTATAGCCTCCCTTTTTTCTTTCAAGGTTTGCATGAGGTATTCAAAATAAAGAATTAAGAATTTTATTTTCTCCTCAAAAGGGTTAAAGCTAGAAAGAGGGTCATAACTACTATCAAACTGATGAATGAAGTCAAGAGCCCTTTGATATACAACCCACTTCTCTTTCCTTAGTTCTTGCTCATCCAAACTGAATTCATTCCTAATTAAATCTTCAGGGAACTGAAATTGATGAGGCCTACCTTTACACATTGCCCTCTTTCTAAACATGTTGTTGAAAAAGTCCTCAGGGTTTGCACATCTTGAAACTATAGTTGACAACCTACATGGCTTAAAGAATTCTTTAAAATATTTCAAGCCACCTTTAGTGATTACAAAATGATGAGCCATAGTAATGGTTGGGAAAATGGTCCCTTTACCCCTATTTGTCAGCTCTACCTCTTGTACACATCCAATTTGTCTCAAGACTTCTGCAATCCCTATCTTCAATGGGACCTGATAGTGTAGTAGATAGGGAGTATCTCTGAAACCATATACTCTAAAAATAGTAGAAATAGGGTACAAATATATATCTCCCCAATTGTGAACAATCTTAATACCCTCAGCAAACTCTTTAGGCCTAAGGAATTCCAAGAGAGCCTTAGGAATCCTAGGGTTTTCTGTGCACAAAAGAATCCTAATCTTAGATGCAAAGCATCTATCAAACTTCAGATAGCTAGCATCCTCTCTATCCCAGGACAAAATAGTACTCCAAAGTTGAATAGGCATCTCTTCCTTATCTTTCACCTTGACCAAATCCATTTCCTTTGCAAAATAGTCAGCACCCTTGAACAAAAACATGTGCATTAAAAGAGAATACCATCCAAATGGTTTGTCCACCTTACCATTTTTTATGCCTACTAGCCCTACATGAATTGCATCAGTCAGGTATGGCACATAATCAAATGTTATTGCCAAAGAGGGGTTTAGAATCTGAGCAATCATCAACATGTAATGGGTTGGCATGTTCTTCTCAGCATCTTCTCCAAAAATCTGACAAAGTGCCCAATACATGCCCTTAGCTCTTAGGGTAAACAAAGTCAACGAGAAAGGTTCCATGGTGTTGGGGCCTACAATAGTCAACCCTCCTAACTTGACAAAGAATTTTTTCAGTCGGCCACTCCTAAGGTGATCCCTTTGTGCATTATAGACCTCGACTAGTGATTCAAAATCAATAGGTTCTAATAGATTTGAAGCTTCACTGAGCTTAAAAACACTTCTGAATTCATCATCATTTATTTCAACCAGGGCTGATCCTTTCACATTTCTGTTACATCTAGCAATAGGGTCATATTTTTGTGCAATCAGGGTCAATAAGTCTACATCCATGAATACAATAGGGACCACAAGCTTCCCCACATCTAATTTCCAGATGCTATTTAAAGGGGCAAGGGAATTTCTCTGACCAAAACCTACTTTGAATAATCCTAAACTAGACATCCCTATTTGTGGATCCCTCAACCAATTACCTTTGTCATGTAAGTCATCCCCAATTCTCAGATGAGGGTTCCTTGGTACCAATTCTTTATCCTTGGCCCCGACATTGGTTGACATAGTTAACTACTCCAAAAAATCATCACAAATATTCCTATCCTGGTAATTTACTTTTCCAGTTAATTCTGTCCTCAGTGCCATCTTGATAATACAACTATGTCAATTGAGTTTTGCACAGACCTTTAATGAAACAATCCACAAAGAAATCATCGACTTTCAGACTGCAATTATCAAGAAAAAAGCACAAAAAACCTGTTATTTAGCTTGAATAAAACTGCTTTGCAACAAACTCATTTGAAATGATGCCACATTCAAGTTTGACGCAGACCCTAATATGGCAACCTGGCATTGAATTGGGAAATTAATCCCGCGTGCTTCAACAATCACCTCAAAATTGAATTCAAAAATCGAATTCAAAAACTAGCTCCAACGGGTCATAAATTTTTTGAGTACCCTCTGTTTCATTGTTTCACAGTTTTGTGAAGGTTAAAACCTTCATACTTTTCTTTCGCGAAGCAATGAAAACCGTTGGATCATAGGAACTTGCACTACTTTTATTTTGTCCGGTCTCTCTATGTTACTGATGGGCCCTAGCTTCTTTTCCCCATTTTGTGAACACTAAACCATGCACACTTTTCTTTCATGAAGCAACGCTGGCCGCTAGATCATCATTAACTTGCTAGGTCTTTACTTCCTGTAGTGATCGCTAGTCTTCTTAAGTAACCGCGCATTACCTTGATGGCTAACGGTTTTTGCCATTTTGTAGAGACTAAGTTGCAAGCATCTTCGGGCTACGAAACAACAACAACTGTTGGATTGACCATGAAATGAACACCTTGTAACATGCTTTAGACCTTTCAAGTGGGCCCTATAACTCAAAGACCACTTGCTTCATCTCATCACCGGTTAACAAATTCCACGTGGCAGTCAGCCATTTGCTCAAGAAGCTCCATCGGGTTCCATTCTGAAACCGCCATGTGCTTTACTTTACCATTCCCCACATAACTGCCAGTTGAACCAAGGCGGACCGTCAATTACCCTTCAGAGCCATGTGCACTTGACAGGTTGCCATTACACTCCACAGAAAAAACCATCTGTCCTTCCATGTGTCTGCCACCTCAGCAGTTTGGTCTCAATCTTTCGGTAAAATTTCTTCTTCGGCGAGCAGTCTATAGGTCTCATCGAACAGGCACTTTCATTGAAACCATTGGGCCCACCACGGCCCGCCGCCTGTCCTTCACCATTTCACGATCACTAATCTCCATTTGACTTGTGGCTGCAAAACCACGACAATCGTCCGATCAAATCATACTTAATCGGCCTTTAACTTTATGACTTGCCTGTCCTTTGGGCCCACCAACGTCTTTTGCCATTTCGCAGAGCTTAAAACTCAAGTTACTTATCTTTGTGAAGAGTGATATCTGTTATATCTTAGGAACTTGCTCGTTGGTTACCCTTGCTATGACCACCGCACCCGGGCCCACCACCTTTTTGCTATTTCGTGAAAGGTAGAACACATGCATCTTTTGGCCACGAAACAACACAAGCTGTTAGATCTTTTTGGAACCAATCATCCTTTAGCCAAAGAAACTACTCGCCTCTAGGACCCACTAAGTCTTTCGCTATTTTGCAGAACTTATATCATGTGCATCTCGGGCTAGCGAATCAACGCAAGCCATTGGATTTAAAGAAAGATGCAGTCCTTTAATTTGACGGTCAATCCTCTAGTCGGGCTTGCCTAGCCTTTTTGTTACTTTGCGAACATTAACTTGCTAGCATCTTTGCCTAGCGAAACAATGAAAACCACAGGATTAACAAGGAGTTGCATACTAATTAAGGAGCCTGACAAAATATTAGAACAAGACATAGGTGAAGGCATAAATTTTGAAAATATTAAGGGACTGCCTAGGGAGAGAACTAAAGGGGGGACACTTTTCATGATAGACCAACCCTTCTTTAAGTGGTAAAAGTAACTCAGAAATAGAACAAAAGGGTTTTTTCTTTAAACATAGGAAGGGTTAGAACTCAAAAACCTTAAACCCTCTTCTGACCCAAGAAAAATAGAGGCAACTAGGCCACTGGACACATTTTTTTTTGTAGACTTCTAGCCGACTATGGAAAAATAATATCCAATTTTAAACAGTGATAACAAGGTCCACCTTTTGAAAAGGGAAATAGTGGTAGGACAAAAAAAGGTCCAAGTGGTGGGGGAAATGCAAAGGGGACTGAGAGGTCTAAATAGTGGGTTGATAGCCTCTAAATCTTGGAATCTCCAATTTGGAGTTTCCTTGAATAGATTCCTCAAAAATAAATTCTTGGAATAGATGAGGGTTCCTAAAATTGGGAATTTTGCATTTGGGAGATTTAGGAGACTCACTCTATCTAAAGCTTTGAAATTTACACTCATAGACCTCTCCCTTCATGGGTTGATTTGGAACACAAGGGGAAACTTAAGCCTCTAGCTTTTGAATTTTAGGAAATAAAAGCCTCACTTAATCCTCCTTAACAACCACCTCCCTTGCGAGATCCAACTCATACTACCTCCTTTGGGACTTCAACACTTTCTCATGAAGATGGGTTTCATAAAATAACTATTGAATTAGGGAATAGTGAGAGAAGGTTGGGGGGGGGGTGAATCAATATTTTGCAAATTTTAATCTTATTATAATCTCTCAATCACTTAATGCATTTGAACATGGTTAAGGGAAAAACCATGGTGGGGATGAACCCACAAGATAATTATACTTTGTTATAAGTATTACAAGGGAATGCACATGCATTCAAGCACACTTCCCAGAGCTCACTACTCAATTTACAAAGCAAGGATAGCTACAACCCTTGGGATGGCCTACTGCCTTACAAACAATTAAAAATATCACAAGAGTGAAATGAACTAATGAATAGCATCTACTCATACTACTCAGTTCCACTATTTTTCTATAACCAAGAGCATAAATCTCAAACTTGTGCATGTGAAACTGCACACAAATGATCACATTTATACTTTCTATATTCAAAATGATCATCCAAATGATCTTATATATCTGCAATATTAAATCTCATCCATTTCTAGTCAACTCAATCCTAATTTCCAAACATTTATGAGTTGTCAGTTGAATCCAAACTCAAATGTTTATGTGAATGAAAAGTGCTTGTCCACATGCTTCCCAAGTGTTGGCTAAGCATCCTCGATCATGAAAACAATCACCAAAATAGCTACATCAATTCCCCATAATGATTAACTATGTAAGTAAGCCATATTACATTGTTTAACTCAAAAAATGATATACTGGATCTACTAACTTGCTTAACAATCATCACCGGAGGCTAAGATCATGGAATAAGGTACCCCAAACCTCTATCAACCTTACCTTAGCTCCATAACACAAAATATTCAGCTGGAATGAAATACCGACCAAAATGTTGACCTTTGTCAGATGCCCTGTTCTAACTCACCAGACTTAACCAAATATTCAAAGTGACATCCAATATAGGAAAATCATGGATTGCAGATAGAATCTTTGACTAGAGTTGTCATTATTGACAACATCTGACGCCTTGTCCAGTGTCTCTTGCCAACAATCCCCCCCTTTGGCATTGATGGCAACACTTAGTGAAAAATCACTGTGTCGGAATCGGTACCAACATATGTACACTGCAAAATTCAAAATCTCAAAATTCCATAATTTTGGAGCTCCCCCTGAGATGAATAAAACATTTTTCACTTCCTTACACTCCCCCTTTGACATTAATGGCAAAGGTAGGGATCTAGATGCCAAAATTTAGGCCAAAATTCTATATATAGACTGCATATGTACACACATACCTCACTATCTTGCACAAGCTTGAAGATGTTTTTCAATGAATTCAAATGCTTGTCGCATCCCTTCTTGAGACACTCCAGGACTAATATAAGGATACTAAAGAGGTATGCTTGCATTTTTGTTGACTTAAGCTAACGCATTTGATGCTAAGGCATCTTGAGCTTCCTTCAAGGCAATGAACATTGTGTCCAATTTGGGAATGATTAAAATTCAAAGTTCACTTTCCAATAACCTTCTCCTTATCATGGATTAAGCTCTTGATCTTGTCAAGTAATGATATCACTTGATCTTCATGACTCTCCATAGAGACTGACAAAGGATCAAAAGACTCTGATATACCTGCCAATGTCTTCTCATTCTCCATAATTTGTTTCTCAATGTCTGCAACAAACTTAGAAGATGATACACAAGAATTGTAGACATTTCCACCTTTTGATAAGACATCTTGGATACCTTTTACACATGTGTCTAACAAGCTTCTATTATTAGCAATCATTCTCTTCAATATCTTGAACCTTTTAGTATCAAATTCATTTCTAACTTTGATCTCAACTGACTTTTCTAATGATTCAAAATGAGTATTTACAAAATTGATTAATCTTTTTAACTGATCAGAGGGAGTATCAGATGATTCCTTCACATGTGTAGGCATGATCTTCCCTAAGATACATGATGCAAGACTAAGAAGCTCATTGTCCTCCATATGTGACTTCAAGATTTCCTCTCTATCCTTAGCTTGCACAAGTGTTGCTAACTTTATCTTCTAGATAGGAGAGAGGGTTTCCAAATTGATGGACTCTTGGGTCAGTGTTGGATCATCAAAAATTTCCTTTTCCTTCTGAAGAAGGTCCTTGACATGCTCAGTAGTGTCTCTTACTTCAGTGATAGCACCAATCTCTTCAGTCTCAACCTTAACCTCCTTTGGATCTTCAATATCAACTAGAACTTGGTTTTCTGCAGATGGCACAATGTCCATAGGTTAATCTGGAGCATCCTCAATCTCATTACTTTTACGTGTCTCCTCTTCACCCTTATTCAACTCATCTTGTTGCTTGTCTTTATCTATATCTTCTTTTTTCTGGAATAGAGGTAGTATTCAAATTAGCATGATCAACTTTTGGTTGATCATTTTGCATTTCCAAAATTGATGATACAACATCATATTGATTCTGCTCCAAAATTGGTTTCAAATTTTTATCAGTATCCTTCATTACCTCATCTATCTCTCTGATCATGATCTTATTGATCCTTGTTTTGCTTCTAAACTACCTTTGGTCTTCCTTAAGTATTCTCTTTATTTTTGTTACTTCTATTACTGAATATATATTAACTATTACATATTCTTTTGAGCCTTTCATCTTCTACCTTTGCAGTATTTCTCCTCATTTTCAAAATGTAATATAAGCTTTTTGGGGTTTTTGACATTATTTCTACAAGAACTCTATTGAAAATATTCAAATATTTAACTATGGATTCTTCTATGGTTCTCTTCTCGGTATCATCAAATTTGTCATAATACACAAAAAGAGGCTTCAAATTTCCATGCTTAGTCATAGCATCAACAACCTCATCTATTGACATAGGAGGCTTGATAGATAATTTTACCTTTTTTCTTGCCTTTTCCTCTCCGAATGGCTTGTCCTTAGAGACTTTTGTGGCTTTGGTTCCCTTGGTCTTCATTTTCTTTACCTCTTCATTAGACTCAGTCTCCTCATCATCCTTCACAATGACACATACCTTTGTTCTCTTCTCATTCCTCCTCTTCTCACCCTTTCCAGACGGCTTGACTGGAGATTTTGTTGATTTGGCAGAACCGGATGAGGGTACAGGGCTCCTTGTTGGTTTAGGATTGGGTGCATAGACTTCCAATTTAGCCTTCTTCTCCTTGGTAGGCTCCTTTGTCAGTAGTATGTTCCTTTTCCTTTCATCCCAGACAACTTCCTTGGTGATCCCAATGCTCTCTACATATGCTTCTACTTCCTTTCTTACCTTCCTCGCTAATTCCAGTTTCTTGAATTGACTATGAAATTTTAGGCTCTTCTCAACATAAGGGGTGAATCTATCCTTTGAAGTATCTACCAGCTTGCTCAAGAGATATTGTGCATATAGCTCAAGAATTTTCTCATCCACCTCATACCCCATGGGAATGATCCAAGATGTTTTGGGTTCCACTGCCTCCATTAGGCATTGATTAGTATCTACCATGAAGCAAATTGTGTCTTCATACTTCTCAACTATAGACTTAGGGATTGTCTCCCTTTCCTTCATTGTTCTCTAAAAATTCTTGAAGTAACCCCAAAGAGCAGTCTTCTGAGTTTTGCTATCTCCAAGGTTGTATAGAAGATCTCTGATTTGAATTGCTACCGGTCTATCATATGCCTATTGGACATGAGACCTATTCCCAGAACTTCATTCATGAACAAAATGAGAAAACACAGGATTAGGGTTCCATATTTGAATGGTTGCTTCTTGTCTTGTTTGATCTTGGCTAGGTTCTTCATCAGCTCACTCCAGAGAAATGCACACAAGTCATATTTCTTGTTCTCCTTAATCATCTCATAGGAAACATAGATAGCAATTCTAGATATAGAATTTTCCCTATTGAAACTATAGATTTTGTAACCTATTACCATGGAAAAAAACTTGACATCATGGTCCAAAATGTCATTGATTGTCATAGCTCCTTTGTCAAATTTTGATCCGGTTGCGTTTGTAACCATTTGTCTCTTCACCTTACTTTAGAGTGGGAAGATCACTGGTTGAACATAGACCAGTTATGACCTTGATTGTATTCTCGGTGATCTTAAATGGCTTGTTTATCCATATAAATTCATCATGCATCCTGTTGAGCACATACTAGACCCACTCGTGTTAATTCAACAAAGGGAATGTAATAAACTATAGAAAATTCTTCTCTTCAAGAATTTTGAATTCAATTTTGAGCATGAACTTCTCATCTAACAATTGATTATTGTAAATATTTAGCAAGTGAGAGCTTCCTAACTCCTCAAGGTTGCAATGAGAGTAAACACTAATGCCCTCGATATGAAAAACACCATATGGGACTGATGAAAATGCACTTTTCGGGTCATCTTCAACATAAATAAATTGATGTTTCTTGAAATTGGGTCAAGATTTATCGATAATATAAACAACCAAAGGTGTCACCATACCAGAAGTAGCCATTTCATAATTTCAAAACTTGAAAAGTTTCACCGACAAATACCTTTTTTCACTGGATTAGGATTTCATATGGGAAATCTTCTTGTGACTTTGATCTTTTGGGAATTCTACTTGCAAAGTGCTCTATATTTCTTCTCTTGGAATGCAAAGTGATAAATGAAATGGTTCTGTCACCTTTTATCATCCGCATACCTAAATTTTTGGTGTAATAAATGCACTTTTCCCTAGTCTTCTGGATACTCAGCTTTTCCAGACTACTTCACCAAATTAATCTTTGGATATTCATTGGAGCTCGAATTGTTCCAGATAACACCATAATTTATTTGCAATACCCTAACATAGCATCTACCAACTTGTAGGATTTAGGTATCACCTACTACAGGGGGTGCATAAGATCTTCATGAAAACTCCCCCTAGGCCAGAGGCCTTAGCTCAATTCCCAGAGGAATTTCCAACAAAAAAATTTGGTGCAGACCTATTTCCAGCATCTGAATCATTCTTCCTTACCCATGTCTTCACATTTGATCTTTGATCTCATCTACATTTTCTTTTCCTTTCTCATCTTCTTGCATATTCTTATTCTTGTCTTCCAGACCCTTCCTATTCACATTTCTGCTTTTGTAGTATCTTGCAATGTGATCGGATTTGTTGCAATTGTAACACACAATATTTCCTTGTCTAAGATAGAAATATATCTGATTTACTCTTGATCTTCACTGGTTATAAATGTGTCTGAACCTACCACATGCATAACATCTAACATTTCTTCTATTTGGAAAGTTATTCATCACATTTTTTCTTTCACTTGACTTATGACCATACTTATCGCATTTGAAACATTGACCAGAGAAGGATGGACCATTTTGATTCAATCTATTTCCACACTGAATAACTTTATGACCAAATTTATTGCAAACAAAACAATTACCATATAATTTTTTACCAATAGGTTGTCTTACTATAGACCTAGGTTTTTTCTTCTGATTTGATGACTTAGGATGGCTTTGACCAGATTCAAAGCTTTCACCTTTCTCAAATCCAAGACCTCTTATGTCATCTGCATCTTTCTCACTTTCGAGCATCTCATTAATTTTGGCTGCACTGATCTTTAACTTCTCCTTGTATTCATTTTCGGATTCAAGATCATATCTAAGAAGAAAAATTTTCTATCCAAGTTCTTCTTTGGTTTTGTGAAAATCGTGCTCTAATTGACCAATCTCACAACCAAGTTTGTTGCATTTATCAGATATTTCTTTCAAGGATTGATTAAGATTCTCTTCATTCTTCTTACTTCCCTAAATCTCCTTGGTCAATTTCATCATTATAGATTCCATCTCATGCTTCAGGGTTGCATTCTCTCCTACAATCTTCTCACATTCCTTTGTCTTCTCTTTCAAGGTCTGACTTAGGTGGTCATTATCCATGATTTTTCTTTCTTTCTATTTTAGCTGATCAACAAGCTCCTTTATCTTCTCTCTAGATCTGTTCAATTGCTCTTTCAATGACTGAATCAAGGTTTCAACATCTCTAAGATTCTCTTGTAGTTACCGAACTTCAATTTTGGACTGATCAAGATCATCAAGTGCAACTAAAAGTTGTTTTTGAATACTACTGGAATTCATTGAAACACCTTCCTAGATCCTCCTAAAGTTGTGAAACTTCTTCCAAGGAACTAGGATCTGATACCAATTGTTGGAATCAAGGAACACTACGAGGGGGGTGAATCAGTGTTTTGCAAATTTTACTCTTATTATAATCTCTCAACCACTTAATGCATTTGAACAAAGGAAAGATGCAATTTAACATAAAGAAAAGAACCACAACAACACCATAACACAAGGAATTTTATACGTAGAAAGCCAGTTAAGAGAAAAACCATGGTGGGGATAAACCCACAAGATAATTATACTGTTAGAAGTATTACAAGGGAATGCACATGCATTCAAGCACACTCCCCAGAGCTCACTACTCAATTTACAAAGCAAGTAGGGCTATAACCCTTGGGAAGGCTCTTTGCCTTGCAAATAATTATAAAGATCACAAGAGTGAAATTAACTAATGAATAGAATCTATCAATGCCAAATTATAGTTATGGTTAAGCTCATTATACATACTGCACATAGTTCAACTCATACTGCTTAGTTCCATTATTCTATTATAATCCGGAACACAAATCTCAAACTTGCACACATGAAACTACACACAAATAATCACTAACATACTTTCCATATCCAAAATGATCATCCACATTGATCTTATATATCTGCAACATCAAATCATCCATCTCTAGTCATCTCAGTCATATTTTCTAAATTTGTATGATTCATTGGCTGAATTGGAACTGAAATGCTTATGCAGACCAAAAGTAATTGTCCACACACTTCCTAAATGTCAGCTAAGCATCCTCAAACACAAAAACCAAAACCAAAACAACTAAATCAATTTCACACAATGATCAACTATACAATTTGGCCATATTATACTATTTAACGCAAAAATTGATATACTGGATCTACTAACTTGCTTAATAATCATCATCAGAAGCTAAGATCATGGAATAAGGTACTCTAGGCCTCTATCAAGCTTCTCTTAGCCCTGCAACACAAATTATTTAACAGGAATGAAATACCAACCAAAATGTCGACCTCTGTTGGATGCCCTGTTCTAACTCACCGAACTTAACCAAGTCTTCAAATTGACTTCCGATATAGGAAAATCATGGACTGCGGATAGAATCTTTTACTAGAGTTGCCATCAATGACGACATCTGATGCCTTGTGCAGTGTCTCTTGCCGACAATAAATTCTCCTGCTACAAATCCAACTCCCATTGCCCATTTGTTTCATCTAGTTGCTCTCTCAAGTTTGGCATCATATATTTTATATCTATAACTTCCACTCTTTCATCATTCTAGATTTGATTGGGCCAAGAAGGTTTATCACGGGGGAGGATAGCAAGCAATAGGATAAAAACCAACTTATTGTTGGAGAAAAGTTGTTTGGGTTGAAACTAGTATCAGTCCTAGTCTGATCTTGTTGGTAAGAAGGGGAAAAACAACTTGCATTTTCATAAAATAGAAGGGGATAGAAGGTATACCCTTTCTATGTATTCATGATAAAGCATTTGGAAGAGATTGAACATTTTTAATGAAATTCTTAAAAGAGAAAAAATATCTATTCAACTAGAGACAAATAGCATACCATCAAATTTTCCAACTTGATAGTAGAGTCACCAGGTACTTAAAATATGCCTCTCCAAGGATGAATATACTGAAGAACACATCAAATATTTAGCTTGATGAATGATGGGTCCCATCGAGTATGCCAAAAACTATTGTCACAAAATTTTGCATCCTTGTTGAACACTAATTCCCAACAACCTTGTGACACATGGAAACAACCTCCAAATGTGGGACTTGACAAGTGAGGTTGAGTCTCTAGAGAAGGTTGGATTCCTTTCTAATCATGATGCAGTATTGATCCAATCCAACACCTATAAAACTTACTCCTAAACCTATTATAACCACTTGCAGAGGAAAAGGGGGAAAGAATGCTAAAAAATGAAAGAGGTGATGCACCAAGATCAAAATTGGTCTTCCCTTGCCTATGATTGCACAAAGAATCAATAGTAACTACCCAAAGCATATAGAAATCTCTAACTTTACCACTCTCCTAAAGATTCATATGAAGGTTACAATTAATAAGGTGTTAAAAGGAAATAACATTCACAATGTAACATCTATGAGCTAATTAACACAATCACACAATCTAGAAATAAGGAAAGAATTCAGATACAAAGGCATATCAATCTTACATAAGATATTTGACTAAATAAGGTAAATTAAGTAGCTTTATTAATGCAAGGCAAGGAAAAATTACAGATATAGAAAAACATGAATTCTAAGAATAAAAGGGAGAAGAAACACAAAAACATGTTATAAATTTTCCTTTATAGCTCAGGCATAGCTATGATTGAGTATTAAACTCAGATTCCTTAACTAGAAAGGGTTAGGTTACAATAGGAGTAGAAGATATAGATGAGATGGAAGATCTGATTGTTGTGTGTTGGAGTAGATCCTTAAGATGGGAAAATCATCATTGTAGATGAAAAGGGCATGAATGTAGGTGGCTCTGCACTTAGACGACATCAAAATACGCTTTGACAGACCAAAATATCAAATATGAGCAATAAATGGGCATGGGAAACATCAAGAAGCATTTGCAGAGCCACAATAGAGTAATGGAAATCATCTTGCATCGATTGGAAGTGGTTGGAGTGCAATAAGATCAAATCTAGCCTATCGACGATGTCAAATTTTTTTTTACCATCAAGTCAACAATTCTGTTGATTTTATTACAATAGTAGGATTACAAGAAGGTGACCATGCATAATAATCATAGGGTGTGCTTGTTTAACCATGGGAAATGATTTAGATCATTGTTTCCCTCCCTATAATAGATGATATAATGCTATCGTCTACCCCGAGCACAAAATTATGTCCCTAATATATATATATTTCAAATACAAATAGCAAGATGTTTTTACAATGATCAAGTACAAAGGCCAATGTGAATCACTTCACTCCTTGAAGTTATATGTTCATATCAATTTACAATGTACAACTATATATGTAGTTTGAACTGCATTAATGTCTCCAACCTATGAAGAATGTGTTTGATCAGCCAAGTAGTGTATTCACTCTCCAAAGGAATGATTTCGCTGAAGATGATTGAATTCAATCTGCAATATATATGAAGGTACATCTTCTATCTATATGTTCCTAACTGAAGATACAGATCACAAAATGAGAATGTGTGCCTGAAGATGAGATCAATTTCTTTGCACAAAATTGTTCATGAACTAGTTAGATGATAATCCTATTTGTTGATAGTCTGATCTGCATATGATAACAATGTCGGATCTTTATGGGGAGAGCATGATTTGTTGTATATTAATTGATACATGGAGGAGATGGATAACCAATCCATATACCCATGTGTGGGTGTCTTCAAACAACACATCCACACCAAACAAAATGGCTCTAATGGTATGATGAAAGAATAAGTATCTGGTTAACTACTGAGAGGGGGGGTGAATTGGTAGATAGAAAAACTGATACAAACTCACTAGTACATTTGGGCCTAATTTCAAAAGGACAATTTTTGGTAGTCCGACTACACCACGTCGAACTTTCGACCAATTTAACCATCAAAAAATCATCATCGGTCTTCCCGACGATGCCATTTTTCGTTGTAATTCTGACAACATTATGAACTCTTCCGACAATAGCTATATTTGCTCCCCCAGCCAAAATTTTTGACGAATTACGGTCGGAACTCCATCAGATGCTATGTTTTCTCCTTGATGACCACCCAAAAAGGAAGTGATGTTAGATATACAACATCCTTGTTGGATGTTTCTTTAGTTGTTGTCAGAATTCTAACGGTATCAGATGATGTGGGTCAGATGGCTTTGTCATCGATGCATGAAAGCATTGAATGAGTTCTACTTTTAAAAATTGCATAAAACATTTTTTTTTTATTTGATTCAGTGTTATTTGCAAAAATGGTTATCAATGATGTTTCCTTTCTCCAAGAATTGTCTAGGATCTTCCCGTCAGATAATATGTAACATCCAATGACTAAATCTTTTCTTCACAAATGCTTATTTTATTTAATTATCATCTAAGCATGAATTATAATTTATATCTGTGTGGAAGCAGAAGATACAAGTTGAAGACTCATGTGCAAGTAAATTTTGTAAAAGAAAGCAAGCAGACATTATCTTGAATGACATGGAAACAAGCTCATTGGCTACCAAGAAGAGAGCAATTAGAGAAAAGTAGAGGAAAGTGTTAAAGGGTGATAAATAAATAGAGAGTATGCAATACAAACAAACAACGTCTTGAGTGTGTGATGTGATGTCTCTAATTTATGTCCGAAGGGACTAACTATTAGGATTCCCAAAGATACTGAAAGGGGGGGGGGTGAATTAGTATCTAACCGGTTTACGAATTTACTTGATTTAAAACATGTAAAGCATATCAATACTGTGTACCGGTAAACCAAAAATAATGCAGTAAACAAGAAAAACAACAACCACATGAGAAGCACACCATAATATAGTATTTTAGCGAGGAAACCCGGTGTGGGAAAAACCTTGGTGGGATTTGTGACCCACAATATTCACTTACTGGCCAATAAGGGAATATTACTTTTTACAATAGGGGCCTGCACATGCAGGAAGACCGAGTGCCTAGTGTAGACGTATAAAAATGACCATTTTCCTAAATGAATATTTTATGTTCATTTCGCTATTTAATTAAATCCAATTTAATTAAATTATCCACATTCCTCTATTTAATTAAGTAAATTACTGAATTTATTTAAATTAAATTCACTAGGCCTCTTTTTACCATTTAATGGATAAATTCAATTTATTCAATTAAAACCCCTATCCACTTTTTAATTAAATTCAAATTTAATTAAAATAGTTATCCTAAATTAAATAAATCTAATTTATTTAATTGCAACCAAATTGAATGAAATTCATTAAATTCAATTAAATCATATTATCCCTCCATTCACTTGCAAAATCCTACATCTCCCACTTGCTTCCTAAACCCTATTCGTAACCCCCCTTCTAGACTCTTCTAATCGCTTCTAATTAGCCTAACCCATCTCCTAAACTTTGTCACATCCCTAAGAAAAGGGAAGTCACTTCTCAAACCCTTAAAGTCTTTGATCACCATTAAAGGCTTCAAGTCTTCAACCACTTAATTTTCCAAGTCTCCCAAACCATTAATGGTTAACTCAACCCTCCAGCATGATTAAAGAATTTCCCTAAACTCAACCTCCATGTAACCCAAGGGTCTCATCAAGCATTCATTGCTTTGACCATGGTTATCCCTTAATCATTTGCACAAGAGTTTATCCTTGGATTAAAACTTAATCCAATGGGTAATCTTAACTTAAGCTTGACCCTTACCCCCTAAGATAACCATGAGGTCTTCTCAGGCATTTAATGTCTCCAACCCTTCTCTCAACCCAACCCTATGTTGACATTTGTCACCATTTCATTGGTGTCAATTACAAACATGAATTCCCAACTTTCAAACTTGACCCTTGATTAAACCTTTCAATCTTGGCCATCCATTGCCCTATTTTTTCTATAAATAGAGCTCTCCATCCCTCCATTTCATATCCAAGTTTTTAGTATCATACTTATGCTCAAATACATTCAAGCTTTCACATTTCATATATGCTCATCATTTAGCCTCTCTTTTAACTAGGAATTAGTCTAAATATGCATGTTTAGAAGTGTATTCCTTATCATTTAACTTAAATCATGAACTAATATAGTATGCTAGGATAGTCTTGTTTATTAACCTTGTTATCTTATAGCTAGTTTATTGCATTTATAGGATCATGCATAGCTTAGGATGCATCTCATATTAAAATCAACAAAAGCATCCCTCATTCTTGCATTTGTCATCCCTAAACCATTTTGCTTAGTGATCTGAGAGCAAAAACATTAGTTTGAGGGATAGTGCAAGATAGAGAACCATGGAACCATCCTTGGGAAGCTGAGTCATACTTCATGACTCCATAGCTTGCACCAAGAAGTCCTGTGGGTGTGTGGACAAATCTCCCTAGAGCTCCATTTTTCACATTTTTAGTTCTATCGACCCACTTTTCTCGCATACATGTCTGGCGCCCACCGTGGGGCATTACCCCATATATCAAATCGGTTTTCAAATATAACCACCTTTGCAAGTCCGTGGGAAACAAGAATCAGCGTGTGGGAAGCATTCCCTAGCGCATTTGGTCAACAGCCTGGTGCATCCGGTTCACTGTTCAGCGCGTTGGGTCCATCATCTAGCGCGTCAAGTCTGTTTATTAGCGCATCATAATACTAAATTTTTTTCTGTAGGTCTCGGTGCGGGAGAAAAATAGAGCAGCTCTTTTGGAACACATAGTAGTGCATCCTGAAAATAGTGTAGCGCATCACTGATTTCTTTTAGCGCATTGTTGATATTGTGTAGCGTGAATAGTTTGTCCTATAGCGTATTGAAAAGAAGACAGAAATAAAAAATTTAAAATCTGTAACCGGGAGTAAAAAAGTAAACTTCTTGAAATCCACCAATCATCTAACATTTTCAACTTGTTTTCTTGCAGGATTCTAACAAATTTGTTGCAGATGGGAGCTTAGTTTTAAAATATTAAGATAGTTAGGATTTTCACTAACTTATTTAAGTTAGTTTAAAATTTTGAACTTCTTTTATTCTAAAAATTGAACTCACTTGTTTCCTTTGGGCTGTAAAAAGAACCACAAATCAGAACATTTTTGGTTTCATAGGGGAAAACTTATTTTTTGGGGCTTTAAAAAGAACAATACAAACCTTCCTTTTTGCAAAAGTATCTATAAAAAAGAACCTCACCATCTTTTGGTGTATAAAATGATTCATGTCAAATTTTTGCAAAGGAAAGAACCTCACTCATGAAGTTTTTTTTACAATCAAAAGAGGGAAGTTATTCCCCTTTTCCGATTTTCTTTTGTTGACCACATCAAAATTTTTGCTTTGTTGACCAGGTTCTTTTGCTAGATTAGATAATCATTGCTTTGGGAAAATAAAATAAACACCATGCTTTTTGGAGCAACATCTCTAAGTAGAAATTAGCAAATCACTGAATTGAAAGGTAAAAAGAACTTTGTTTGCCTTGTCTCGAAAGTGGAAGGAATATGCTCTCCCCTTAACTGGGTGATCAAAAATCTAGACCACTCTTAAAAATCTTTCTTTACCTCAAGCAATAAATCCTTTAGCAAGCCTTCCTTCCCAAGGAGTTGGAATCAACTCTTAAAGCCATTTATGGTTGGTGTGAAGGGAACGACCTAAGTGGGAAACAGCTTTGATGCCAAGTGTTCCAACCTACTATAATCAATAGTGGAAAGTGACGAAAGTCCTTTTCAATGGTTGCGCGCAACGATTAGCCTTCCCCTAGTATCCTTGAGATATGTAAAGCCTTTGTTCTAAAGGTTGGGAAGCCTCCCGAGGGAGTTTATCACTGACGGCTGAACAGGAAGCCTGATTACGAACCATAGAAATAGAAACCTTGAGCCGAGTCAGTAACCAGAAATTTATAACATAATAGTGCAAGGGTGGGGAAGAATCCACCCCCAAGATTACTCACCATATATCTCCCAAGATAACTACTCAATTATGAAGCAATTCACTTTGAGTTAATTTCTGGCAAAAGGCAAAAAAATGGGCGCCCTCTAGGGGGTGACACGACTAATTGAACTGACGGAGTATCGAGACTAGTGGGCTATGATGTTATTTATGACCTTTGAATAAAGAGTCTTCTTGATGTGTATAATTTGTATCCAAACCTGTTAAAACATTGGGGATTCGAACACATCCTCGCAAAACATACACTTTTTGTTAGATTAGGCAAAAATGGTTATCTTCTTTGTGCTGTGCTTACATTTACTACTTTAGAAAAATCATCCATCAAGGCTAAAAAACTCACAATCAAATCCAAAAATTCTAAAGAAACAAACCAAATGAAAAATTAGGGCAAATTAGCGTGTGGGAACAACTCCTTAGTGCGTAGGGTACTTCTGTTAGCGCATTTAAGCATCAAGTTAGCACGTCTGGTCAAAACAGTAGCGTTTTATCCAAATTCCAAAATAGTGTTAAACAATTAGCACAGCGGGAAAACAGTCTAGTGCATTGAAGCATCAGCTTAGTGCATGGGAGCCAAACTTTAGTGCTTAAAGTTTAACAATTAGTGCATCACAGACCCATACTAGCGCATAGCTTTTCAAAACAGGCAGAAAAAAAAAATTTAGCAGTCAAAACTTTAGCGCGTCTCTAGGGACAGCTTAGCGCATGTGGTCATTCTTTTAGCACGTGAAGTAAAATTGCTAGCGCATCATGTCTCTGTTTTAGCACATGACCAAAAACAAAAGGACAGGGGGCAAAATAGTGAGGAATTTTGAAAATTTTGAAAATATCTTTGGAAGCCTCTTTTCATTAACAATATTTTTTCATCAAAACAAAGTAGCAAAAACAAAGCTATAAAAACTATTTCTTGAGCAAAGTTTGTGTCAAACCAACATTGTAAAAATCCAAAACTGATCGCACGATAAAATATATCTATCCTATCAAAATCGGGAAACATCATCACAAGTATCAAAAGGATCCTTTATCATCTCATAGATTTTATCTCAAAAACACTTGTTTAAAACCTCGGGTTGTCAAAACAAGTTTCCATATCGAGAGACTTTATCCGTATCATTTGACATGCTTTGTCGTGAAGGAACATCTAAACCTTCACTTTGATAAAGTAAAAACTTGAATTTTCAAAAAAAGATCAACTGAATCCAAATCAAATTGAAGGAAAACATTGATCACTTGTGCATGACTAATCCCCATATTTTGAGAAGAAAGAATATTTATCGTAACATCACGTTGAAGAAACAACAACCAAGTTTTTCCAAATTTATCAAAAGAAATAAATTTTTATACACCAATTGTCAACTTTTCAAATCTCACCAAACATTTCTTCATCACGTTCAATGCTATATTGAGAACAATTCCAATGAATTTGACAAAGAGCCTTTGAAAACTAGAGCATTTTGTCAAAAATCTACATTCAGTCAACAAATTAATCGTAGAGGAAAGATCAATCTAGCCTTCTTTCTCGACAAGTGCATCACCTACGACTTCCCAAGGTTACCACCCCCAACTCCCGAATACTTCTAAAAATGCCTGTCACTTGCTCTCAACAAAACAAACAAAGTGAAGCAACACCAGAATCAAGCATGAATCGAAGGTTATCTAATCCATTTGAAGGACCACATCTAGAAGAACCTGAGATCACAAAACAACTCCTTCAAGAATGCCAAGAAAGTGCTTCCTTTCAAAAACTTGTGGAAAGACTTATGGAAAATGAAAAAGAAAAATATCTACTCATGCTCACGAGTAAAGGCGTTAAACATCCAGAAGATTTAGACACAAACATCTTTAGAACCGGATCTTGACAATATGCATATCAAGAACAACAAAGAGAAGAGGAAACCCATGACCCTGAGCAAAACATACATGAGCAACACATTCCAGATCAATGTATACCAGAAATGCATATACCCGAGCTAGACACTCTAGAACAAAATATACCGTTCCACACACCTTTTCAACTGAGGACTAATATAAGGGAAGAACTCTTCCCTCAGCAAAACAATGCACCTTTGGTTTCCCTTACTTAACAAATGCAAATGTTACAAAGACAAATGCAAGACATGCAACAAGGGACAACAGTACTCTATTCACTAAATGAAATTTGTCCTTATCCATTTGACAGAAGATTGAACATGGTGCCCTTTCCTCCAAACTCAGACATTCCAAAATTTGACAAATACGATGGAAAAACTGATCCCCATGATCATGTTTGAGAATTCTGCACAATGAGTCTTGAATTCACTCATGATGACATCTATCTAATGAGGTTATTCCCAAGAAGCTTAGGAGGACAAACAATGGAATGGTTATCCAAGATCACACCTCCTGTCAGATCATTTGATGAACTAGTCAATAAGTTTATAACACAATATTCATATAACATTCAACATGCTATCACCATGCTAGATGTCTGCAATACCAAACAGAAGAACAACGAAACATTCATGATATTCCTTCAACATTGGCGACATATGGTTTCACGATATCCTAGAGATATTCCTGAAAAGGAGAAAATGGAAATTTTCATTGATAACTTGAATAGTGAGATGAGTTATAGACTCAAACTCCAATGCATACCGTCTTTTGCTAAACTAATTGAAAATGACATTCAAGTAGAAGAAGCATGTGTCAAGAAAGGAACGCTCAAATTCTTCAAAGAAGGAACAGGTTCATCAAGCTACAATAATCAAAACTTAGACAAATCTAGATTCTAGACCAAGAATAAGAACAATGGAAATGAAGGAGGCAATGAATCAAATGATCCAAAATCTAAACAACCTGTGCTCACATTATCAGGAAATCCTCAAGCTACAAAAAATCCTAAAGGTGTTAACCCAGACACTAACACAAACACACTGAATACCAATCAAGGTCAAAACCACACCAACAATACTCAGAACAATCCCACAAATCAAGGACCTAATAATAATTCATGAGGTAACACCAACACTTATCAAAAATGCATCTACACACCATTGGGTCAATCACTGGAGTCAACATTCAGAAAACTCCTGGCAAACAAGATTATCTCTTTGCCTGCAACCAACAACTATGAACCACAAGTCAAACCACCTTGGTGGAATGACTCGCACTTTTGTGATTTCCATCGCAATAAAGGCTACCAAACAAATGATTGTATGACATTGAAAAATATTGTTCAAGACATGATTGATAGAGGTGATTTAATAGTAGATGGTCTCAAGACAAATGGTGACCATGGGGCTTTCAAAAATCCTCTTCCAAACTACAACAAAGATGGAGCTTCAACTTCAAATGATACCCATGGAGCACGTATTAATCATGTTTACAATAACACCATCAATCATATATCAGGTGTAGACAATCATGTAAACATCATCACAATCCAAGACCAACATAATCATGAATCAATCAATGTAACAACTAGGGCTCAAAAATATGTCTTGAAGGGACATACGTCAACAACAAACACTACACCCAAAATCCAATATGATTTAGTCAGCCAACTACACAAAACTCCCGCTTAAATATCCATACTAGAGTTGCTAAAACTTTTGCCAAAACATAGACATATTGGAACAACCATTGTTGGAAACAAGTGTACCTCAAGATTTGGATGCTAACAAATTCCAAGCCATGGTTGCTCATATGACAGGACCTCATAATCTCACTTTTTCTGAACATGATAACACCTCATTGAGCCATCCACATAATACTCCTCTCCATATTTAAGTAATAGTCTATAAAAACAGAGTTAAGAGGGTATTAATAGATGGAGGAGCTGGACTTAATATATGTACCTTAAAGCTTATCCGTGCATTAGGCTTCTCAGAAGAGTTTATTGATCCACGTAAAAAGATTACAATAAAGGCATACGATGATGAGGAAAGATCATCTAAAGGAACCGTGATGTTACCCATTCAAGTGGGACCAGTGCAAAAGGATACTATGTGTCAAGTTTTAGACATAGATCTCACCTACAATATATTACTAGGTCGACCTTGGATACATGAAATGCAAGCAGTGCCTTCTACGTATCACCAGTGTGTCAAATTTCCTTACAATGAACAAGAAATCTATATATCTACTGATCACAATCCATTTCAACATTGTAATGCAATGGGGGCAGCTCAAGATAGTTTGGTTCCCCATAATCGGGAAAAATAGAGATCGTCAACATCAGATCTACAGAAGGCAAAGTCTAAATCATTACCCAGAGATTTCAAGCAGAAAATGCAAATCAGAGAACAAGGTATGGGTGAATACTCTTTAGAACCCATGTGTTTGGCCAAATTACCAACATCACCTAGATCTCATGGATTACCCACTACATCAACACATCAGGTAACTCAGCCCATCACCAAATTTGATGGTAACTTCATCCAACTAGGAACTCTAACACATGAATCAGAAGATAAGAACATTCTTAGCTGGTTGTACAAAGATGAGAAAGAAGATAATAGAGCAGCTGCTCTGGACATAGTTCTACCAACACACCTATATGGAAAGGGCTACTTAATCATGCAACAAATGGGATATGATGGTAAAGGACCTATTGGAAAACACAAAGAAGGAGTCATTGAACCCATAGATCTTCCTTCACAGCCCAGTAGAAACAAAGCAGGATTGGGTTGTAAACTCACTTTCCTATTAAGGAAGACACCACACATAACTCCAAAACCTCAATGGAAAGAAAAGAAGAAGTACAAAGAAGAATCCTGGCAAGAAGCACTATTTGAGTCAGCAGAAACAATCCGCAAGGCACGTGAACGCCATGAATAGAAACAACATCAGGGAAAGCTTCTTAGTCACAAAAGGGCCATATCTACAGCAGTAGCTCATATTCAAAAACCAATAGAATCATCTCCTGATACCATTATTTCTCCCCAAGGAGGCATAGTCTATGAGCAAATGCAAAAGGTAGAAGCAGGATCCGACACCAAATCAGCAAAAACTATCAAACTAGTATCCAACATCAAAGAACTATTTTCACCCTACAACATACCTGTTTACAGCACTGATAGAATCTGGGATGATGCCTCAAAGATTGATTCAAATGAATATGAATGGGGTAGCTGCTCAAATGCTACTGGAGATATCACTGACAATAATAGCTCCATATCCCTTTCCCAAGGAGAGCGTAACGCAGAAAATAGACCTCTTGAATTTGGACCACAGAATATCTATGACACCAAGGAAAGCGAACAGAAACATTATGAACAAGTCTATATGGAAGATGATACCATCAAAGACCTTGATGAAACCCTTGACTTCTTTGAAACCAAGACCAATCATGATGAAACCTCTGTCTTGACACTTACAGTAGCAGAACTTGATCCATCGAATGATTCTTTACCACTTGTCTTTCCCGACCTCATTGACTGGGACGAACCTGAAATACATAATATACCAATTTTCCCAGATGATGAATCCATTATCCACTACCTATGTACCATTAGCTTGGAAATAGGCTCTACCAGTGAACGAAGTAATGATGTTTGCAAAATAGGGAGTGCCAAGTCTCTCAGTCACAAAAATGAACCAAATAAAAGATCTAATGCTGAAAACTAGTCAATGGCATCTCTAGATCACAAAAAAGTAAAAATAAAGGATGCATCTGAAGGTGAAAACCTTTCTAAGGAACCTAAGGATGGGAGACTTGACACTCTTCCTAAACATTTTCATGAGTGATCGCCCATATTGATTGAACCCACTCAATCAATCAACATTGGTACTACAGAAGCAGTTAAGAACATACACTTGGTAGAATCTCTTACAGAGGAAGAAAGATTAGCTTTTATCACCTTTTTTAAGGAAAACCAAATCAACTTTGCTTGGTCATATGCAGATATGCCCAGAATTGATCCACATTTAATCATGCATCACTTATCCATCTCTCCAGGAGTTAAACCAATCAAGCAAAAACTATGAAAGATGAATGCACAGGTGGCACTCATGGTTAAGGCTGAACTAAAGAAATTATTAGATGTCGGATTCATCCGACCTATCGATTATGCAGAATGGATCTCCAACTTAGTACCAGTATCAGAATATGCACTGACTTCAGAGATGTCAACAAAGCCTGTCCGAAGGATAACTTTGCTTTGCCCAGTATCGACATAATTGTAGACCTCATAGCAAGCCATGTAATTCTCTCACTAATGGATGGTTTCTCAGGCTATAATCAAATAAAAATAGCTCCAGAAGATCAAGATAGAACAGCATTCACCTATCCTTGGGGAACATACTATTGGAATGTTATGGCTTTTGGCCTAAAGAATGCAGGAGCTACTTATCAATGAGAAATGACAACAATCTTTCATGACATGATGCATACCTTCATGGAAGACTATGTGGATGATTTACTAGCTAAATCTTTCACCAGAGTAGAACACCTAGGCATCCTAACAAAGATTTTTGATCGATTGGAGAAGTTCCAAGTCAGGCTCAACCCTAAGAAGTGTGTCTTCGGGGTTACATCAAGCAAGTTACTAGGCTACATAGTCTCAACTAAGGGTATTGAAGTGGATCCAGTAAAGGTACAAGCCATCATGGAGATGCCACCACCAAAGAATATCAGTCAGCTCAGGTCTCTACAAGGATGACTTCAATCAATCAGGTGATTCATCGCTCAACTCGCAGACAAAATTTTACCATTCAATCACTTGCTACATAAGAATGTACCCTTCAGATGGGAAGCCAAATGTGTAGAATCTTTCTATCAAATCAAGCAATATCTAATGAACCCACCAGTTCTAGTACCACCAATAGAAGGGAAGCCACTTATTCTCTACATTTCAACAACAGATATATCACTGGGGGCATTGTTAGCACAAGAAGATCAACAAGGAAAAGAATGAGCTATATATTACATCAGCAAGACATTAAATGACTATGAACTCAACTATACATTCATTGAGAAGGCTTGTCTAATGGTAGTCTTCACATCTCAAAAGTTTCAACATTATATGCTAGTGCACACAATCAAGCTAGTGGCAAAGATTGATCCTCTAAAATATCTACTCAGCAAGGCAGCTCTTACAAGCCGATTGGCTAAATGGGTCACGATCCTCAGTGAATTTGATATCCACTACACAAAATTATGAGCTATCAAAGGACAAGCAATTGCAGATCAATTGGCTGAAGCACCACTACCAGGAAAGCAAACCATGGAGATTGAATTTTCGGATAGGGACATTCTTGCCATTTCTACCAAACAATGGACCCTATACTTTGATGGATCCTACACACAACATGGTTCAGGTGTTGGCATTCTATTCATCACTCCTGAAGGGAACACCATACCAAGGTCACATAGGCTTATGTTTCCATGCACAAATAACGTTGTTGAATATGAGGCATTGGTTATAGGCATCAAGATGGTAGTCGAATGGAAAATCACAAAACTCAAAGTCTATGGCGACACAACTAGTTATCAATCAAATTAATGATGACTATTAGACGAAAGATGACAAGTTGCTACCCTACAATAGAATGGTGGATGACTTCAAACAATACTTTGTGCACATCACCTTCGAGCAAATACGAAGGTTGAACAATAGAGCAGCCGATGCAATGGCTAATATCACTTCACTACTACAAATTCCAGACCAACTGAGTCGTTACGAGTTTCTGGTAGAGAAATTGTTCTCCCCCACCTATGACCATTTTGAATCCTATGTTATCTATGCCTTAACTAGTTCTGACTCTCCATTATATGGATCGATATATGACTATCTCAAGAATGATGTCTTACCTATTGACCTATCTCGAAACCAAAAATGTAACTTTATTCGACAAGCCACCCGTTATACCCTTACTATTGATACTTTGTACCGTCGAGGTCTAGATGGTACTCTTCTTCATTGCCTTGATCGTAATGAATCTGATTCTGCTTTACATGAGCTTCACGAAGGTATCTGTGGTACACATTCAAGTGGTACTACTCTTGCTAAAAAGCTACTGAGAATGGGATATTACTGGCCAACAATGGAAAAGGACTCTTATCACTTTGCTAAGAAGTGTCCTAAATGCTAGATCCATGGCAATCTGATACATGCACTAGCATAGGAACTGCAGCCATTTACAACATCTTGGCCCCTTTGTTAGTGGGGCCTAGACTTGATAGGCAAAATTCATCCTTCATCTTCAAATGGACACAAGTTCAGTATAACTGAACAAAATACTTTACCAAATGGATAGAAGCAGTCCCCATGACCACAGTGATTGGAAAACAAATTGCCTCTTTTATCCTAAATTATCTGATCTGTAGATATGGTATTCCAAGCTCCATTATCACCGATAATGGATGATCATTCAAAAACCAAGATGTTTGAGAGCTATGTGTAAAATTCAAAATACAACATCGATTCTCTACACCTTACTACCCCCAGGGGAATGGTCAAGTAGAAGCATCCAACAAGACAATACTAAAAATCTTAAAGAAAACTATGAATGATGTAGGCAAAGATTGGCATGGCCAACTCAATCCAACACTTTGGGCATACAGAACCAACATCCATACACCTATAGGAGCAACACCATACTCATTGGTCTATGGATCAAAAGCAATTTTACCTTTGGAGGTAGAAATTCCATCTCTCAGAGTCTCTCTAAAATGCTTAATCCCAGATGAAGAGTATCGAGTTAACCGAATGCAAGAGCTTGAGCTTCTAGATGAAAGACGTTAGCATGCTTATACTCATCTCAAAGTATATCAGCAATGCATGTGCAGAAGCTACAATCACAAGGTCATTCCCAAAAATTTCAAAGTTGGTGACCTAGTCCTCAAGGAAAATCCTAGAAATCAACAAGATCGAGAAAAGAAAGGAAAATTTGAACCTAACTGGTTAGGTCCCTATGTCATCATATCAGTCTATGGATCAGGTTCTTATCAGCTAACAAATTTAAAAGGAGATGTGCTCGAAGAACCAACTAACAGAATTCACCTGAAGAAATACTATACTTGAGTAGTCTAATGGACGGAAAAAGTCAAAAACAATCAAAAAAATAAAATCAAGGAAAAGCAAACAAAAAGGAACAATAAAAACAACTGGTGAAAACCTGGCAAACAGGCACTATTGTGAGAGGACAACTCCTCTATCTATATCCGTATCCTTATCTCCACAGTAAAAATACTATCGGCCTTCGCCCGACACTTAACAAATATCCATTCAGGACATACTTAGTGTAGTCAGTATCCTGATTTATCCATCTATCCTTTCACCACACTTTACTGTGGCTTGGTAATCATTGTACATACCCGTATCGAGAGGTACACTTAGCTAGGGGCAAATAAACATCAAAACTTACAAACATGTTCAAACCATCAATACTATTTGCAAAACTTAGAGCATCATATCCAACAATCAAAACCTTACACAATCACAGAGAAAAACATCGATTGATAACAAAAGATTCCAAAGATACTATGATGGATGATTTTCTGAAGTAACAATGTTTACATTTTGCATGAAATCTTGACTATTTTTTCATTTTGAACTTTTTGAATTATTGGATTCTTAAAAATTTCTCAACAATGCTTCCAAGCAAGAGAAAAACAAGAAACTCCAGTGTTTTTCTTAGTCTTCTATCTGTGAGGTGATCATTTGTACTATGTAGATACTTGTCTCGAGACGTGATACAGTGAATATCATTGAAGATATGATTCCACTTTACGCATACAAATGGTTTAATCTTGTCTGTTTATATGCAATCCGCACTCTAGCCATCCTGGTTCAATTATACCTTGACGCTTGTGCTATCTTGCAAAATCAAATATCATGTAAATTTTTCTCAGGTCATTATGGTTCAATTATACCATTATGCTTGTATAAATTTTCAACATATCCAAAGACCAATCAAAGCTCAATGATGACATATATATCAAAAGCAAACAAAATGTTATCAGGATGACAAATGCAGAATGAGGATGCTCCAAAAATAATTAGTTGCATATCATTTTAAATCTTTCATTTAGTTACACATCTTTATCATTATCATACATCTCATTTTCAAGATACATCTCACATCATTATCATTATCATACATCTCATTTTCAAGATACATCTCAGATCATTATCATTATCATACATCTCATTGTCAAGATATATCTCACAACATATCAAATCAAACATCATAAATCATGTGCATCATATCATCTATCTAATCATTGCATCATCGTACAGTAAAGAAAGAACATATAGAACATGCATCCATAACACATCACATGATCAAAGCCAATGGTGTCGTCTATATATATATATGTCAAAAATGATAAAAAATGTACAAAATCTCTCATGCCTGTGCCTAGTACAAATAGAACAATGATCCACAAATACAATAGAGACGTAGTCTCTCAAGTATGACTATCTCCTGAGGGGGATGGTCTCACAGTTGATGTCCCAGCTCCTGGATCTCTAGGAGGATCCTGTCTCATGGGCCCCGTCATGCCTCTTCTCTCTGACTATGATCCAGTCTCTCAAGATCGACTCGATCTTGCCTGCACAAAGCTCTGCACTCTGCGCTCCCTAGGCATGACATCCTCATAATGGCATCAATAATACACTGCCTCCCTCACTCTTGAGGGCAGCTCTCTCATGATATTTCTCATAGGGCCCCCTGCTGCCGCTCTTTGAATACTCACTACAAGCTCCTCCACTCGACCACACTGCTCTATATCCGTATCACGCTCTAGGGTCAGCTGAGTAATCTGATGCTGCTGTGTCAATAACTGTGCCTACAACCACTATACTGTCAACTACAGAGTCCTGATCTGAGCATCCTCAACATGTGTCAGAACTCGAACCCATAGGGGCACTTGTGAAGGAGTACCCCCTATCCCTCTGCCTGTCCTAGGTGCTAGTGGAGGTAACTCATGAATCCTCCTCTACACTGGTGGCGGTAACTCATCAGTCCTCCTCCTCTGTGCCGGTCGCCTCCACTCATCCATCCCTCCCACCGCTGCCATCACCTCACCTACTCTCCCCTCATCTCCTCCTCCAATAACCAACCCTCCTCTACCTCTATCCATCACAGCTTGTCGAACTTCTCTCTCCACCCGCATCCCTCTATCCACACCATCTCTCCCTCTAATTCCTCTCCTCCCTCGATCTCCTCTCCCTCGTCAACCTCCTCTGCCTCCATCACCTCCATCATCTCCATCATCACTATCTCCCCCAACATCCTCCTCATCATCATCAAAGGTCGGTTGCATCTCCTTAGGATCTGATATCTTGGCAACAACACGAGCTGCAAACAAACCCGCAAACTGATGGGTCATCCCTGCGTCAAGTACCTCGGGAGCATAATCCCATATCTGAGCTGCTAAGCTAGAGAACTCCTCTACAACAAACCCACTGTCAATAGTGGGACCCCAATCAAGTACATCCTATCTCCACCACGCATACAAGCAAGTCCCTTGTGGTATACCCTGCTGCTGCCCATACTACCTCAGCACCCTACCCACCTGGAATCTCTCTATCACAAAGGGCATCCGCCTTATCAAAAATCGGCTCATGAACATAAATGACATCTCCAGCCCATCCTCTGCCCAAACCTCACAATCTGTATACAGTCACCAGATGACCATATCTATATCATCCAGGACCCTCCTCCAATGCTCTAGCTTGCCCAGCTTACGCTGGACAACTAGACCCCTATAACCATATGCATATGCCCACCCCATAGACCTATCTCTATCCACCAAGGGCCTTGCTGCTGGAATATGCTCCCAGCACCATACCTGTAAGAGTGTCATGCCAGCTGACAAACTATCGTAACGCAGATATATGACCTCATGTAGGTCCTTGTACAAGTGAGCTAACATGGCTGATCCCCAAGCAAAGCTGCGGCCCTGGGTCACCATCTCCTCAAGAACCAATCCCCAACCCACAGAGAATCCCTTTGACCTGCAATTAGGACAAAGGAATCCACCGATGAACCCTGCTAATACTGATGGGAGAGGTGCATAATCTAAATCCAGGAACTCCTGCCATGGGATCTCATACCCACATACCGTCTCATCATGAAAAATGCACCGCAGTGCCTCAGTACCACCCTCCTCCATCGGCTCATATGGCAACAAAGCACCTACTACTGGAATCCATAAGATCATATAACAGTCCTCTGGAGTGACTGTCATCTCACCGGTAGCAAAGTGAAAGGTGTTCGTATCACTTGCCACCTCTCAGCAAGCGCTGTCAATAGACTCTGGTTCATAGTGAACCGAGGCATGTCCAACATGGATGATAGGCCACATCTCTCAATCACATCTAGGTCAGCCTGTGCCAACCATGGAATCAATGCCCAAGGTCTAGGGAACCACTCCCGCGACTACGCCACTCCCAATCGCTCTTGTCAAAACACAAAAATGAGTTCAATATCAGTTTCCACAACAAAACAAAGATATCAAAATCAAAATCACATCAAAAGCATGAAACAATTTTCTCATCTAATCAAGTTCCACATCATATCAAAGCATATCAACTTGTAACACAACTCAAGTTTTTCAAAAACCATATCAAAACTTGTAAAACAACTCAAGTCTCCACATCACATAAACTTGTAAAACAAATCAAGTTTCCCACCCATATCAGCTTGTAAAACAACTCAAGTTTCCAACCCATATCAGCTTGTAACACAAATCAGGCTCCACACATATGAACTTGAAATAGTGCAAATCAAATCATGGTTCGATCAAAACAACACATTAATATCTACATCAATAACTTGAATGATCGCAAATTAAACCAAGTTATATCAATACTCATATTGGACACAGTTTCAAAAACATGATCAAAAGACACAGCAAAATGATAAAAATCCATCTCCCCAGGCAAAACTGACCTTTTTTCTATGTCATTTTCACCATTCAAAAATCACAAAATCTTGCAAAACCTGATCCATGCGCTACTTAAACCTGGTTATGCGCTAAAATACACCTATGTGCTAGTCTATTTACCCTATGTGCTAGACTTACTCTACATGCTATCCTGTTTCCTCCATGCGCCACCCAACCTACCCTAAGCACTAAAACCTATTTATGCGCTAACCTATCCCATGCTGGTGCTACCTATTTGACCCTATGCGCTAGGTCTAACCTACGCGCTAAATCCCCCTACCCATGTGACCCCTTGTGGACCCTATGTGCTAGGTCAAATGTATGTGCTACCCTTTTACCCTGACGCGCTACCCTATGTTCATCATGTGCTAAAATGATGCCATGTGCTAACTTAAAACTTTCATGCACTACACTATTCATTTTCGGATGCAGCCCTAAATTAATACCCTATGCACTACCTAAATTATCGTATGCGCTAAACAAAGACTTCTATGCACTAAACGTGAAAACCAAATTTCAAAAATAAAAAACAGACCAAAATCGACCAAATCAAAAATCAAAAAGGGGTCAAAAGGATTGACTTACTGGTGGTCCATACATGACAGGCCTCTGATGCCTTCGAACGCACTCAAATCGATGTGTAGAATAGGGAATGGGCATTTTGTCTTCTCTCCTCAAGTCTCTTTCTCCAAAGTCAACAAGCACAAATGAGACAAAACAAACCACTTTTTCCCTTTTATAGGAGAAAAATGAAATTAGGGTTAGGGAAATGAGCATGTAATTTGCTCACAGTCTCCCTCATACCCTAAAATATTTCAATTATCAAGAGATGAATCAATTTAAATGTTTCACATAGCCAAAATCTTACACACCAAACGCAAATTATCAAATCAAATCAAATTTTTCAAAATTTTGATTCATCTCCCGAGGGGGCATTATCACCATCGTTTATCGAATCTGGGGCATCACACATCAAATCTAGGACACAACATAAAAATCCATAAAAATGACATTGATCATAAAATCGCAATGACACATCATTTTCTTTGAAATAACATGTGCACACATGTCACTTCAAAGAGGGGCAAAATGTAGATGTATAAAAATGACCATATTCCTAAATAAATATTTTATGTTCATTTTGCTATTTAATTAAATCCAATTTAATTAAATTATCCACATTCCTCTATTTAATTAAGTAAATTACTCAATTTATTTAAATTAAATTCACTAGGCCTCTTTTTACCATTTAATGGATAAATTCAATTTATTCAATTAAAACCCCTATCCACTTTTTAATTAAATTCAAATTTATTTAAAATAGTTATCCTAAATTAAATAAATCTAATTTATTTAATTGCAACCAAATTGAATGAAATTCATTAAATTCAATTAAATCCTATTATCCCTCCATTCACTTGCAAAATCCTACATCTCCCACTTGCTTCCTAAACCCTATTCCTAACCCCCCTTCTAGACTCTTCTAATCACTTCTAATTAGCCTAACCCATCTCCTAAACTTTGTCACATCCCTAAGCAAAGGGAAGTCACTTCTCAAACCCTTAAAGTCTTTGATAACCAATAAAGGCTTCAAGTCTTCAACCACTTAATTTTCCAAAGTCTCCCAAACCATTAATGGTTAACTCAACCCTCCAGCATGATTAAAGAATTTCCCTAAACTCAACCTCCATGTAACCCAAGGGTCTCATCAAGCATTCATTGCTTTGACCATGGTTATCCCTTAATCATTTGCACAAGAGTTTATCCTTGGATTAAAACTTAATCCAATGGGTAATCTTAACTTAAGCTTGACCCTTACCCCCTAAGATAACCATGAGGTCTTCTCAAGCATTTATTGTCTCCAACCCCTTCTCTCAACCCAACCCTATGTTGACATTTCTCACCATTTCATTGGTGCCAATTACAAACATGGATTCCCAACTTTCAAACTTGACCCTTGATTAAACCTTTCAATCTTGGCCATCCATTGCCCTATTTTTTCTATAAATAGAGCTCTCCATCCCTCCATTTCATATCCAAGTTTTTAGTATCATACTTATGCTCAAATACATTCAAGCTTTCACATTTCATATATGCTCATCATTTAGCCTCTCTTTTAACTAGGAATTAGTCTAAATATGCATGTTTAGAAGTGTATTCCTTATCATTTAGCTTAATTCATGAACTAATATAGTATGCTAGGATAGTCTTGTTTATTAACCTTGTTATCTTATAGCTAGTTTATTGCATTTATAGCATCATGCATAGCTTAGGATGAATCTCATATTAAAATCAATAAAAGCATCCCTCGTTCTTGCATTTGTCATCCCTAAACCATTTTGCTCCGTGATCTGAGAGCAAAAACATTGGTTTGAGGGATTGTGCAAAATAGAGAACCATGGAACCATCCTTGGGAAGTTGAGTCATACTTCATGATTCTATAGCTTGCACCAAGAAGTCCTGTGGGTGTGTGGACAAGTCTCCCTAGAGCTCCATTTTTCACATTTTTAGTTCTATTGACCCGCTTTTCCCGCATACACCTAGAGCTCACTGCTCAAATACAAAAGAAGTCACACTGACTTACAAAATGGATTATGTTAATCCAATGTCTTGTATTGCTTCAGATTAGCATTTTTTATGCCAGATCCAGTACCGGTTTTAGCTCTGCTACATACATAAACCCTTAACCTATAGTTCTCATATTAGGTCTGCATAATTTCGCCTATCTCTCTTTTTTTAAATGTTCTACAATGATCTCATACATATATGAGTCATATTACAACTCACCATGTCAGCTTACAATGATTTTACAATTAATTACAAAATACATTATAAACAAAATTCCTGTCAGCCAGGGTGCCGGTATCCTTCCTTTCACTATCGGTGTTCTGTATTTTGGTGTAGAGTTTGTCGTTGCTGGTGTCAGTATATTTGTCTTGCTGATATCATATGATTGCAAGGTTGCCATCAATGAAAAAACCTTCAATCACCTACAATTTCTCATTGGAGTGTGCATTTGCCAACAATCTCCCCCTTTGGCATTGATGGCAACACTCATGAGAAAAATCAAAAGTGTCCAAAACTGATATCCAAAAATAGTCTGCCAAAATTGTCTTCCAAAACTATATGCTCAAAACTATATGCTCAAAACTGTATGCTAAAAAATTGTATGCTCAAAACTATATGCTCCCCCTGAGTAGATGATGTCCTTTCTTCTGATCATTTTTCTCATCCCACTATTCCCCCTTTGACATCAATGACAAAGGTTGTCATTCGCTGTCAATGGAGTCCTTCCTGGATTCTTGTAACTGGTGGGTTACAATCTGAAAGATATCTATCAAAACTAAATTTATGCCATTGCTGAAAGTTTTGCAGTCTTTTATAGCCTCTTGTGTTCTCTACACTGTACTGGTGAGTATGTGTGTTTTCTCTTCCAGTGTCTTCAGTCCAGGAAACAGAGCCTCAGATATTTCTTTTCTTAAAGAAATAAGATACTCTAGTCTTGGACTAAGTCTTCATTTTAAGTCCTTTGCCTTGTCCTTTATTCCCCATTTGTCATTTTCCAGTTTCTTTATTTTCTCTTCCTGCTCTACAATTTTCTTCTCTAATTCCAAAAATGAATCTGATGTTCCAATCAGATTATCAACAATATTATTTATCTTCTCTTGTATTTTGCTGATCTCCCTGTCAAGATCTTCTATTAGGACATTTATTTTGCAAGTATCCCTATACAATTTCTTGAAGTCATAGATTATTTCTTGAAGTTCTAGTAAAAGGGTGTCCATTTCTTCCTTATTCTTCTTTACAATATCCTCAAAGAATTTCTCTTTTTCTTTTATCAATCTCTCCTTAAACGTATCCTCATTCATTTGATCAATAGTTACTAGGTTGTCAGTGATAAACTTAGACAATGTGTCTAGTTGACCTAAAGAATCTTTATTCTCAATACTGAACTTGGGTGCTAACAATTTAAGAATTGGTATGGTATCATCAATAGCCTTATAGGATTGTGCATTGCATTGAGTGATCTTCTTTATTGAATCCAATAAGACCTCAGTTACATTAGTAGGTCTGAATTTAGTCATAGCTGTACCAGATGTTTGTCCAATAGTTTTTACAATAGCCATGCTACCAGTGGTGGTTATTTTGTTGCTTGGTTTGACCTCTGGTAGGTCAGTCTAAGTTTGCATTTCCACAAACAAAATTTTAGGCTTTTCATTTTAGGTTGGTGGCACTGTCTCTATCTGTACCTGTGCTTCAACCTGTACCTATTTGGGTTTCTCAATCTATGTTTTAGATAGTTACTCTAAGTTTTCAGTTGCTAGTTTCTCAAATGTAATCTCGGTCTCTGAACTTTCCTTAGCTGGTTATTTAGATGTTTTACCTATTGTTTCTACCGGTTTCTCAATGGTATCCTCTGTCGATTGCTCTGTATGTGAAGGTTTTTCTATGTTTAACTCAACCTCTATAGCTGATGACTCAGTAGTCACATCTTTCTCCTTAACCTCAGTGGTCTCTCTATCAACCATGACATTAACTTCCTGTGTATCTACATTTACTATATACAAAATTTCTGATTCAGGGTTTGTGTCTTCTACCGAAGTCTCCATACTCTTAGTGGCTGGTTGATTTTTAGTGATATCTATAGGTGGAGTATCTGAAGGAGGTGGGGGCATATTGTTAGTTATTTTTAAACTTGGTGGTCCACCAACCTTACCTTTACCCTTATCTTTGTCCTTTTGATATAATTTGAAAGTTTTGGGTCTGAATAATTCTTCCTCTTTAACTTTCTCCACAAAGAAAATATCCAATCCATCAGCAGTTTCCTCAGAAACTTCCTTTACTCTACCTGCCATAAGTGCTACATGCTGGTTAGCAATAGAAAATACTATCTAGTTAGCCTCACTGATTAATTTGTTTATTTCATCAAGTGAGTTAACTGGATGCACTGCGAGTAATTTTTCAATCTTAATCTTTTTATCTAGTTCAACAATAGATAATCTTCTAGCTTCTAATCTACTATACAAGTCATTTGGAATTTCATCAACAACTTCCAATAAGAATTTCTTGTATATGTCTAAGTGTAAGATTACATTGTTCTCTATACTTTCCTTATCATTAGTAGATAGTGTATTGTACAATTTATTGATATTCTTCAACTTTCCATCCTTAGTTATTTCACTAAGAAGTTTGTCAATAGGAGCAATAGTTTGTTTCACTTTCTTCATAGGAGTCATCTTCTTTGCCGAAGGCCTTACTACCTGTTGCTTCTGTCTTGTCCTTTTTGGTGTAGGAGAAGGTGTTGATGAAGGTTTTCTTTTCCTTTCAACTCTCTTGAATACAATAGGTATGTCACTTTCTGAAGAAGTTCCAACCGGTGAAAGGTGAGTTTCTGGTTGAAGTGATTCCAACTCACTTTCAATTATACCAGTTTGTTTTAGCACATCTTCCTTAATTGCTTTTGCCTATCGGGATCCCTTCCTAACCTTTGCTTCTACTTTCTTAACTCTTTTCCTTGATTGTATTGTGCTCTCAATTGTTTCTGCACTACCAAATACTTTCTCTTCCGGTTCCTTAGGAGCTTCAAGGAGGGGTTTTGCATAAGTTTCTATGATGTTATCATCTATCTCATAGCCCATTTCAGTTACCTAGATGGTTCTAGGGATAATTGCCTCCATCCGAATCTCATCTTTCTTTATCACAAAACAGATTACCTTTTGATACTTATCCACAATAGCTTTTGATAGCCTTACTCTGGTTTTCATTTGAGCCTTTAGTTCTTGAAAATGCTCATTTATGTTTTTCTCCCCGTTCTCTCCCATATTGTTCAGTAGTTCTGATAGTTGTTTTCCTACCAGTATATCAAATCCAAAATCTCTAGCGCCAATACCGAGTACTTGTTTGGTTATGTATAGAATCAGACAAACAAGTAAGTTTCCAAATCTGAATATTCCTTTCTTGTCTCTTTTGATCTTTCCTAGATTGTCTATTAGCTCATCTTTAAGCCATTCGCATATGTCTATCCTTGCATTATCATTTACTATATCATAGGCACTCTTAATACATAGGCTAGAAACTGAGTTTAACATATTTGCATGTGTAGCCTTATAACCTAAGATCATACTGATAAATCTGATATTTGTATCCTTTACATAGTTTACCCTTAGAGATCTCTTATCAAATTTTTCACCGGTTAGGCTTGTCACTAAGTCATTTGAGACCTTCTTAGTTTTGTCAGGTCTGTTGCCGATGGAGGGTAACCCTGTTATTGCTTTTACTGCTTCTTTTGTGATTTTATGAATAGAGTCTAACCAGAAAAAATCACCATGTACTCTTCTTAACACAATCCTTATAATATCCTTGGGGAAATCTGGGATACTAAGAATTTCAGTGAAACCTAGGATTTCTACTATTTTATGTTCAGGTTTGATATTTTCGGATCCATCACAGATTACAGTCTTATACATATTTTTAATTTCATCATCACCTAGTTCATCAATATGACAATGTATATACATTCTAGGATCTTCAACATATACTACTCCTTTAGGGATTTGAGAGAATGCACCTAAGCTATCATCTTTCTTAGCAATTTTGGGAACTAGCTGGAAAATGGGTCTAGATCACTTAACAACTTCAACAACAATAGGGTTTGCAGTAAATTCAGGAGTGGATGAAGATGCCATAGCTATAAATGCCTCAATCTTCCTTAAGGATGAATGATTTGATAGATTGCTTCACTTCTTCACTTGGAATACCTTCGCTTAGGAATTTTTGCACTCTCAAAGATTTGAATGCTTGGTGAATGAAAAATGGAGCCAAAACACTTGCTTTATAATGTTATTTTCGCCAACTACCACATTTAATTCTTTCCAGTTAAGTTACAACTTAACTCATCTGCCATTATAGAAGTAATTTCAACTTTTCACCATCAACTGAGGGAATGATAGCATGTTTTTCATTTGTTGCTAAACCCCCAAAATAATTTTCTTCAGTTAGATGAAGAATCTCTTGCCGGTGGAGTGTTACTTTGTTTTGTCGGTGGAGGAGTATTCCCATTAAAATTCTGATCTAACTTTCTAATCCATTGTTTTGAGAATTCTTGCTTTACCTCATCAACCTTTTCTTTACCTTTCAAACTAGGACCTTTGTTATTTGTCGGTGAGGGCTTGCTTCTACAAAATTTAGCAATATGTCAAATCTTGTTATAGGCATAACAAGTCACATTGTTTTTCTGAATAGCTTTCCCATATCCTATGCTGGTATGTGTTCTGCATTGATTAGATAAGTGTCCAAATCTTTGACAAACATAACATCTTACATTCATTCTACAATTCTCTGAGTTATGACTAACTTTGTTGCATTTAGAATAGTGACTGGTGGGTGTATTAGCATTCTGATAATTTCTAGATCTACACTGATTCTCTCTATGACCATACTTGTTATAGTTGAAGCATTTTCCATTAAATTTATAAGCATTTGGTTGCCTTACTGGTTTGCTATGATCATGTGTATTTGCAGTACCAGAGCTTTCACCAACTTCAAAGCCAAGGCCATTTGTATCACCATTTGGTTTCTGATTTTTCAGCATGTCATCAAGTTCTTCTAAGCTCTTCTTGATTTTCTCCTTGTGTTGATTTGCAATAGGCATTTCTCTTTCCAAGATTCCTTTCTGTCTCATGAGTTCATTTGTGTCATTTTGTGTATGCATTAGATCTATCTTCAACATATCATTTTCATGACTGATTCTTGTGTTTTCATTTGCAACGTCATTCAGTCTTCTAGTCAAGTCTTCTTCATTTGTCTTCCTATCTTCAATTTCTTTGCAAAATCTCATAGTCATATCCTGCATCTCATTCTTTGTTGTACTTCTTTCTTGTCTTAGTTTGTTTACCAGATCATTAAGAGTTTCCTTTTCATCATTCTCATTCTACATCTTTTCTCAAAGTTCTCTTCTCTTATTTCTTGCAATGGTAAGATTTTCTTAAAGTGCTTGAATAATATCCTGAGCAACCTTTAGATCATCTTCAAGTTTGATATTTTTCAAGTTTTCTATATCATAGTCTGAAAGAGTTGTTTCCAATTGTTTCTTCAAGTTTTCCATCTCTATCGGTGACAAGATCTTCCTCAAGTTGTTAGGCTTCTAAAAATAGAGGACCAGGCTCTGATACCAATTGTCAAGATTCCCAAAGATACTGAGAAGGGGGGGTGAATCAGTATCTAACCGGTTTATGAATTTACTTGATTTAAAACATGTAAAGAATATCAATACTGTGTACTGGTAAACCAGAAATAATGCAGTAAACAAGAATAACAACAACCACATGAGAAGCACACCATAACACAGTATTTTAATGAGGAAACCCGGTGTGGGAAAAACCTTGGTGGGATTTGTGACTCACAATATTTGCTTACTGGCCAATAAGGGAATATTACTTTTTACAATAGGGGCCTGCACATGCAGGAAGGCCAAGTGCCTAGAGCTCACTGCTCAAATACAAAAGAAGTCACATTGACTTACAAAATGGATTATATTAATCCAATGTCTTGTACTGCTTCAAATTAGCATCTGCTATGCCAGATCTAGTACCGGTTTTAGCTCTGCTACATACATAAACCCTTAACCTATAATTCACATATTAGGTCTGCATAATTTTGCCTATCTTTTTTTTTAAAAATGTTCTACAATGATCTCATACATATATGAGTCATATTACAACTCACCATGTCGGCTTACAATGATTTTACAATTAATTACAAAATACATTATAAATAAAACTCATGTCGGCTAGGGTGTCGGTATCCTTCCTTTCATTGTCAGTGTTCTATGTGCCGGTGTAGAGTTTGTCGTTGCCAGTGCCAGTATATTTGTCTTGTTGGTATCATACGATTGCAATTTTTCCATCAATGACAAAACCTTCAATCACCTACAATTTCTCATTGGAGTGTGCATTTGCCAACACTAACTAGTTTTGGAGTTCCTGAGAAACCTATTGGGCCAGGCTTGGAGGAAATCAATGTGTTCATGCAAGGACCACCTTTTTTGTATTATGACAATGATGCTTTTGCACCAGAGGATATTTGGAAGGAGATATCCAAAAATTTCTATAGTGTGGAACCAGAGTTAGTGGACTCGAAGTACTTTTCAGCTTCCAGAAGACCAAGAGGTTATGTACACAATCTCCCAATAGAAGGGAAATTTTAAGAATTAACTCTGACCCCCATGACTATTTAGGAAGTACTTCCTCAGATAAAGGACTATTGGCCTCCATGGGATCAAAGAAAAACATTGAAGCATAGCCTCTAGACAATGTGGTGGTGTCCTTCGTGAAGAACTCTACACTATAATTGAAAATTTATGAGGGAAACTACAAGATAGTGAACATAAATACATTCTTGAAAAGTGGGAAGAATGGATCTTGTTTTGGGTGGGGCCAGGTCAGGTGGCTCCTCTAGAGTTTGACGAGATAGAAATCATATTAGGATTTGAAAAAGATCACTCCTAGAACTTCGTGTGCAACTGATCGATTACGGTGTTTGGGTAATGCATTCCAAATAGATACAATTGCATACCATTTATCTGTCTTGATTTAATCCTTTTATCTTGATGGCATTAAATTAAAGTTCTTTCTCTATTTTCTGGTGATCTCTGGAGCAGAGGTTGCTTTGCATCGACCTGGGATACATTTAACTATTGTTGTATCTGTAGAAATGTGTATCCTAGGTCGATGCAATACAACCTCTACTCCACCAATACCAGATAGAAGAGAAAGTAATTTAATTTAATGCCATCAGGATAAAATGCTTTCAAGAAATATAAATGGTATGCAGCTGTATCTATTTGGAATGCAATATTACCCAAACAATGCAATCGATCAGTCGCACACAAAGTTCCACGAGTGTGATATTTTTCAAATCCTAATATTATTTCTATCTCATCAACCTCTAGAGGAGCCACCTGACCTAGCCCCACCCAAACCAAGTTCCATTCTTTGCACTTTTCAAGAATGTATTTCTGTTCACTATCTTGTAGTTTCCCTCGTGAATTTTCAATTATAGTGTAGAGTTCTTCACGAAGGACACCACCATATCATCTACAATCTATGTAATTCAATATTTTTTATTTGATCCCATGGAGGCCAATAGTCCTTTATCTGAGGAAGTGCTTCTTGAATAGTCATGGGGGGAGAGGTAATACTTGAAACCGCCCTTCTATTGGGAGATTGTGTACATAAACTCTTGGTCTTCTGGAAGCTGAAAAGTACTTTTAGTCCACCAACTCTAGTTCCACACTATAGAAATTTTTGGATATTTCCTTCCAAATATCCTTTAGTGCAAAAGAATCATTCTCATAATAGAAGAAAGGCGGTCCTTGCATGAACACATTGATTTCCTCCAAGCCTGGCCCAATAGGTTTCCCAGGAACTCAAAAACTAGTTAGTCCCTCTGGACATAAATTAGAGATGTCACATCACACACTCCAGACATTGTTTTTTTGTATTGCATACTCTCTATTTATTTATCACCCTTTAACACTTTCCTCTTCTTTTCTCCAATTGCTCTCTTCTAGGCAACCGATGAGCTTGTTTCCATGTCATTCAAGATAATGCCTGCTTGCTTTCTTTTACAAAATTTACTTGCACATGAGTCTTCAGCTTGTATCTTCAGCTTCCGCATAGATATAAATTATAATTCACGCTTAGATGATAATTAAATAAAATAAGCATTTGTAAAGAAAAGATTTAGTCATTGGATGTTACATATTATCTAATGGAAAGATCCTAGACAATTCTTGGAGAAAGGAAACATCATTGATAACCTTTTTTTGTAAATAGCACTGAATTAAATAAATAAAAAATGTTTTATGTAATTTTTAAAAGTAGAACTTGTTCAATGCTTTCATGCATCAATAGAAAATCCGTCTAATCAACAACATTATCCATAATAGAAAAAATCACTATAATAGGCTATTATAAAGAATCTATACAAAAATATAAAAGAAAATTAAATTACCATTACAAATCCATAAACCATTAAATAGTGAAAATAGATATAAATTTGTAAATGTCTCCCTACAAACACCACAACCATAACCAAAACAAAAAAAATTCTTACCCGCAAAAACTAAGTAGCTGGTGAGTTGCAATTCTACAACATCTCTCAGATGATTGAACCGTTTCTTAATTTTGTTCTTTTGATTAGTCAATGGATTTAGTTGCATGTACAATTTTTCTATTTGAAGCCTTACATTTCCTTCTGCATCATTCTTCATGTCTATAGTATTGGATAGTTGTACAATTTGTGATGCTATAATATCTATGTGACCCTTAATATCCTTAGTGTATTTAGGCCATTTCCTTTAAAACATGTATGCCGCCACTACATCCTTTACACTTTTCTAAAAAAAAAATTATTCTTTCTTGTAGTTGGATATGTGTTGTTGCACATCTAATCACCAAAACTTCTAGTCTTTTCTCTTCCACCTTCTTCTCTACATCCTTCAAAACTTTGGCTTCTAGTTTGAAAGCATGTTCCTTAAATCCATTAAGCATCAATTGTATTTTCTCTGCACTTGACAAAGACTCATCCAAAAATACTTCTAGAAGTCCTTCATGAAGGACTTTCACTACATCATTAATAAGTTATGATCCCTATATTTGAGACAATAAAATTCTTGTGAGTAGAATGGTGAAGTTTATCACCCAAACAAATCATATGCAAGGGAGACAATCACTTAAGGTCCATTTGATCTTGAGACATTGATTCCCACTTTAGCATGTCAAATCCTAAATTGACAAGACTAGGATGCATTAGGTGCTCTGGTACTCGTGATTGGGACCCAAAATATGACCCCTCATTTCTTGCCTCATGTGTGACAAAAAATTCAAACACTTTATGTATGATGAGTTATAAAAGGAAGCCTACCCTGTCATTTGAAGGGGTCTACCTAAAATTCAAGTGATCTTTTAATTATAAAATCAATTCAATTCCAAGTGAACAAGCAATCAAGCATTCATCAAGAATTGAAGGAGAATTCAAGTTAAAGCACAACATTCATGATCAACAGTCTGCATGACATCCTAAAAACTTGTGTGGGGATTCAAGAAAGATTCATCAAGGTATTATGTTCAATTTTAAGCATTTTTAGATTAGATCTATCCTTTCCCTCAAAAGGAAAACCTTATAATTCAAGGTTAATTCACAACCCAAGGTTTGACCTAGGAAAGCCCCCATCAACAAACCTACTTTTTGTCATTTTTTGTGTAGGAAATTGATTCAGGAGTTACATGTGAAGAATTTGGCAAAGTAAATGATGATAATCAAACTTAAATTTTGATGGTATGAAAATCAGAAGAGTAGGCCAGTTCACACCTCCTAGTCCCAATAATTTTTGACAACCTTTTGATAGTAGATTTTGTGTACCATCCTAATCCAAAAAGAATTCATTTTGTCTACATCTGATAGGTGGAAGATCTAGTCGATCCGCACCTCCTAGTCCCAACAATTCTACTTGAACACTCTGTCACAGGAGAAGAGATATGACTTCTAGGTCTACTAAGGAGATTCTTACTATTAGTCATATTATAAGAGAAAAGAGAAGAAACATGAATACTACTAGCTAATATGTTGTGTAATGTTGGGTGATTTATGCTACATCATGGATTTCATTGGCTAGCAAGTTGTGTTATACTAGGTGATCCATGATAGAGAAGATTAACAAACAAAACCATTTGGATGCAAGGCAATCCAAAGCAAAAGAGTAGGCCAGTTCACACCTCCTAGTCCCAAGAATTTTTGACAAAATTTTGATAGTAGTTTCTCTACACCATCCTAATCCAAAAAGCATTCATTTTGTCTACATCTGATAGTCATTGCTAAAATCAATTTAAAGTGTATCCATTTAGGGACCTTTCATAAAATATTCTCAACTTACACATCATAAAAGGATCTTAAAATATTCATTGTTTATAATGATAAGAATTTGGTTGTTCCATACACCTTCCTTTACTATTTTAAAAATATCATGGACCAAAATATTGTGTAGCAGTAGTATGGAGTGCATTTCATCTATTTTATGCCCAAAGATTTTATCATACCACTTTCTTTTCAAAGGCACCCAAAATTCGATGTGTAGTTACTTCCAAAATCTCTAAAATAACCCTACTTCTTGGTGTTGGAATAAGTTATAAGATTTTATAACAAGGGTTTCTATATTTTAAATGTCTGTATTAAAATATCCATAACACCCCCAACATTCAATTGTTGTGCTAGTATATAAGAAATATATGCATATCAAACCTTGTTCCTAAAATCTTTATTTTTTGAAATCATGGAAACATTACATAATTTAAATGAAGGAAACCAAAAGAATGCAGAGAGATAAAAAAACTCTATAGAGAAACTATTTTACATACCTCAAATATAAAATTGTAGGGTGGAACAATAAAAAAATTAAAGGTAGTCATTATGATGATTTATTTGAAGGTTCATTTGAAGGTTCATAAGTTAAAGGTAGTCACTAACATATAAAGAGTGAATAAAGGTAATTATGATGATTTATTTGAAGGTTCATAAGTTAAAGGTAGTCACTAACATATAAAGAGTGAATAAATTGTAGAGCTCGATGAATTGCCAATGTAGCATGAGGATGCATGATGTTAACAATAGCAAAATGATATTATGATGCTGGCAAAAATACAAAAAGTTTTGATCATATTTTTATTGAGCATGAAAGAAACCACCTTGAGCTCATGAATGATAGGCATCATGTTGTAGAGTATCAACCCTTGTTGAACAAGGGTGTCACATTTTTTAGGCTCGATCAGTGCAAGGAGACATTTTGTGTATATGAAGTGGTTTCAATTATCATTTTGTGTATAAGTAGAGAGGAGAGGTCGATGTATTTGTTTATTTGCCTACAAAACAATGAAAGAGGTCCTAATCAAGGAACACACACGTCCAAGCAAGGAGAGAATTTGGATTGAGGACAAATCTATGCAAGAAAGGATATCAAGTTATAAAAGATAAAAATCAACAAAGGTAAATTGGATCCTTAAAAAAGAGGAACAATTGACAACTATTATTCTTGCTCCACAATGTAGAGACAAGAAGAACTAGGCTATTATGTTGCCTCCCAAGTATGATTGCACATGAAATCATAGTACCATGAATGACAATAATCCCCTAATAGGTAATTAAGCTACCGATGTCATAAAGCAAGATAAAAAGATAATAGGTTATAAATGTCATTTAGAAGGGATATGATGAGTGTATAACTCATTGTCACCTATTATTTAAATGTTACTATAACTACAATAAGTTATTGAATTTTGATCTCCAAATCATGACATTCATTAGTGGAATAGTTGATGATGCTTGAAAAAAGGATTGTCCTAATTCTGTTTATGGTTTTTTATTCAATTTTTCAAGGGGAGAGTAATAAAGTTGGCTTTAAGAAACTCATACAAAATTATCTCTTGTTGTGATTAAAAGTTGTTGGAAAAGTCATAGATATATTAGACAATGGGGGAGGGGATGTCAACAAAGGAGGAGGATAGAAACCTTAATCTTTTTCAAAAAAATGTAATGTATATTTCTCATGAACCTCCACACTTCATTGCACACATCCTAAATCATGTCCATTGCATCCATGCGTATAATTAAATGTGGTATTTAAATCATGTCTAGAGGAGTGCGTTCCTTCATATTTTCAAAGTTTAAAGATCCTCAACCATCATCAAGACATTGTTGGAAGAAGAGGTTGGAATAGATTTAGAAGAAGCTTGAATAATTGACACATACAACTTCCTTGAGACTTCATATTTGGATAGGGGGACCTTATATCAAATTAAGGAAGGCATGAGAGTGATATATGTATTAGTGTAATTATTATACTTTTTGAATATTTATCCTTAGTATACTAATTAGGGAGTCGTAATTAGAATATTATTTTCCCATTTTTAGTTCTTGATCTCATTATTTAAGACACAAATGATTTTCATCATTTCTTTTGTTTATGTGGAATACATATCTAATGTAATTATTTATATTTTTAATAAGAAAATAAATTTATTCTAGTAATCATGTGGTTTTTTAATTTTATCTCTTGTCTAAGAGAAAGTATTGAAGATCATAACTCTAACATGGCTTTATTTTGGATGAGTAATGTTGGTGTTTACATCACCAGACTTGGGCATAGCTTAATCAGGTTCTTTAGACCTCTTCTTTCATTGTAATTTTGAGATATATGCTTCAGTTAGTGACTGTCTAATGTCTTCAAAAAATTAGTAGCATATCTCTTGGTAGTCAGCCTATGTAAAGATCTGATGATTGCATTGGAACTGGTTTATAATAAGATTTGAATGGGCTTGTAGCTGTAATATGTTTTCAGAGGTTGCATGACATGTTTGACGAAATGTCAATAATCTAGTGAAGTTTGACTTTGATACATTATTGTGACAGTCCATGTAATTTTACATTAGCTGCCTATAACATGTATTTATGACTATCAATGAGGAATTTGTTTGATTTAGATATGAAATAAGAGGAATTTGAGGTTGCATCATCATACACCTATTTTTTTAGGACTCTTGCAGATTTGATAGTGAATATTCCTTGTTTTTTAGTCATCATTGGACAAGGGATATTACACAATCATACTAAATAAATTTCAAACCCCATAATTCATATAGAGAACAACAAATTTGTACTCAAGAGCTTCTAGAGTAATTTTTGAGGTTAAATGAATATATGAACAATTGGTTAAACATGAATAGTGTTTATTTACACTATGAATATTATTTGATGTTGTGATTAATGTCTTAGGCATGGACAATGTTTTAGGTGTGAATAATGTTTTCAAGTATGAATAGGTTTTTTTGGTAATGAAGAGATTTTCTAGGGGCTATGAATAATGGTTTAAGCCTTATGTAGTTTTTTCAGGCTTTTTTTCCTTGCCTAAAGCAATAGTTTCATGAAAATAGACATCACTTGGGAATATGATATCCAAATTTGAAAAAATAAATAGCCATTGGAATGTTGATTCTATGATATAAAATGTCTTTAAAACATGTACCCTGGCAATTGCAGCTACAACATGTAACAAAATTCCTCTATTATTTATCCTATGATAGATATTCATAGCTTGTTCAAAAACTTCCAATTTCTGTGAGGCAGTCTGTCAAATAGTCGGTGTGCCATTTCAAAGCTCCCATTTTTGCACAGGCTAGGGGGTGTTGAGAGAGCTTTACACCTACACCCAGGCCAACAGAGAATCATAAACATCACTATCTGTAGGTGCAAAATAGATGGGTGACCAATACTAATGAATGAATTAAAGAAGGGGAATGAAGCCTATTGGTCTTTAGTCGAACACAATGATCATTGGGATTACACAAAATAGAACTTTTAAAATTCTTTAGAAACTTTCAATACTGTGAAGACATTAACAAGGAATTCAAACTGCTAAAATTCCTCACAAAAATGGCATCTCATGGAATGCACAATATGCAAAAAGTAGATTTGTTGAAAATATTTTTGAAACCTTAAGGCAAATGCACATGGTAGGTGTAGAACCAAAATCCACAACTATTGCCAACATCCTCTTTGTACACATTTGATATTGGAACCTTAGAATAGGGTTTGGGCATCAATCGAAACATTAAGGGAGATTTTCAGATGTTGTAGTTGTGAATGCCTTGGTAGATATGTCTACAAAATGTGGGAGCATAAAACAAAACATATGAACTATTTTTTGAAAAAAAAATTCCCCAAAAAGGATGTCAATTCATACAATATATGATTCATACCTGGGAGAATGCCCTATTCCATGAGCTGATATTGCTCCCATTTTCGCACAGGCTGGAGGATGTTGATAGAGCTTTACACCAGCCCTATTCCATGAGCTGACATTTCTCCCATTTTTGTAAACCCTATTCCATGAGCCGAGAATTCTTGGAGCTGGCATTAGTCGATCAAAATGGTTCACAATTCATGCTTGCTCTGGGCAGGAGTATGTTGTTGGGGCAGCAACGTGAGAATGGGAAGAGACTGTGAAAATGATTTGAAATGTCTTGGTCTTTTTTTTTCAGTAATGCCCGTTGTCATCGGAATTTTGATGAATGCAGGCACTTTTTGTAAAAAGGCACAATGAGCCAATTCCTTCTTTGTCAAAAACATATATTGAATTATCATCAGAATTCTGACGAATACAGGAAATTTTTCAAAACAAAATCAAATTTGTTCACAATATACCTTCTCCATTGGAAACCTCTATCAAAATTTTAGGCCAAATGTATTAGTGACTTCACCAATCTCAAAAATCAATCTCTCAAAATAAACTTAGAACTATGAATGAAATACCACTATCAAGAGAAAAAATCATAAGATAAACCAGTTGACTGCTACAACAAATTAGCAGTAAAAAACTTCAAACTCACAAACATCCAAATTCTTTTTCATATGTCAATAGAATTCATTTCTCAATGCTTCTGGTTATCATGACTTATCAAAGTAGTTAAGTAGTTAAGTAAATCAACCATAGGAAACATAGCCACAAAACCATTCACCAATATTTTTAACATGGAAATCCAAATAGGTAAAAACCACGATGAGATGAGACTCACAAGATAACTATCTGAACCCTTCTGAAGTTTGCCTTGTTAGGAGCCTATCTTGTTAAAGATTTACAAAAGTCCTGTTAAGATCCAATCCTATTAGGAATCACACGGTTAAGGGATTGACTACAATGCCTTGCTAGAAGTAATACCCTATAAGGAGTAACCTCGGTAGAGGATTTGAAAATCCAAGATAATGGATCACCTTGTTAGAGGATTTGAATAACACCAAGCTTGTTAGAGCTTACTCGGTTAGGGGATTTCAATTCTGCTATAATTGTTAGAAAACAACAGGAGTTTTCTAATTTGTCTGAATAGCACTACACTTGTTTGATCAGATCCATTTCATGCTTCTATCTGCCTTTACTCAAACTATAGATACATCATCTGGTTTGGCAACCACACACTCAACTGATCTTTGCTAACTCTTTGCCAACTCATTAAACTAAACAACTTTATCAAACCTTATAAACAAATCAATTAGGTCGGTAACACAACAAAAACCTAATTCTCATAGAGATTACAAACAAATCGGTTCAAGTATGATCATTGGATTACATGGCAATCTTTGCACATCAATCAAGAAAACTTTGATCGCTCCTTGATCACCGCTTCATTGAACTTATTAACTCATCACGCGCTTTGCATTATATGCAATACATTCGCTCATTCCCTAGACAAAAACCATTACAACAACTCACCAAAATTGTCTGCATACAATAATCATACATGTCATAATCATTGCTTCTCATCATCAGATCATAAAACAATATAACCAATTCACCAAACTCAATAGATTAGGGTTTATGAAAAACAACAGGTAGGGTTTACCAGTTACATCAATAGATAGAATTTACACTGGTTATCGGTTAACTTCCACAAATTCTTCCTACCGGTTACAGTTTCCTTCACTTGTTCATCCTACCAGTTACAAAAGAATAATCAAACAATATCAGCAATATCATTACCAGTTAATTGACATCAATGACATCATAACATATCATTAATGCAATATTCATGCAAATGCCAACAGTCTCCTTGTCAAGACTCATCTCTACATCAACCAATATGACTTTCTTCAAGGGTGATGGGTAAGACACTAATCGGTTTGGTTAATAACAATCATTATATTGCACATCAGGTAATTAATCTCTTTTGGTTATTATATTGACCATATAAAATGTGTAAGGCCGATAGGCCATTCACACATTTTCATGTGCTACGTCAGCTTGAAGGATCCAACCATAGCTATTACATTAACACTCCCTCTTAGCTAGGGAGGAATCCTTCTCGATATTTGAGTCAAAAAGTGACATCCACCATGGATACTTCCAGAGGGTGGATCCCTCATGGCTACACCCATGGATGAAGAAATAATAGATATCACCTCACCGTGATATCAACCATCATGGCTTATCCATGGATCTCACCTCACGTGATATTCACCATTATGGCTTATATATATAGATATCTCCTCATGTAATATCCACCATTTATGGCTTATCTATAGATATCACCTCACATGATATCCACCATTATGGCTTATCCATAGATATCACCTCACATGATATTGACCATAGAGATCTCCTCAAGTAATATCCATCATTATGGCTTATCCATAGATATCACTTCACATGATATCCACCATTATGGAATATCCATATAAATCACCTCAAGAGATATCAATCATTATGCCTTATACATAGATATCACTTCACATGATATCCACCATTATGGAATATCCATAGAAATCACTTCAAGAGATATTAATCATTATTGTATATCCATAGATATCACGTCACATGATATCCACCATAATGATATATGCAATCATTATTGTGATATTGCCACCTTGCGATAATGGTGAGTGTATACACCTAAAAATGGTCTGAAGATAGTTAATTAAATACGCAGTTATTTGATTAATTCCCTTCCCAATTAATTGAATTCACGAGCAATTTAATTAATTTCTCTATTCATCTACTAGTAAATAAATATAAATGATTTATTTATATAGTTCATCTCACATTCCCCTTTTATTAATTAATTCTAAATTAATTAATGTCTCTACATATTAATCAACTCTTCTAATCCCTAATTAAGATTAACAAACTCAAGTTTGTTGAGATTAATTACCATTTTACAATTGTTTGAATTTCTAAATTCAAATGAGCACATGGCTCCTAACTTTAACCACCCAACCTAACCATCCCCTAACTTAACCCATTCAATCTAATCTTGGGTCTAACTAACCCTATCCTATCTTGCACATCCTAACCTCCTTATCCTAACCTCCCATGGTGTGGATATTCTCTCCTTGAGACACATGGCACTTTTGCTACATGTCTCCTCCCTTGGACACTTGCCCTCTCATGAGCAAGGCTCCTTGACACTTGTCACCACAGAGATGACAAGTGTCTCTTCCTCCATCATCTTCTCCAACTTCCTCAATCTTGGCCCTTGATATCTTCAGATCAAATCTGGACCGTCGATTCTTGCCACCTCAGCTTTGGCCTTGGAATTCCTATAAATATCCCCCATTTTGGAGCAATATGGATCCCAGCTCATATCAATTTAGGCATCATTACTATAGGCAATTTGCATTTCAATTATCTAGAATTTAGCTTTTGGATTAATCATAGCATATTAATCTAGTTTCTTAAATCATGCATTTCATATCATCTCCATAGTCAATCATGATCAAATAGCTACTCAACTCTTGAGTTGTCACTTTGGAGGTCATTTCTCTATTGAGAGCCCATCAATCCAACACCTTCAAGGTCCTGAAGAATAGAGGAAAATGGGACATTTCAAGGAAAGCTTATGGTTTGCATCTTTGATTTAGTTTTCAATTAGGCTTTTCAATTATGTTTTTATTGTCTCATTATATGTGTATGCCTCTCTTACTAACCACATTTTAAGTATCACATTAATTGGCGCCCATCGTAGGGCCTAGCTCCTTTGATCTTTAACAAGTTTGCTTGCAGGAAATTTCATTGACAGGTTGATTATCTCTTTCGGAGTGCAGATTAGCTCTCTTGGGCTCCCGAATCGCATTCTTGGCTTCTTTTGTGGCATTCCGGCACCTCAAATGACATTTATGGGAGATTCCTCAACTCTATTTTTATGTTTTTCTATACTTCAGCACTTTCAGTCTATACTTTAGCATTTTTTGTATGTATGGTGGTGTTTTTGGTACATTTGTCAGTGTTTTCAATCTGTTTGACAGCGTTTTTGGTTTGCAGAACAACGTTTCTGGTTTGTAGAACAACATTTCTAGTGTGTAGAGCAACGTTTCTGGTGTGTAGAGTAGCATTATTGGTACAAATGATGGCGTTCTTGGTCAATTTGATGGCATTTTTAGTTTTTTATTAATTTTGCAAATATTGTATGTTGCATTCCTCATTTCTGCTTTTGGACTATCATTTGCTCGAACCTAATTTGTAGATTGTTGGTTTTGCAGGCACTTATTTTGATGTGAAAGACTAGAGTTATAAACTATTTCACCACCAAAGAATACAATATAAACTACTAACTTTGTTTGCAGCCGCGGGATTTTGCACTTATATTTGTTAAATTAGGCACATAGACTAATTACAATGGAAATGAACAAACATGTCTTATGTGTCTTGATGATAGGTGAGTATGCTCTCACCTTTCTTAGGTGATCAAAAAGCTAGACTCATCCTTTGCTTTCAATAGTGCATATCTTTAGCGGGCCTGTCACAGTGGGAAAAAGTAATCACCCTGTGAGAACGACCCAAGTGAGTACAGCTAGACCTGAGCATTCCAACTCACTATAATAAATAGGTCTTTGATGATTAAAGTCTCAGAGGATGGGATTATTTGAGTTTTCTCTTTGAGATCTCTCATTTCGGGCATTTTGTAGGGCCTCGTGGTCTCAATCACGTTTATGTGACTACAACTTGTTTTGGTACCTTGTCAGGCTATAGGCCTCAATCATGCTTGCGTGACTTCAAGGGGTAATTTCAAATGGAATTCCTAATTAAGAACCAATAAAATAGAAGCTACCCGATTCACCTCTGAAAGGGTGATAATCTTTGTGCAAGAGAGCTAGTAACTCTCCCAAGACACTTGCCATATCATGCCCCCATTAGCGTTTGGAGTTGGATAATATGGCACTGAGAATCCATTGCGTGATGCTCAACAACCATATTCTAATTAGTTATTGGGTGTGTACCTAAGTCAGCAAGCAAAGGTTTTCATTCTCAGCCAATCTCCTTAGGATAGACTGATCGATGTGTTTTTAATTCTTAAAAACCTTTGGAACAAAAATACAATCTGATTTTATAAGTCAAGTCAAGATCTCATCCATTGAAATACAACAAACATTGAAAACTCAAACTTCAAACTATCAAATTCACAAGTTTGGCAGCAGATTAGCTCTTTCAGTCCAACTAGTTGCATCTATAGTCCAAACAGTTGCTCTTTTAGTCCAAACATTAGCTTTTATAGTTCAAACATTAGCTCTTTCAGTCCAAACAATTGCATTTTCAATCCAAATGTCAGCTCTCTTGGTGTTAATGTGGACATTAACTCTCAAAGGTTGAGCATATTAGAGTTTTTAGTTTGTCTGTCAGATTTCTGGTCTAAACAGCAGAGTTCCTGGTCTGTTTCTCAATGTTTCTGGTAGGTATAGCAGCGTTCCTGGTCTAAACAATATCACTTTTGGTCTAAAGGTCAGCTCCCTTGGTCTAATCAACAAATCTTGTAAGTTGCACGTCAAATAACTCATGTTGTGGCATTAGATCTCCTAGTTGGTACTTATTAGGTCTAAACATCCATTTTCTAAGTCTAAAATTCATAGAGTTGGGTCAAAATTGTAATCTCCTAAGTTCAAACACTCAATTTGCTAAACCTACATATCATTATTTGAACTTTAGAGTCACTATATTATAGAACAGAGTTTCTAGTCTGTATGTCAGTGTTTCTGGGGAGTATAGTAGCATTTTTGGTAAGTTTGTCAGAGCTCCTGTTCCAAACAATAGCGTTTATGGTCCAAACAGCAGCGTTTTTGGTCCAAACAATAGCATTTTTGGTCCAAACAATAGTGTTCTTGGTAAGTTTGTCAGCGTTTATGGTCAGTACAACAGAGTTCCTAGTCATTTTGTCAGCATTTTTGGTCAGTACAACAGAGTTCCTGGTCATTTTGTCATCGTTTCTGGTAAAATACATCAAAATCATAAAACAAAAACAACCCATTTCTCAAACATAGAGAGTAGGTCATCTTGTTGGGTCATTCAATCAGGTTATCTTCTGTCAAAATAGATTCAAGAACAAGACACACAAAGGTCTCAAGTATTCACCTCAAACAAGTTAAAGATCAAACACCTTAAAGTGCAACTTCACATTGTCTTTGATAAACTGATCATTCAAACATAGTTTCTCATCAGGATATATCATCCTTTAATCATGAAACTACAACGCTTGGTCAAAATAACCTCATTCTCTATCATAGGATATATCATTCCTATTGAACTTGGTCATATCAAAAATCACAAAAATCTGCACTCCAAAACTAAGATTGAAAAACTTGTAACCAAAAAATACTTGAAAAGATCATTTCTTGTCTATCGATTTACAAATTTCACCTCAACAATTGATCACTTATAACGATACATTACTCAAGATTTAAACCTCGAAAAAAATTCAAAACATGTGTATGCCCATTCTAACCAGGGCTCAGAGATGGAAGATTGCAGAAACAGAAATAGAAACGTCTGAAATAACTAAAGGCTATAGAACCATGGAACATGCAGATGAAATACAAATTGAAGAAGAAATAACTGAACAAAATATCAGAGACATCAAGAAAGATCCTCAATTCGACAAATTTATGAAGAAATTATTGGAGGGAGAAAAAGAAAAATATTTCCTAATGTTAGCCAAATCTGGTGCTACACTCCCCCAAGATTTTGATGTAAACAAATTGAAACAGAAGAAAAGTGGTCCTCCTCCTAATGATGAACAATATGAGGACATATTTGGTCTCAAAATGAATAACACATCAATTCATAATAACACCACAAACAATGAAGAAACTTACATTCCCACAAGAGATGAAGTAGAAATTCTAAATAATTCTCAATCCAAAGAAGATACAAGAAGGGATAGAGATGATACAAGAAGAGATCAATATATTCCTAGAATGCAAAATCATGGTCATACAAGAACAAATCATGTGGATAATCCTATCATGACTCTCACACAACAAATACAAACACTGCAAACACAAATTCAAGATATGCAAAGAGGAAATGTTAGATGATACTCCCTTCAAGAAATATGTCCTTATCCATTCGATAGAAACCTAAACATGATACCCTTTCCTATAGGTTTTGAAACCCCTAGGTACAAAAAATATGAGGGAAGCACTGACCCTCACGATCATATAAGAGAATTTTGCACAATGAGCATGGAGTTTGCACATGAAGATACATACTTAATGAGACTATTTCTAAAAATATTAACTGGATTAGCTATGGAATGGTTCTCTAAACTTCCACCAGGAATCAGATCATTTTCAGAGTTGGTGGATAAGTTTGTATCCCAATATTCCTACAACATACAACACAAGGTAACCATGCTAGACTTGTGTAACACAAAACAAAAGAGTGGGGACCCCTTCATGACATTCTTACAATGATGGAGGCGGTTAGCTTCGAGGTATCCTCATACAGTACTAGAGTATGAAAAAATGGACATATTTATCGACAACTTAAATAATCAAATGAGTTATTACTTAAAAATGCAAGGAAATCAAAGTTTTGCAAAAATGATTGATAATGGAATCAGAATGGAGGAAGCCATGATAAAGAAAGGTGAGTTGAAAATATTCAAAGAAGGAGTTCACCCACCTAACAACAATACCAACAACAATCACAATGATAAATCAAAATTTTGGAATAGAAATCATAATGTCATCAATGATGGGATAGTGGATAACAACAATGTAAAACCAAAGCAACCGGTTTTCAATTTATCCAATCACTCAGCAACAGCTCAACAAAACAACAATCACCAAAGAGCAACTATCAAAAATTTCTTTCGAAGGCAATTTACAAACATTGGTGAACCCCTTGGGTCCACATTAAAAACACTTATCACAAACAAATTGATTCCTTTACCAGAAGAAAGAAACTTTGAACCCAAGGTAAAACCTGCTTGGTGGAATGACAACCATTATTGTGATTTCCATCGAAACAAAGGACACCAAACAGATGCTTGTCAACGATTAAAACATGTCATCCAGGATTTGATTGATAATGGAATAATAACTGTGGATGGACATACAATAAATGAATCTCACATAGCTTTCAAAACTCCGCTTCCTAATTATGAGAAGGGTGAATCATCAACAGAGAAAAATGGTAAAGGTAAAGCAAAGGTAAACTATGCTAATACATATGACAATGTGGTAAATGTGATCATGGTTAAAGAAAAACAACATCAAGAACCTACTCATGTTATCACATGTAGTAAAGCCAAAGTGGTTTTTCCAGGTCCTACAACAAATGCATCATCTACTACAACAAAACCATACAATCTAGTGGACCAAGTAGAAAAAACACCCACACAGATCTCTATCTTGGAACTCTTAAAGCTTTCACTGGCACAAAAGGAAATTCCTGAATGAGCATTAGTAGATACAACCATACCCAAGGACCTCGATATCGACCAATTCCAGACCATGGTGGGGCACCTCACAACCTCGCATTGCTTGTCATTCACCAAAGAAGATGATATGTCCTTACAACATCCCCACAATTCTCACTTGCACATTAAAGTCCTTGTTCACAAGACATGAGTTAAACGTGTTCTAATAGATGGTGGAGCTGGAATACATATTTGTTCATTAAGTCTTGTTCATGCCTTAGGATATTTAGAAGATGCAGTCGATCCCCGCAAAAAGATCACCATAAAGGCCTATGATGAAGAAGAACATTCCTCCAAGGGAATTGTGATACTACCCATCAGAGTTGGACCTTTACAGAAAAACAAAGCATGCTAAGTTCTGGACTCGGACTTATCATATAATATACTTTTGGGGAGACCATGGATACATGACTTGCAAGCAGTCCCATCAACCTATCATCAGTGTGTCAAATTTCCCTATAATGGACAAGAAATCACAATATCTGCAAATTCAAATCCATTCCAATATTGCAGCAATCTAAAAATGGCTCAAGAAGTCATTATTCCTCACAACAGGGAGGCGTCATCTACGAATACACAATCCAAAGAGCAATCCTTTGCCTCTATTTTATCAAGTATGGAAAAACAAATGCAGCTAAGAGATCGAGGAAATGGAGAATACTCAATATCACAATTATCACTCTCTCCTAAATCCTTTGGAAAACCATCAAACTCTAAACAAAAACCAATTGTGAAACTGTTCTCTTCAAAATCTGATTCACCTCAACATCCTTATAATAAACTGATTAAACTCTGTGCAGAAGAGATATTAAAGGGAAGGAAACTCTTAGGACAACATATGACAAGGTTTGACTTAACCTTCTACACTTCAGACTTACTCAAAGTCCAGGCGGGTATACCTTTGTGAACTAAATTCACACTTTCAAAAGATAAATCCATAGCAAACCAGTCCAGAAAACTAGTGGATCTAATCACCTTGAAACCAACTGAAACAAAGGAATGAAAATTATACTCATATTCAGTATTTTGATCAACAAAACATGCAATAGACAACCTTGATCTATACCAGTGCGTTATCCAAGGTCACAGAGTCATCTAAATTCAAACAATACTCCCCAAACAGAATATTTCTACACATCCCATTGGCTTGACTTTTGTTAATCCCTAGATATGCCTGATATACATGAGAATTTATGCACACCAAATCAAACTATGCTCATCAAGATTCAAAATATCCTATGAAGAGTTTACTCGTAGAGGCAATCCCTGCACATTTAATTTCCCTCCTAAAGAGAAAAGCTAGTGAGCACATTCAAAAATGACACAAAGTTTTACTCAAAACCAATGTTTGTATATTGATATATTTTCAAGAAAGTATTACAAAAACTTTTGAATATTCTCCATTAAACTTAGAAAAGCTCAGATAAATTTCTACAACATTTTCTTACAATTCTTTTACGATCCCTTTTCTATTACTCCTGGTATCCATTTATAACAATATGGATGCACAAAGCTTCAGACTTCCCTAGGAGAGTTTGTTACAATCGTTTCTAATCTTGAAAAAGTTACAAAGCCTTTTTACAAAAAATGGTTACAAGTCCTTTATGACCTCTGCAGCTTCTTCTACTTGTTGTTCGGTTGCAACCTCTTCTAATTGTTCTGCATCCTGGATGGCATATTTTGTTATCAAGTCATTATACACATCATTAGTTGGCCACGCAAAATTAATCACTTTTGTCTTAGCCTTGGTCAACCTTTTCAAGGAATTTCTCATCTTGTTGACTTCTGAATTGAGAAAATTATAATGAGATTTAACTCTTTCCATCTCCTGGATAGTTACAACAAAGAAGGAAGCATCATCTATATCAATAATTCCCTTTATCTTGGCTGATAGTTTGGCCTCTAATTCCTTGAGCCACACTTGTTTGTCCTTTAGTTGATCTGGGCTAGCAAAAACTCCTAGGAGCAACTCAAAAACCTGATTAGCATACTCCTTTTTGTACAAGTTAATTTTTCTGTCAACATTAACCATCCCTTCTGCAAATTTTTCTGTCAACATTAACCATCCATCCCTTCATCATAGGAGGCACAAATGAGCTCCAAATCCTACTCCCTTGGCTTCCACTTGTAAAAAATAGGCATCAAGATGGCCTTATATCCACTAAGCTCATTCCACATATCTAGGACCTTGCTTATACTGCTATACAATAATGAGGCACCCATTGTATCTGCGAAACTTGAGATGGTAGCCCTTACTCTTTCCTCATAATTCTTGGCATACAAGGCCTGAGTCTGTTTCAAATTCTCTATCTCTTGAGAAGAAATCTCAGCCATTTGGGAACTAGAAGGTGTTGGAGATGGTGGGAACTCAATGATGGGGCTGGTAGGTGGAGGTCTTGCAAGAGAAGAGGAAATCATCAATGTTGAAGACTCACCTTGATGGTACTGTCCTGTCAACTAGCTCTGCAACTTAGAAATGATGCTATCCTTACCCCTTACCTCTTCCTTAGCATTGTTGTAAGCCTTCAAAATTGTCTCCAACTTAGCTTGGAGATTTGCCTTTTCTTTTGCCTCCTTCTCTGCTACTGCAACATTAAACCTTGCAGTCTCTAGCATAGTGCTAGCAGCTTCTACCACTCCTGTATTCTACACTCTCCTTACTATCATCCCACCAAGGTAACTTGATCCTGGGGTGTCCTTATTTCTCCTATTTTCATCTCTCATGAGAGAGCATGTGACAAGTGCAGCATTATCTTTGCTGAAAGTGATTCCCTGCATGGGCTTGGTTTATTTTCTCACTGCCTCTAATACCAAGGCATCTGTTATATCCCACTCAGGGAGAATGAGCACTCCAACTTGAGCCAACATATCTCTTCCTTGCTCAAGAGCGATGGTCTTAAACTCATCTGTCATTTCTTTCTTTATTTCCTCCTACACCAGAGCTGGGTCTTTATGAGGTTGCTCACCTTTTCTCTTTTCACATCTTGCATTATATGTGTCAATGTTCTGTTTCCATACAAACTGCATGAATGCTTCTGATGTAACAAAGTTGTTGTCAACGAAGAAGTCCTCACTAGCCTTGCTTGATCTCAGGATCCCTTTCATGGCCCTTGAACTCATTGGTGGTAATGTCCATCTCAGCAGCAAGGGGCTCTTCTAGCATTCCTTCTTCTACCTCATCATACATATAGGCAATTTCTCCTAGACTGCCTAACTGTAAAAGTTGCTTAGCTACTTCTTGTTCATCTCCTATGTGAATAGGACATTGGGATGGAGAGTACAGAGGTTCACCAGATTGTACTTCTTTTCCTACTCTCTGCTTTTTTGGGCTTCCTTGGATGTCAATAACATCTTGTATCTTCCTCTTTCCTTTAGAGGTAGAGGGCTCCCCTGTTGTAGGCATCAGCACATTGTAATTTGACTTCTTGTGCAACATATAATCACCCAGAGGGATTGCTCTGGCATATGTAGATCTGCTTAGAACCATTCTTTCCTTTTCAGGGTTGTTTTTTATTACAACCTCTTTCTTTTCATTCAAAGTCTACATTACATCCTGAAAGCCAAGAATTAAGAACCTTATTTTCTCCTCAAAAGGGAAAAAGCTAGACAATGGGTCATAGCTAGTGTCAAACTGATGTACAAAATCTAAGGCTTTGGTATAAGCCACCCATTTTTCCTTCCTCAATTCCTGTTCATCCAAATCAAACTCATTTCTAATGAGGTCATTGGGAAATTGAAATTGATGAGGTCTACCTCTGCATACTACCGTCTTTCTAAACATGCCATTGAAGAAGTCTTCTGGATCAGCGCACCTGGATATTGTAGTTGACAAATGATAGGGTTTGAGAAAATCTACAAAACAATTCCAACCTCCCTTGGTTATTATAAATTGATGGGCTAGGTAACCATAGGGAAAATAGTCCCTTTACCCCTGCCAGTCAGCTCTGCCTCTTGTATACTAAAAATTTGTCTGAGGACTTCTACAATTCCCACTTTGAGAGGGACCTGATAGGGTAAAAGAATGGAGTGCCTCAAAAACCAAACACTCTAAAAAACTATTGAGACTGAGTATAGGTAAATATCACCCCAATTATGAACAATCTTTATACTCTCTACAAATTCTTTTGGTCTAACAAATTCCAAGAGAACCTTGGGGATTCTTGGGTTCTCAGAGCAGAGGAGAGCCCTAATCTTTGATGCAAAATACTTATCAAACTTTAGGAAATTGGCATCATCTCTATCCCGTGATAACACAGTACTCCATAGTTGCACTGGTGACTTTTCTCCCTCTTTCTCTTTAATGAGTTCCAATCCACTTGCAAAGTAATCACCACCTATGAACAGAAATAGACAGATGAGGAGTGAATACCATCCGAAAGGCCTATCCACCTTCTCATTTTTTATTCCTATCACCCCTCCATGGATAGCATCAGTAATGAAAGAAGCATAATCAAATGTTACTGCAAGAGAGGGATTCAAAATCTGAGCAATCATTAGCAAGTAGTGATTGGGCATATTTGCCTCAGCATCTTCTCCCAAAATCTGGCATAACGACCAATACAATCCCTTAGCCCTAAGGGTGAATAAATTCAATGAGAATGGCTCTTCAGTGTTGGGTCCTACAATTTTCAACCCACCTATCTTCACAAAAAATTCCTTAAGAGGCCCACTCCTAAGGTGGTTTCTCTGTGCACTGTATACTTGAGCTAATGATTTAAAGTTAATGGGTTCCAGAAAATTTTTAAACTCATTGAGCCCAAAAGCACTTCTGAACTCTTCATTATTGATTTCAATAAGGGCTTTCCCATTAATATCCCTAATGCTCCTTGTGGCCAGATCATAGTTATGTGCAATTTGAGTCAATAGATCCATATCCATGAATACCCCTGGAACTACCAACTTCCCTACATCTAATTCCTAGACACTATTATGTGGGGTTCGAGAATTTCTTAGTCCAAATCCAACTTTGAACAATCCTAACCCAGACAACCCAACTTGTGGATCTCTCAACTAGTTGCCCTTATCATATAGCCCTTCTCCTATCTTGAAACGAGGGGCTCTAGGCACTAACTCTTTTACTTTTGATGCCTGATTAATTGACAATGTCAACTGCTCAAGAAAATCATCACAAATGGCCCTCTCCTGATAATTAACTTTCAAAGAAAACTCTCTCTTAGGTGCCATTTTGAAAAAAGCAAGCAATCAAAATACTACCCCCACTAGTTCAACAACAAATCAAGACCTTAATTTAAAACACCACAAAGAAATTGCCACACAAGGGTACAAGAAAACCTGATTTTAGCTTGAAGGAATCCTCTCTGTAACTGAATTGACTCACTTTGTATTTGAAAATAATAGCTCTGTATCTCTTCTTCTGCAACAATTCTTTTGAATGATACCTTTACTCAATCGACAAGAGATCATATATGGTACCCAGGGTCTTAACTACAACGTTGATTATGCATGCTTCGACCATCCCTTTAGAATTGAATTCATAAGAGAATTCGTATTTTTCACTCCAATGGGCCACAACATTCCTGCAATTCTTTCCTTTTGCTCTTTCGCTATTTCGCGAAGCATAACCTTCAGTCAATTTCATTAAACGAAATCATGCCAACTGTCAGATCAAAAGAAACTTGATCGGCTGTTAGACTGACTTAGCAGTCTTGCCTTCGCACTGGGCCCCACCTCTTTTTTGCCATTTCGCAGACTTTATCTTTCAAGCACTTCTCCTTTGTGAAACAGTGTGAGACATTAGATGGAATCCTAACTACTCGACATTTAACTCGCACCGGGACCGCCGACATCTTTATTATCCGCGCTTTTACCTTGACTGCAAGCTGTCTTTCACTATTTCATGAAACTTAAACATCTGTCAACTTCGGGCTACGAAACAACATGAAGCATTGAATCAGATTGGAGATGACCATCCTTTAAGGGAAGCCCCTTATGCCTGCTTTTCTTACGTCACCTTTTATTAGTTATTGATTACCACGTGACGCTCAACCATTGGTTTTAGAAAACTGTTCAAGCCCAGTTCAACATTAGCCACATGTCTCTCCTTTTTACCACCGGTTGCACCTTGGCAGGCCCTCAACTTCTTCTAAAACCATGTGTCCATAGACACGTTACCATCTATCTTGACACCTGGATGAACCCTTTTTACTTTTGCTATTTCGCGAAGCATATCCTTCAAGCATCTCGCAACCATGAAATAGCGTGAGCCATTGGATCAAAACGAAGTTGATTCTCCTTTAACCTTATGTTTTATCTACCTTTGGGGATGAAAACCCTTTTCGCCATTTTGCGGGACATAAAACATGAGCATCTTACCCTTGCGAAATCATGTGGGTCGTTAGATTATCTTTGACTTACCTGATGCTTAACCATTTCAACTAACTCTGACAGACGTGGGCCCTCTGACTCAACCTCAAACACGTGGCATCTACTCACTTTCAAAGCTGACATGTTAGTCCTTCATTTGCTGAGAGAAGACACTGGGTTCCACCTTTTCCTAGCCACCTATATCTGCCAAGTCAGCTCTTATTCCGCGGCATGACTCACTTTTGGGACCCTTCTTTTAACCCTTGGAACCCGCCTCGTTGACTATTGTATCCTCTGCCACGTGCAACCATCTCACTCACTTTCTAGACCAGCTGGACTATCTACTTGGAATGCCATGTCATTTCGCCACTTCGTGAAAGATAACTATCGAGAATTTTCCTCCTGTGAAACAGGGTGAACCGTCGGATCAAATGGGACTTGATCGCCTTTTAGTCACTTAGGAAATCCTCGCATGTAGGGTCCCACCAAACGCTTTCATCATTTTGTGAAAGGTATTTCACTTGCAAGTTCAGGGTGCGAAATAATACTAGCTGTTGGATCTTGGACAAGATGAGACCTCTTTAAACCGAGCCAAAATAACCATTTAGAACACATTTCCTTTTCACCATTTCGTGGGTCTTAAACCACGTGCATCTTCGCTTTACGAAATAGCGAAAGCCATAGATCTTCCTAAGAGATGTGCATCACTTACTGGGCTCGACAACATTAGGAGGAAAATATATAAGGCATAAAATTTTATGATTTAATTCAAAAGACCACCTAGGCAAATGACAAGGGGGGACACTTCTGATGAACTTGGGACCCATTACTTAAGTGGATAAAGTAACAAAGAAATAGAAACCAGAGTGTTTTTTCATAAAACATTGAACAATTTAAATTTAAAACCCTAAACCCCTAAGACCTAACACATGTGAGATTCTGCGAGAAGTGAGAATCGATCCAAGATCTGATGGCGGTCATAGATCACATGCAACTCCTCACACAACAGATGATCAAAGATCAAAATAGCTGAATGAAGATAATTTCAATATGAGAGAGAAATAGAGACAAAGAGGAGAATTTGGAGAAGACTCTCACCAAGCTATCACTTCAATAACTTGACTACTGAAGGTGAGAGTATAATGCTTATTATATAGAAAAATATAAGCATATACATCCAAGGGGTGCATTAACTCCTATTCCCCATAAAAAGTGGGAGGTTTTACCTTCTTGGTAAATGCCAAAACATGTGGCATAACCTCCTTACATGAAGACAAAAAAGGAGTTGAGAAAGTTGGCACATAAGGCCAAAAGAGGGTGTGAAACCCAACTACCCCATAATCCACTTAGAAAATGACAAAATAGTGGTTATGAGAGGTGGCACAACAAGCCAAAAGAGGGTGTGTAACTCAACTACCCATGTGAGGTGGAGAGTTACACATGTAGCTGAAGTATTTTGCCATGTGTCCTCATATAAACCACTCCTATTAACCTAAGCAAGCTTAAAATAATATATGTGTAGGAAAAAATAAATACCCCCTAATATAAGGAAAATAAAAAACCTACACTAACACCCCCCCTTAAGCATAGCTTAGGTGGGTGAAAATATGGGTCCTAACAAATGCAACCATGTTAGCTACCCATGTACATAGATAGCCCCCCCAAAAGAAGAAGCCCCCCATAAGAGGAATAGCCCCCCACTAAATAAGGAGAGAAAGAAAGAAAGAAAGAAGGACTAAGAAGTCCCTCCAGAAGTAGACACCTGTCGTATCCCAAGTAGTGATCGCAAATGAAGGAACTTGCTTTTGGTGAAGGGTTTGGTGAAGATGTCTATAGTTTGCTCCATTGTAGAATAATACTTAAGATCAATTATGCCTTCCTGAATAAGCTCCTGAATATAGTGCATATGTATCTCAATGTGTTTTGTCCTCTAGTGATGAACTGGATTTCTTGAGATTTGTATAGCACTTTGATTGTCACAAAAGATGATAGTAGGATTCCTAACTGGAATACCAAACTAAGTGAGAATATTCTAAAGCCAAATAGCCTCAGTGGTGGCATTAAATGCCCCTTGATACTTAGCCTCTGTTGATGAAAGAGAAATTGCAGACTGTTTCTTACTCGACCAAAAAACTGGACCAAAACCAAGTGAGAAGCAATAACCTAAAGTGGATTTGCGATCCTGAGAATCACCTGCCCAATCTGAATTTGTATATCCCACCAAGTTAATATCCATGCCTGCTACATACTGAATTCCATAATTGTGAGTACCCTGAATATAGTGGAGAATCTGCTTAGCTACTTTCCAATGCAACTCATGTGGCTCCTGCATGAATCTAGAGACCATGCCCACCGCATATGAAATGTCAAGTCTTGTTTGAGTCAAGTAGATGAGGCTCCCAACAATTTGTTGATATAAAGTGCTATCAACCAAGGGTGAAGATCACTTAGCCTCAAGTTTGACCCCAGATAAAAAAGGAGTAGGTGCAGGCTTACAATTAGCCATGTGAAATCTAGAGAGCATATCGAGTGCATACTTGGGTTGTCCAAGGAAGATGCCTGAAGAAGATTGGGTAATCTCAATTCCCAAGAAGTAATGTAGAAGACCTAAGTCTGACATCAGAAATCTATCATGTAGAGCAGTTTTCACTACCTTGATGGTGGATGAGTGACTCCCTATGATCAACAAGTCATCAACATAGAGAATTAGAAATGTGAGAGTATCATCTTGGTGCAGAATGTAGACGTTCGGATCAGAATGGTATTGAGTAAAACCAACTGTCAGAAGGAAGGAGTCCATCTTGGCATACCAAGCTTGAGGAGCTTGTTTGAGGCCATAGAGAGACTTTCGAAGTCGACACACAAGTGAAGGATCTTGAACAAACCCTTGTGGCTACTCCATGTAGATTTCCTCCTGAAGGTCACCATGAAGAAATGCACTCTTGACATCCATCTGATGAACTTCCCAATAATGGGTTGCAGCAATAGCAAGGACCAGTTGGAGGGAATTCATCTTAGCAACTGGAGCAAAAGTCTCAGAGTAATCAACGCCTAGAACTTGGGAAAAGCCTTTTGCTACCAAGCGAGCCTTATACTTATCAACTGACCCATCTGCTGCAAATTTTGTTCGATAGATCCACTTGCATCGAACAAGTTTCCTTCCCTTAGGAAGAGGAACTAAATCCCATGTGTGATTCCTTTCCAAGGAATTAAACTCTTCTTGCATTGTAGCATCCCATTTGAGAACACCTGTAGCTTCTCGAAAAGACTGTGGATCAGAAGCTGAAGCAATGAAGAGATGTGGAGCTTGCTGAAATTGTGACCTAGTTCTTCTAGAATCTGATGGATCACCAAGCCAATCTCCTGTTGACTCAAAAGTTTATCGAGCACAAAGAGTCATTGAAGTTGGAGAGTCTGGGGGAGAATCATCAACCTCTGAAGGATGACTATGAGAAGAATGTGAATCCTCACCATTAGTGTCACCATCTGAAGTGGAGGAAGAAGACTCCTCATCAGGATTAGGAGGATTAAGATCCTCAAAAGAACTGTCATCATCATGCAATGTCTCCAATGTGATAGTGGATGGAGAAGTGGTATGAGAAGAAATAGAAGAACTCTCCTCAAAATGAACACTCCTCTCAATGAACAACTCATGTGTAGAGGGATGGAGAAGTCTATACCCATTGACATCATTTAGATACCCAAAAAATATGCAAGGCTTGCTTTGCGGATCCATAGCCTTGTGTTTCTCTGCTGGAATGTGGGCCCATGCAAGAGAACCAAACACTTTAAAATGCTTAACTATAGGTTTCTGACTGGTCCAAGCTTGAAAAGGAGTTACCCCCTTCACAGCTTTATGAAGAACTTGATTCTGGATGTAACATGCACAATTGATGGCCTCTGCCCAATACTAAGGTGCCAAAGACTTGGAGTGAATCATACAATTTGCCATCTCCTTCAAGGACCTATTCTTCCATTCTATGACACCATTCTGTTGAGGACTGTATGGAACTGTGTGCTGCATGTTGATACCTTCTGAAGCACAAAATTGTTCAAACTAATTATTAACATATTCACCCCCATTATCTGTACACAGAATCTTGATGAACTTCCCAGATTGTTTCTCTGCAAAAACTTTGAAATCTAGAAAATTCTCAAATACCTCAGACTTTTGTTTGAGAAAGTAAACCCATGTAAATCTGGAAAAGTCATCAATAAATGTTAAGACATATCTAGCCCTGTTGAAAGATGGTTGTGGAAATGGTCTTGCCAAGTCACTATGTACCAACTCCAATAGCTGTGGAGTTCTCCATGCTTTTCCTTTATCATACTTCTCCTCAGGATGCTTACCAAGAATACATCCCTGGCAAACTCCATCAAAAAATCAAATAAAAGGCAACCCTGAAACAATGTCTTGTTGACTAAGTTGTTGCAAGTAATGATAGTTCAAGTGGTCAAATCGTTGATGCCACAAACAACTAATCTCATCTACATGAGTGAGTAAAACTGTTGAAGGAGAGTCAGGAACAAAGTGAGAAAACTGATATAATCTAGATTGATGATCTGCTTTTCCCACAACAATAGTAGACCCATTATGCATTTCACTAATTACCACTGTATCTGGTGTGAACTCAACTCACTTGCTAGAACTAGTGTGAGTGATCTGATAAACAGCTAGGAGATTATTTGATAAAGATGGAACATAAAGGACATCCTTAAATGTTCCTTCACCCACATCAACAGACCCTCTCCCATGCACTTCAATAGGAGTGTCATCACCCATTAGTATGGAAGGCATAGAACATGGCTCTAAAGAGGTGAAATAATCTTTTGAAGAAGCCATGTGGTGCGAAGAACCTGAGTCAATTATCCAAGAATTGGGTTGTGAAGCAATAGCAACTAGGGCCTTACCCTTTCCTTTCAATTTACTCTTATCTGTATCCTTAGAAGATCCTTTTGATGAACTCTATTTGACTAAATTAGGCACCTTGATATTATTCTTTTCAAGAAGATTTTAAAGGTGATCAATTTGTTTCTTTAAACACTTATGTTCATCATGACTAGGCCTCTTACAATAAGAACACTTGACCTTCTCCTTCTTAGGTTGTTCACCTCTTGATGAAGAGGTCTGATTATCTGCTTTTGAAGTAGCAGATTTCTGATCTTTTTTCTTCTCTCCTTAGTTCTTTTGTTTCTTATCTTTCTTACTAGACCCTTTTTGTTCTTTTTTGCCTTGATTTACAACTAAGGCATGTGACTTAGAGGGTTTTATTGTACCCATTTGAACCAATTTGTCTTGCTCCCTAGTGAGTTCTGCAGCAAATTCATCCAGAGAAGGCATTTCGAATGTGGTACCTAGGGCACATTTTGTAGCATAGAATGTAGAAACAAACACTGAATAGTTAGGACCAAGCTTAGAAAGAATACTCAAGATCAGTTGCTTATCATCTTTCTTAGTTCCACACCATTCCAACTACAATCTTACAGACTTAAGTTTAGTGAAGAAGTCTTGTATAGTATCAAAATTGGTTGGATTCAACCCTATGAGTTCATTCTCTAACTGATGACCTCTTAGCTCATCCTGCTTACCAAAGAGGTTTTCCAAAGTGGTCCACACTGCATTTGGTGTAGTGGCAGATTCAATGTGAAAAAGGTCTAGAGAGACTGACATACATAGAGTACCAAAAGCTTCATCACATTTATTAAACCATTTAATCTTTTCTGTAGCATCTTGAGGTTCAATTTCAAATCCCATAGTAACACGATGATATCCATGTCTTTTCAGATATATTATCATCTTAGATTTCCATTCAAAATAATTATATGGTGTTAAAAGTGGAACTATAGATGCATCCATGATAGTAGAAAAGAAGATTGCAAAGAATCAGAGAAAGAAGGCACAAGAGACACCCCCCCTTATCACCCCCCCCCCCCCAAAAAAAAAAATATTACAAGGTTGGCACTTTATAATTAGTGCATTTACAAGGCTTTTTATTAGATTACAATTCTTGTAAGAAACCAATAGAGATTTTAAATACAAATAATTTGATACAAGATCTGAAACAAATTAGCCTTATAACTACTTAATTTATCTCAATACCTTTCCAACAACTATTAGTTTTTGAAAAATAGAGTTGTGAGGAGAAAGATATGACTAGTTGAAGAGAAAAAGAAGCAGCTGATACAACCTTTAATATTTGATAGAAAAAGGCAAAAAATTTCAATTAGACCTGCAATAATGGAGAGTTCTTATTTCTAGCTTTCCATCAAGTATTTGTTTGCAAAAATCTGACACCCGAGGCAAAAGTTGTGCAACTTTTAAGAAATGTTGCTGAATTTCCCTAATAGAAAAATGGCTCAGGCCCTATTCAAGCTTGATTTATGCAACATTTATTAATTTTCTGGAAATACCATCAAAAACCTAGAAGTTTTTCGATGCTGAGAAGAAAACCTAGAAATCATTTTTTTTGCAAGTGAACAGAAGTTGGAACACTAAAGCCGAAATGAAAACAGCTCCAGTAAAAAAAATTTACTCTGATTTTTTACTATGTCCTCCAAACTCTTATTTTGGTGAAGTAAAAGTCACTTTTGACTTTGTCAAGCCTTAAGGACACTCTGGAAATTCTTATTAAGCTTCCAATATTACCACAAAGCTGCAAACACCCAGATCTTACAAGAACACATACATGTAAACCAGATTTAACTAGAAGCTATTTTCTTTTAAACTGTTCTAATTCTCTAGATCACATGAGAATGCAGGAGAAGAGCATACTTAGTTTTTAAGGAAAATATTAGCTATATAAAAGTCTCAAATCTCTCAAATAAATAAATAAAAAAGCAATGAGCTATACCAGACAATAAGCTCTGATACCATGTGAGATTCTACGAGAAGCGAGAATCGATCCAAGATCTGATGTTGGTCGTAGATCACATGCAACTCCTCACACAACGGATGATCAAAGATCAAAATAGCTGAATGAAGATAATTTCAATATGAGAGATAAATAAAGACAAAGAGGAGAATTTAGAGAAGACTCTCACCAAGCTATCACTTCAATAACTTGACTAGTGAAGGTGAGAGTATAGTGCTTGTTATATAGAAAAATATAAGCATATACATCTAAGGGGTGCATTAACTCCTATTCCCCATAAAAAGTGGGAGGTTTTACCTTCTTGGTAAATGCCAAAACATGTGGCATAACCTCCTTACATGAAGACAAAAAAGGAGTTGAGAAAGTTGGCACATAAGGCCAAAAGAGGGTGTGAAACCCAACTACCCCATAACCCACTTAGGAAATGACAAAATAGTGGTTATGAGAGGTGGCACAACAAGCCAAAAGAGGGTGTGTAACTCAACTACCCATTTGAGGTGGAGAGTTACACATGTAGCTAAAGTATTTCGCCATGTGTCCTCATATAAACCACTCCTATTAACCTAAGCAAGCTTAAAATAATATATGTGTAGGAAAAAATAAATACCCCCTAACATAAGGAAAATAAAAAACCTACACTAACAACACAGAGACGAAGCAATTGATAGCATGCCTAATTGAAAATTTTCAAAACTTAGCTGATTATGGGAGAGGAAAACCCATTTTTTAAACAGTGATAACAACGGCTCTAACTGGGGATGGTTGATCGCAAGGTCAACACAAGAAAACTTAGAAACTCTGGAGAAACAGACCTAAACACAGACCCAAACAGAAAAACAGGAAAGAAACAAAGTATGTGCAAACAAAGGACCTACTGTGCATGGACATCAAGAGAAATAGTGTTTCAGGAATTGTCCATGCATTGGAAATTCCTGTACCCCATCATTCATATTTTTCACAAAATATGAACCCTTACCATTTAAGTCACAGACCACAAAAGGGCCAATCTATAATGATTCAAAAATTTTATGCTTTCCCTTGTCCTGTCCTTTTGCATTCCACTGAACAACAATGTCATCAATTTGAAACTTCCTTAATGATGTCCTTTTATCAAAAAGGTATTTGGACCGCAATTGGATCTTTTGATTTCTCTTATGAGCCAAAGTCCTAAGCTCTTCCACCTCCACAATCTAGATCATTTTGTTTTCCATAGGTTCAGATAACTCCATATCCTCATTTTGCAAGAATTTATAAACTGGAAGAAGATTCTTCACTGGCAATCTGACTTGGGTACCATAAACTAGTTCAAAAGGTGACATTCCAATGGCTTTCTTGACTATTATTCTATCTGCCCACAAAGCTAACTTCAACTTTTGATCCCAAGATCTCTTATTTTCTTCCAATATTTTCTTGATGATGTTCAACAGGCTTTTATTGCTGGATTCTGCTTGTCCATTCCCCTGAGGGTGATAAGGTGAAGAGTAAGACATGAGTATTCCATGACTAGTACAAAATCCTACAAACTCTTCCGACCTGAAACTCATGGCATTATCCATTACCAATTTTGCAGGTGTTCTAAACCTAGTTATTACATTATCCATCAGGAAATCAATGACAACCTTACTTGTAGCTCTTATTGTAGGAATAGCTTCTATCCATTTTGTGAAATAGTCAGTGGCTACTATGATCCATCTGTGACCTCTTCCTGACCTCTCAACAATCTCTCCAATAAAATCAATGCCCCACTGGACAAAAGGAGCTTCTACAGAGACTGGATTTAGGGGTAAGGCTCCTTCATACTTCAGTTTGGATGAAAATTTCTAACATGGGTCACATTTCCAAACATATGCATGAGTGTCTTTGAATAAAGTAGGCCAATAATAACCAGCCCAGATTATCTTACCAGCAGTGGTCTTAACAGAGTAGTGGCCTCCACATACTCCATCATGCATTTTAGTCAATACTCGTTTAGCCTGGAATTCATCCAAACACATTAGTAATTCTCCATCTCTTTTCCTCTAGAACAGAACACCCTGAATGAGCACATATTTTTGGGACTTGAGTTTCAGAGTCCTTTTCTGATTATGTGTCATTCCTTCTGAGAATGCAACATCTCTTAAGAATTGGACTATCTCTGAGTACCATGGTTTCCTTTCAATGCTAGTGATTAAAGTATCTCTGACTTCAACATTATGTATTTCAATATTCATAAGACTAGACTCAGTCATGAGCTTAGCCAAACCTAAACCTCTCACCAATTTGGTGATCTTTATCTCCAAGTCAAATTCTTGAATTCTATTGATCCATCTGCATCTTTTCCTTGTAACTTTAGACTGGGACAAAATATCCTTAACTGCTGCATGTGGGACATAAGCAATAACATTTGCATTTACCAAATATGGCCTAAAGGCCTTGACAACTTTAACCAAAGCATAAGCTTGTTTCTCCATGGTCTCATATTTTAATTCTGTTGCCTGCAAAGACTTGCTGTAAAAAGCTATGGGGTGTTCATATCCCTCACCATCCTTTTGTAACAATACTGTAGCTACTATATGATACGAGGCAAAAGAAAATAGAGAGAAGGGCTTACTGTAATCAGGAGACTTCAGCACTGGTGCTTCTTAAATGGCCTTCTTAATTTCAGCAAAAGCCTCTAAGGCTTCTTGATCCCAACTAAATTTGGTATCCTTCTTGAGCAACTTGACAATGGGCTTTACTATCTCTGCAAAGTTTGCAATGAATCTCCTAGAAAAATTCACTTTGCCTAAAAAGGATTGAATACCTTTTACATTCTTTGGTTCAGACACTTTGTTTATGGCTTCAATCCTTTCAGGGTCTATTCTTACCCCTTCTTTGGAAACAATGTGTTCTAATAGTTTTCCCTCATTGACTCCAAAATGACATTTCTTTGGATTTAATGACACACCAAATTCCAAGGCTTTATTGAACACCTTTTCTAAATGTCCACAATGATCATCAGCCCTTTTGGAGAAACATGTTAGATCATCTTGATAAACCACCATGATAATATTAATGAATTCTTTGAAGGCTACATCCATGGCTCTCTGAAATGTAGCTCTAGCATTTTTTAATCCGAATGGCATTCTCACATAAACATATGTCCCCCAGGGAGTAGTGAAAGAAGTTTTAAACTATTCAGATTCCTTCACTAACACTTGATTGTATCCTAAAAAACCATCCATCATGGATAAAAGATCACAACCTGTCACTCTCTGTAGCATGGCTTCCATATTCAGGGAAGAGTAGTTATCTTTCAAGGAAGCCACATTTAGATTTATAAAATCTACACACAATCTAATGTCCCCATTCTTCTTTCTAACTGGGACCAGATTGGAGACCCATGAGGAATGCCTTATAGGTTTGATAATCCCCCCTTCTCTTAATTTAGTCAACTTTTGCTGCATCTTAGTTTCTAATAGGGGATTAATGGGTCTCTGTTTTTGTCTGAAAGGCTTAGCATCTAGAAGTAGAGGAACTTCATGCTGAAAAAGATCTTGTCTATATGCCTTTAGGTCTTCATAAGAATAAGAAAAAACATGTTTATATCTCCTCAATAAATTAATAAGGTTAGTCTTGACATGAGGGGGTCATTTCTTCCCAATATATACCAACTTAGGGGATGAATCAGTCCCTAAATTTACCTCCTCTATTTCTTCCAACTTGGTGGTAGACTGCTGATGTAAGTGACTGTCATTGTAACTAAACATGCTCTCTAGCTCTACCAGCCCTTTAGGTATTTCATTAGTTTCCAACTAGACCAGATCATTTCCAAACATTGTTTCTTTATTATCAACCACCTCCACCAGCGCATTGCAATCAATCTTTTGTCCATCATAATCATCAACACATTAGATGAACTTAAGAATGTCTTCATCATCAGCAAAAACTTGCCAATTGTACACATTATCAGGGATGGTAGGCCTAGATTTTATCTCCACAGTGGAGATGCTAGTTAATGTTGCATCGTCATTTTTCAAGGCAACATTAGCTAGGAAATCTGCCATAATATTCTTTGTTCGTTCAATCCAATTAATAGAAAATGCATTAAAATGCTCAATAACATCCCAAACTGCATGTTTATATCTCTTTAATCTATCATTCTTGGATGCATACTTGGATCTTACCTAAGATACAACCAATTTTGAATCCCCTAACACTATCAAAAGCTAGATTCCATGCCTTTTTGCAACCTCAAGCCCCAACCATAGAGCTTCATACTCTGCAGTATTATTTGTGCACTAGAAAGCCAATAAGAATGAATACTTGAAAGTTATACCTGATGGGGATACAAAGAGAACCCCTGCTCTAGATCCTTCTTTGGAGCAAGCTCCATCAAAATACATCTGCCATAAACCATGCTATTGTGACATCAATTCAACCACAATAGGGTCAGTATTCTTCAATTCAGGTAAAATTGGTTGTAGTCTGAAATTGTCAAGATCTACATCAATCATACAGTTGAGCATATTAGGGCTTACATTTTCTATTACCCTAGGAGCACGTGGCTCTCTATACAACTTGACCTAATTTCCATTTATTGGAATGCTGGCATAAGACAAATTCAGTTGAACATTTCCCCCTACTGATGCTTCTCATTGCCTGTACAACAATATACTATAGTGGGGCTTGGTATCAGTAACAATAACATCCATTTTATAAGTGGCCTCAGGGAATGCTTCTATTTTGACTTCCACATATTTCATTGTACCTATCACAGGTACTTCCCTGTTATCCATAGCATAGCATTTTCCATATATAGTGGTCACTGACAGTCCTAATTCTTTCATAACACCATAGGGAATTACATTAGCAGCAGCTCCCGAATCAATCATGCCGTTTTTTATTAACCAGTTGTTTACCAACAAAGTTACATAGAAAGGATCTACCTGTGAAGGCTCTTGATTAATAGTGGTTCCAACATAAACCTTTGGGGTCTAGAGTTCTTGATCCTTTATATTTTCAACTGAACTGGTGGGTATGACTGTGTCACTGTCAAATATATTAGAAAATAAAGACAAAGCTACATCCCTATGATCTTTAATTTTCAGTAATTCTACTAATGGGACAGTGACCTTCATTTGAGTAAGAGCTTGAGCCATGCCAAATGCAGAAGTATTGCTCATTTCAGTATTAGCTCTAACTCTTTCTGTCTTGAGTTGGCTTGCCTTTTTTACTATGGCAGCTCCTTGTATATCACCAGTGTTTTTATCATTTGTACTCTTGGGTACATCTTTAACTTGTTCCCTTTTTTCTTGACCAATCTTAGGAACAGTAGTAGCACCACTTGCTGCCCCCTTTTGAGTGACCTCTTTTATGAACATGGAACTAGGTTCACCCTGATCAGTGTCCTTTTTAGTACTCCTCGAGTTATAGTTGTGTTTTACTTTGGCAATGACAGCTTTAGTGAGATTTTTAACCTCTTCATCCTCAATTGTTACCACATTCAATGTAGGATGCCAATATAAGGTTAGTTGTCCTTGAACAAACCTTTCATTATCTAGCACATCACTGTATTCACTTTGTATAGACTCCTCATCACTTTCTATGATGGTTTCAAACATATTGATGTCAGGCTCAGCTTCTTGTTTCATAGATTCTTCAAGAGCCTGAGCCACTACACACTAATGAGGAGAATGTGGCCCATCACAAGCAATACACCAGGGAGTGTTTTCTATATTATGGACATTTTTTCCTTTTAAGGGATCAGGGGTGTCCTAATTCAAAGTAATTTTGGGCTTATCACTTTGGGGTTTTCCATCTTTCCAGTTGGTATTATAAGGGATATCACGCAATCTCGGAGGTCTATCTTGCCAGTTATAATGAGGCTTGTCATTTTTGTTTACCTTGGTAGTCAGACCCTTCATAGCAATGACCAATTTCTCTATCTTATCTTCCTCCTTGGCCGCTTTATTAGGTTGTTGTTTTGTTTCTTGCCACAACCTACCATCTGTCCTTCTTCCTAACTTCTCGGATGCTTTTCTATTACTTTCCACATTAATGGCAATTCTAAATGCATCCCTCAAGTTATGTTGATTCTTATCTCTCAGGATATATGCCTTCTTAGAATCAAATGCATTGTAATAAGTATTTAAACACATGTTATCATCTAATCTCATCACTTGATACAATTTGTGCATGGCCTTTTAGAATCTGGCATTGAAATCAGTGACCATTTCATTATCAGAATTTTTGATATTATTGAATTCATTGAACATGAAGCTCACATTAGTCTTGTCACCATACTGCTCTTGAAAATAATTTTTAAAATCCTCCCATGACCCTATGTTGTTAATTGGAAGACCTCTGAGCCAATCTCTTGTATCATCAACCAGGGATTGAACAAATAGTTTCATGATGACATCTTCATCCACTATCTCATAATCATTTATTAGATCCCCAATAGATTTCAGATGTTCCTTAGCACTAATGGCATTGTTCCCAACAAATTTATGAAGTCTGTCTCTTAACTCAATAGGAACATGATTTGGATATCCTGGGATCCCATCAAAGAACAATTGTCTATATTGTTCTAAATTGATTGGTCTCCTTTGAAAAGGGGTAATAGCATTATTATTTCCCACGTTCATTCTAATTTTTGGAATTGGAGACTAAGATATTTAGGTGTGATGACTATTCACAGGGATTTGACTCATTGATGCTACATTAGCAGTCAATGCAGGTTGAATTTTAACTAGGGGAAGGGAAATTTGTTGAGGATCAGGCTTATTCAAATCTTCTAATGGAAACGTGATAGGGGGAGCCTTTAAGTAACTAATTTTTCTTTTTACTTCCTAATTTGTTGCTTCTAATTCAGCTTTCTCTAGTTCCATTTGGAGATCCTCCTTTTCTTTCCTAATCCTTTCCATTTCTCTCTTATGTGCTGACAACGTATGAGAAATCTCCTTTGCAGTTTTAGATCTAGTTCCATCATCCACCTATTTCTATTTTCCTTTATCCTCATTAGTCCTAGGAAGCTGAGAATCACTAAATACTTCCCTGTTTGGTTGGGCTATTGGCCTATATGCTTGCCTAGCTTTGGGGATCAGGATTTCTTTGATCACAGGGCCTTCTTCGTCACTTTTTTCTTTTTCTTTGGCCAATACCTCGAGATCATCTATCTATCTAAGAAGCCTATCCCTCTCCATTAATTTAGCTTTAACCTCTTTCTCCCTATTTGCTTCCTTTTGGGCTCTTAGGGAAATTAGATGGTGAACTCTTTTATTCATATCTTCAATTTCTTGGGACACTTCATCTTTATCAGGGAAATTTTCCTCAGAGTCTGACATATTTACTTGGTCTATGTCAATCAAACTAATGTTTCCATCTATTGTTCTAGGCACAAAGTGTCTAATTGCATTTGAACTAGTCCTATCTCTTGCAGAAATACTAACATGGGACAAATCTTGATTTAAAATAGGTGCATTATCACTATTTCCAAACAATCCTAAATGGAAACCTAATATATCATGTTCTAAATTTCTAGAAGATGAATTAGACTTTGCATAAATAGGTCGATCAGGCATCTTACCAGTATTATTGTTCTTTTATACCAAGCAACATTTGATGGCTCATGTAGCACAGATCTCTTCTAACCTCTCCATGACTGCTTTGGCAAACCTTCTTGCAAAGTTTCATGAGGATGCTTCTTCATGAATGACCTGGTGTTTTTTCCTCCTTGCATTATGCTTGTTTTCTTTTGAAAAGATTTTATAATTCACAAGGACTGGTTACAATATAACAGAGTCACCACCCACAAGAATATGGGAATTATGAAAACAAGCTTAGAATGGAAGACTGCAATTCCACAACACAATGATTTTCTTTACAAATACAAGCACAAAATCTACTCCTGGATTCTTAATGTGACTTATCCCATCGAAGTCACCACAATATGAATCAAATCTTTCTTAACCAGAAACTTTTAACAATTCATTTACTCCCCAGCAGAGTCGCCACTTTTGTTGTCTTCAAAATCTGATTCACCTCAACATCCTTATAATAAACTAATTAAACTCTATGCAGAAGAGATATTAAAGGGAAGGAAACTCTTAGGACAACATATGACAAGGTTTGACTTAACCTTCTACACTTCGGACTTACTCAAAGTCTAGGCGGGTATACCTTTGTGAACTAAATTCACACTTTCGAAAGATAAATCCATAGCAAACCAGTCCAGAAAACCAGCGGATCTAATCACCTTGAAACCAACTAAAACAAAGGAATGAAAATTATACTCATATTTAGTATTTTGATCAACAAAACATGCAATAGACAACCTTGATCTATACCAGTACCTTATCCAAGGTCACAGAGTCATCTAAATTCAAACAGTACTCCCCAAACAGAATATTTCTACACATCCCATTGGCTCGACTTCTATTAATCCCTATATATGCCTGACATACATGAGAATTTATGCACACCAAATCAAACTATGCTCATCAAGATTCAAAATATCCTATGAATAATTTACTGGTAGAGGCAATCCCTACATATTTAATTTCCCTCCTAAAGAGAAAAGCTAGCGAGCACATCTACTAAAAACTGCCTTACAATTCCCATTCAAACAAAATAACCCTGGATTATTCAGAATGAAACAATAAACAACTGCAAGCACATTCAAAGATGACACAAAGTTTTACTCAAAACCGATGGTCTGTATATTGATATATTTTCAAGAAAGTATTACAAAAACTTTTGAATATTCTCTATTAAACTTAGAAAAGCTCAAATAAATTTCTGTAGCGTTTTCTTACAATTCTTTTGCGATCCCTTTTCTATTACTCCTAGTATCCATTTAAAACAATATGGATGCACAAAGCTTTGGACTTCCCTAGGAGAGTTTGTTACAATCATTTTTGATCTTGAAAAAGTTACAAAGCCTTTTTACAAAAAATGGTTACAAGTCCTTTTCGACGTCTACAGCTTCTTCTACTTGTTGTTCGGTTGCAACTTCTTCTAACTGTTCTACATCTTGGATGGCATATTTTGTTGTCCACTCATTGTACACATCATCAGTTGGCCATGCAAAATTATTCACTTTTATCTTAGCCTTGGTCAACCTTTTCCAGGAATTTCTCATCTTGTTGACTTCTGAATTGAGAAAACTATAATGAGATTTAACTCTTTCCATCTCTTGGATAGTTACAACAAAGAAGGAAGCATCATCTAAATCAATAATTCTCTTTATCCTACCTGATAGTTTAACCTCTAATTCCTTGAGCCAAACTTGTTTGTCCTTTAGTTGATCTGGGCTAGCAAAAACTCCTGGGAGCAACTCAAAAACCTGATCAGCATACTCCTTCTTGTACAAGTTAATTTTTCTGTTAGCATTATCCACCCCTTCTACTAATTTTACTACGTCTTTGGTGGTGTCACAAGTGGATTTGATGATAGGATCAGCCCTTGCTTCATCATAGGAGGCACAAATGATCTCCAAATCCTACTCACTTGGCTTCCACTTGTCAAAAATAGGCATAAAGGACGTTGCTTATACTGCTATACAATAATGAGGCACCCATTGTATCTGAAAAAATTGAGATGGTAGCCCTTACTCTTTCGTCATACTTCTTGGCATATAAGGCCTGAGCCTGTTTCAAATTCTCTAGCTCTTGAGAAGAAATCTCAACCATTTGGGAACTAGAAGGTGCTAGAGATGGTGGGAACTCAATGATGGGGTTGGTAGGTGGAGGTTTTGCAAGAGAAGATGAAATCATCAATGTTGAAGACTCACCTTGATGGTACTATCCTGTCAACTGGCTCTGCAACTTAGAAATGATGCTATCCTTACCCCTTACCTCTTCCTTAGCATTGTTGTAAGCCTTCAAAATTGTCTCCAACTTAGCTTGGAGATCTTCCTTTTCTTTTGCCTCCTTCTCTGCTACTACAACATTAAACCTTGTAGTCTCTAGCATAGTGCTAGTAGCTTCTACCACCCCTGTATTCTACACTCTCCTTACTATCATCCCACCAAGGTAACTTGATCCTGGGGTGTCCTTATTTCTCCTATTTTCATCTCTCTTGAGAGACCATATGATAAGTGTAGCATTATCTTTGCTGAAAGTGATTCCCTCCATGGGCTTGGTTTCTATTTTCACTACCTCTAATACCAAGGCATCTGCTATATCCCACTCAGGGAGAATGAGCACTCCAGCTTGAGCCACCATATCTATTCCTTTCTCAGGAGTGATGGTCTTAAACTCATCTGTCATTTCTTGTTTTATTTCCTCCTCCACCAGAGCTGGGTCTTTGTGAGATTGCTTACCTTTTCTCTTTTCACATCTTGCATTATATGTGTCAATGTTCTGTTTCCATACAAACTGCATGAATGCTTCTGATGTGACAAAGTTTTTGTTAGCCAAGAAGTCCTCACTAGCCTGCTTGATCTCAGGATCCCATTCATGGCCCTTGAACTCATTGGTGGTAATTTCCATCTCAGCAACAAGGGGCTCTTCTAGCATTCCTTCTTCTAACTCATCATACGTATAGGCAATTTCTCCTAGACTGCCTAACTGTAAAAGTTGCTCAACTGCTGCTTGTTCATCTCCTACGTGAATAGGACATTGAGATGGAGAGTACAGAGGTTCACCAGATTGTACTTCTTTTCCTACTCTCTACCTTTTTGGGCTTCTTTGGATGTCAATAACATCTTGTATCTTCCTCTTTCCTTTAGAGGTAGATGGCTCCCCTGTTGTAGGCATTAGTACACTGTAATTTGACTTCTTGTGCAACATATAATCACCCAGAGGGATTGCTCTAGCATATGCAGATCTGTTTAGAACCATTCTTGCCTTTTCAGGGTTGTTTTTTATTACAACCACTCTCTTTTCCTTCAAAGTCTGCATTACATCATCAAAGCCAAGAATTAAGAACCTTATTTTCTCCTCAAAAGGGAAAAAGCTAGACAATGGGTCATAGCTAGTGTCAAACTGATGTACAAAATCTAAGGCTTTGGTATAAGCCACCCATTTTTCCTTCCTCAGTCCCTGTTCGTCCAAATCAAACTCATTTCTAATGAGGCCCTCAGGAAACTAAAATTGATGGGGTCTACCTCTGCACACTGCCCTCTTTCTATACATGTCATTGAAGAAGTCTTTTGGATCAGCACACCTGGATATTGCAGTTGACAAATGATAGGGTTTGAGAAAATCTTCAAAACAATTCCAACCTCCCTTGGTTATTATAAATTGATGGGCTATGGTAACCGTAGGGAAAATAGTCCCTTTACCCCTACCAGTCAGCTCTGCCTCTTGTACACTACCAATCTGTCTGAGGACTTCTACAATTCCCACTTTGAGAGGGATCTGATAGGGTAACAAGAATGGAGTGCCTCGGAAACCAAAAACTCTGAAAAACTATTGAGACTGGGTATAGGTAAATATCACCCCAATTATGAACAATCTTTATACTCTCTGCAAATTCTTTTGGTCTAACAAATTCCAAAAGAACCTTAGGGATTCTTAGGTTTTCAGAGCAGAGGAGAGTCCTAATCTTTGATGTAAAATACTTATCAAACTTTAGGAAACTGGCATCATCTTTGTCCCATGATAACACAGTACTCCATAGTTGCACTGGCAAATTTTCTCCCTCTTTCTCTTTAATGAGGTCGAGTCCACTTGCAAAGTAATCACCACCTTTGAACAGAAATAAATGCATGAGGAGTGAATACCATCCAAAAGGCCTATCCACCTTCCCATTTTTTATTCCTATCAACCCTCCATGGATAACATCAATAATGAAAGAAGCATAATCAAATGTTACTGCAAGAGAGGGATTCAAAATCTGAGCAATCATTAGCAAGTAGTGATTGGGCATATTTGCCTCAGCATCTTCTCCCAAAATCTGGCATAATGACCAACACAATCCCTTAGCCCTAAGGGTGAATAAATTCAATGAGAATGGCACTTCAGTGTTGGGTCCTACAACTATCAATCCACCTATCTTCACAAAAAATTCCTTAAGAGGCCCACTCCTAATGTGGTTTCTTTGTGCACCGTATACTTGAGCTAATGATTTAAAGTTAATGGGTTCTAGAAAATTTGTAAACTCATTGAGCCCAAAAGCACTTTTGAACTCTTCATTATTGATTTCAATAAGGGCTTTTCCATTAATATCCCTAATGCTCCTTGTGGCTGGATCATAGTTATGTGCAATTTGAGTCAATAGATCCATATCCATGAATACCCCTGGAACTACCAACTTCCCTACATCTAATTCCCAGATGCTATTCTATGGGGCTAGAGAATTTATCATTCCAAATCCAACTTTGAACAATCCTAACCCAGACAACCCAACTTGTGGATCTCTCAACCAGTTGCCCTTATCATATAGCCCTTCTCCTATCTTTAAATGAGGGGCTTTAGGCACTAACTCTTTTACTTTTGATGCTTGATTAGTTGACAACGTCAACTGGTCAACAAAATCATCACAAATGGTCCTCTCCTGATAATTAACTTTCCCAGAAAACTCTCTCTTAGGTGCCATTTTTAAAAAAGCAAGCAATCAAAATACTACCCCCACTGGTTTAGTAGCAAATCAAGACCTTAATTTAAAACACCACAAAGAAATTGCGACACAAGGGTACAAGAAAACCTGATTTTACCTCGAAGGAATCCTCTCTGCAACTGAATTGACTCACTCTATATTTGAAAATAATAGCTCTATATCTCTTCTTCTGCAACAATTCTTTTGAATGATACCTTTACTCAATCAACAAGAGATCATATATGGTACCCAGGGTCTTAACTGCAACATTGATTCCGCATGCTTCGACCATCCCTTCAGAATTGAATTCATAAGAGAATTCGTATTTTTTGCTCCAATGGGCTACGACATTCCTGCAATTCTTTCCTTTTGCTCTTTCACTGTTTTGTGAAGCATAACCTTCAAGCAATTTTGTTAAACAAAATCACGCCAACCGTCTGATCAAAAGAAACTTGATCGGTCGTTAAACTAACTTAATAGTCTTGCCTTCCCACTGGGCCCCACCTCTTTTCGCCATTTCACAGACTTTATCTTTCGAGCACTTCTCCTTTGTGAAATAGCGTCAGACATTAGATGGAATTCTAACTGCTCGGCATTTAACTGTCACCGGGTCCGCTGACATCTTTATCATCCGCGCTTTTACCTTGACTGCTAGCGGTCTTTCGCTATTTCATGGATCTTAAACATCCGTCAACTTCGGGCTATGAAACAATGTGAAGCATTGGATCAGATTGGAGATGACCATCCTTTAAGGGAAGCCCCTTATGCCTACTTTGCTTATGTCGCCTTTAATTGGTTATTGATTACCATGTGATGCTCAACCATTGGTTTTAGAAAACTGTTCAAGCCCAGTTCAACATTAGCCACGTGTCTCTCCATTTTACCACCAGTTACACCTTGGTGGGCCCTCAACTTCTTCTAAAACTACATGTCCATAGACACGTTACCATCTATCTTGACACCTGGACAGACCCTTTTTACTTTCTCTATTTTGCGAAGCATATCCTTCAAGCATCTCGCAACCGCAAAATAGCACGAGCCAGTGGATCAAAACGAAGTTGATTCTCCTTTAACCTTATGTTTTATCTACCTTTGGGGACGAAAACCCTTTTTTCCATTTCGTGGAGCATAAAACATGAGCATCTTACCCTTGCGAAATCACACGGGCCGTTAGATTATCTTTGACTTACTTGATGCTTAACCATCTGAACTGACTCCAGTAGATGTGGGCCCTCCGACTCAACCTCAAACACGTGGCATCTAGTCACTTTCAAAGCTGATATGTTAGTCCTTCATTTGTTGAGAGCAGACACTGGGTTCCACCTTTTCCTAGCCACCTGTATCTGCTAGGTCACCTCTTATTCCATGGCATGACTCACTTCTGGGAGCCACCTTCTTTTAACTCTTCAGACCCACCTCATTGACTATTGTAGCCTCTGCCATGTGCAACCATCTCACTCACTTTCTAGACCAGCTAGACTATCTACTTGGAATGCCATGTCATTTCGCCACTTCGCGAAAGATAACTATCGAGCATTTTCCTCCTACGAAACATCATGAACCATCAGATTAAATGGAACTTGATTGCCTTTTAGTCACTCAGGAAATCCTTGCATGCAGGGTCCCACCAAATGCTTTTGCCATTTCATGAAAGGTATTTCACTTGCAAGATCAGGCTACAAAATAACGCCAACCGTTGGATCTTGGACAAGATGAGACCTCTTTAAACCGAGCCAAAATCGCCACTTAGAACACATTTCCTTTTTGCCATTTCACGGGTCTTAAACCACGTGCATCTTTGCTTTACGAAATAGTGAAAGCCATAGATCTTTCTGAGAGATGCACATCACTTACTGGACCCGGCAACATTAGGAGGAAAATATATAAGGAATAAAATTTTATGATTTAATTCAAAAGACCTCCTAGGCAAATGACAAGGGGGAACACTTCCGACGAACCTGGGACCCATTACTTAAGTGGATAAAGTAACGAAGAAATAGAAACTAGAGGGTTTGTTGATAAAACATTGAACAGTTTAAATTTAAAACCCTAAACCCCTAAGACCTAATAGAGAGTCGAAGCAATTGATAGCATGCCTAATTGAAATTTTTTAAAACTTAGCCGATTATGGGAGAGGAAAACCCATTTTTTAAACAGTGATAATAGAAACATCTTCCGATATTTGATGGAGCACTCATTAGTGCTGGAACCTTATCAGAGGAGATAGAAGACAAAGATGTGCTACAGTGGTTATACAAAGATGAAGAAGTTCAACAAAAGGTCACTAATGTCAGAATACCTATAGAAAAATATGGAAAAGGATTCAACATTATTCAAAGGATGGGATACATTAGAATAGGTCCTATAGGAAAACAAAAAGAAGGTATCTTAGAACCTATCCAACCTCCTACTTAGCAGGTCAAAGACAAAGCAGGCTTAGGGCATGGACAAATTACTCTACCAGAAGACATATTCTTCAATCAGCACCAAGAGGAATATGAAAATAGACAAGATCAACTTGCAGTTGAAAGGGAAGAAGTATCTACAAAGAAACGAGCACAACCAAACATGAAATGGCAAAAGAAACAATCCTCAAATAAACGAGACAAACAAACCAATAATACCTCCCAAGCAGCATTAACTCTCAATCAAAATAAGCATGAACCTGGTACTAATCAAGGAGAGCTGATAGTAAAGTTGACTGAACTCAATCTCAGTCCAGAAGAAATTGAATATGAAAGAAGGAAAGATATAGCAAGACAAATAGAAGAAACACATCAAAAGCTATATGAACAAATTTGTAGATTGCAAGCTGCAAGTGAGACAGATTCTAATGAATGGGAATGGGATTCCTATCATTCTAAAGAATCAGCTGAAGAAAATTGCTTTAAAGAAGATGTAGGAGTCGATGTAGTTCACATGTATGTAGGGCAAACATTAGGAACTAGTTCACTTGAATTAGAATCACATTCAGATGACTTGGACTTAATTGAGGATGATCAAGAACTTCTTGGGTGAGGTCATTCTAATGAGGGTACCATTCTAGACATTGACATACATATTGAAAACTTTGATAACTCAATCATGACCCTAAATACTCTTGAAACATCTCAACCTGATGATCCTTTACCTCTAATCCACTCCGAACTTATTGAATGGGAAAATGAAGGACACACTATTGTTGATACCTTTCTGAATGACCATGCCATATCTATATATCTTAATGCAATCAAGCCTGCAATAACTTCCACTAGGAATTTCAGCAACACATCTTCCAATCAAGTGGGTGCCAAATCTCCTAGTCGCAAAAAGGAAAATAAAGAAAACAATATCAGGTCTAATGCTGAAAACCATTTCTTGGCAACATTAGATCAGGAAAAAGTAAAAACAAAGGATGCATCTAATGGTGAAAACCTCCTTGAGGTGTCGAAAGATGGGAGATTTTACACTTTACCTGAGTACTATCAAGAAAGGTCATCAATTTTGATTGAACCAATAGAAGCAGTTAATATCGGGACAACAGAGCAACCAAAGATCCTACATGTAGCAACTTCTTTGTCAGAAGAAGAAAGGAAAGAATATATGGAATTCTTTAAATGATGACAAGTCAATTTCGCTTGGTCATATGCAGACATGCCAGGTTTAGATCTAGAGCTCATTATGCATCACTTAAATCTCAATCCAGGAGCCAAACCATTCAAACAGAAATTAAGAAAGATGCATCCACATATTGCTCTCTTGGTCAAAGCAGAACTAAAAAAATTACTGGATGTAGGATTCATCAAACCTATAGCATATCCTCAATGGGTATCAAACATTGTTCCTATTTCAAAGCCAGACAAAAGTATCAGAGTATGCACAGACTTCAGAGATCTTAATAACGCATGTCCAAAGGATGACTTTCCTTTGCCTAACATTGACATCATTGTAGATTTAATAGCTAGACACTCCATGTTTTCTCTAATGGATGGTTTCTTGGGATACAATCAGATTAAAATAGCACCTGAAGATCAAGAAAAGACAGCTTTCACATGTCCGTGGGGTACTTTCTACTAGAACATCATGCCTTTTGGACTAAAGAACGTAGGTGCCACATATCAGAGAGCTATGATAATGATATTCCATGATATGATGCATACATTCATGGAAGACTATGTGGATGACAGCTTGGCAAAATCATACAATAAAGAAGAACATATTGAAATACGAGAAAATATCTTTAACCGGTTAGAACAGTACAAGCTACGGCTAAATCCTAAGAAGTGTGCCTTTGGTGTCACTTCAAGAAAGCTATTGGGATACATTGTTTCAACTAGAGGTATCAAAGTAGATCCAGCTAAGGTCAAATCAATCATGGAAATGGCATCTCCCAAGAATATAAGTCAACTCAGATCACTACAAGGAAGACTCTAGTCAATCAGAATATTTGTGGCTCAGCTAGTAGATAAATGTCAACCATTTACCCATCTATTGCATAAAAATGTTCATTTCAAGTGGGACCATCAATGTGAGGATGCATTCAACAAAATCAAGGCATATCTCATGCAACCACCCATTCTAATGTCACCAATTCCAGACAAGCCATTATTTCTCTATGTATCGACCACTGAAGTATCATTAGGAGTTTTGCTCGCACAACAGGATAATGAAGGAAAAGAGTGAGCCATCTACTACATCAGTAGAACACTAGTGGGATACAAGCTCAACTATTTCCCAACAGAAAAAGCATGCTTGGTGGTAGTTTTTTCTTCTCAAAAATTAAGACACTATCTATTATCTCACTCTATCAAGTTGATAGCTAAAATCGATCCATTGAAGTATTTTCTCAACAAGGCAACATTGACAAGATGACTAGCAAAATGGATCATGATCCTAAGTGAGTTTGATATTGAGTATGTAGACAAAAAAACTATCAAGGGACAAGTCATTGCAGAACAACTAGCTGAGGCACCACTTCAAGATGATCATCCTCTACAGATTGAGTTACCTGATGCTGATATCCTAATAGTCACAACAAAAGCATGGCAACTATACTTTGATGGTTCATATACACAACACGGATCAGGCACAGGAATTCTATTTATCACACCACAAGGTCATACAATTCTAAAAGCATATAAATTAGGCTTCCCATGCACCAACAACACCGCAGAGTATGAATCTTTGGTTACTAGTATCAAAATGGCTATGGAATGGAACATTACACAACTTCAGGTCTTTGGAGACTCTCAGCTCATCATAAATCAAATCAATGATGACTATCAAACAAAAGATGACAAACTCATGCCTTACAAAAAGATGGTGAATGACTTCAAGAAATATTTTGTTGAAATCACTTTTGAACAAATTCCAAGAAATGATAACAAAGCAGCAGATGCCATGGTAACACTTGCTTCTCTATTACAAACACAAGAAAATCAAGAGCGTTATGAATTCCTGGTTGAAGAGTTGTTTTATCCTTCTCATAATTGTCTTGATTCCCAAACCATTTGTCAACTTATTGGACATGATTCCTCCTGCTATGGCCAAACTTATACATACCTAAAAGATAACATCTTACCTCCTGACTTATCAAAAAATTAGAAGAGAAACTTTATTCACCAATCCTCCCATTATACTCTTGTCGCGAATACCCTATTTAAATAAGGTCTAGATGATACTCTTTTAAGATGTCTTGAACAAGAAGAATCTAAGAAGGCCTTAAAGGAAGTCCATAACGACATTTGTGGCACTCATTCAAGTGGTCTTACCCTTTCGAAAAAACTCATACGCTTGGGCTTTTATTGGCCGACTATGGAATGAGAGTCTTTTCAGATAGCTAGAACATGCAAACAATGTCAGATCCATGGGAATTTGATCCATGCACCAGCACAAGAACTTCATGCTTTGGCAACATCTTGGCCTTTCTATCAATGGGGTCTTGATCTAGTAGGAAAAATAAATCCTTCTTCATCTAATGGTCACAAATTCATCCTTGTAGCTACAGAATATTTCACAAAATGGATTGAAGCGGTACCTCTCACAAATATCACAGGAAAACAAATTGCTGCATTTATCTTGAATTACATCATCTATCGCTATGGAATACCAATGACTATCATCACTAATAATGGGCGACCATTCAAGAATCAGGATGTACAAGAGCTATGTGAGAAGTTCAAGATCTAGCATAGATTCTCCACACCCTATTATCCATAGGGGAATGGGCAGGCAGAAGCATCTAACAAAACTATTCTCAAAATACTCAAAAAGACTGAATAATGTTGGGAAAGATTGGCATATTCAACTAAACCCTCCTCTCTGGGCCTACCGCACCAGTATCCGCACACTAATGGGTGCCACACCTTTCTCTCTTATATATAGATTAGAAGCCATATTGCCAATTGAAGTAGAGATTCCCTCTCTACGTGTATCACTAAAATGTCTCATCCCAGATGAAGAACAAAGAGTATCTAGACTGCAAGAGTTAGAACTAATCCATGAAAGAAGACAAAATGTCTTTGATCATCTAAAGGTATATCATCAAAGAATGTGCCATAGTTATAATCACAAGGTCAAACCATGAATCTTTCAAGTGGGAGAACTAGTACTAAAGAAAAATCCATGAAATCAGTCAAATCGAGAAAAGAAGGGAAAATTTGAACCAAACTGGTTAGGTCCATTTGTGGTCATAGCAAAATTGGGTCAGAAGCATATCAGCTATCAACACAAGACAGGGATCAGCTCGCGGAACCCTTCAATAGCATGCATCTGAAGAAGTTTTATGTCTAAAAATCCAAAAACAGTGAAAAAGCAGAAAAATCCAAAAAAAAAAAGCAAATATGAGAAAAAGTGCAATAAAAACAGATGGTGAAAACCTGGCAAACAAACGCTATCTATCGGCTAGCTCTGCCATCTATTGGTTCATGCTTTCTTCTGCTTGCATTTTGCTTCCATCCGCATTGTTCATATCCATCATAAAGCCTTTGTAAATAAGCAGGCATCCCAGGTGATTTCTCGTCATGGTTTGGATCATTGTATATATCATAATAAAGGTTGTTTCTAGGATGGGGGCAAAATTCTAAACCTGGCTAGGGGAAAAAAGTTGCGATTATTTTGGGTTTAATCAAACAAATAGGACAATAGTCAGACAACACTTGTCAAGCAAAAAACTGAGATACATCCAACATTACACATAAGACCTCATTGTCAACCATTAACTATCACATATCAATCTAAACATGACAAAACACATATCAATGGATGATATATCTTGACTCATGATTTTAACACTTTGGCAATAATGGTTCAACTATTTTATTTGGATTTTCGCTATCATGATTTCTGAGTAACTCCAGGATGTCATTGACTAGAGGAACAAGGAAGGAACATGATATTTTTCTTTTCTACTATCTATAAATTAATCATTAATATGTGCAAATTTGTCTAAGGAAATGATCATCAAAGTATCATCGAAGACATTTCAGACTTGCATATAGAAATGGTTAATACTACCTATTTTACATAAGCAACACTCTGGTCATCTTGGTTCAATTATACCTCGATGCTTGTGCTAACTTGCAATATCAAAACCCAGGAAAGTAGTGCTTAGGTCATCATGGTTCAATTATACTATTGATGTTTGCACTCACTTCCCACATTTTAAAGGCTCAATGATGAAACAAAGCAATGACTCCATGACCGGTCTGATCACCCCATTGCATTTCATTCTTGCATTTGCATTTTAAGTTAGATTTGCATTTCATTCTGCATGGGATCACAATGCTCATATTTTCCAAGGCCAAAGCTCACATGGTTTTATCTCTCTTATTACGTGATTGAGTACATTGGACAATAACAAAAATAATCAATTCATTCATCCTACATGATAAGTTAGTTCATCTCAAGTAACCATTGCATACCAAGACATCATTCATATAAAGCATAAACTCATTCATTCATTTAGTAAAATCATTGCATGTCATTCATCTAATCTCAAATCACATAAGGTATCACCATTGCATTGCATTACATTCATCTCATATTGAAATGCATGAGAAAATCATAAAAATATCATAAACATAGAAAGCATTGCATTGCACATACATCACATAGAAATTATAAGCATCACCATACATATTTGTATACATCATGTAAATACTACATCATCATTTATCTATCATTTAGAATTCATAAGAATATAGAAATTAAAGCGTACATCAAGCATACATCATGAAAGTAAATTGCACATCATAATCATATATCAAATAGAATGCATCCATCATCTCATAGGTCATATAGAGGAAATAGGATCGACAACATATAGGAGATACATCACAAAATATACATCACTGGAATCATCAATATCTCATCACAAAAAGGTGTGTACATGAATGGATCAATGTCCCATATCAGTGGGACCACTAGGATGTGGAGCGAAACTCTATCTTGATGCGATAGGCAAAGTAACACCAGCTGGTCCCCTTGTACCCGAGTCTCCACCTAGGAGAGCTCTCTGAAGTGGCCCTATCACTCCTTAACTCTCAGTCTAGCTCTGTCCTGATCTCCTGCTCAACTGTGAAAATCTTGGAGCCCTCTGATCAGGAGGAACAGTAGTAAAGTATAGAGTCCTGTAATACTCAGCCTCTCGAATCCCCTGATGCATCATCTTCAGGGCAGTCTTCCTTGACATAGACTCTCTTGACAACTGTACCTGCACCTCGGCCTACCGACACCTATCCTTAGCTGCATCTCTCTCGACTAGGAGAGAAGCCATCTGAGCATCTAGCTAGGCCATTTGAGAGTCCCTCTCTGCTAATCAACTCTCTAGCTACTGAACTTGAGCCTGTTGTTGATGAGACAACATCCTAATGAGGATCCATCGAGGTCTCTCTGCCTGTGGCTGGTCATCCCGTGATACTGTCATAGGTACTTGCTCAACCGGGGGAACCTCCTGCTCTAGGACCTGATGCCTCTGATCCCCTAGACCTGATCTCCTGCGTCTAACCACTTGGGCCATCCAATCTGTATATACATCTCTAGCAGATTTAGAACTGCTAGCTCCTAGTGTGCCTGTCACTGCCATAGCTACTGCTCAACCATCTCCATCATCATCATCTCCCCCATCCCCCCATCATCATCTCCCCCATCATCATCCCCAACACCATGATCTCCTGCATCTCCTCCATATCCATCTCCGCTATCATCTCTGTCTCTACCATTCCTCCATCGTCTAGGAGCTCTGTGTCGTGGCCTCTCATCATCCTCATCTAACACTGGCTCTGGCTCATCCGGATGTGTCAGCCTCGAAAACTTGTGTACAATACAATGCATGACATACTCATGTGTCATCCCACTATCCATCACACCTAGAGGATAATCCCAATCCATAGGTCCCAATGATCGATACTCGACGTAGGCATGGTCATATGAAATAGAAGGCCCCCAAGTAGCCACATCCAATCTTCGACAAGCATAATGAGTTGTACCCTATGGTATCCCCTGTATCCTGCCATATTGTCTCAACACCCTCATACAAGGAAATCACTCGATGAAATAAGGTGTCGAGCCAATCAGATATCGCATCATGAATACATATGGGATCTCCAATGCATCCTCGGGCCAAATCTCGTAGTCCCTGTATGGCCTCCATATCACAGTATCCAGGTCATCCAAGGTTCGTCTCCAGTACTCTAATTTGCCCAGCTTTCGCTGGACAATGACACTAGGATACCCCTCCACATAAGGCCTCCCTATAGGCCTATCTCTGTCATCCAATGGTCGTGTGATAGGTAAATGCTCCCAGGCCCATATCTGAAGCACAGTCACCCCTGCTGATAATGCAGCTGATCCCTAATACACAACTGGATGCAAGTCATGATATAAGTGTGCTAACATACATGACCCCCATGAAAATTGGGTCCCCTCTGTCACCATCTACTCAAGCAGACGACCCCATCCAACAGATAATACCTTTGACCTGTGATCAGGATAAAGGAAGCCTCCAATAAATCCGGCAAGCATAGTCAACAATGTGGCATACCCTAGCTCTAACATCTCCTGCCATGCAATATCATACCCGCCTATCTCGTCATCCTCAAACACGCGACAAAGTGCCTCTGTCCCACCCCACTCACTCAGATCATAATATACTAAATTGCCCATCACAAGGATGCACAAAATTTGGTAGACATCCTCGGGTGTCACCGTCATCTCTCCAGTCGGCAAGTTAAATGTGTTATGTTCACTATGCCAGCACTCTGCTAAAGTTGTTAGTAATCCCTGGTTTATTAGAGGCCGGGGCATGTCAAGAAGTGAAGATAGACCACATCTACTAATGTGATCTCGCTCCACCTCGCTAAGGTGGGGTATGAACATCCATGTCTTTGGGAAACGCTCCCGAGACTGAAGAATGGTAAAGTACTCCTGCAATCAAATCATCTCATCATATCAGTTTCTTGATTTATCTATCTATCAAATCAATATATCTATTAGTCTCTTGTCCTCAATTGTGATTTTTATCAAATCTCATTGGGCCCCTATCAATGACGCTCATCTATCATGAGGTCATTATCAATCTTATCTCATCTCGCGCATGCATCGAGATAATCAGAACTAATCATCAAATTTAACAATTAGGAGCATCTAATTTTATCTATTAGATAGCTAATCAAATCTTATCCTATCAAAAAATTTTAAAATCAAATAAAATCTTACCCTTTCAAAAATCAAAAAAATCAAATCCAATTGACAGCAAATTTGATGAATCAACCAATCAAATCAACTCATCAAAATCGAAAAAATTGAAAAAATCATCAACCAATCATCAAATCGAAATAAAAAATAGCGAAAAATCATCAACCAATCGTTAAATCGAAAAATCAAATCAACGCATCCAAAAAAAAAAAATCAAAAAATCATCAGAACCCCAAAAATGCATGAATAATAAATAAATTTTTTGAGATGCAAATTGAAATTTTTTTTAAAAAATTCAAAAAACCCATTTCACTAATCGAAAAACCCATCTCAAAAATGCAATTTTCTCCCCAACCCATCTGATGAAAATGCTAAAAAATGATTTTTTATGCTAATAGCTAAAATTGTCAAAAATCAACTAAAATCAACAAAGCTGGGTTTTCTCGAAGTACGTATCAGTGGACCGTATGCCGGAGGACGCTCATATTGCCGAACTCGCTCGAACCTATGCTGGTGGTATGGGATTGCCATTTCTTTCCTCTAGAGTAATTTTTCTCCAACAACTGCAGCGCACAAATGAAGAGTGGAAAAAGGAATTCACCCTTTTAAACTCATAATGGGGCATTTAAGTGGGATTTTTATTCCACTCATTGTTAATCATCTAATCAATTAATCAACCTAGCAGGACAATATTTTCAAATTTCTTATTGGGAAATGAATCGGATTGACTCTAAAAATCAGAAAATCATTAAAATCTACAAATCGAAAAAATTTCAAAAAATTTTTAAAAATAAAAAAATCGTGAAAAATTCAAAATCATTCGAAAATTATCCAATTCATCTCTTGAGGGTGCATCCTCACATCAATATCTATCAATCAACGTCTGGGACATCATATTGAGATTTATCATCTCCAAGATCAAAACCGCATCATATCGAGATTTATCATCTCCAAAATCGAATTGACATCATATTGAGATTTATCATCTCCAAATCAAATCAGTATCACATCGAAACTAAATCTGCATCAAATCAAGATTGAATCTGCATCCTATTGGAATCAATATCAACAACATCATCAATCAAGTTTTCTTTGAACCAACGCGTCGTCACACATCGCTTCAAAGAGGGGCAAAATGTATACACCTGAAAATGGTCTAAAGACAGTTAATTAAATACGCAGTTATTTGATTAATTCCCCTTCCCAATTAATTGAATTCACAAGCAATTTAATTAATTTCTCTATTCATCTACTAGTAAATAAATCTAAATTATTTATTTATATAGTTCATCTCACATCCCCCTTTGATTAATTAATTCTAAATTAATTAATGTCTCCCCATATTAATCAATTCTTCTAATCCCTAATTAAGATTAACAAACTCAAGTTTGTTGAGATTAATTACCATTTTATAATTGTTTGAATTTCTAAATTCAAATGAGCACATGGCTCCTAACTTTAACCACCCAACCTAACCATCCCCTAACTTAACCCATTCAATCTAATCTTGGGTCTAACTAACCCTATCCTATCTTGCACATCCTAACCTCCTTATCCTAACCTCCCATGGTGTGGATATTCTCTCCTTGAGACACATGGCACTTTTGCTACATGTCTCCTCCCTTGGACACTTGCCCTCTCATGAGCAAGGCTCCTTGACACTTGTCACCACAGAGATGACAAGTGTCTCTTCCTCCATCATCTTCTCCAACTTCCTCAATCTTGGCCCTTGATATCTTCAGATCGAATCTGAACCGTCGATTCCTACCACCTCAGCTTTGGCCTTGGAATTCCTATAAATATCCCCCATTTTGGAGCAATATGGATCCCATCTCATATCAATTTAGGCATCATTACTATAGGCAATTTTCATTTCAATTATCTAGCATTTAGCTTTTGGATTAATCATAGCATATTAATCTAGTTTCTTAAATCATGCATTTCATATCATCTCCATAGTCAATCATGATCAAATAGCTAGTCAACTCTTGAATTGTCACTTTGGAGGTTATTTCTCCACTGAGAGCCCATCAATCCAACACCTTCAAGGTCCTGAAGAATAGAGGAAAATGGGACATTTCAAGGAAAGCTTATGGTTTGCATCTTTGATTTAGTTTTCAATTAAGCTTTTCGATTATGTTTTTATTGTCTCATTATATGTGTATGCCTCTCTTACTAACCACATTTTTAGCATCATAGTGAGATGTACAAGTGTTCATCATTATGAGATCATCACCTCACAATGATACACTATGGCTCATCCAGAGGGTGAACACACAAGTACAAGAAAATCATCACCAACTCTCTCACGTGATGTTGTCATGGAGTCGCACACATGACATCCACCATGAACTATATTAGAGGGTGGAGAAAAGGGCTTACACCTCAAGTCTCTCTTAAAGATAAATGCATCAATAAAGAGTTTACACTTTAAACATCTTTTGAAAATAAGAATACATTAATATATATAAACAAATATAAACAAATCAATGAAGCGAAGACTCAATCTTAGCTAGGGCTTCATTCTCCACCATACCAAGATTACTCAAAAGTACACAAACTTTATTCTGGAGAGAGGCTTGGTGAGAATGTCTTCCATTTGCTCATTAGTACTAATGTATCTTAACTAAAGAGCATTCCTTTCCACCATGTCTCTAACATAGTGATACTTGATCTCTACATGCTTTGTTTTGTCATGAAACACAAGATTAACAGAAAGCTTCACACAACTTTGGTTATCATAATGAATAACTGTAGGCTCCGAAGATTGTATGAACAATCCTGCAAGGAGCTTCTGAAGCCACACTGCTTTTTGAGCTTCCATACATGTTGCAACCCAATGAATCTGTCTTGGCTCATACATGAACTGACTGAGAGTACTCACTGTAAAGAAAATATGTGGTTTGGTGTTGACAAAATACATCAATAATCTAATCAACTGACAATACATAGAGGGGTCTACCAAATCTAAATTGGAAGTTGACTCACTCAACTTCTCCATAATTATATCCATTAGTGTAGACATGGCCTTACAATACATCATGACAAATCTCTTCAGGATGTCTATAGTGTACTTCCCCTGACTCAAGAAGATCTCATGCAGTCTTTGTCAAACTTCCAATCTTAGGAAGTAGTGCATAACTTCCTCTGACACTGAATGATGAGCTTCTCTTCCCTAGTGAGAAATGTCATCAACATAAAGGACCAAAATCAATGCCTCGCCATCAACAACCTTTGTGTAAAGGTTGGATTTTGCATCACTCTTGGTGAATCCCATGCTCACCAAGTATCCATCCATCTAGGAATATCATGACCTAGGTGACAACATAAAACCTTCCATCCTACACACATGGGACTCCATCCATGAATCATAGAGTTCTCTGACTACTGATCATTAAAGAAACCATCTAGAGATGGTCTACTTCCTCTAAAAAAATATGAGCAAGATCCTCTAGCTTCTCCCTCTATCACAGAAACATACACTTTGAAGTCTGCTCCCTCTTATTAGGAGAACCCTCTAATCTTGACTTTGCTTTGCAATTCTCGATGCTTCCATTACCTACACAAATGCCTCAACAACATTCATAATGTATCATTCTTCTTTTCCTACAAAAAAAACCATCCCTGAGGGCCAAGGAAAAAGAACAAGATCATAACTTTTATAGTACATATAAGAATATAGATAAGAGGCTCACTATAAAAAGCAAACAAAAGTAATACTCGAGAGATAATAACCAAGAAAAATGCTTATCTCATTATCCAAGCTCCATTTGTCTTTGGATAAACTTGCAACCCTTGCAAGTAGTATAACAACATGCAAGCCTTAACTACTAAGGTCTTCAAGTGTCCCCTGCAATCACACATGTACATGCACATACACTTGTAATAATCTGTTGTTAAACATAGCTCATGATAATGATAAATTAGATGTCTTAAATTGTATGTAATCATAGCTAAGGGCTATAGTACTCAACCTTACACATGGGTAGTTGTAGTCTAATGAACAAGAAGGCAACCATTAGTCCAAAGCATACAATAGACAAATGACATTAGCATAAGCAATGCACCACAAACTATCAGATAAATGTGGTAGTGGGGAGAAGACTTATCTGATCTGTTTGGTCCTTTCATCCAATGAGGTCTTGATCTCATATTTTAGTTGCTATCAACAGATGCAAATCTGTAGAGTTTCCAAGGCCGAAGATAGAAATGTCACTTCTATGAAGAGAATCATCAAAGCTTAGCTGGACAGAGGTGGCCCCAACTTCCTTCTCATTATTCTTGGCATTGTCCATAATTATAACACGATTCAAGAATATCTCTCTACCTCAAAATAAAGATGATCTCTATTCCCTGACATGTCTTTCCACTCTTAAGCTCAAGCTCTTCCTCAAGACAGAGTGGATGCACTAACTATGTCAATGGCTCTTCAAGAATCTAATCTAATACCATATTGATTTTCTTACAATACTAGGATCACAAGAAGATGACCATGCACAATAATCATAGGGTGTTCTTGTTTAACCATGGGAAATGATTCGGATCATTGTTTCCCTCCCTACCATAGATGATATACTGCTATCATCTCCCCCAAGCACAAAATTATGTGTCTAATATATATATTTCAAATACGAATACCAAGATGCTTTTACAATGATCAAGTACAAAGGCCAATGTGAATCTCTTCACTCCTTGAAGTTATATGCTCAGATCAATTTATAATGTATATCTGTATATGTAGTTCATACTACATTAATTTCTTCAACCTATGAAGAATGTGTTTGATCAACCAAGTAGTGTATTCTCTCTCTAAAGGAATGATTTCACTGAAGATGATTGAATTCAATCTGTAATATATATGAAGGTTGATCTTCTATCTGTATGTGCCTGACTGAAGATACTGATCAAAGAATGAGAATGTGTGCCTGAAGATGAGATCAATTTCTTTGCACAAAATTGTTCATGAACTGGTTAGATGATAATCCTATCTACTGATAGTTTGATCTACATATGATAACAATGCTCGATCTTTATGGGGAGAGAAGGATCTACTGTATATTAATCGATACATTGAGGAGAGGGATAAATGATCCATATATACCCATACATGGGTGTCTTCAAATAATAGGTCCACACCAAACAACATGTATCCTTGTCAAGAGTTGGCTCTACATCAACTGATATGATTTTCTTCAAGGGTGATGGGTAAGACACTAATAAGTTTGGTTCATAACAATCATTATATTACACATCCTAATTAATAACTTTTGGTCATCATATTGACCAAATAAAATGTGTAAGTCTGATAGGCCATTCACACATTTTCATGTGCTACGTTGGCCTAAAGGATCTGACCATAGATATTACATTAACAAGTTCTACCCCAAGCACCTATTTGAAATCAAACATTCAAATGAAATTTAAATGTGAACCCTTGGATAATGCTATCACATGCAAAATGGATGATCTAGATGCATCAACAAAATATTCATAATGGGCAATTAAAACATTGCCATTGATCTGCTTCTGCATGTGAAAAGGATGGCTGAGAACAAATAAGGGGCCCATCATTCGCCATAAGTCACCCTGCAGTTGGAAATCCTCTTGGAAACTCATTGAAACAAGAAAAACCTTCGATAGAGTTTTGAGTACCCCTCTACAAGTAAAAACAACCACCCACCAAGGCATCTATGAGACTACGAAAAGAGAACCCCTGCTTGTTATCCTCTTAGATACTCGCTAAGACAAGGAAAATCCTCTCAATGATTTCTAAGTAACTCCTCTGATTTTTTTATCATTCTTCCCAGACACTCACTAAGACAGGGAAAAGCCTCTTAATAAGTTCCCAGTAACCCTCTGTCTTGTTGATCGATCTTCCTGAATACTCGCCAAGGTGAAGAAAAGACTCAAGCAAGTTTTGAGTGCACCAACCTCTCCACTTTTCAAAAGAACTCAGGACTCAACAAGAGCTAAGAAACAATTTTTTGAGTACTTGAGTAACACACCGTTGATACTTCATGTGAAAGAAAACACAACTCGAAGCTCAAAGACACACTTTAAAATATTTCATTCTATCTCGAGTTGTCCCCATCATCAAGGCACAACCCTAAATGGAAGCTCATAAACTCACTAAGACAAAAAAGGAGAGTCCAAAGAGTTTCGAGTAACAATAAAGCATAAGATAACTTAAAATGAATTTTGAGCATGTGTGCATGAGTTATGTCCTTAGGACATCATGGGGATGGGGCCAAACATAAGGCACATAAATTAAAACAAAAAAAGGAGTGGACAACCCTATCGGTAGTGGGAAAAATGGGGCCAATTTTGGGATGTTTGAGAGGGATCCAACCATTGGCTGCTAAGTGAAATGACTAACTGAGTAGGTCAACAAAAGAAAAGAACACCAGGTCATAATAGCTAAGACAAGATTCCTCGAGGGTTTAGAGTTTAATACCTAGCCAAAAAATGGAAGAGGTTTTTAGCCATTAAATATATCTTAGGTTGGTTATTTGAATGGTTAAGATTGACACAAAAAATGTCAGGAATAATTAAGAAACAATGTAGCCACATGTGAAATAGAAAACCGACCATATTTAGTAAATTCTATTATGAAAAATTGTGAATTAGCTTTAAAGACACAATTGAAAAATTATGCAACCCACAAGTCAATTTTAGAATAATAAAATTAGGGTTTTTTATGTATTTAACCTCTAAATTTATGTAATTCGATTACATATATGAATTAAAATATTAATGTTTAAGTGCATACAAATTAGATCAATGACAATGAATCAGAAGTAAGTATGAAAGAAGTCAGGTTCACCAAAATGTAATGGTGGAAAAATTAGGGCTTCACCAATTAAGATAATAAAAATACCAATCTTACCTAGTTAATCATTACATTAAAAGAGGGGGTAAATTCAATAGATCTAGCCATAATTAAATTAGGAAAAAGGTAGAAACACTAATTAAACTTATCAAATTATTATCTCCCTTATTTAGTTGAGATTTGGATGTAAATTGTAACGTTTAGGGCAAAGCCATGAATAATTGGGATAAAACAATAATAATAATATAATGGTACAAATATCTAATAGAGATACAAGTAGGGATCTGAGCAGAAGAAGAGGATCAAGACCCATTGTTGGAAATTTAGGCTGAATTGATGGGACCATGGTGTAGGTCGACCTAGTCCTATAACTCTAAAATAGGTAAGTGGGATCTTTTTAAGATCAGGGAGACACATTAGATTCACTATCGAAAGCTCAGGCAAAAATTTTGGGATTATGGTGTTGGGTTACCTTGGTCCTTTTCTTTTTGCTCCTTCAAAATCTGAACCTATTCGTCATTGCCAACTCTATCAAAATCTTTGATCACAACTCCTAAATCAATTTCCTACACACAAAAAGAGAGGAAAAGGGTTGTGGATAGGGATTTTCCTTGGGTCAAACCCTGGTTTAGGAATTAAAATTGAATTTAATAATATAAATTATAAAGTAAATTCTATAAGATATACCTCAAATATGAAATGGTTGATGAGAATATTAATGATGTAATGCTCTTTAGATATAATCACAAATGTTAGATGTAATAGAAATAAAAATACATGAACATGAAAGACCTAATCAAACACACATGCTTGCATGAAGATTGATGTGACTTTTCTCCTTGATACTTGAAGCATAAAATGTTGCCTATAAGCTTGATGATGAATGCTTGATAGATGTACAAATGATGGGGTATGATAGTGATGGAATCTTAGATCTAAATGAATTGATAGGATTCCCTTCTATAGGTTTTCCTAGGTAAATTATTTATTAGGCCAACTTCCAACGATCACATTGAGCCACGGGGACCAAAATCCATTAGGAAAGGGGAGAGCCCACACAAATTTGAATTGGGTCATGTTTAAGGTGGACTAGACAAGTGGGGCACCTTGGTCCAAATTAGGCCATGCCTTGGTCCTCCAAAAATAGGACCAAAAATTCAGCAATTGGGGGAGAACAACTCTAGGATGGGGCCCACTCAGTGGTGCAAATAAGTGATGTCAAATTTGGAGTAAGAAGGGCCAAAACAGTCCTAAGGGGCATCGAAATAGGACATGCTAAGGTAGGAGCACAAATGTAAGGTGTGATTTGAACTAGTTACAATTTATGACACTACACTAATTACTCTTACTTCTCAGATATACCCAGATACTCTATTACATTTATCTTTCTTATACATATATCTAGTAGATGGGACATGACCCATCTATCCAATCCCTATTCTAGATGATGTGTTTTTAGTCCCAAGCTTCACAAGTTCTTTGTGATGAAGTATGGTAGGTTTTCTATTGACTTTGCCTATCCTTACTCCTTTCTTGCCAACAACATTCCCCCTTTCAAAATATTGGCTTATCCTGAAGTCAAATCTATTATACAAGAAAAATATCTTTGTAGATCTCTTTTGTATTAGCAAAATTATTGTTCCACTGTATTTTGGCCTATTGTAGTTGTTGACTCTACACTTGAATCTATATGAGTATTCACTCTACCTCTAGAAGAAAAATGGAAATTAGATCTTCTAAGCTAATTGTTGAGCCTCTTGAAGGACTCCAATGATATATTCCAACCGCACACTTATTACTCCCCTTGTTGACATTTGTGCCTTAATTGATCTCATTGATCTTGGGTTTGTTGGAATTATACACATGTAGTGATTCAATTTCCACCCAATGTTTTTCATCCATATCCTAGAGAGCGTAATATGCAGTGTCTCTCTAAAGTATCTATATGTCAATTTAATCCAATAGCTATTACTATAGGCCATTGTAAACAAAACTATTAAAGGATGTTGATGTCGCCCTCTATAATATTATTTAGCATGTTAATATGAGATATTGGAGTGCAATGGGTGGTGGAACTTTTTTCTTTCCTTTTCATTCCTTGTTTTATGCAACCCTACCATTATTTGTTTCTAGATTGTCTTTTTCTATAGTTGTGTATCCTTTATGACCCCATCCACCAATATTTTTAATTTCACTACCAGTGGTTGAGAAGATTCCACTTGTAACTAAGGTAAGTTATCATGGATGTCTTTCACAATGTCTTCTAATTGATATGAATAATCCACACATTGGTTCAAAATATCCTCTTGTATCATTTGATGTAGTATGTCTCCCAATTGAAATTTGTGTAGGGGGGCATGCTACCTATGTCAACCTATGAGCCTACTAGTAAAAGTTGGAGTAGTTTCAATGATACAACTAGTTGAATATACCTTTTCCAAGCCAATAAATCTATAATGAGCTAAATTGATGATGTGGTAGAGGATGAGTGTGATTGTGATTATAGATAAAGAGGAGATGTCCCTAGTGGTAGATGTGTTGGAATCAATGAACACTGAGAGAGGTGGGGGGGGGAATCAGTGTTTTGTAATTTGAAAACTTATTTAGTTGATTCTTAATCCACCGGATGCACAAGAAAGAAAGCAAAGTGCAAAAACATAAAGTAAATATCCAAACAACCATAACACCTAGATTTTTATGTGGAAACCTGGAAAGGGAAAAACCATTGTGGGATTTGAACCCACAATATTATTATACTATGGTCAGAAGTATGATAATATTACAAAAGGGGAATGCACTTGTATTTAGGCACACTGCCTAGAACTCACTACTCAATTACAAGAGGGCTACAACCCGAAGGAAGGATCACTGCCTTATAGGCTATTACAATTGATTACAATAATGAGTGAGCTAAAATATAGAATCTAACTATGCCAAAATGTAGTTCCGGTTAGGCTCCGATTAAGTTCTGCAACTATTTAGTCTCTCTGCTCTAGTATCTTGCATTGTCATGCACCGGAGCACCAAAATATTCAATCACCCTCACCAACCTTCAAAAATTCGCTCATACATACTTCTCACATTCTTCTCATATAAGAACATGCTCAAATGAATTGACCTTATATATCTGCACCAAGAAAAAGAATCATTTACCATGTCGGCTTCCAAAAAATGCATAACACGCAACATGACACATGTATCACCAAGTCGGCTCAATCAGAACACAAATTCAAATGTGGACTAGAAAAAGATGATAATAAGCTTCCCATAAGTCAGCTCAATCACCTCGAACATGAAACCAATCACCAAAATCATCCCAACAAATCCACAACACACATTACAACAAAATAACTTTGCTCCAACTGAATTATCATATACCGGAGCTCTAAACTTGCTCATGAATCAACACCAGATATCATGATTAAGAAATAATCTATCTCAAACCTTGAATCAATTGCCTTGATGACTACAACAAAAATTGTATCACCAAAATATGGATATGCGCATTCCACCAGTTGCAGTGTTCCACCTTCCAACCTTATGAACAATATGACTTTCGGTAAACCAATTCTATGAACACTGAATGTGATTTGCAAATTGAGTTGCCATCAATGAAAACTCCTAAGAATATATCATGCACTAATCTTCACCAGAACAGTGTCTTGCCAACAATCTCCACCTTTGGTGTTAATGGCAACACTGTGAAAAATGAACTGTACACTCAAGATTGCACAACTTCAAAATTTCAAACTCACCAAGAATATACAAGCTCCCCCTGAGAATTAGCACCATTTTTCACTTTGTTGTCTCCCCCTTTGACAACAATGCCAAAGATAGTAATCCACCAAAATTGATATATAAAATTATGTACAGTTGCTCACAAAAATTTGAATGTTTACAAAAATTATTCTAAGGGACAACAAATGTTTACCCCATGCCTTCTTCAAGCTTGCCAAAATGCTGATCATTTCGCTAAAAAGGTAGGCATGCATTTTTACTCCTCTTATGTCCATCAAAATAGGCTTATTCAGTGCATCCTTAGCATCTTGCACGCTACTCATCAAAGAATCTATCTGTGGAGTGATAAGACTCCTTGCTTCACCTACTCTAGCCAAAACTCTTTCCCTTTCTTGATTTAGATTTTTAACCTTATCTAATATACTCAAAAATTGTGGTTCAAAATTGCTAGTCAAGAATAATTGAGGTGCGTATGACTATGATATGCTAGCAAGCTTCCCTTCACATTCTTTAATTTTCTTGTCAATGTCTATAGTGAACTTTGACAAAATTAGACATGACTTGTATATGTTACCACCTTTATAAAGTGCATCTTGAATACCTTTTAGTGCAGTAACTAAATTGACTCTATCATCTTAAATCATTTTCAAAAATTATTTTAATAGCATAGATTGAATTGATTTAAAATCTTAGTGTCTGATGCCTTCTCCAAGGACTCAAAATGAGAACCTACAACATTCAACAAACTCTTAAGCTTACCAAAGGGATCAAATGTATCCAGTTTGAAAGATGGCATAATTTTCTCCAACATATCTCACGCTATTGTTATCGATTCTCTATCTACAGAATAGGACTTAAGAAAGTCTAGTTGGCTTTTTCTTGTGCAAGATTTGCCAATTTTAGTGCTTGAATTGGAGATAAAGAGCTTAGATTGGTAGGCCCTTGACCAAAATCATTTGAATCAGTAGCCATTTATTTCCCTTTATCAGGTATAGTGTCTCTTGCCATTGTTACCCAAAATCTGATCTTCCTTCTTCTCTTCTTTCTCCTTTACTCCTTCATCTGCACTCACATCCTTATTACCATCTTTATCCTTATCCACATCAATTGTTTCCTCAACTGCCTTTTCTAAAATAACTTCAATTACTAGAGGATCCTGTACAACTTCACCAGAGATATCATTAGAACCATCAACATCATCAACTATGGTATTCACCCTGGGTTGCTCTTCTAGAACAATTTTCTCATAAGTTTGTTCTTTCTTCTTTTAAGAAATAGTTGCATGTACTTCCAAAATAGATGTATCCTAATATTGCTCTTCTGAATTCACATCAATTTTGTGATCTATCAAAAAATGTTCCAAAATTGTCTTTGTCTCTTTGGTTACCTCATCTATTTTGCTAAGCATAAGCTTATTTATGTTGGCCATTTGGTGGAATTGATTATGTGTTGCATTGATGTTTTGTCATTGATGCCAACACTAGCTATTTGGATGCTTTACCGACACCCTTCTAGTCCCAATAGGATGAGTGGTTTCTGGTTAACTTGGATCTGGTATGATTTGGTAGGCTCTGGTATAATCTCATGATGGAATCAACTTGTTCATGATACTTATACTCATATTTGGTTAGTTGGTTTTGGTCTGGAGATTGGATGCTATCCTTCTTGCTTAGAAGATTGGTTTCTAGTTCCGGTGACAGTTTCACTGGCAGAGCTTTTGATGGAGAACTTTGATGAATTGTATAAGTGGTATTTGTGCAGCTTCTCATAGAGTTTCAGGATGTTGTTGGTGATCATGTTTGAGACTTGGCAGTTGGAGATCATTGCATGTGGACTTATACTTGGTCCTGGTTGATCTAGGTTATGGACCGACTTTAATGTAATGTGTGGATAGGACCGATTGATACATTTATGGGATGTCTTATGTGTTGATATTACTTGTTTGGTCTAAGGCCGACATGGTTTATAATTATGTAATCAATTTATTATCTAGTGATAGACCTGATTGTTTATGGTCGAGGGTTTGTATATAGATGTAAGATCTCATTGTAGATCATCATGGTTATTATAAGAGGTCATGGTCAAGGAATGTAATGTGCGAATAATGTAATATCATTCAGGCAGAGAAGTTGGTCGATCATTGGAGATCAAATTGGGTTTATGTAAGATGATTTAGTCCTTTAGTATTGAGCTTAACTAGAATTGTACTCAGGCATAGGAGATGCTATCTTTTGTAGTTCAACACCTCTTCGGATTGTATTCTGGATTTATATGTAGTCAGTGAGGCTCCTTTTGTGATGAGCAGTGTGCTCTAGGCTTTTGGCCTTCCTGCAAGTGCAGGCCCCTCAATTGTAATTCAAATACTTACTACATAAGTATTATCTGACTGTAGGTAGGCTTCCCACCATGGTTTTTCCCTTTCCTAGGTTTTCCACGTACAAATCTTGGTGTTATGTGGATGGATTTTATTCTATGATTATTGTTTATGTTTAATTGGTTTATCTGCTATTCCAGTATTAATATTTTGAGTTCCGGTATTAAAGTTTAAATTGCTAATGGTTTCTATAATCTATGACAACTGATTCACCCCCCCGCCTCTCAGTTGTCTTCTGGTTATCTGAACTATCTAACAATAGGTATCAGAGATTTGGTCCTCTCTTTAGAAAGCTTAACCGCTTGACAAAGATCCTATGGCGACTAACAGTTCAAGTTCATCCTTTTCTTCTAGAGCTATCTTTCGAAGGGATATTCTGAGGCTTGATGGAACAAATTACACAGTATGGAATATTCAGATGGAGACTCATCTAAGATTTCTTGGCAAGGAGATTCGAGAGATCACAGAGAATGGTGTCACACCCTATAATCTAAGATCTGGCAATCCTCCTCCGGCAAACCTGGACAATGATCTTGAGAATGATTGTAGAGCAAGAGAAGCCCTCTTGTGTGCACTTTGTGATCAGCAAATAAGGGGATTAACCGACAAATCATTTGGAAAGGCTATATGGGATAAGTTAGAGACTCTTAATGAAGGTGACCCTACAATGAATATTGCTAAACTTGATGGTTACTGGGTGAGATATGAAAACCTAAAGATGGAAGAAGATGAAAGGATTTTTGCATTCATGGAAAGGGTAAATGAGATTGTTATGGGAATTCAATGTTGTGGTGGAACTCTGAGCAAAGATGAAATTATTTCTAAAGTCTGAAGAGCCCTACCACAGGCTTAAAATATGAAGGCTACTACTATTAATGAGTTGAGAACAATGGCTAATACATCTATCAACAAAGATAATTTGGTTGGGAAGCTATCTTCTTTTGAGCTTGAGGAATTTGGACCTTCTGGAGCTGTGAAGACTGAACTTGCTTTTCATGCATCTACATCTACAACTAGTAAGCAAGACTGGAAAGCTTTATATGCAAAGGAGTTAGAAGATATGAAAAGACAAGAAGATGAGTTTGAGAAACTTGAAGCACTATTTGCTAGAAGACTACCTTAAGGACCGATAGGAAATAAGTATGTAGGAAAAGCACCTTTTAAATGTTTTGCATGTAATAAGATTGGTCATTTTGCATCTAGACGTCCTAAAAGGAATTCAAGATTTGAAGAAAGAGTTAAAAGATCATTTAAGCCTAACCCTAGATATCATAACAAGTATAAATTTAAGAAAAAAGAGACAAATCATGCTACATAGCAGATGAGGAAGGTGTTACTGATTCAGATGATGAACCAGTAGAAGACTCTGCTAGTGGATTTGGAAATGGGAAGGAAAGGGTGTTCCTGGCTATCAAGGAAGATGATCTGACACTGGAAGAGAATGTACCTAAGGAGAAGGCACTTGCTGCTAAAATTGAAGACAAGGATGAGTGGGTAATTGACAATGGTTGTTCACATTATATGATTGGAGATAAAGGGAAGTTTCTATCTTTGCAAGAATTTTATGGTGGACTAGTTAGATTTGGAGATGACAAGGCATGTATGATAAAAAAAAAGAACTATATCATTGGATGGTAAGAACAATATTGACAATATTTATTATGTTGAAGGTTTGAGGCATAATCTTTTGAGTGTAGGACAATTGGTAGATAAGGGATTTCCATTATAGTTCAAGGATGGAAAATGCAAAATCATTAACAGATTTGTCTTGGAGATTGCAACTGGTACACAGGCAAAATGTAATATATTTCATTTGAAATCTGGTGAGAAGACATGTATGATTACATAGATTGATGTGAGTTGGCTATGGCATAAAAGGCTATGTCACATGAATTTTGATTTCTTTGTGAAGATCAATTCAACTAAGGCTATTAGGGGTATACCTAAGATTATGAAGCCCTATAATCTGGTATGTAAAGAATGTCAAATGGGTAAACAGGTCAGAACTTCTTTTAGGAGTATACAAGATAAATCAAATGATGTTCTTGATCTTATTCATACTGATTTGTGTGGCCCTTCTAGAGTTAAAAGTTTTCATGGTGATAGATATTTCATACTAATCATTGATGATTATTCTAGAATGATGTGGGTTACTTTTTTGAGAGAAAAATTTGAAGCATTTGAAAATTTTAAAATATTTAAGGCTAAAGTGGAAATTGAGATAGGATTGAAGATTAAATGTTTGAGATTAGATCATGGTGGAGAATTCAGATCTGGTGAGTTTAATAACTTTTGTGACAAGCATGGTATAAGAAGACAATATTCTGCTCCTCAGACACCTTAGCATAATGGAGTTGTGGAAAGGAAGAACACAACTATCTTGGATGCTGCTAGAACAATGATGATGGAAGCTCGTCTACCTTATATCTACTGGAGAGAAGCAATGAGTACAACGGTTTATACATTCAACATAGTACACATCAAAGGAGAAACCAATAATATGCCTTATGAATTATGGTTTGGCAATACACCTATAGTTAAGTATTTCATAATTTTTGGTAGTAAATGTTATATTAGGAGAGATGATACTATTGGAAAATTTGATCCTAGATGTGATGAAGGCATATTTCTTGGTTATTCTAACGAAAGTGAAGCATATAGATGTTATAACAAGAGATTGTGGAGAATTGTGGAGAGTGCTAATGTCTAAGTAGATGAGTTGAAAAAAGTCAAATCAGAGTTTATGAGAAGGAATCAGCAGTGGAAATGATTATATCTAAACTAGTAGCACCTTTACCAAAATAGAGAGTTGACCCAGTTACTCTAATAACATCAGAGAATTCTATAGTAACTAAAGAACAGGGAAGAGGAACAAAAAGACAAAAGACTCCTAGGTATGTGAGATTAAATCATTTAGAAGATCAAATCATTGGGGATAAGAGAAATAGAGTGATGACAAGAAGACTGGCAACTAATGAGGTGTGTTTAATTTCACAAGTTGAACCGGTATCAGTAATTGAGGCTTGTAAAGATGAACATTGGTTGAAAGCTATGGAAGAAGAATTAGATCAGATTGAGAAAAATAACACATGGACTTTGGTTCCTCGGCCTAAAATAAAAATGTTATTGGAACTAAATGGGTTTTTAGGAATAAATTGATGAGGATGGTCAAGTTATAAGGAATAAGGCTAGATTGGTTTGTAAAGGATATTCAAAGAAGGAAGGAATTGATTATGGAGAGACTTTTGCACCTATAGCTAGGATTGAAGCTGTAAGATTATTTCTTGCCTAAGTTGCTTATAAAAACTATAAGGTTTATCAGATGGATGTTAAATGTGCATTTTTGAATGGGGATCTTAATGATGAAGTTTATATTGAGAAACCTAATGGTTTTTCACTATCAGATGATATAGATATAGTTTCTAGGTTAAGGAAAGATTTATATGAATTGAAACAAGCACCTAGAGCTTGGTATGCAAGGTTTGATAAATATCTTTTGAAGCTTGGTTTTAGTAAAGACAGTGATTACAGTAATTTATATTATAAAATCATTGATGATGATATACTGATTATTGAAGTATTTTTTGATGACATTATTTTTGGAGGTGAAGATAAGTTATGCATAGAATTTTCTAAGAATATGGAGAAAGAATTTGAGATGTCTATGATTGGTGAGATGAAATTTTTCTTAGGTTTGGAGATTACTCAGACTGACAAAGGTATTTTCATCTATTAAACTAAATATTCTAAGGAATTGTTGAAGAAATTTGGTATGGGAGATTCTAAACTGGTAAGTACACCTATGGTTACAAGTGAGAAATTGACATTAAAAGATGTTTTTGCACCGATAAATCCTACAAGATACAAATATATGATTGGAGGTGTGCTTTATTTGACTTAGACTAGGATTGACATTATGAATGTTGTTTGTATTGTTTCAAGATTTTAGAGTGATCCTAGAGAAAATCATGAGATGGTGGTGAAAAGGATTTTTAGATACTTGCAAGGTACATTAGAATATGGCTTATGGTATCCTAAGGATGATAACTTTACTTTATGTGCATATACAGATGTTTATTGGGCTAGAGATGTTGATGACCGGAAAAGTACTTCTGGTGGAGCTTTCTTTCTTGGAAAGAAGTTGGTTTCATGGATCAACAAGAAATAGTCATGTACTTCTCTATCTACTGTTGAACTTGAGTATGTTGCTGATGCTACTAACTGTACACAAGTTCTATTGATGAAGCAAATGTTGAAAGATATAAATTTGGATTGTGATGAACTGGTAGTTATTCACTATGATAACTCTACTGCTATTGATATATCAAAGAATCCAATATTTCATTCTAAGACAAAGCACATATCTATCAAGTTGTTGTCCTCAATTTTAGCACGGCCAAAATCATGAGGCAACCCTACAAACTGGTCCGTTTCGTACCTTACGGCCTTCGGGAGAGCTTGACCGACTTCGTCGGTTAGCTCGTTTAGCTTCTTGCTTTTCATTTTAAGCGTTTTATTAGTTTTTCTAAGTTTGTATTTTTATTTGCAGTTCAGACTTTAAAGTCCGAACTGCAGGGTCTTTCTTTGTAAATTCTTGTGCACATCAGACTTTAAAGTCCAATGTGTACATTTTTGGTCTTCCTCTACAGTTCGGACTTTAAAGTCCGACCTGTAGGTAGTATTCCTCTGCAGTTCAAACTTTAAAGTTTGAACTGAAGACTATTTGGCCGGAGAGTGCATGTCAGAATTTAAAGTCTGACTTGCACAGGTTTTTACCCTGCATGTCAAACTTTAAAGTCCAACGTGCACTACAAGTTGGTCATTAAATGCAACATTAATTGTTAAATTTGGGTTTTGCATTGTATTTATTCATTGTTTCTTGTGATTTCTTCCTCCGTGTGTCTCCTCCTTCATTTCGCTCACCATCTTATGGATTTAATTGGTCCAGTCGTTGAATTTTTTCCAAATTGCTTGTAGCAAAAAAGGTAGGGTTTTTGTTCTTTCTTTTCAGGTTTCTTTTCCTATTTTGTTTTATCTTCCTGTTTTTTCTTCCTTGTTTTGTTTTCTCCAGGTTTTACCTTGCTTCAAGAGGACAATCAGACTTTAAAATCTGATTGCCCTCCAAATTCATCCTTCTCCAAGCTGCACATCGGACTTTAAAGTCCGGTATGCAATTGGATGGAGGAATATCTGCATATCGGACTTTAAAGTCCGATATGCAAAATAATTTACCTTCGCATATTGGACTTTAAAGTCTGATATATGGAGATGTGAAGGTTTGATTGACATGTTGGGTTTTAAAACTCAACATGTCAATCAAAGGTTTTTCCTATTATAAAGTATAATGTGCTGGTTTTTCCCAAAGGTTTTACCCTTGCACATCGGACTTTAAAGTCTGATGTGCTATTGATCTTCCCCAGATTGCACATCGGACTTTAAAGTCCAATGTGCTATTGATCTTCCCCGGATTGCACATCAGACTTTAAAGTCCAATGTGCTAATCAAGATGATTTACCCTTGCATATCGAACTTTAAAGTCCGATGTGCAAATTTTGTTTTCTAAAGAGCATGTCGGACTTTTTTTCCCGACCTGCTGTTTTTGGCAGTTTTACTCCTAAGCCTGTTTTGAGTCCCGTTTTTTGATCCGATTGAAGAAAATTGATTTTGATGATGATAATAACTATCAAAAGAGATAATCCTCAGTGTTGGATGCAATCTTCACAAATGTCAAATCTCCCTCACAACAAATCCAAGCCTTCCTCAAGTCAGTTGGAATCTTCTCTGGGAAAAATATCATCAAGAAAGATGAAGTACAAGTACAATAAGTACTTGAATATGTACCCAGAGAGTTCAGTGGATTCAAATATCAAATAAATCAGAGATACTGAGATCGGGCATGTTACTATGCAAGAATTCATTGATCGAGTTGAGAAGGCTCCTATTCGCCTAACTAATCTAATCAAATCCGAGTTGCATAAATATGCATCCTTTCTAGTTGCAGCTCATGATCCTAAATTTGTGCTTGCAGTAGTGGATCACTTTGATCCAAATACAAGATAGGTGAAAGATGTAGATCAAAATAACATCATGACCCTAGACAGTGTATTTTTCAATAGTGTCTTCAAAGGTTCACAAGTGGAAGAGGTGGCTGATATTTCTCAAGAAAGTGCTCAAGAGTACTATGAGAAAAATGAGGATAAATGCAAGAAGGTGATCAATATTGTTTTCCTCTTTGCTGCAAGAGGTTCCCTAACCTCATGATAGCCCAAGTGCTTTCAATGAGGAGTACAACGACATGGTCACCATGTTATCAAGGGTGAGAGAGTTAAAAGACTCTCATTACTTTCAAAGTTGGATGTGTTACTACATGAAAATTATCAGGAAAGGAGCTACAAGAATTGATTGGGGTGAACATATTAGTGATGCCCTCTATGCTCAGTTAAAGGAGGTCAAAGTAACACTAAAATTTTATATGACCTCATACCTTGTTTATGCGGCTGCTTCAATGAGGCAATATCCAGGCTTATCTACTAGGGCTGATAAGAGGTTGGTGCTCGTCAGGGAGTACTATGATCAACTTACCATCAAGAATCAAGGTAGCCATTACAGAAGAGTTAATGATGCCTTCTTCACTATATGGAAGTGCATGTTTGATAAGGGCCTGCAGAAGCAAAGAATACCAGAGGCTAATTATAATAGGGTATCTCATTTTGGATGTGTTTTCCTTCAATTTCCTACTTTCACTTATATCCGAATTGGATGCTTCTCAAGTGAGCCTTTTATTCTACCAAGATTTCCTTCTGACAAGATCATTCTCATAGAGTTGTGTAGACAACTAATAAATGTGCATGAAAAACAATCATAATCACATAAGACTGGGTTGAAGTTCCCAGAGTCAATCGGCAGGTACTCAGTCCTAACCAACACTAAAGCCAAGAACATGGAGGAAGAAATGCAATGGAATACTATGCGAAGATTCAAGGCAAGAAACAATTTTGACTTTCATGGCATAAAAAACAAACTCAAGAGGAGTTATACACATGTTTATAGGTTTGAAGATGTTTGGGTAGATTGTCAAAATGAGGAGGATATAAAAAGGGTGGATTTCAACCGTCTTACCTTGGAACAAATTGAAAACTTGGATTTAGCAAAAATCCCAATGACCATGGAAGACACGGATGACCTAATAGACTCTATCTATTATGAGAAGAAGATTGTTGATTCTCCACTTCCTCCTGTGCAATGGTCAAAGAAGGAAAGAAAATCTATCATCCAGAGGATTTCTCCTATCCTGGCAAACACCAATGCATGGTTGATAAAGAATAACCTCAAGATGAAATAGTTTCCTGCTAGTTTAGGAGATGACGATAACAGTGATGGCCCAACCAGAAAGATAGCTACAACTAAGACAAGAACAAAGAGCAGGGCAGATCCACAAGAACTATCTTCAGCTCCGGTGATACAATCTAAAGGGAAATGGCCCAAGATTAAATTCATGGTTAAAGGTTCCAAGAAGGGTGAGTCATCATCGACAGTACATGAAGCAGTGGCAAAAGAACCAGAACAATTGCTTGCTAGTGAAGTTGAAAAAGAGAAGGGGATTGAAGAAGGTGAAATTCCTCAACAAGAGGAAGTACAGGCTGAAGAAATGTCACACCCAGCTGGAGTTGATGCCTTGATCACCTCACAGGTAATCGTCCACTCTATTGACTCTGACTCTGATCAAGAGGATGAGGATTTTCCAGATGGAGATCTAAGTATGGGCATGGCACAATCAAAGGCCACTCAATAGTTTTTCGTAATAACCAACTTCTCCAATCTAGATGATATCCCTTCATCTACCATTGAATCTATAATGATGGATTTTAATGAAGTCTTGGAAGAGGAATTTGCAGAACAGGTTTCAGTAGACTTACCTATTACTACAGCCACAACAAAAATTCCACCATTGCTAAGTGTTGAAGTTGCATCCATGATGAATTCAACCCTCCCATCAGTAATTGAAGAGGTGTTAGCAGCAGCAACTATCACATCAACAAATGTTCCACTAGACACTTAACCATTAGTGCCATCGATAACACTCATAATGGATCCAAGCTCTAGTCAGCCTGCTCCTGAAATTTTAACTAAAAATCAGCAAGGAGCTACTACTCCATCGGCCAATCCAGAATTACCCACTTGGATGGAAGTATTGACCCCTAAGAGGAAAAAAGAGGTAATTTCTCCAGATGAGTTTGACTTTGAGAGGTTGGTTCTTCCAAAGCTTAAGGGAACAAAGAAGCTAAAGACGGTATCTTGGGTGGTAGTAGACCCAACTTCTAAGAGAATGTATGCTAAGGTTATGGTGCCATCGTCAGATAAGGACAAAGGAAACATACGATCTAAGGATTATACCATGTAGAATGTAGAGCTTGGGATGGAAACACATGAGAGTGTTAAATTGGATTCTCAGACAACCTTTAATTCTTTGTTGAGGAGACTGGACCAGGAGAGGGATGAGAAAAATGAATTGAAGCAAAAGTGTGAACAACTGACCAATTTTTTTCTAAAGGTCACACAATCTTCTCAATAAATTGAGTCCATAGGATCCTCAATGGACACCGAACATCTGAAGAAGATTGAACAGGTAGGAGCTAAAGGCCGAGTGATGGATGATTGGATTTCAAGGCTAAGATCATAAGGCTCTCATCTTCTAAGTTCAATAGTGGGACTATTGGTGGATTATGAAGTAATCCAGAGTCAGATGCAAGGACTCAAAACTTCATTATCACAGGAGATTGAGGAAGATGAGAAAAGTACTACCTTTTGGAGCAAAATGGAGGACTTCAGGATAGATGTCCTTGTTGAAAATAAGGTAATTCCCACAAGGTAAAAGTACATCTAGATCTTGTCATTATTGTCTCATAAGAAAGAGACAATAAGGTTGATGATTGCGGAGCTGGACCGAGAGAAGAAAGAAGGTGATGATGAGATTGATCTCATTTTTGCCAAAGTTGTCGATCTTCCTTGTTACTTATATGATGCTAATCAAAATATCATTATTGGTGAAGCTATCACACAATAATTCCTTACCTTAATAGATCACTGCATGGGACAGGATTTCTTACTTGACACATTTGATAAGCTATTAGAGATCTAGGTCAGTTTTGAAGTCCTTACATCCATGCTAAAGGATGGGCAAAAGAAATAGGTAAAGATTGAAGATGCAATTTCCCATGTTTGAGTGATCACAAGTTCTATCCCAATGTTGGACGAAGCAAAGATGAAAGCCATCCTAGCCAAGTTCAAAGATTTCCAAAAATCAGGAGAGGAGAAAGATGAATAAAACGTCCCCTTTTTGGCTTTTTCTTTTTATATAGTTGCATCATTAGATGCTGCTAGTTTTCTTGTAGCTGCATGTTTTCCTTATGTTGTAGTTGTAGTAAAGTGGGACTATGCAGTTGAATAAGTCAACTGTGCCCACATTTTTCTCCATTCTTTTCCTATTTAAGGAGGACCTCTTTTGTAAATATTTATCTTTTTCGTGCTTAGCAAAACTTTGTAGAATTTTTATCCCAACTAAGACTTTGAGCTTCTATTGTGAAAATTCTATCAAGAAAATAAAGAAAATAGTTTTGATGATCTCAAACTTTGTGTTGTGTCAAGAAAATTGTTCATATAATTTAATGTTCCTATGTCCATTGAATATATATGTTTTTTACTTCTTTGATCTTGAAGATATTATTATGTGGGTTAAAGAGCTCCTGAATTGTGCAAGTAGATTGTGTGCTCTTAGAATATTTGGAAAATATTTTGATAAATTAAGTAATTAGTGGTAAGCTTTGTATTGCTGTAGTTACTTTTAGTTTAAAGAATTAGGAATTCATACTTGAAGACTTTGAGCTGCGAGTTAAATTTCTAACTTTTTGTAATAATCAGTTTGAGTTAAGATTACATTCAAGAGAGACTTTGTGCTACTTGACTGTAAGTTTTAGCGTAGTTTGTTAGATTCATTGTTCTTTTCTTTAAGTATCTAAAGAGGTAGAGAAATTGTAACAAGGTGAAGGGAGAATACATAGACTCTGAAAAAAGAGAGTTGTATGCCCAACACCAACCCACAGATTTTAATTTCTTATTAATTAGAGAAGAAATTTCAAAGGAAACCTCCCCTTGATGAGAGGAGAGATTAATTTCTCAACATAGCTATGTGTGAATCATATATTTTCTCATTAGTATGCCGGTGACAAAATATTCACCCAACACAAGTATAAATTTTTGAAGGAGAAGGTGGAAGCAAATGAAGTTAGACTGGTTTATGTGAACACTAAAGAGTAGATTGCAAATATTTTCACTAAACCTTTATCCAAGGAATCATTTGAGTACCTGAGAGATAGATTGGGAGTTTCTGCCCCTCCTCTGAGACTTGATTGATGTGGTTTGGCATCAGTCTGACATGCACTATCATAGATACTATTCATTTTGGCACTAATGTGGGATGCTACTGCTCAGGGGGTGTAATCAGCTTTGAGATTTAGAGGCTTATATTTTTGCTTTGATATTTGTGTCAGATTTATGACATTGATGTCAAAGGGGGAGAGATATTGATGTGAAAAAGAAAAAGAAAGAAAAAGAAAAAGTCAAAAGGGGAGAGATATTCAAATCTATATGTGGGAGATTGTTGGTTGTCTTCCATAGGGGGAGACTTGTTTGGCATTTCTTGGTACTTAGATGTTTTTCACATCTAGTGTTGCCATCAATGCCAAAGGGGGAGATTGTTGGCCATTTGGTGGAATTGATTATGTGTTGCATTGATGTTTTGTCATTGATGCCAACACTGGCTATTTGGATGCTTTACCGACACCCTTCTAGTCCTGGTAGGATGAGTGGTTTTTGGTTAACTTGGATCCGGTATGATCCAGTAGGCTTCAGTATAATTTGGTGATGGAATCAGCTTGTTCATGACACTTATTCTCATATTGGTCAATTGGTTTTGGTCTAGAGATTGCATGCTATCCTTCTTGCTTAGAAGATTGGTTTCTGGTTCCGGTGAGGGTTTCATCGACAGAGCTTTTGATGGAGATCTTTGATGAATTGCAGAAGTGGTGTTGGTGCAGCTTCTAATAGAGTTTCAGGATGTTGTTGGTGATCATGTTTGAGACTTGCTAGTTGGAGATCATTGTTGAAGCATGTGGACCTATACTTGGTCTCGGTTGATCTAGGTTATGGACCGACTTTAATGTAACGTGCGGATAGGACCTATTGATGTATTTCCCGGATGTCTTATGTGTTGATATTAATTTTTTGGTCTAAGGCCGACATGGTTTGTAATTATGTAATTGGTTTATTATCTAGTGGTCGACCTGATTGTTTATGGTCAAGGGTTTGTATATATAGATGTAAGATCTCATTGTAGATCATCATGGTTAATGTAAGAGGTCATGGTCAAGGAATGTAATGTGTGAATAATGAAATATCATTCAGATAAAGGAGTTGGTTGATCATTGGAGATTGAATTGGGTTTATGTAAGAGGATTTAGTCCTCCGGTATTGAGCTTAATCAGAACCGTACTTAGGCATAGGAGATGCTATCTTTTGCAGTTCAACAATTCTCCGGATTGTAGTCTAGATTTATATGTAGTTTGTGAGGCTCCTTCTGTGATGAGCAGTGTGCTCTAGATTATTTGTCTTCCTGCAAGTGCAGGCCCCTCAATTGTAATTCACATACTTACTGCAAAAGTATTATCTAACTGTGGGTAGGCTTCCCACTGTGGTTTTTCCCTTTACCGGGTTTACCACATACAAATCTTGGTGTTATGTGGATGACTTTTATTCTATGATTATTGTTTATGTTTAATTGGTTTATCTTCTATTCTAGTATTAATGTTTTGAGTTCTGGTATTAAAGTTTAAATTGCTAATGGTTCCTATAATTTGTGACAACTAATTCACCCCCCCCTCTCAGTTGTCTTCCGGTTATCTGAACTGTCTAACAATTTACCCTTTTTATTATGGAAACTTTCTTTTGCAAGCTTTAGTAAACTAATAATTTCATCTTTAGAGATGATAGAGGATAAGTTTACTACTACATACTCCTTTATTCTCTCATCCTCTAGACTAGTTGTATGCCTTCTTGCATCGAAAATGTCATATAGGCTTTTGGGGATCATGGATGATAATTTTATCAATGTCTTACTATAGACATCCATGTATTCAACAACTGCTTACTCAATTTCTCTCTAATCTTTATCATCAAAATTTTCATAATATATAGGCACATTTTTCAAATTCCCATCCATAAGTACCTTATCAATTATTTGCTTCAAGGTCATTGGGGGCACAACTTCATATGTACCTTGTATTTTTCTAAATTTGAGAGTTCCATCCAATTTTGATTTTTGTTTCTTGCTTGCTCTATCTTTTCTGGATGAGTCAGGTTCTTCCCTTGGCTTCTTTGTTGGCTGGGCACCATCGGCTCGAAGCTTCTTCACCAGTCTATCATAAGTGGTTATTTTCTTCACCTCCTTCACTTCTTCATCAAATTTAGTCTCTATATCCTCAGCAGTGGCAACAACATACACTCTTTGGGGCTTCTCCTTCTTCCTCTTCTCCACTCCACCAGATGATGTTGTTTATGACTTGAGTGGAGGGACTGCCTTCTGCACACCAAAGGTAGTTGTAGGTTGAGACTGTCTAGGCTTTGGTTGCTTTGGAGGAGTGGAAGTAGGTTTTGACTTCTTGGGCTTGGCTATGTCCTCCTCCTTCAGTATGTTTTCTCTTTGGCCCTTTACATAGCCTCCTTGGATATACCCATTTGCTTTGCTAACTCCTCAACTTCTTTTCTTACTTTCATCTTCATTGTCGGTTAGGTAAATTTCTTGTATAAGTCAAGATCATTTTCTTTACAAGTACTGAACCTTTCCTCCTTATCATTCACCGCATGAATCAACAGGTGTTGAACATATGTGTCAAGTGTGTTTGCATCTACCTCATACCCCATGGGCATGATCCAAATAGTTCTTGGCTCAACTGGCTCCATGTGACATTGGTCCTTGTCAACCATAAAGCAGATTATTTTCTCATACTTTTCAACTATATATTTTTGAATCCTCTCTCTTCTTTTCCTCGTGGCTTGAAATGATTTAAAATAGCCCATAAAGAAGATTTTTGTGCAACAGTGTGACCCAAACCCTACAAACCTTCCTTGATTTGAACAACCACTAGTTTATCAAGCCCATTGAATCTTTCCAATTCTAGGGATCTCATTCAATAAATGCAGTGCTATATGGACAATCAACAAACCAAATTTGAAAACATATTTCTTGTCTTCCTTTATCTTCTTGAGATTGCTCAATATCTCACTAAGTAGTACTGCACAAAGATCATACCTCTTGTCTTCCTTAAGCATCTCATAGGCTGCAAATATAGAAGTAACAAATACTAAGTTCATCCTACTGGATTAATATACTTTATATCTAGTTACCATTGAAGCAAATCTTACATCATGATGTATGATATAGCTGATTTTCATTGACCGGCTATCATTCTTAGATCTAGTAAACTTTGTTATTATTGTGTTTTGAACTTTCCTCAAACCAGAGATCTCACTGATTTCATTCAAACAAGTAACCACTTGAATGGATTGCTTGGTAATCTTGTGAGGTCACTCCATCCATATAAAATCATCATGAATTTAACTCAAAATATATCATACCCATTCAGGTTCATCAAACACCAGAAAATGAATAAATTGTCTATGAAACCCTTATCCTCCAATTACTTGAATCCTAGCTTCAAATTACTCATTCCATCCATCATATGCTTGGTATACAATAATAGCATATCTTCATTTCCAAGTTCCTTGATGTTGCAGTGGATGTATGCCCTAATATCTTTGTTATGTAGCACACCATACAGAATGGGGGAAAAAGAACCTTCCAGATCATTTTCAAAAAATTTGAATGGATGGCGCTTGAATACAAGCCTTTCTCTCTAGGTGATCTTGATGACAAGTGGAGTCACAACACTAGATGCAGATTCTATTTCAAAATTAGTGTATGAATAGATAGCTTGCAAATGGATAAATACCTTTTGATTCTCAACCGGATGCAAGGAATCACTGACCGATAGCTTCAAGCTCTGCTATGACTGCTCAATCTCATTTGCTCCACTCTTGTGCTCTTACTCTTTGCTCACAATATGAAGAATGAATGAAATTCCTTTTTATCCACTGAAAACCTAACTTTAAGTTGTAATAAATGCATAACCCTAAAGGCTTTTGAATACCCTGAATTCATCACCGGATACTCAAACTGCCATGAAATCTTCCAGATATCAACTGCACAACTAATATCCATCATCTGCAACCATTCTTGATTGATTACAAATCTCTGAAAGGGGGTTTCTAAAGATCTTCATGAAAATATTCCCCCTAAGGACAAAGTGCCTTAGTTATTGGTTGAGGTTCCAACACTGAAATTAGGTGTGGAGCCATTCTGCACATTTGAATCTTCCTTTTTAACCCACATCTTCTTATGCTGATCTGTGATCTCTTCCACCTTAGCTTCTCCCTTTTCATCTAATTTTTTCTTGTCTATCAAAGCATTATTTCTTACATTTTTGCTTTTATAATATCTTTCAATATGACTGGGTTTGTTGCATGCATGATAAATAATTTTTTTTAGGATTAAAGATAGTCCCAAAGATACTGAGATGGGGGGGGGGGTGAATTAGTATCTAACTGGTTTACAGAATAATTTAACTTTATTAAGTATTTTGCATTCCAAAACAATGTACCGGTAAATAAGAATCAATGCTGTAAACAAGAACAATAAAGACAACATAGAAAACACACTATAACACAAGATGTTTAATGAGGAAACCCGGTGTGGGAAAAACCTCAGTGGGATTTGTAACCCACAATATTCACTCACTGGCCAATGAATAAATATTACTTACAATGAGGGGCCTACACATGTAGGAAGGCCAACTGCCTAGAGCTCACTACTCAATCTACAAAATAGAAGTCTCACTGACCTACAAAATGGTTTATGAAAATCCAATACAGTGTACTGCTTCAAATCAGCATCAACTATGCCAGGTTCACTACCGGTTTAAGCTCATACTATACCCATAAACCTTATACAAAATCTATCCTTATTATTCGCTCATTCCTATCTTGTCTCCTCTCTTCTCTCTTATGAAAATGATTTACAAGATCTCATACATATATGAGTCTATTATAATTGTTAGGAATAAGGTGTCTCAACCTTGGATAATTCCTATTCTTATTATTTATTTTGTAAAATGTATTTCTTGCAAATAATGTAATCAAGTGTGAGTGTACATGTCTAGTTGGCATGTTGATGTGTCACTCCATTTGATGTGTCGGCATCTTGAATTGTGTGTAAGGAGATCATGGCTGAAACGGTTATGATGGATTCCTATGACACATAAGAGCTATTTCTAGGAGATTTCAATGACGGGTGAAGACATGCAAGACATGTGGCACTGATAAAGTTGAGTATTGTACACTCTTCCTCAATTGTGGGGTTCAGGGCATCAGCCCGAAAAAATTTTTAGGGTTCCTATTTTCTCGAAGAATGGTAAAACCCTAATATGGCTATCTTTGGAAGTTGCCCTAAAAAGGAAAGCGCATAAGCATTTTTTTAGGGTTACACACTATGATACGAAAAGAGTGTACTATTGGTATGATATCATGCTACTGGATTTTGTCTTTAGGTGTCGATTGTCTCCTGAAAGAACTTGCATTGCAAGTGTGTTGTAACCATTGTGTTGAAAATAATACAATGTGCAGGTTTTGGAGTGTTGGGGTTTTTTACCGAAAGGTTTTCCCCAGGGTAAATCATTGTGTCATTCTCTATTTTCTGTATGCATGGTATATGGCTGCAATATCTTTGTTAAAGTAGTTAATGAATCTGAAATTGTAAGGATTTAAAAGAATTTACAAAATACTTTCCTCTAGAGATTAGTGTAGGAAGCTATTTCCGCACCTGAGTTTCCTTACAATAATATGCCATGTCGGCTTTACAAAAATATTTTTACAATTAAATACAATAAAAAAAAGTTTGTCCCTATCGGCTGGAGTGTCGGTATGCATTGTTGCCACTGTCGGTGAAGAGTCTGTCAGTGTTGGTGCCTGTCGGTGTCGATGGCTGCCGGTGGTTTACCAGATGAATGTTGGGTGGTTTCCTAAAGGTTTCCAGTAGGTTTCTAGTAGGTTGCCATCAATGACAACACCATCATTTCTCACTAGAGTGTAGAATGCCAACAATCTCCCCCTTTGGCATTGATGGCAACACTCATGAGAAAAATCCAAAAACTATTTCCAAAAATGAAGTCCAAAAAGTTACCAAAAATATGTGCTCCCCCTAAGCAGATGATCTCCTTTGAATAGCCATTTTTCTTTGTCCACTACTCCCCCTTTGACATCAATGACAAAGGTTGTCAAAAATTTGTCAAATGAGTGCAAAATTTTACCTTAAGGTTTGTAACCGATTGGTTACAATCTGAAATATACCAGCCAAAAACAAGTTTAAACTCTACATGAATCTGTTGTAGCCATTCATAGTTGCCTCAGTTTGTTGGATTGTACTAGTGAGATGATTCATATGTTCCTCTAATGATCTTTTCCCTTGAATTAATGCCTTAGAGATCTCATTTATCAGAGAGATAAGAGTATCCAACTTAGGACTAAGTTTATACTTCAGCTCTCTAGCATTTTCCTTGATCCTTTCTTTTTCCTTCTCAAATTTCTCTAACTTTTCCTCAAATCACTATTTCTTGCTCAATAATTGATATAGGTTTGGATGAACCAATGATGTTATCAGCTATATCATCAATTTCCTTTTGTACTCTACTTATCTCTTTATCAATGTCCTGGGTCAACAAATGTGGCATACATGTTTCTCTATAAAATTCCTTATACTCCAAAATTGTTGTATTCAGTGCTGGTAAAAGTGTGTTAATATACTCAGTGCACTTCTTTACTATCTCCTCAAAGAATTTTTCTTTTTCTTTTTCCATTTTCTCTTTGAATGTATCCTCATTTATTTGATCAACTCTTATTACATTTCCAGCAATAAATTTAGACAATGTGTCTAACTGACTTAAAGAATCCTTTACATTATCTACGTTGCATTTTGGTGCAATCATCTTAAGAATAGGTATTGTATCTGTTAGGATTCCCACAGATACTAAGAGGGGGGGGTGAATCAGTATCTAACCAGTATATTGAATTTCTTAACTTAAAACATGTAGAGCATATTATAACAGTGTACCGGTAAGCAAGAAATAATGCAATAAATAGAAATGAAAGTAACCACATAAGAAACACACCATAACACAATATTTTAATGAGGAAACCCGGTGTGGGAAAAACCTCAGTGGGATTTGTGACCCATAATATTCACTTACTGGCCAATAAGATAATATTACTTACAAGAGGGGCCTGCACATGCAGGAAGGCCAAGTGCCTAGAGCTCACTGCTCAATGTGAAGTCTCACTGACTTACAATGATGGATTATATAAATCCAATATCTTGTACTGCTTTAGAATAGTATCTATAATGCCAGATCTAGTACCAGTTTCTGCTCTGCATCTTACATAAACCTTTATCCTATAATTCGCATAATAGGTCTGGCTTATTTTGCCTAATTACATTCTACCATCTCTTATCAAATGTCCTACAATGATCTTTTATATATAATAATCATTTTACAATGATACCAAGTTGGCTTACAAAGTTTTTACAATAATAAACAAAATATAATACAACAAAAATCCTATCGGCCTCTATGCTGGTATGCTTCCTTTCTCTGTTGGTGCCGGTAGTCTGAGTGTCAGTGTAGAGTCTGATCTACTGATGCTAGTGCCATAGGATTGTAAGGTTGCCATCAATGAGAAAACCTTCAATCACCTTCAATGTCTCATTGGAGTGTGCATATGCCAACAATCTCCCCCATTGGCATTGATGGAAACACTCATGAGAAAATCCAAAAATGTGTGAACTCCCCCTGAGTAGATGAGTCTTCTATCGGTTATTTTCTCATACTACTACTCCCCCTTTGGCATCAATGACAAAGGTTGTCAAGATGTCAGTAGAGTTGTAGTCTCACTCAACCTTGTAACTGGGTGGTTACAATTTGAAAAAGATCTGCCAAAATCAAGTTTATACTCTCCATAAACTTCTTGCTATCCTTTATTGTTGTCTCTATTCTGTGAACTATACTGGTGAGGTGCTGCATATGCTCTGTCAGTGTTCTTTGTCCCTATACTAGTGCCTTAGATATTTCCTTCCACATGAATGCTAGATAGTCCAATCTTGGACTCAGTCTTAGTCTCAAATTCTTTTCCTTATCTACTATTCTGTCCTTTTCTCTTCCTAGCTTAAGTAGCTCTTCCTCAAAACTTGTTATCTTTTGTTCAAAAACTAATAATGTATCAGGTGAGTTAACAAAACCATCTGCAAGTTTATTGATTTCATCTTGTACCTTGCTCATTTTCTTATCTATGTCTACTGTCAAAAAGTTTGTCTTGCAAGCATTTTTGTACAAAGTTTTTAATTCTTTTAGTAAGTTGCATAGTTCCGATAGAAGTGTGTCAAATTCTTTTGTACACTTCTTTATTTGATCTTCAAAGAATTTTTCTTTTTCTTTTTCCAACTTCTCTTTGAGTGCAACTTCCTTTATTTGGTCAATCATTACTATGTTCTCAGTAATGTACTTTGACAAGGTGTCAAGTTGACTTAAAGAATCCTTATTGTCTATGTTACAGTTGGGAGCTATCATTTTCAAAATTGGGATTGTATCATCTATAGCTTTATAAGCCACTGAACTACAATTAGTTATCCTTTTGATGGAGTCCAAAAGTACTTCAGTTACATTTTTAGATTTTTAACCTGCTGAGGAGGAATCAATATTCTAAATTCCACCAGTGGGAGCACTATCCTTGCTAGTAGTGACCTCTAGTAGGTCTGTCTGTGTTTCCATTTACTTTGCTAGTGGTTTTCCTTGTTCACCAGTTGCCGGTGGCACAGATTCTGTATTTGTCTATTGCTTCTTTGGAGCCTATTGCTTAGCTTGTGTCTCAATTTGTGTTTCAATTTGTTGCCCTGTTTGTTTCTCTGTTTGAGTTTTTGCTTGTTACCTCGTGGCATTATTTGCCGGTTTACCTTTGTCTAATATTGGTGGCTCACTAGCCATGTCAGTTTTACCAGTTGAGTCCTTGTCTACCACAATGTTGACCTTTTGAGTATCAACATTTACTATGTATAGTACCTCAGAGTTAGGATTAGTATCCTCTATATCCATACTCTCAAATGCCAGTTGATCTTCAGTAGTTGTTATTACCGGTGATGTAATCAGAGGCAGTGGGAGTAAGTTATGCTTTACCTTGATGCTTGGAGGTCCACCAACCTTTCCTTTTCCTTTGTCTCTCTCCTTCTGGTATACCTTTATTGGTTTGGGGTTCCTGTATTCTTCCTATTTTTCTTTTTCAACTAGGAATATATCCCATGCATTTTCTGTTTCCTCATTTACCTCATTGACTCTTCCAACCATTAAAGCAATATGTCGGTGTGTAGTAGAGAATACTAACCGGTTGGCTTCTGCAATTAGGTCATCTATTTCCATAGGTGAGTTTACTGGGTAAACAACAAGTAAATTTTCAATTTTGATTTTCTTATCAAGTTCTACAATAGCTTGTCTTCTTGCTTCCAGTCTTTTAAACAATTCAACTGGTATTTCATTTACTACTTCTAATAAAAACTTCTTATACATGTCCATGTGCAAAATAACATTGTTTTCCACTTGTTCTTTTTCATCTGTTGTAAAAGTATCATACAATTTCTTTATATTCTTTAGTTTCCCTTCCTCTGTGATTTCATTTAGCAATTTGTCAAGAGGGACCATGTTTTGTTGAGTCCTCTTCTTCTTCTTCTTGGGTGTCAGCTTTTTCTTTGGTGTAGTTTTCTTAACCGGTGACCTTACTACCTGTTGTTTTTGTCTAGTTCTTCTAGGCGAAGGTGTGGATGCCGGTGAAGGATCCCTTTTCCTTACAACTCTTTTGAAAGTTGTTGGCATGTCATTCTCCGAAGAAGTAGCTATCGGTGATAGGTGAGTTTCAGGTTATAGTGTTCCTAACTCATCCTCAGTGATGCTGGTTTTCTTAAGTACATCTTCTTTTATTGCCTTAGTCTGTCTAGAGCCTCTTCTCACAATTGCTTCAACCCTTTTCACTCTCTTCTTAGATTGAATTTGGTTTTCAATCGACTCAGCACTACCAAATACTTCTTCCTTTGGTTCCCTGGGTGCTTCAAGAAGAGATTTTGTATAAGTCTCAATGATGTGATCATCGGTCTCATAGCCCATCTCAGTAACCCAAAATATTCTTGGGATTACTTCTTCCATCCAGATCTCATCCTTTTTTATCACAAAACATATTTCATCCTTGTATTTGTTAACTATTTTCTGTGACAGTCTGATTCTTTTGTTCATTCTTGCTTTTAGTGCTTGAAAATAGTCATGGATATTCTTTTCTTTGTCTCCACCCATGTTGTCAAATAGGTCTCTTGACTGTTTCCTTTCCAGTATATCAAATCCAAGCTCTTTATGGCCTATACCGGGAACCTGTTTGGTTATGTGTAGCATTAAGCATACAAGTAAATTACCAAACCTAAAAGTTCCTTTCTTATCCTTCTTGATTTTGCCTAAGTTATCAATCAACTCATCTTTTAACCACTCACAGACATCAATCTTCGCATTATCCTTAACCATATCATGTGCACTCTTTATGCATAAACTGGAAACTGAGTTAAGTCTATTTGCATGAGTAGCTTTATACCCTAAAATCATGCTGATGAATCTCACATTTGTGTTGGTTACATCATTGACTCTCAAGGACCTCTTGTCGGATGTTGCACCAGTTAGTTTTGTTACTAGGTCATTTGAGACCTTTTTAGTCTTGTCTGGTCTTTTACCGGTGGAAGGTAACCCTGTGACAACTTTCACAGCTTCCTTGGTAATTTTTTGAATTGCATCTAGCCAAAAAAATTCACCACGTACCCTACTCAAAACTATCCTAATCACATCCTTGGGAAATTCAGGAATGCAGAGGATTTCAATAAATCCTAGGGTTTCAACAATTTTATGTTTTGGTTTTATATTTCTAGAATCATCACATATGACATATTTATACATGTTTTTGATCTCTTCATCTCCTAATTCCTCTATGTTGCAAAGGATGTATATTATGGGGTCTTTAGCATAAACAACTCCTTTTGGAATTTCAGAAAAAGCACCTGTATTGTCATCTTTCTTTGCTATCTCAGAAACTAGTTGAAATACGGGCCTAGGGAATTTTATAACCTCAACTACAGTAGGGTTTGCTATATATTCAAGTGCAGAGGTGGATGCCATGATGATAAATACCTTTTTCTGCCTTAGGAAAGATGAATGCTGAAATCCTTTGCTTCTTCGCTCAAAATGCCTTTTCTCTGGAGATTTCACGCTCTTCGAGTGTTTGAATTCACAGTGAAGTGAAATGGAGCCAAAACCACTAATTTATAATGTCAATTTTGCCAACTACCACAATTAATGCATGCCGGTTAAGTAATCACTTAACATTGTCTGCCGGTAATGAAGTAATTTCTAACTTTTCATAGTTAACCAAGGGAACTATAGCATATGTCTCATTGATTGCCAAACCCTAAAGAAGGTTTTCTTCAATTTGATGAAGAGCTTCCTGTTGGTGGAGTACTACTTTGTCCTAGTGGTGGAGCATCACTCTGTCCTACCGGTGAAGTGTTGATTGATTCTACCGATGGAGGAGTATTCCCAACAATATCTGACTTTCTAATCCATTGTCTTGAGAATTCTTGCTTAACTTCTTCAACTTTTTCTTTTCCTTTCAAACTAGAACTTTTGTTGTCTGCTGGTGATGCCTTACTTCTGTGGAATTTTGCAATATGCCCAATCTTGTTACAAGCATAACAAGTCACATTATTTTTCTGAATAGCCTTTCCATAACCTATGTCGGTTTGTGTTCTGCATTGATTAGATAAGTGTCCAAATCTTCCACAAACATAACATCTTACATTCATTCTGCAATTTTCAGAGTTATGACCAACTTTGTTGCATTTTGAACATTGACCGGTGGGTGTGTTGATGTTCTGATAATTCCTAGATCTACATTGATTTGCTCTATAAGCATACTTATTACAGTTAAAGCATTTTCCATTGAATTTATAAGCATTAGGTTGTCTTACTAGTTTGTTGTGATCCTGACTGTTTGCAGTACCAGAGCTTTCACCAACTTCAAAGCCAATCCCATTACTGTCACCATTAGGTTTCTGATTTTTCAACAAGTCACCAAGTCCTTCTGAGCTTTTCTTGAATTTATCTTTGTGCTGATTTGCAATATCCAATTCTCTTTCCAAGAATTCTTTATGTCTCATGAGTTCATTTGAATCATTCTGAGTATGCATCAGATATGTCTTCAACAAATCATTTTCATAGCTAAGTCTAGTGTTCTCATTTGTTGCATCACTTAATCTTCTAGTCAAATATTCTTCATTCTTCTTTCTATCTTCAATTTCCTTGCAAAATCTCATAGTCATATCCTACATTTCATTCTTTGTTGTCATGTTCTCTTGCTTCAACTTGCCTATCATATCATTAAGAGTTTCCTTTTCATCATTCTCAAATTGCATCTTTTCACAGAGTTCTCTTCTCTTGTTTCTTGCAATGGTGAGATTTTCTTGAAGTGCCTGAATGATATCCTGAGCTACCTTTAGATCATCTTCAAGTTTGATGTTTTTCAATTTCTATGTATCATAGTTTGAGAGAGCTACTTCTAGTTGTTTCATCAGATTCTCCATCTCTACTAGTGTCAAGATCTTCCTCAAGCTGTTAGGCTTCTGAAAATAGAGGACCAAGCTCTGATACCAATTGTTAGGATTCCCATAGATACTGAGAGGTGGGGTGAATCAATATCTAACTGGTATATTGAATTTCTTAACTTAAAACATGTAGAGGATATTATAATAGTGTACTAGTAAGCAAGAAATAATGCAATAAATAGAAATGAAAGTAACCACATAAGAAAAACACCATAAAAGAATACTTTAATGAGGAAACCCGGTGTGGGAAAAACCTCGATGGAATTTGTGACCCACAATATTCACTTACTGGCCAATAAGAGAATATTACTTACAAGAGGGACCTGCACATGCAGGAAGGCCAAGTGCCTAGAGTTCACTGCTCAATGGGAAGTCTCACTGACTTACAATGATGGATTATATAAATCTAGTATCTTTTATTGCTTCAGAATAGCATCTATAATGCCAGATCTAGTACCGGTTTCTACTCTGCTTCTTACATAAACCTTTATCCTATAATTTGCATAATAGGTCTGCCTTATTTCACCTAATTACATTCTACCATCTCTTATCAAATGTCCTACAATGATCTTTTATATATAAGAATCATTTTACAATGATACCAAGTTGGCTTACAAAGTTTTTACAATAATAAACAAAATATAATACAACAAAAATCTTGTCAGCCTCTATGTCGGTATGCTTCCTTTCTCTGTCAGTGGCCGTAGTCTGAGTGCTGGTGTAGAGTCTGATCTGCTGATGCCAGTGTAATGCCTTGCCAGTGCCATAGGATTGTAAGGTTGCCATCAATGACAAAACCTTCAACCACCTTCAATGTCTCATTGGAGTGTGCATATGCCAATAGTATCATCAGTTGCCTTATAAGCCAAAGCATTACAATCAGTTATCTTCTTGATTGAGTCCAGAAGTACTTTTGTCACATTTGTAGGTCTGAATTCACTTAGTGAAGTACCTGATGTCTGACCAACTGCTTTTACTATCTCAGTGCTTGCATTAATAGTAACCAATTTGCTTATCTCAACCTCCAATGGATTAGTCTAAGTTTGTGTTTCCACCTGTAGTGTTTTGGGTTTCTCAGTGATTACCGGTTTTACTATCTCAACATGTACATGTGCTTCTACCAGTTTCTCTGTTGGTTTCTCAGTGTTATCTTTTTTCGATATCTCTATGTTATCAACTACTGGTATCTTTGTATCTATCGGTTTCACTGTGCCAACATCTATACTACTAGTATTTATTCCACTATCCAAAGGTTGCTCTATATGCACTATTTGTACTTCAACCTCTACATTTTCTGTCAGTTGCTCAGCAATGTTTCCACTACCAGCAATATCATCCTGCACCTTTGTGCTATCCTTGTCCATAATAATGTTCACTTCCTGAGTATCAACATTCATAGTGAATAGAATTTCTGATTCTAGGTTAGTGTCATCATGTGTTATGTCCATATTTTCAGTAGCCGGTGTATCCTTAGTATGTAATGGTGTAGGGGTGGTGGTAAGTTGTTAGTTATTTTGATGTTTGGTATTCCACCAACTTTACCTTTCCCTTTGTCCTTGTCCTTTTGATAGACTTTGAATGTTTTCTTGGGTCTGTTCAATTCTTCCTGTTTTTCTTTTTCTACAAAAAAGATATCCCATTTGTCAGTTGTTTCCTCTGCAATTTCATTCACTCTTCCAACCATTAGGCTCACATGTTGGTGACCACTTGCAAAAACTGATCTGTTAGCTTCACTAATTAGTTCATCAATCTCTTCTTTAGAGTTAACTGGATGAACAACCAGAAGTTTTTCAATCTTAAGTTTCTTATTTAACTCCATAACTGCAATCCTTTTTGCATCTAACCTTTTGTATAGATCATTTGGCAAGTCATCTACAACTTCAATTAGCACTTTCTTATAAATGTCCAGATGTAGAATAATGTTGTTTTCAACACTTTCCTTTTCAGAATTAGTAAATGTATTATACAGTTTTCTCACATTGGCCAAGTTACCGTCATCAGTGATTTCATTTAACAAATTATCCAAAGGTGGTATAACCTATTGTTGTTTCTTCTTAGGTGTCAACTTCTTTGCCAGTGGTCTTACTGCTTGTTTCTTCTTCTTTAGTGTTCTTGTTTTCTTGGGTGAAGGAGAGGGTACCAGTGAGGGTTTTCTCTTCCTATCAACTCTCTTAAACTCAATAGGTATCTCAGTGCCAGATTATGTACCAACCCATGAGATATGTGCCTCCAGTTGTAATCCTTCTAGATCACTTTCCTTTATTCTAGTAAGGTTCATGACATTTTCTTTTATTTCCTTTACTTGTTTTGATGCATCTCTTATATACTTTTCTCTTCTCTTCCTTTGTTTCAATGTTTTTACACCACTCTCAATTGTTTCTGCACTACCAAAAAAATTTTCTGTTGGTTCTCTAGGTGCTTCTAATAGGGATTTATCATAAGTCTCAATAATATTTACATCAGCCTCATACCCCATTTCAGTCACCCATATAGTTCTAGGAAGAACTGCTTCCATCCATATTTTATCTTTCTTAATTACAAAGAAAATTTCCTTATCATATTTGTCTACTATACTTTGTGGTAGTCTCTCTCTTGTTTTCATTTTGGCTTGGAAAGCTTTGAAATATTTAGTTGTGTTGTTTTCCTTAGCAATACCCATACTGGTGAAGGCTTCTTGCAATTTCTTTCCTGCCAGTATGTCATATCCAAAATCTTTGTGTCCAATACCGGAATTTGTTTTGAGAAATACAACATAAGACATACCAAAAGATTACCAAAAAAAAATGTTCCTTTCTTGTCACCTTTTATCTTCTTCAAATTATCAACTAGTTCATCCTTCAGCTATTCACATACATCTATTTTTGCATCATTATTTACCATATCATAAGAACTTTTAATGCAAACACTAGAAACTGAGTTGAGTCTATTTGCATGTGTGGTTTTGTAATCTAAGATTATACTTATGAATCTGACATCGATATACTTGATGTCATTTACTCTTAGAGATATGCTATCAGATGTTGCTCATGTTAAGGTCATGATTGTGTTGTTAGGAACCTTCTTTGTTTTTTCTGGCATGCTACCAGTGGAGGGTAAACCTGTCACTGCTCTAATTGCTTGCCGGGTGAATTTGCAGACTGAGTCTAGCCAAAGAAATTCTCCATGTGCCCTACTTAGGACAATTCTCAGTACTTCCTCTGGAAATTCAGGGATGTTCAAGATTTCTACAAAACCTAAGGTCTCAATAACCTTGTGTTCGGGTTTGACATTTCCATTCTTAACACAAATTATTGTTTTAAACATCTTTAATATTTCCACAGAACCTAACTCTTCAATATTGTAGTGAATATAAATTCTAGGGTCTTTAGCATAAGCTACACCTTTAGGAATTTTTAAAAATGAGCCTATGGAATCATCTTGCTTATCTATCTCGGGAATAATTTTGAAAATGGGCCTAGGGTGTTTTACAATTTCCACAATAGTAGGGTTTGCAATAAAATCGAGAGCAGAAGAGGAAGCCATTTGAAAAATACCTTAAGCTACCTGATAAAGTTTCACTTCTTTGCCTTGAATGCCTTCGCTTAGATTTTCATGCTCTCTACTAGTTTGAATTCTCAGTGAATCGAAAAAGAGGGAAAACTGATGATTTATAATGAAATTTCATTCAACAACCACAATAAATGCTCGCTAGTTAAGTGAAACTTAACACATCTTCCGGCAAAGAAGAAATCTATCTTCTCACCATCTACCGAGGGTAATTTGCATGATGTTCAACTTGCTGCAATACCCCCAAAGGGTTACTTCTCAGTTGGATGAAGAATTTCCTTCCAGTGGAGTAATACTCTGTTCTACCGATGAAGGAATAGTCTCATCAACATTCTGATTTGTCTTTCTAATCCATTGTCTTGAAAATTCTTCCTTTACCTCATCAACCTTTTCTTTGCCTTTCAAATTGGGTCCTTTGTTGTTTGTCAGTGGAGTCTTACTTCTACAAAATTTTGCAATATGTCCAATCTTGTTACAAGCATAACAAGTCACATTATTCTTTTGAATAGCCTTTCCATATCCTATGTTGGTTTGTGTTCTACATTGATTAGATAAGTGCCCAAATCTTCCACAAACATAACATCTCACATTCATTCTGTAGTTTTCAGAATTATGACCAACTTTGTTGCATTTGGAACATTGACCAGTGGGTGCATTAATGTTTAGATTGTTTCTAGATCTACACTAATTTTCTTTATGGCCAAACTTGTTACAATTAAAGCATTTCCCATTAAATTTGTAAGCATTAGGTTGTCTTACCGATTTACTATGATCATGATTGTCTACAATACCAGAACTTTCACCAACTTCAAATCCAAGTCCATTAGTATCTCCATTAGGTTTTTGACTTTTTAGCATATCATCAAGTTCTTTTGAACTTTTCTTGAATTTCTCTTTGTGTTGATTTGTAGTAGCCAACTCATTTTCTTGAATTCCCATCTACCTCATAAGTTCAGTTTTATCATGTTGCATGTGAATTAGATATGTCTTTAACATATCATTTTCATGACCGAGTCTTATATTTTCATTTCCAGCATCATTGAGTCTCCTAGTCAAGTCATCTTCATTCTTCTTTATGTCTTCAATGTCTTTACAAAATTTCAGTCATATCTTGTATTTCATTCCTCATAGTCATGTTTTCTTGCCTCATCTTGTTTACAAGCTCATTAAGAGTTTCCTTTTCATCATCATCACTTTGCATCTTCTCATGAAGTTCTTTTCTCTTATTGATAGCAATAGTGAGATTCTCCTGAAGTCCTTGAATGAATTCTTGTGTAGTCCTTAGATCATCTTCAAGTTTGATATTCTTCAACTTCTCTAAATCATAGTCTACAAGAGCTCCTTCCAATTGCTTTCTTAAGTTCTCCATCTATACCGGTGTCAGAATCTTCCTCAAGCTATCAGGCTTTTGAAAATAAAGGACTAGGCTCTGATACCAATTGTTAGGATTAATGATAGTCCCAAAGATAATGAGAAGGGGGGGTGCATAAGTATCTAACTGGTTTACAAAATATTTAACTTTATTAAGCATTTTGCATTCCAAAATAGTGTATCGGTAAATAAGAATAAATATAGTAAATAGGAACAATAAAGATAGCATAGAAAACACACCATAACACAAGATGTTTAACGAGGAAACCCAGTGTGGGAAAAACCTCAGTGGGATTTGTGACTCACAATATTCACTCACTGGTCAATGAATAAATATTACTTACTGTAATGCCCATACCCTAATCGGACTTGTAAAACCCGTTTGACCTTGATTGACTTCCTATTTGGCATTCTCGAATGGTAGGTTAACCGTGATGCAATGTGTAGTTTAGATAATATAAATACTTGTGCATACTTATTATTGTGCTTTTGCATCGATTCTTGTGTATATGTAATTGTTTCCTAACTCTTGTGATAAATCTTGAGCTAACGCCTTCATTGAATATGTATATGTACATGTATGCTTGTATGAATTCATGGGTGCAGGAGATTGCAGGTACAACACCGCTTAGGGCAAGGTTCATCTCCTTTGGGATTTGCAAGGTTGAGTATGCCTCCTTCATCTTTAGAATTCAGATTTGGTGGTCATATAACTCTCGTCTTGCCTAAGCCATGGTTAGGTGAGCATCGTGTGTGGATTCGTGGGGCTTGCTTTTTATTGAGATGCGTGTCGAAAGATTTGGTGGACTTCCTTGATTTACGTGCCTTGCAAAAGGTAAGCGGAGTTTGTTGCTCTGAGTATTAAATTCAAATTTATGAGTAGACATGCACATTAGTAATTTAGAAATTTAAATAGGTAGCTTCTTTTATATGATTAATCATTAATTTAAAGAGATTTCCTTAATTATTATTGTAGCAAGCTCAAGGTATTTAACTTGGGTTAGTGTGCTCATTTATGCATTTGTAGTTGAGAAAATTAGAATAAATAAGACTCTTGCATTAGATTAGTCATTTATTTAAAAAGGTCGCTTTACTATGTTATAGCAAGTCAATTTAATAGTTAAATTCGAAAATAATGAATTTAATGAGTTATGCGTTTTGGAAAGGAAAAATTTAAAAGTCAATTGAGAAATAGAAATAAATTACTCATTTTCACATTTTGGAAGAAAAAGGGGTAAATTATTATTATTTAAAAGAAATTATTTCATTTTTACTTGTAAAGTGGATATAGTATAAAAGTTTGGTTTTTAGAAAATTAAATTAATCAAAATGTAAAGTGTTGGCTAAAGTGATATGATGAAATTTAAATTAGAGTTAAATAAGAAATGGAAGCCTTTTAATTTTAAAAGAAAAATGAATAAGAAGGATTGAATAGTAGTTTCCATTTTGATTTTCATTTATTTTATTTTATTTTAAAAATAAATGCCTAAATTCGAAATTGAAAATTAGGGCAAAATTAGGGTTTCTCATTTTAACCTAGTTTGGAAATGATTTTTGGGGTTCTCTCTTTTGGGGGATTTTTTTTGGAAAAAAAATGGAGATTGGGGGGATTCTTGGAAAAAGATGGAGTCTTAGAGCAGCAGATTTTGGGGAGCTCTTCATCAAGATTCTTGCCCGGAATGCATTTTGAGGTAGGATTTGAATCTACCTTTCTATTTCTTGTTGGAAAAAAAAAAAGAGAGAGGATATTACTTAAGAATGTGTTTTTTTTCAAGGATAGCTGCAGTTGTTCTTTTAAGCTTGGTTGATTCAGAATGAAATTTTGTTCTTAATAGATTTTGTGTTTAAGCTTGATGAGGAAATATAGTTTTCCCATAATGAAGTCTTTTTTCGGAAAAATCTGGTAAAAGAATGGGGCTGTGAATAAGAAATAAAAAAAATAAAAATAATAATAATAAATACAAAATGAGGGATTTCGTTCTTGCCAAATCTTTATTCAAGAATTTTTATGGTTTGAACCGAACTGTGAATCGGATCAAGAATGTATGGAAAAAAAATTAAAAAATTAACAAAAAAAAAATATATGTGTTGGGGTTAGGGTTTGGCGGGCGGAGGAGCCGAAGCTCGGCTTGCGCCGCCGCCCCTCCCCCATTCCTTCCCCCCATGTCGTATTTTGCAGTCTCCCCGCGACCACATTGTGGGCCGCAGGCTGCGTCCACAGTGTGGGCCGCAGGCTACGTCCACAATGTGGGCCGCAGGGACTGCGACCACATTGTGGGCCGCAGGCTGCGTCCATAGTGTGGGCCGCAGGCTGCGTCCACAGTGTGGGCCGCAGGGACTGCGACCACAATGTCGCGTAGGCTGCATCCACAGTGTGGGCCGCAGGGCCTGCGTCCACAGTGTGGGCCGCATAACCTACATCCACATTGTGGGTCGCAGGTCCTACAATAAATTTAGGGTTTTCCCAAAGCAAAAAAAAAAAGAAAACACAAAGTAGTTGTTTTAAATCTATTATTTTTTATATATGTTTTTTTTGATGATAAAGAAAAATATATATGGTATTGACAAGTATAAAACGAATGAAACAAATGTTATGGAAAGTACAAATGAGATGAGATAAATTTGTAGAAAAAAAAAGAACTATTTTGTTGTGATAATATAGATTTTAGTTGCTATATATATATAGATATCAACTAATGGAGATTGCATTTTTTTATGGTAGATTAATTAAAATTTATTGATCTTGGATTATTAAATTTATGTTAACAATCGTTTAAATATGGAACTTCCTGTAATAGGAAAAGTAATCCTTGGAAGAGGGGTCAAATATTGTCTTTATTTGAAAGACCTTTGGAATAAAACACCCCTGTTAACATCATGAAATATACTTTAATAAGATGTTGTTTTTCTTTTATATAAGCATTGTCCTTCGGTTGAATGATTAAGATCTCCCGATAATTTTACAAATGAAAACTAGAGTATAGGAGAGTATGAAATTTGAATCTAAATTATCTTCGTATATTTTGTTATTACTTCATCTATATGCTAGTAGAATAAATGGAAGTTTTGGCAATGTATCGATTTGGAAAGTTATAAGTTTAAGTTTTGTATTTGCTTTGTTAAAGTGATGGCAAACCTTGATGTAATTGTTTGGACCCTATCGTGTTGTCATTGGGACACCTGTTAAGTCTTAGGTCTCTAAATAGGGTACTGTTGGGCAATGGACTTTGTACTTCCTTTTAGCATGCACTGTTGGATTCTGCCTCTACGTGGAAGTCAACTAGGAATTTGTGGATTAAGTGGTCATTTGTAAATTTGTTGTATCCGCCTAAGTGGCAAAGATGTAAAAGACATGTAATTTATGTATTCCTAACGATATTAAATGCCAAAGGGGTCTTGCAGTTGAGCAGACCCGGAGATGTAGCCCTTTAGGGGTGAACTCCGAGATCATATCTGTGTTATGCGATGTGTTCGCTTACTTTGTTTTATGCTTTAAATTATCAGGGATGGTTGTATTCTTGTATAAGTGTACGATGGGGAAATTAACGAATTTAAATCTAAGTGCATAAAATTATTCATCTTGGTAAATGTAGTAATTAGGTTCATAGAGGATTGTAATTAAGATTATGGAAAGTATTTTGATAATGTGAATTAAAAATTGTAATAGTAGAAAGAATCTTGCTAGAATACATCATTGGATTAACTTGTTGTTAAGCATGTAAATTGAACAAATGTGAATGGAAAACAAAGTTAGAATTGATGTTATAATTCCTAAGTTGGATTCTAAAGGATAAACATCATATAGGTATTTACTCTTATCTTCTTAATGAATAACGCCATGTTAATTATGTTTCACTACATTGGATGAATTTTGTTTAGTTATTTCATGTAGTAATCTTAACAATAATCCTCACCAGATTAAATTGATAATTGTGTGGACTCAACTAGATATCCATATTATAACCCTTATAAAAAGAATCCCTTATGATTGCTAAAATGGAACTAAAATGGGAAAGTAATTGATTAGTTGTTTATACATTAAATCTTAGTAAAAGTATCCCTCTCATATTAACTTCATTTAACAAAAAAAAAAGAGAGTGATATGCAATAAGATAATTGTATTTTAATCCTAATAGAAAAACGTCACTATGATCTTATTATTCAAATCTTGAAATGATGATTATCATCTAGCTAACGATATTTTAATTTAAAGGATGCTCTCGTGTGACCTAATACACACCCACCTTAATGAAATTAGTCCATTTATTTGCATTATCAAAACTTCAAATTAATTCTATGGCTACTCACATTTTACCTTTCATAAAAGAACTACAACTCATTAGTTGGCTATGCATGAAATCAAATGAAGGGACCTCACTCTATTAATTGTAGTTAATCCTTAATGAATGAATCTCGTCTGATTAACCATACTTTTAATATTAAAGGATGATATCGATTGTGAATGGATACCCTAAACCCAATGAATGAACTTCATTATATTAAACGCCTGGAACCTATTTGGAGGCCTCTAAATGAAATTATGAATTTAAGTGCATTGAATAAATAACCTCTCAATGGCCTCCTAACCACCCAAAGTAAATGAACGCTTCCTAAAGTTTTAAGATGTCAAACCATTGAACACATATATAATCAAGATCTATGCATTATCTCGTAATTAAGATATCTAGTTTAATGGATCTAATGACGCAAGTTGAGTTAGGTGTAAGGTTATGTAATCGCGTTGGGAAACTCCTTAGGATCGTTTTAGCCTTCCGCTGTGTTATCTAGTTAGAGATAACTTTGATATAACTTCAAACTATCTTAATATTGTAAATTTTCATTAACGCTCTTAATTATTATTTAAAAAAATAAAAATAAAAATTTACACTCTATTTGAGTGTTTTTAACTTAAACCCTTAGGGGTTTCCTAGCGGGGCATTACACTTGGTATCAGAGCCCATGTTGCAACACTGGGATCTCTGGTTTCTCTTGTGCCCATAGTTGGTGTGTGTCTGTCTGCTTTATGTTGTATGCTCGTCCTCCTTGATGTGAGGGTGCAATCTAACAAACCCTACTTGTGTGTAACGTGTGTGTTCACACCTTGCTTCACCTCATTGATGTGGGTGTTTTGTGAATGATTATAGGTGTTTTGTCTCCTTATGGAGGTCTTGGTCTATGACTTCTCTTACTTTGGAAAGGGTTCGCAGGTACCTTCATTCTTGCCTTGTTTTACTCTTTGACTAATCCATCTAAGTTGGTTGTTAATATCTTGAACCTAAAAGTACGGTATGTGCTTGATTATGGTATTGATCGATTTTTATGATTGTCCACTTGAAAGACTAGTATGGCAAATGTTAATGCTCATTACGTGGTACATTGAGTGATTATGACTCGTCTCCTTCTCTCTCTCTAGTAAATTAAAAGGAATGGATATGTGTAGTTATCTCTTATTTAAGTTTTCTAATTGCAAGAGAGAGGATGATATTTCTTGAACCTTGTGTGAGCCTTATAACGTTTTTGTGTTTTAGATTGTGAAAGGGATTAGTTTAGGAGTTAATGTTTGGATTAATGATAGAAAGTGATATGTTGCATTTAGGACTCTCCATGTGCTTGGTAGGAGTAATATAATCAAATTCCATCTTAAGTAAGGTGCATTAAAATGCGCATAGTGATTTTGTGAAAATTGCTTGATGTGAAAAAAGAATACCAAAAGAGGGCATGTTGTAGTAGCTTCAAGAGTGAAGTAATGTGCTCCTCAAAGGATTGTTTTATGTGCTTATTCAACTAGTGTGATTTAGGACCTATTAAGTGACGCACTTTTAACTTGCTTTGGATATGGGTAATTGTCTTATTATGTTTCGAAAAGAGTAAATAAAAGACTTGTTGATTTGTATGCATTAAATGTGTAAAACCTAGTAGATAGCTCTTCATTTACCTCCTTGTCGTATTATGAATTTCCAATGTTAGATTTGATGTATTATTGTATTCTATCGTATCACGGATAGTGATTGTCTTAAATTCTTGTTCGGAAAACTAGAACATTATAGTGCAACAATTATGATTAGAAATGTCATGTAGAATGTTTTAGCACCTCCCTAAAAGATAGCAAAATGAAAACCATGCAACTCAAATGATAAACTTATATCCAAGCATATGGTGTGATCTTGAAATTCTTGTGTATTCGTAAGAAATAGTTGATTTTCCAACTCTCTTCCTCCTCTTGTCTAAAATATAGGAATTGTTGTTTTTGAAATACTATTTAGAATGCAGTGATTTAAAGAAATTCTTATAATGCATATGAAATTGTATGTTGCTTTGGCTTCTAATTGAAAGAGGAAAGTTCTCACCTTGGAAAAAAAGGATATTGCATAGTTAGTAATGTGAATGAAAATGCTTAGGGGAAATTTGGAAAGATGTCAGAATGATGTTAATTCTTGGTGTAGATTTGATTTGTTGAAAATCTCAATACGTGGATCTAGAGTAAACTTTGTTGGTGATTCATGTGTAAAGCATAATTAAAACTTCCCTTAAGTATATGTTAGCATATTGTAAAGTACTCCCCGTAAATGTGACTAAACCAGTAATGGTGCTTTTTTGTGTGTGTTGTAAGGAACCCGTACTTGCTATGTGTGCCCATGGGATGGTGAAGAAATCAACCATGGGGAATATGTTTTCTTATGAGTATGGGAAACCATACCTATCTATGTGATGTTTCTTATTTGTTTCCTTACTGAGTGCCAACCCATAGGTTGTTGATAAGTCAGTATGTGAAGGGGTAGTAGTAGAAGTCACCATTCCTTGAATAGTATGAACAGCGTATGAGTAATGTCGACGTGAAGCGACTTTAGCTTCCCTATTTTGAGGAAAAACATAGTTTTGTAATGAAGCTATAACATAGGTGCACTCTATACTTCCCCTTGTGATGAACCAAATTATGAGGTTCATGTGTGCCAGCCTAATCCCTATCCTTTATTTTGAGCATCTAGATGACAGTTTTTGAGCATATTGTTGGATTCTATTGGAGCATCTGTTGCCTTGTCTTCATGAGAGGCGTGTTATTTTCTTACATAAGTTGCCAACTGAATAGTGTTGGTAGACTTGTGGGTAGACCTTAGCCATGTATACCTCTGGCTTACGACGAGTATCCTGAGAGGAACATCGCTATGCGGAGTGTGACCGGCGCGTGCCTTATCCACGGGGTACACTGCCATGCGGGATACGTCCTGTGTGGGGGAAAAAGTGACACTAAGCAAACATGCCCTAATCTCACTTTCAATCACACATTTGTGGAATACGAAAGAGCCTAGAGGTATCACACAATTGGCTACTTCTTTTTGTGGAAGAGAGAGCCATGGGATACCTATGAGGATTTCTATTCCTTTGTTGCAAATGATAGATAGAATGATGCAAGTTCAATTCCTAACCCCAAAGTGCAAGTATGAACTAATAACAAGATTGCAAAATTGAACTTAAACAATGGAAAGTTGTAAACACAAGGACAAGACAAGAATGCAAATGCATACCCGGAGTCAAAATCTGAGTGAAAATGTTCGGGACGGGGGCGTGGGCGCCACTGTCCTGATTCTGCCCCTGAAACTGCTCCGGAAACTGTTGTTTTGCAACCTGGAAAGCTGTCAAAAATGCTGAAAACTGCTGTCTGTTAGGAGGACCAGGGCATCCAGCGCCCCTGTCCTAGGGACCAGGGTGCCCAACGCCCCTGTCTTGGTAGGACCAGGGCGCCCCACACCCCTGTCCTGGTCTTTTGCTCTGAAATTTGGTGTGAAGTTTCGTCTTAGTCTGCTTTCATCGGATCTGCAACTTGCGGCGTCGTCCGAATCCTGAAACCTACACTTATATCTGAAAAGGTATGGTGGGCGGCTATATAGGGTTTTTCCTTAGTCAAACCCCCGCTTCAGTGATTTCCACCTCCACGAATAGCCAAGTTGTATTGTAACAGTAATGTGTGTGCAAACCTTGTGTGTGTGCAAGATCCTAAAATGCAAGTAAGCAAACTAGAGCAACCTAGAAAGTAAACCCTAATTGCTTGTAAATGATAATGTAAGTGCTCCAAATCAAGATGCAAAGTGATCTAAAGCATGAATACAAATAATATGATGAGGCTTATGAAAAGACATGAAAACAACATGAAATCATACCCAACCCCAAGGGAGGGGTACAAGCCAATCTTCAGTCGGTAATCCCCTATTGCTCTTCAATGTCTTCAAAGCCCTAAATGAATGAATGAAATTGATGAATGCTTGATGGATGGATGTTGAATGTTGTTGAAGTCTTCAAAGATCTGCTCTTTCGCTGCATAGAAGGTCCTTGAAAACCCAAAATTCAGATCCTTTCTAATGAAGAAAGAGAGCTCTTATATATGAAACCCTAGGTCTTAATTTCAACTTTTGGCCGACCTAGAGATTGAATCTCCCACCAATTTCTTGGGGTTAAGCTTTATTTTATGATTGGATCGTGCTCCTAAAATTTTGGGAAAAATGTCCGAGACCATGTGCACGCCGGGCGCCATGGTCCCGACAACTTTTCACCAAATTTTCAGGGGCGTCGGATATGATGATTTTAGAGCGAATCCCGAAGTTACGGCTGATTTCGAAATGTTTTGACCCCCGAAATCAAGCCCCCAAGTTCAAAATAGGACCTAATTAGGGTTTTTGATTAAATGATGTATTGGAGGAATAAAATGAAAGGGGCACACTTTAATGAAAAGGGCCCAACTTTATAATGTGGAAGATGATGAAATAGGACCTTAGACCTAGTTAATTTGATTAATTAAGTGCTAAAGGGGAAATGCAATGCAAAATGCAAAATGCGCCAAGGCGGGTGCTAAACTAGGTGTGAAATTGTACTGCTTTAGCAAGTGCGTACAATTTACGACGCTACATTTAGCCCCCACTTTAGCGGTCATATGAACACTACGTGCATATGCAAGCTAAAGTACAGGAAAGTAAACATTATTTGAAAAAGGATATATCCATAAGTCTGTCGAACGAAGCCCCCAGCGGTATCTGTAGTACACAGTTAGGAACCTCACCCTACAAAACACACGTTAGATCACAAAATCACCTAATGCTTACTAAGGAAGGTGATAAAAATTAGAGGGTAGCTATATGCCCCCCCCTATTTTGGCTTGCTACTTTTAGTGATTTGAAACAGGGTATCATGTTTACCACTTCGAATTGTTAAAGAATATTGATGAAAAATGCTCACAAGAAGATTTGATATGAGATCAAAAACTAATGGAGAATCATTTGGTAAGAAAGAGGACTAAATCTCAATTCCAACACAACAAAGAGTGCGAGGGTTTGAGAGTTCTCTAACACAAGATGAAGGATGTAAATGGAAACAAAATGCAAAGAGAAGAAAAGAAAGGAAAAAAGCATGAATACACACATTGGTGATCCATGAGAAGAATAGTGAGAGAGAGAGAACATGGACTTCTTGCCCCTAGATCTTGTCTAGGTGATCCATGGGAAAAAGGACATGGAAAACTAGCCCCTAGAGTCTGTCTAGGTGATCCATGTAAGGGAGGAGAGTGAGAAAGTCTAGCCTTATGCCGCTAGTTCCACTCAACCTCGTGCATGTGTGTGTAAGTGAGGTTAGAAGCACCTCATAGGAGTCTATGCCCAAGTATGCTACAACCTGTATATGTATAGTACAAAAGTGTGACATCTTTCTCTAAGAGTCTGTGCTCTGGTTCCGAGAATAATCACCTTGCATAAAAGAAAAATGGAGACATCTCGCTCTAAGAGTCTGTGCTCTAGTTCTGAGAATGACCCATTGCTCAAAAAGTGTAATGTTTATGTCATAAGCAAAGTAGAACAAGGATACCTACCTTCATCACAAAAGAAGATACCCCAAAAATGCAACCATGTCATAGATCCAAGCAAGAGAGTTTTGCACTCTTTAAGCAAGGATAAGATAGTTGAAAAAGAGATATCTTGTAGTATGTGTAAAGGAGATCCTTAGAGGAGAAGAGATCTTTGTACAAAAGACACCTATCCCCGAGAGGAATTGTCTTAGACAAATATAACATCTTCTAGAATAAGACAAAGAAGAGAATAAGAATGCAATACTTCCTTCTTTTGCGAGGTGAAAGTGATTCTTAATGAAGGATGACGCTCTTTTTAACCCAATTGGGAGAGTGAATTCATTATGGATGTATTGACCAAGTGCAAAAGAGGTTGTAGTCAAGGACTTACACCTCTTGTAAGAGAGAATCCTTGAACAAACAACAACAAATGCATACAAGGAATAACATCAAGTAATAAAGTTCACACCATCCACGAAATAGGAAAAGTGGATCCTTAGATAAAAATAAGGAAAGATCATTGCCTCCCAAGGATAAGGACAATGAGAAGGACTTACACAATCTTCTAGGGAGAGATTTAGACATAAGCAAAATGTACTACATACTCACATGAGTTCATGCAAGCAAGACATTAGTGTATGTAAATTGCTCCTCACAAGAAGTGGGTAGGATAAGAAAGAGAATACACATCTTCTCCCATATCTAGGAAAAGAGGATTCTAAAGAAAAGATGATCAATATTTCCACACTATTACCCCTTAGGAACAAGAGATAACATAGAAAAATTAGGCTATTATGTTGCTTCAAAAATATGATTGCACTTGAAATTGTACCATCATGAATGACAATGAGCCCCCAGTAAATGAGCTACCAATGTCACATAATGATGAGCAACATAATAGCCATTAATGTTATTTAAAGACATGATAGATTGAATGAGGTATTTGAATATGACATGCTAAATGCTCAACTATAAGTGAGATCAAAAACATGTATAAAGTGATAAAAATTGAAGAAGGACAGTTACGAGAAATCTTAGAAGAGGGATGAGTGTAATTTATTAGAGCCTTATCCCTGGAGGAAAGGACTTTATGATGAATAGGAGATAAAGATTCATAATTGGATTTAGAAATTTGAGGGGAGTCATAAAGAGATTTGTTCATCGCCAAGATTTCCTTATGAGGGAAATGAGAGTTGATAGAAGTAGAAGATGATTTAGTTGAAGTGAGATCATCATCACTACTAAATATAGCATTCACATTGAGAGATGGTCTTTTAGATGCTTTGGTGGGCTTAGAAAGATTATATCCAAGTCCAAATGAATATTCATGCATGTTATGTTCTAAAGGAACTTTAATTCCTTGTTCATTTGCGCCACAACCATTTCCACTATAGCCAATCTTAGCCAAAATATGAAAACCACGAACATAACGATTAGCCATTTTAGAAAGAGAAGGATGTTTTTCATAAGACAAAGATTCAAATTCTTCAGAATTAGAGGTGTGAGGAGAAGAAGTTTGAGAAGCGGCCACAAAATTATTGCTCATAGGTTCAGGTAAGACTGATTGATCTCTAGTTTCTTCCTTCTTTTTAACTTTAAGCTCTCTAGGAGGAACCCTATACTCACCTACAAAGGTGGGATTGAAATCAAGAGATCCCCAATCGTCTTCTACGAGAACCTTCCCAGGATCAAAAGCCTTTTCATGTGTAGATTCAAGTTGAGAAGAATCTTCTTCAGGAACTTCAGACTCATCCAAAGAATTTTGATTATCAGAGGGTGATGATTCATCCATAGGTATCTTGTTTAACAAGTCATCACTAGAAGAGGAAGGCTTAGAAGAACTCCCTTTGGAAGTAGATGTTTGCAAACAAGCTTGAAAATTAGTATCACCTATCAAGGTATATGTCTTATTATTATAAATAAATTTAACTTGTCTATGCAATGTAGAGGGGACAGCTTGCATACTGTGAATCCAAGGTCTCCCTAATAACAAGTTGTATGTTAGATTTCCCGACATAACATGGATAGGAGTAGGCAAAGTAACAGGTCCCACTGTGATGGGTAAGGTGATAATACCTAATGAAGACTTAGCCACATTATCAAAGCCTCGAATGGGACGAGAGTCAGGCTCAAAAGGGATGTATCCACATTCATCTTATGCAATAGATTAATGCTACACACATTAAGGCTAGAGCCATTATCTACTAGTGTTTGTCTTACAGCAGTGTCATTTATGATAACCACAATCATCAAGGGATCATATTGATGTTGAATTTCACTAGTAGGCAGTTCATCTTGAGTAAACACAATTTGAGCTTTAGGATTCATCACAGAGTTAACCAAAGACACTATATTACTAGATGTATTAGGTGGAGGAACATTCAAATCTTTCAAGGGATCTTGTAACATTCCATGATGAGCGGAAGAATTTTGGATCAAATCCCAAAGGGATATCTTAGTAGGGGTAGCTTTAAGTTGTTCTATGAGATCATATTCCTTACCAAGAACTTGTGAAATATGAGGAGATTGAGGAAGAATAGGTTGGGAAGGAGGAAGTGAAGTTGGGATAACTGGAGGAGGATTAGGTTGCCTATTGTTTCTTGTGTTATAGGTATGAGCAACCGCATGATAACTCTCTCTAGTCAGTTGCTTAGCATACTCATAAGGGCTCTTAGTAGAATAACCTCCTTGCACAGTAATAATAGGTTTCTTAGGAGTGCAAAAAGAATCATTAGCATAACCACCTTGAACCACTAAGATAGGCTTATTTAAGGGTTGAGAATTTTGAGAAGGACAAGCACCTTGGACAGTGAAGAGAGGTTTGTTAGGTGTTTCATTCATATGTATCAAATTGATTGAGGATGGTTTAGAGGAATGAACAAAAGTGTTGGAAGAATTATTGATAGTCTTCTCTTGCACTAAAATCTTATCACGGATTAAATCAATTTTAGGAGAGAGACAAGGGGTAGGCATTGATGTTCTAGTAGGAAGAGTAATACTAGGAAAGGTCATATCATCCTCTATCATCAAAGGATCTACATGGGGAATAAACTCTCTAGGAGAAGGATCAAAATTACTCTCTAAAGTCTCACTTTTGAGAGGGAGATCTTTGAAAGAGATGTTAACCATCTTGTTTTGAACTAGGGTATCCTTATGAGTAGAACCAAGTTGAGGAGAGGGAGATGCTTTATTTTTAGAGGGAGAATGATTGAGATTCAAGGAAGGTGAGAAAATATCAAGGGAGTTTTCAATCTTGATTTCATCCCCTTTGGCTAGGGTTCTCTCATGGGGAAGAGAATAATCTACACCTTCTTCTAATGGTTCATCCCAAATAGTGAGGTTGTTGAAAGGAGTGTTTGAAGTATTGTCAATTTCGGGAGAGGAGATAACATTGTTTATTAATTCCTCATCCTTAGGAGGGAGAGCATCAATAGATGTGTTAAACTCATCCTTTTTCCTCAAAATATGTTCAATATGATCCTTAGGGGAGAGAGAATTAAGGAAATTTCTTATTATTTCATCTTCTTTCTCTAAGGGATGCTTATGGGTAAGACCAACTTTAGGAGAAGGGTAAGCATTTATCATTAATTCATCATCTCTAGTGGGAATTTTGTTGGAAAAGGAAATGCCATCACTAGGAAATGTAGGGATCATGTCATCTTCTTGCACAAAAGGATCCTCATGAAGGAAGTGTTTTTTAGGAGGAACATGAACATATTCCTTCAAAGATTCATGCTTAGGAAGGAGATCTTTGAAAGAAGTGTTCATAACCTCTTGTTGCACTAACATGCCCCCAATGGAAGGACCAACTTTAGGAGAAAATAATTCAATGTCCATCAATACCTTTTCACTTAGAGAGGCATCATGTAGGGAAGGTAAAGTAACATTAAGAAAGGTGTTTATGATATCATTCTCTTCCTCTAGGATAGCTAAATAGGAAGGGCACATTTTAGGAGAATTGTCAAGATCACTCTTAAAGTCTTCATCCTTAGAGCATGGGAGAGTCTCAAAGGGATCGGTAGCAACTATTTTAGGCACTAAAATGTTGTTATAGATGGGGGGAGGTTCTTTAGGAGAAGGAAAAATTGAAACAAGGGAAGCTAACCCATTATCACATCTATGAAATGAATGCATCATGACAACCATTTTCCTCTTTCAAATGATAACACATGCAAAATAGAAGGAAATGTTCAATGCAAGCACTTAGAATGTAGATTTAGAAAATGAAATTTATGATTCAAATGAGTTCCTAAATCAGATTTTAAATTATTGATCCCAATTAAGCTATCCACAAGTTCAACAAAATTAGGGTTTTAGCAAAAATTTCCTCTAAATTTTTGAATCTTGCAAGAAATTAAAACTTGTAAATACAAATTTGAATTTGAAATAGCATAAACACTCAAATTTGAAAACATAAATCAGAATTAGAGAAGATTGGAGTTCACGTTGGGTTCACCAAAATGTGTGGGGGAAAAAGTGACACTAAGCAAACATGCCCTAATCTCACTTTCAATCACACATTTGTGGAATACGAAAGAGCCTAGAGGTATCACAAAATTGGCTACTTCTTTTTGTGGAAGAGAGAGCCACGGGCTACCTATTAGGATTTCTATTCCTTTGTTGCAAATGATAGATAGAATGATGCAAGTTCAATTCCTAACCCCAAAGTGCAAGTATGAACTAATAACAAGATTGCAGAATTGAACTTAAACAATGGAAAGCTGTAAACACAAGGACAAGACAAGAATGCAAATGCGTACCTAGAGTCAAAATCTGAGTGAAAATGTTCAGGACGGGGGCGTGGGCGCCATTGTCTTGATTCTGCCCCTGAAACTGCTCCGAAAACTGCTATTTTGCAACCTGGAAAGCTGTCAAAAATGCTGAAAACTGCTATCTGTCAGGAGGACCAGGGCCCCCAGCACCCCTGTCCTAGGGACCAGGGCACCCAGCACCCCTGTCCTGGCAGGACCAGGGCGCCCCACGCCCCTACCCTGGTCTTTTGCTCTGAAATTTGGTGTGAAGTTCCGTCTTAGTCTGCTTCCGTTGGATCTGCAACTTGCGGCGTCGTCCGAATCCCGAAACCTGCACTTATATCTGAAAAGGTATGGTGGGCGGCTATATAGGGTTTTGCCTTAGTCAAACCCCCGCTTCGGTGATTTCCACCTCCACGAATAGCCAAGTTGTATTCTAACAGTAATGTGTGTGCAGACCTTGTGTGTGTGCAAGATCCTAAAATGCAAGTAAGCAAACTAGAGCAACCTAGAAAGTAAACCCTAATTGCTTGTAAATGATAATGTAAGTGCTCCAAATCAAGATGCAAAGTGATCTAAAGCATGAATACAAATGATATGATGAGGCTTATGCAAAGACATGAAAACAACATGAAATCATACCCAACCCCAAGGGAGGGGTACAAGCCAATCTTCAGTCGGTAATCCCCTATTGCTCTTCAATGTCTTCAAAGCCCTAAATGAATGAATGAAATTGATGAATGCTTGATGGATGGATGTTGAATGTTGTTGAAGTCTTCAAAGATCTGCTCTTTCGCTACATAGAAGGTCCTTGAAAACCCAAAATTTGGATCCTTTCTAATGAAGAAAGAGAGCTCTTATATATGAAACCCTAGGTCTTAATTTCAAATTTTGGCCAACCTAGAGATTGAATCTCCTGCCAATTTCTTGGGGTTAAGCTTTATTTTATGATTGGATCGCGCTCCTAAAATTTCGAGAAAAATGTCCGGGACCATGTGCATGCCGGGCGCCATGGTCCCGACAACTTTTCACCAAATTTTCAGGGCTGTCAGATATGATGATTTTAGAGCGAATCCCGAAGTTACAACTGATTTCGAGATGTTTTGACCCCCGAAATCAAGCCCCCAAGTTCAAAATAGGACCTAATTAGGGTTTTTGATTAAATGATGTATTGGAGGAATAAAATGAAAGGGGCACACTTTAATGAAAAGGGCCCAACTTTATAATGTGGAAGATGATGAAATAGGACCTTAGACCTAATTAATTTGATTAATTAAGTGCTAAAGGGGAAATGCAATGCAAAATGCAAAATGCGCCAAGGCGGGTGCTAAACTAGGTGTGAAATTGTACTGCTTTAGCAAGTGCGTACAATTTACGACGCTACACGTCCATTGTGTGCTTTGTCCACTTGGAGTATTGCCATGCCGTGCTGAGACATGATGCGGGATGTAGTAGACATTTCCATGCGGCCTACCAATAGGTATAGGGTAGAGCCATGCCACGTGACGACATGATGCGGGGTGATGCCGAGGTGCACACTGCCATGTTGTGCGGGTGTGTGACTTGGCCACACCACATGATGAGCTACTAGGATAGCTAGACGATTGTTCCTTCCTTCCTCGTTGGTGGCCAGCTACTAGTCACGTAGTGATGTAATGTGCACTTATGATTTTCTTTTATTTATTTGTTTATTTCTTTGTGGGCCAGCAATTTATTTTACTTTGACCTTGACAGTTTAGCCACGATCTTGCCATCTTGATCTTACTTGATTTGATGTTGCAAATCCGGAAATTATTTTCTTATTTTATTGTTGGAATTGACAATTATGATCTTTATTATTGTGTACTTTGGTGGCTAAACCGGTTTATCCTTGTTGTTTTCATATGCTGGTCTTGTGTTGCAATGTGAATTCCTCTCCAAGAATGTAGGAGACGGGCTTGGATGAGTGTATACGAGGAATTAGGCATAGGGAACCTTGAGGATGGAGGTATGTGAGGTTGTGAGACAGCTAGGATCCACTACCTACCTATGAGTGGTTACTATCTCTTGGAGGCTAAACACCTTACACAACAAGGGATATTCACGAGGAACTTGTATGGAAGGAAGCACCGCTATGGTGTACCCTAGCACCATCAAGCCCTCGAGTGAGATGTTGGACATTTGTTGATCATGTATTTATTCTGAGAGTAGGCATAGAGATGTGGATCATATATGTTACCTTTGACCGAGCATTAGACATGCTCACATGTGGCCTATTGTGTTGTGCAAACCAGTCTTGTGGATGGATATTATGTGTAATCATGGATTAAATGGTATTAACTTGTCACTATGTTATGGGGCATAGTCATTGGAAAGGTTCTTGTATGTCTGAGAAATGTAAACAATTGAGTTCTTACGTGGCTCTTAGTTGTTGAAAGTTAACTTGGTGGTAGAAATTGATATTTGAAGCTAGTTTTATGCGATAAAGTTTTGTGAAAGAGATGAATTGGTGAAAGAAATTGACCTTGAGAGCATATTTTCTTGTCATGTTTGATAAATGAGTATGATAACTGTGCTTATATATTTTAATTGCTTTAAATTTGGTGTAATAAAAAGGAAAAAAAATTCTCGTTTCTCTACTATGATTGTGCGTAAATTATAGAATATTCGAAGATGTGAATGATGTTAGATGCATTTTTGTTAATGGATGATGACATTTGTAGAGGATTTATGAATAATGTTCTGAGATGACGACAAAATAGTTGGTTGTGCAAATTGATGATTGTAAATTGAGTTTAAGGGCTAGTAAGTGTTACAAGACTTCCGTTTAGCTTTGCCACTTCCAGGAGTAAGTCGGAGCCTAGGGGGGAGAATGTAATGCCCATACCCTAGTCGGACTTGTAAAACCTGTTTGACCTTGATTGACTTCCTATGTGGCATTCTCGAATGGTAGGTTAACCGTGATGCAATGTGTAGTTTAGATAATATAAATACTTGTGCATACTTATTATTGTGCTTTTGCATCGATTCTTGTGTATATGTAATTGTTTCCTAACTCTTGTGATAAATCTCGAGCTAACGCCTTCATTGAATATGTATATGTACATGTATGCTTGTATGAATTCATGGGTGCAGGAGATTGCAGGTACAACACCGCTTAGGGCAAGGTTCATCTCCTTTGGGATTTGCAAGGTTGAGTATGCCTCCTTCATCTTTAGAATTCGGATTTGGTGGTCATATAACTCTCATCTTGCCTAGGCCATGGTTAGGTGAGCATCGTGTGTGGATTCGTGGGGCTTGCTTTTTATTGAGATGTGTGTCGAAAGATTTGGTGGACTTCCTTGATTTGCGTGCCTTGCAAAAGGTAAGCGGAGTTTGTTGCTCTAAGTATTAAATTCAAATTTATGAGTAGACGTGCACATTAGTAATTTAGAAATTTAAATAGGTAGCTTCTTTTATATGATTAATCATTAATTTAAAGAGATTTCCTTAATTATTATTGTAGCAAGCTCAAGGTATTTAACTTGGGTTAGTGTGCTCATTTACGCATTTGTAGTTGAGAAAATTAGAATAAATAAGACTCTTGCATTAGATTAGTCATTTATTTAAAAAGGTCGCTTTACTATGTTATAGCAAGTCAATTTAATAGTTAAATTCGAAAATAATGAATTTAATGAGTTATGCGTTTTGGAAAGGAAAAATTTAAAAGTCAATTGAGAAATAGAAATAAATTACTCATTTTCGCATTTTGGAAGAAAAAGGGGTAAATTATTATTATTTAAAAGAAATTATTTCCTTTTTACTTGTAAAGTGGATATAGTATAAAAGTTTGGTTTTTAGAAAATTAAATTAATCAAAATGTAAAGTGTTGGCTAAAGTGATATGAAGAAATTTAAATTAGAGTTAAATAAGAAATGGAAGCCTTTTAATTTTAAAAGAAAAATGAATAAGAAGGATTGAATAGTGGTTTCCATTTTGATTTTCATTTATTTTATTTTATTTTAAAAATAAATGCCTAAATTTGAAATTGAAAATTAGGGCAAAATTAGGGTTTCTCATTTTAACCTAGTTTGGAAATGATTTTTGGGGTTCTCTCTTTTGGGGGATTTTTTTTGGGAAAAAAATGGAGATTGGGGGGATTCTTGGAAAAAGATGGAGTCTTAGAGCAGCATATTTGGGGAGCTCTTCATCAAGATTCTTGCCCGGAATGCATTTTGAGGTAGGATTCAAATCTACCTTTCTATTTCTTGTTGGAAAAAAAAAAAAAAGAGAGGATATTACTCAAGAATGTGTTTTTTTTTTAAGGAGAGTTGCAGTTGTTCTTTTAAGCGTGGTTGATTCAGAATGAAATTTTGTTCTTAATAGATTTTGTGTTTAAGCTTGATGAGGAAATATAGTTTTCCCATAATGAAGTCTTTTTTTGGAAAAATCTAGTAAAAGAATGGGGTTGTGAATAAGAAATAAAATAAAAAATAATAATAATAATAAATACAAAATGAGGGATTTCGTTCTTGCCAAATCTTTATTCAAGAATTTTTATGGTTTGAACCGAACTGTGAATCAGATCAAGAATGTATGGAAAAAAAATAAATAAATAAACAAAAAAAAAATATATGTGTTGGGGTTAGGGTTTGGCGGGCGGAGGAGCCGAAGCTCGGCTCGCGCTGCCGCCCCCTCCCCCATTCCTTCCCCCCATGCCGTATTTTGCAGTCTCCCCGCGACCACTTTGTGGGCCGCAGGCTGCGTCCACAGTGTGGGCCGCAGGCTGCGTCCACAGTGTGGGCCGCAGGCTGCGTCCACAATGTGGGCCGTAGGCTGCGTCCATAGTGTGGGCCGCAGGCTGTGTCCACAGTGTGGGCCACAGGGACTACGACCACAATGTGGCACAAGCTGCGTCCACAGTGTGGGCCGCAGGGCCTGCGTCCACAGTGTGGGCCGCAGAACCTGCATCCACATTGTGGGTCGCAGGTCCTACGATAAATTTAGGGTTTTCCCAAAGTTAAAAAAAAAAAGAAAACACAAAGTAGTTGTTTTAAATCTATTATTTTTTATATATGTTTTTTTTGATGATAAAGAAAAATATATATGGTATTGACAAGTATAAAACGAATGAAACAAATGTTATGGAAAGTACAAATGAGATGAGATAAATTTGTAGAAAAAAAAAAGAACTATTTTGTTGTGATAATATAGATTTTAGTTGCTATACATATATATATATATATATATATATATCAACTAATGGAGATTGCATTTTTTTATGGTAGATTAATTAAACTTTATTGATCTTGGATTATTAAATTTATGTTAACAATCATTTAAATATGGAACTTCCTGTAATAGGAAAAGTAATCCTTGGAAGAGGGGTCAAATATTGTCTTTATTTGAAAGACCTTTGGAATAAAACATCCTTGTTAACGTCATGAAATATACTTTAATAAGATGTTGTTTTTCTTTTATATAAGCATTGTCCTTCGGTTGAATGATTAAGATCTCCCGATAATTTTACAAATGAAAACTAGAGTATAGGAGAGTATGAAATTTGAATCTAAATTATCTTCGTATATTTTGTTATTACTTCATCGATATGCTAGTAGAATGAATGGAAGTTTTGGCAATGTATCGATTTGGAAAGTTATAAGTTTAAGTTTTGTATTTGCTTTGTTAAAGTGATGGCAAACCTTGATGTAATTGTTTGGACCCTATCGTGTTGTCATTGGGACACCTGTTAAGTCTTAGGTCTCTAAATAGGGTACTATTGGGCAATGGACTTTGTACTTCCTTTTAGCATGCACTGTTGGATTCTGCCTCTACGTGGAAGTCAACTAGGAATTTGTGGATTAAGTGGTCATTTGTAAATTTGTTGTATCCGCCTAAGTGGCAAAGATGTAAAAGACATGTAATTTATGTATTCCTAACGATATTAAATGCCAAAGGGGTCTTGCAGTTGAGCAGACCCAGAGATGTAGCCCTTTAGGGGTGAACTCCGAGATCATATCTGTGTTATGTGATGTGTTAGCTTACTTTGTTTTATGCTTTAAATTATCAGGGATGGTTGTATTCTTGTATAAGTGTACAATGGGGAAATTAACGAATTTAAATCTAAGTGCATAAAATTATTCATCTTGGTAAATGTAGTAATTAAGTTCATAGAGGATTGTAATTAAGATTATGGAAAGTATTTTGATAATGTGAATTAAAAATTGTAATAGTGGAAAGAATCTTGCTAGAATACATCATTGGATTAACTTGTTGTTAAGCATGTAAATTGAACAAATGTGAATGGAAAACAAAGTTAGAATTGATGTTATAATTCCTAAGTTGGATTCTAAAGGATAAACATCATATAGGTATTTACTCTTATCTTCTTAATGAATAATGCCATGTTAATTATGTTTCACTACATTGGATGAATTTTGTTTAGTTATTTCACGTAGTAATCTTAACAATAATCCTCACCAGATTAAATTGATAATTGTGTGGACTCAACTAGATATCCATATTATAACCCTTATAAAAAGAATCCCTTATGATTGCTAAAATTGAACTAAAATGGGAAAGTAATTGATTAGTTGTTTATACATTAAATCTTAGTAAAAGTATCCCTCTCATATTAACTTCATTTAACAAAAAAAAAAGAGAGTGATATGCAATAAGATAATTGTATTTTAATCCTAATAGAAAAACGTCACTATGATCTTATTATTCAAATCTTGAAATGATGATTATCATCTAGCTAACGATATTTTAATTTAAAGGATGCTCTCGTGTGACCTAATACACACCCACCTTAATGAAATTAGTCCATTTATTTGCATTATCAAAACTTCAAATGAATTCTATAGCTACTCACATTTTACCTTTCATAAAAGAACTACAACTCATTAGTTGGCTATGCATGAAATCAAATGAAGGGACCTCACTCTATTAATTGTAGTTAATCCTTAATGAATGAATCTCATCTGATTAACCATACTTTTAATATTAAAGGATGATATCGATTGTGAATGGATACCCTAAACCCAATGAATGAACTTCATTATATTAAACGCCTAGAACCTATTTGGAGGCCTCTAAATGAAATTATGAATTTAAGTGCATTGAATAAATAACCTCTCAATGGCCTCCTAACCACCCAAAGTAAATGAACGCTTCCTAAAGTTATAAGATGTCAAACCATTGAACACATATATAATCAAGATCTATGCATTATCTCGTAATTAAGATATCTAGTTTAATGGATCTAATGATGCAAGTTGAGTTAGGTGTAAGGTTATGTAATCGTGTTGGGAAACTCCTTAGGATCGTTTTAGCCTTCCGCTGTGTTATCTAGTTAGAGATAACTTTGAGATAACTTCAAACTATCTTAATATTGTAACTTTTCATTAACGTTCTTAATTATTATTTAAAAAATAAATAAAAATTTTACACTCTATTTGAGTGTTTTTAACTTAAACCCTTAGGGGTTTCCTGGCGGGGCATTACACTTATGAGGGGCTTGCACATGTAGAAAGGTTAACTACCTAGAGCTCACTGCTCAATCTACAAAATAGAAGTCTCACTGACTTACAAAATGGATTATGAAAATCCAATACAATGTACTACTTCAAATCAACATCAACTATGCCAGGTTCGCTACCGGTTTAAGCTCATACTATAACCATAAACCTTATACAAAATCTATCCTTATTATTCACTCATTCCTATCTTGTCTCCTCTCTTCTCTCTTATGAAAATGATTTACAAGATCTCATACATATATGAGTCTATTACAATATGACATGTCATCTTTATAAAAAGATATTTACAATTAAATACAATAAACAAAAGTTTATCCCTATCGGTTGGAGTGTCAGTATGCATTGTTGCCGTAGCCGGTGGTTTACCAGATGAATGTTGGGTGGTTGTCTGAAGGTTGCTTGTAGGTTACCGGTAGGTTGCCATCAATGACAACACCATCATTTATCACTAGAGTGTAGAATGCCAACACATTTTTGTGTAGAGGCTTGAAGTTCATCTTATTTGATCTCATCCTGCATTGGTTAGAGAAATGTCCAAACATTCCACAAGCATAGCATCTCTTATTTTGAAAATTGTTCACCATTTTGCACATATTTCACTTATGATTAAATTTATTATATATGAAACACTGATTGATAAAGGTAGAACCATTATTCATCACATTATTCATCATCCCATTATTCATCTTACTTCTGCATTCACTTTCCATGTAACCAAATTTTCCACAAACAAAACATTTACCACTGAATTTATAGGCATTAGGTTGTCTTACTGGAGGTTTCTTGTTCTTCTGATGATTTCTCTAACCAGAACCAAAGGATTCTCCTTTCTCAAATCCAACTCCTTACATGTCTTTCCCGTGTCTCTGACTTTCGAGCATCTCATCCAACCGGGATGAGCTAGATTTGAATTTTTATTTGTACTCATTAGCAGTAGAAATCTCATCTCTCAGAATTATGATCTACCTTTCAAGTTCTTGTCCATCATTCTTTGTTTGCACCAATTCAAGCTTCAACTGATCATTCTCATATATCAATCTACAAAATTCATCAGATCTATCCTTTAGATATTGAGTTAAGGTTTATTCATTCTTCTTTCGATCTTCAATCTCTTTTGTCAACTTCATCACAATGGATTGCATTTAAATCTTCAAGACTACATTTTCCCTACCTAGCTTCTCACATTCATTTGTCTTGTCTTGTAGGGCTTGATTATCAATTCTTTGTTCTTCTTTCTCCTCCAGTTTGTCCACCAGCTCCTTTCTCTTTTCTCTAGATGTGCTTACTTGATCTTTCAATGTCTCAATGAAGTCTTCAGCTACATTCAGATTTCTTTTCGGGGAACTCACTTATTTTCTTGCTGCATCAAGATCTTCAAGTGCCACACTAAAATGTCTCTGCAAACCAAAGTCCATTGATTCAATCTTCTGGATCTTCCTCAAGCTGTTAGGATTCTTCTGAGTAACTAAGATCTTATAGCAATTATAGGAATCAATGAACATTGAGAGGGGGGGTAAATCAGTGTTTTATAATTTGCAAACTTATTTATCTTATTCTTAATCCACATGATGCACAAGAAAGAAAGCAAACCATAGAAACATAAAGTAAACAACCACACAACCATAACACCTAGATTTTTACATGGAAACCTAGAAAGGGAAAAACCATGGTGGGATTTGAACCCACAATATTATTATACTATGGCTAGAAGTATGATAATATTATAAAAGAGGAATGCACGTGCATTCAGGCACACTGCCTAGAGCTCACTACTCAATTACAAGAGGGCTACAACCCGGAGGAGGGATCACTGCCTTATAGGCTATTACAATTGATTACAATAATGAGTGAATTGAAGTATTGCATCTAACTATGCCAAAATCCAGTTCTAGTTAGGCTCTGATTAAGTTCTACAACTATTATGTTTCTCTGCTCTGTTATCATGCACTGTCATGCACCAAAGCACCAAAATCTTCAATCACCCTTGCCAACCTTCACAAATTCACTCATACATACTTCTCACATTATTCTCATATAATAAAATGCTCAAATGAGTTGCCCTTATATATCCAAACCAACAAAAGGAATCATTTACCATGTCGGCTTCCAAAAAATGCATAACATGCAACATGAAACGTGTATCACCAAGTCGGCTCAATTCAACCACAAATAAAAATATGGACCAAAGCAAGATGATAATAAGCTTCCCATAAGTCATCCCAGTCATCTCAAACACAAAACCAATCACCAAAATCATCCCAACAAATTCTCAACACCTGTTACACCAAAATAGCTCCGCTCCAGTTGAATTACCGGATATCGGAGCTCTAAACTTTCTCATGAATCAACACCAGTTATTGGGATTAGGAAATAATCTATCTCTAACCTTGAATCAACTACCTTGATGACCGCAACCAAAACTACACCATCAAAATTAGGATTTGCACATTCCATTGGTTACTATGTTCCACCTTCCATCCTTTTGAACAACATGACTTCCGTTAAACCAATTCTATGAACACCGAATGTGCTTTGTGAACTAAGTTACCATAAGTGACAACTCCTAAGAACCTATCATGCACCAATCTTCATCAGAACAGTGTCTCTTGCCAATACAATGTGTTATTTTGAAAGAAGTATCTTTATATTTTTCTTCTTCCTAATAAATATGTTGATATGCTTTGATAGAAGCTTCACTTATTTCTATCTATACTTTTTTGGTAATGTTTTCCTTCTCCAACATCATCTTATATAGTCTCTACTTTCATCTCAATTATTTTGTCTATGTTTCAAATATTATTTTCTTTTGTGGAGGGGTAGTAATAGGGGCTATTTCCCCAATAGTGATATCTCTTATATTCTCTTCTTCTTTTACTTCTTTCTCCCTTCGTTTCCTTGGTACAATAGCTAGGGTGTTTGAAAGGTGGTCAATGAGATCCTTTGATATTGTGTTGGATTCTACCATGTACTAGATTATGTTGGATGTTGTTGAGAAGTTTGTTGGAATTATTTGTTGTCATTGATGTCAATATATTCCTCTCTCTGTTCCAGTGTTGCAGTCAAATTTAGTGAGTTGGTTTGGCCAGTGTGTTGCAGATGAGTTGTTGCAGATTGAAGAGTTTTGAGATACTTATCTCTAGGTGGTTTCAACTAAATTTTTAGTGGTTTGCATGGAGATTTGATCACTCTGGTATTGTGGATGAAGCAGATGCTAAAGGATATCAAAGTTGTTTATGATGAGCCTACTGATATATACTATGATAATTCAAGTGCTATCAACATTTCTAAAAATTTCATGTTGCATTCTAAGACTAAGCATATATCAATAAAGTTTCACTTCTTGAGAGAGAAACAGAAATAGAAACAACATCCACAACACATAACACAGATATTTTTGACACGGAAACCCTATAAGGGGAAAAACCACGGTGGGAAACCTTACCCACAATCAGATGATACTACTATAGATAATATGTGTATACAAATGGGGTCTGCACATGCAGAAAGGTCAACCGCCTAGAGAACACTGCTCAAATGGGAGTCGCAATGACTATAGTAGAATGGTTAAATCCTAGAATAATGTATTGCTTCAAAGTGCATCTCCAATGCTGGATTTAGTACCAGTTTAAGCTCTGATAAACACCTTCAAACCTTCCTTTAACCTTCATATGATGTCTTCTTGATTCTCTCTATGATTTGCTCATATGATCTTCAATATTCGCACATACCATGATCATGCCACACTTCCACACTTCATCTCATAAATGAGATCTTACATTTATACAAAACCTAAGACCAAATGTGTAGGTCGGCTCACTAAGAATATTACAATTAAATCAATTACAAATAATTCATGATGTGATACAACATGTCAGCTCAATACATTTACAATAATATCCAATCAATAAATCATCTCCATAACATGTCATGCTGATCTAGAATAGATAACGTATGCCGGTCCATAACCTAGACCTATCTGTCGGTAACAACAAATATGTCAACTCGATTAGACCAATAACCAAAACACCAAAACCAAGTATCCAAACCATGTATTTGACATAATCAAGTGATCTCCAGATGATAACAAATCATCATCAGTACCGGTGAACCATATATAACCTGTCGGTGAGCATATACCGGTGACTATACATAAGTCATTGACCTTGCCGGTGAACATAGTGTGTCAGTTCAACAGTAAACCAATATAACCATAGTGACAAATCAACAATGTAGATCTCTAGAAGGATAAGTGTTGACATCAATGACAAAACCAATGCAACACAACCATAATACCAACAATCTCCCCCTTTGGAATTGATGGCAACACTAGATGGAAAAACATCTAAGTGGCAAAACAAAATGCCAAAAACCAAAAACCAAGAATCTCTAGAATAGATCAATACCAGAAATCAAAACCAAAATACAAAGAGTATATATCTCTCCCCCGATGAATAATGTTTTTCCATAAATATCTCTCCCCCTTTGACATCAAATGCCAAAGCAATTAAGAAGAAATACCAAAACATACAACCAACTACTCCCCCTAAGAAGTAGCTCTCCTCCATCAAAGCCGGAAAAATATTTCTCTATTAGTTTATGCCAGTTTGATACCAATCTTCAATCATCTAATTCTTTTCCGGTGAGGGTATTACCCCAAGCTACTCTCTAAGAGATTCAAAGGTTTCGTTAGGTAAAGGATTTGTAAAGATATCTGCAATCTCCTCTTTAGTATTCACATAAACCAATCTTACTTCTTTTGCTTCAACATACTCTTTTAAAAAATTATATTTGATAGAAACATGCTTAGTCTTAGAGTGAAATACCATATTCTTTGATATATCAATTGCTGTTGAATTATCACAATAAATTATTATCGGTTCTTTGCATTTTACCTTTATGTCCTTCAACATTTGCTTAATCCATAATACTTGAGTACAATTAGTTGTTGCTACAACATATTTTGATTCTGTTGTTGATAATGATGTACAACTCTACTTCTTGCTTATCCATGAAATCAATCTACTACCAAGAAAGAATGCACCGCCAGTGGTACTCTTTCTATCATCTACATCTCCTACCTAGTTTGCATCGGTGTATGCACATAAATCAAAATTTTCATCTTTAGGATACCATAAACCAAGATTTGTTATGCCTTGTAGATACCGAAAAATCTTTTTTACTACCAATTCCTAATTTTCTTTAGGATTACTCTGAAACCTTGAAACAATACATACTACATTCATTATATCAGGTATGGTTTGTGTCAAATACAGTAAACCTCCAATCATAGATTTGTATCTTGTCGGATTAACAGGAGCTAAATCATACTTCAATATCAATTTATCATTTATATTATAGGAGTACTTACTGGTTTAGAGTTTTCCATACCAAATTTCTTCAGTAGTTCATTCAAGTATTTTGTTTGACATATGAATATACCTTTATCAGTTTGTGAAATCGGCAATCCTAAAAAGAATTTTATCTCCCTAATCATAGACATTTCAAATTCTTCCTGCATCTTGTTAGCAAAGTCCTTACACAATCCATCTTCTCCTCCAAAAATGATATCATAAACAAAGAATTCAATAACCAAGATGTCATCATTAGTCACTTTGTAATATAAGTTACTCTCAGCGTTACTTTTAGTGTAACCAAGCGTCAAAATATATTTTTCAAATCTAGCATACCAAGCTCTAGGAGCTTGCTTCAATCCATACAAAGCTTTCCTTAATCTGCAAATCATATCTTTAACATTTGCTAATGAAAATCCATTAGGTTGTTTAATGTAAACTTCCTCTTCAAGATTACCATTCAAAAATGCACATTTTAAATCCATCTGATATACTTTATAGTTCTTATGAGCTGCAAATGTAAGAAATAATATAACTGCCTCAATTCTAGCTATTGGTGCAAAGGTTCCATTATAATTAATTCCCTCTTTCTGTAATATTCCTTTACAAACTAATCTTTCTTTGTTTTTTATTACCTTACCATCTTCATTAAGTTTATTTCTAAATACCCATTTAGTTCCAGTTACATTTTTGTCTTTAGGCTAGGGAACTAATGTCCATGTATTGTTCTTTTCAATTTGTTCTAATTCATCTTCCATTGCTTTTATCCAATGTTCATCTTGACATGCTTCAATAACAGATGCTGGTTCAATTTGAGAAATTAAGAATACCTCTTCATTTTCCAATCTTCCTCTTGTCATAACACCTTGATACTTATTCCCAATTATCTTATTTTTTGAGTGATTCAATCTAACATACCTGGGTTTATTCATATCCTATTGTTCTTCAGTCACTATGGAATTCTTTGATGATGCCGGTGTGACTAGATCCACATTTTGTACCGGTGCAATCTATATTGGTTCATTTATGATCATCTCAACTGCCGGTTTAGAATCTACAGACCTTGAATTTCCTCTAAAGTGTTCATCTATCTACACATTAACACTTTCAATGATCTTCTGCAATCTTTTATTAAAACATCTATATGCCTTGCTCTTAGATGAATAACCAAGAAATATTTTGTCATCACTTCTAGGACCAAAATTACCAACATACTCATCTCTCCTAATATAGCATTTGCTTCCAAATATTCTAAAGTATTTAAGAGTAGGAGTATTACCAAACCATAGTTCATAAGGGGTCTTACCGGTTTCACCTTTGATGTGAACTTTGTTGAAAGTGTAAACCATTGTATTTAATTCTTCTCTCCAATACATATGAGGTAGATTTGCTTCCAATATCATGCTTCTAGCTGCTTCTAGAATAGTTTTGTTCTTCCTTTCCATAATTCCATTTTGCTGAGGTGTCTGAGGTGCTAATAGTTGTCTTTTGATTCCATTCACTTCAGAGTGTATTAAATTCTTTAGATGTAAATTCTCCTCCTTGATCAGATCTCAAACATTTGATTTTGTTACCAGTTTCATTCTTTACCATTGCCTTCTATAACTTGAATTTTCCAAAAGCCTCTGATTTCTCCCTGAGAAATATAACCCAACACATTCTATAATAATCATCAATAATTAGCATAAAATATTTATCTCCCTATAGACTTCTTGTTCTTGCCAGACCACGCAAGTCAATATGAATTAAATCAAGAACATTATTGGATTTCTCATAAATACTCTTAAAAGTTATTCTAACTTGCTTTCCAGTTTGACATTCCTTACATACCAGATTATGAGGCTTCACAATCTTAGGTAAATCCTTTACTGCCTTAGTTGAACTGATCTTTACAATGCAACCAAAGTTTACATGATAGAGTCTCTTATGCCATAAGCAAATTTCATCAATATGTGCAATCAAACATGTCTTGTCACTATTATTCAAATGAAAGATATTACCTTTAGTCTGATTACCAGTTGCAATCTCCAATCTAGTTCTGTTTCTCATTTTGCATTTTCCATTCTTGAATTGTAACTGAAATCCCTTTTCAACTAATTGACCAACACTCAAAAGATTATGCTTCAAACCTTCAACATAAAAGACATTGTTATTATTGTGCTTACCATCCAAAGATATAGTGCCTTTTTCTTTTATTAAACAAGCTTTATCATCGCCAAATCCTACTAGACCTCCATTATATTCCTAAAAAGATAAGAATTTACTTTTATCACCAGTCATATAATGTGAACATCCACTATCAATGATCCATTCATCTTTTTCCTCAATTTTAGCTGTCAGGACCTACTCTACCGATGGGGCAGTATGTGCCGGCTAATCTTCTTTTATTGCAACAAATACCCATCCATTGTCTGCCAATTCTTCATCAACATAGCAACATGATTTATCTTTGTTCTTCTTAAATCTGTATCTCTAATATTCAGGGCTAGGCTTATATGTTCTTTTAGCTTCCTCTCTCAATCTTGCATGTCTATCAGGACATCTAGATGGTATATGACCAACTCTATTGCAATTAAAACATTTAAATGGTACTTTACCTTCATACTTACTCCCAACTGGACCTTTAGGAATCTTCCTTGTAAATAGTGCTTCAAGTTCTTCCAGTTCTTCATTTTCCCTCCCGATATCTTCAAGTTATTTTGCATAAAGTGTTTTCCAATCATATTTGTCAGATGATGATGATGATTCTCAAAAGGCTAAATCAGTCTTAACTGTAGCAACAGGACCAAATTCCTCAAGCTCAAATGCTAAAAGTTTTCCAACCAAGGTATCTCCAGATACTGATGTATTAGGCATTGTTCTCAACTCATTAATAGTAGTTACTTTCATTTTGTAAGCTGGTGGAAAAGCTCTTAAAACTTTAGAAACAATTTCATCTTCACTTAAGGATCCTCCACAACATTGTATTCCTAAAACAATTTCATTAACTCTTTCCATAAAAGCATAAATTATTTCATCTTCTTCCATTTTTAAATTTTCATACCTGACCTGGTAACATTCCAGTTTTGCAATTTTGACAGTGGTATCTCCTTCATTCAATGTTTCCAATTTATCCCAAATAGCTTTAGCAGTAGATCAGTCTGATAATCCCATAATTTGTTGATCTGATAATGTGCTTAGAAGTGCTTCTCTTGCTTTGCAATCATTCTCCAAGTCCTTATCCAATGTCAGTGGATTAGGTTGATTCGGAGTAGGACCAACATAGCCACTCTTTGTAACTTCCCATATGTCTCTTCCAATGCAATTCAGATGTGTCTCCATTTTGATCTTCCATATACCATAGTTAGTTCCATCAAGTTTTGGACCGTCCTTCCTAAAAATGTTCTTTGCCATAGGTTCTCCTCAAGCTAATAGACTTCTACAAAAAGAGGACTTATCTCTGATACAAATTGTTAGGAACCAGAAGGACAAGTGAGACGGGGGGGGTGAATCAGTTTTCAATGAATTTTAACCCAATTATATATTAATATGGGTAAACCAAACTTAATGTTGGTTAACAAATTAGCAGTTAATATCAATACCGGTGAAACTTAATGCATGAGACAGAAAGAGAAACAACATCCACAACACATAACACAAATATTTTTCACGTGGAAACCTTGTAAGGGGAAAAACCATGGTGGGAAACCTTACCCACAATCAGATGATACTACTGCAGATAGTATGTGTATACAAATGAGGTCTGCACATGCAGAAAGGCCAACCGCCTAGAGCACACTGCTCAAATGGGAGTCGTAATGACTACAGTAGGATGGTTAAATCCTAGAATAATGTACTACTTCAAAGTGCATCTGCGATGCTGGATTCAGTACCGGTTTAAGCTCTGATAAACACCTTCAAACCTTCCTTTAACCTTCAAATGATTTCTGCTTGATTCTCTCTATGATATGCTCATATGTTCTTCAATATTCGCACATACCATGATCATACCACACTTCCACACTTTATCTCACAAATGAGATCTTACATTTATACAAAACCTAAGACCAAATGTGTAGGTCAGCTCACTAAGAATATTACAATTAAATCAATTACAAATAAGTCATGATGTGATACAACATGTTGGCTCAATACATTTACAACAATATCTAATCAATAAATCATCTCCATAACATGTCGTACTGATCTGGAATAGATAACATATACCGGTCCATAACCTAGACCTATCTATCGGTAACAGCAAATATGTCAACCCGATTAGACCAATAACCAAAACAGAAAAACCAAGTATCCAAACCATGTGTTTGACATAATCAAGTGATCTCAAGATGATAACAAGTCAGAATCAATACCAGTGAACCATATATAACCTATTGATGAGCATATACCAGTGATTGTGCATAAGTCACTGACCTTGCTGGTGAACACAATGTGTCAGTTCAATAGTAAACCAATATAACCATAGTGCCAAATCAACAATGTAGATCTCCAGAAGGATAAGTGTTGACAACAATGAAAAAACCAATGCAACACATCCATAATACCAACAGTAGTCAGTGTTGTGGTTCAGATGTTCAATTTTGTGGGAGAGAGAGTTTTGTTAAAGGGGGAAAGAAAGCTATGTGAATATGTGTGTTTCGCATTGATTTCAAAGGGGGAGAGAAAGCTATGTGAAAAACCTATGTTGAGCTGTATGCATGATCTAAGGGGGAGCTGATTATTTTATTTCTTTGCATTGATTTTTTTTGACATTGATATGTTGGCATCAATTTTAAAGGGGAAGAATTTTAGATATTGTTGAGAAGTTTGTTGAAATGAGTTGTTGTCATTGATGTCATCATATTTCTCTGTGTTCTAGTGTTACAGTTAGATTTAGTGAGTTGGTTTGGCCAGTGTGTTGTAGATTAAAGGGTTTTAAGATACTTATCTCTAGTCAATTAAGTTAAAGTTTCAGTGGTTTACATGTAGATTTGATTGAGTTATGAGATCTAGTATTACGGTTGGTTTTTTAGTTTTTCTATGTTGATCAGTGTTCTGGATTTTTCTCCGCATTGCTTCAGAATCGCAATATATGTTGGCATTATACACTCAAATGAGAATAGTGATGTTATCATTGATGGAAACCATCTAGGAACATGGTTCACAGGCTACACCGACAACAGACATCATCTACTGGCATCGATAGGCACTACAAGTTCATTCAAACCGGCATCCAGTCTACACCGACGATAGTTCATACCGACACTCTAAGCTGACTCAAAATAATATTGTTTTGTATTATAATTATATTTGTATAGCTAAAATGATATATTGTAAAGACTCATATATGTATGAGATCTTGAAGGTCATTATGAAATCTTATTAGGTAATATAAGGAAGCAATATATGATGTGATAGGTTATGATAGCGAATCAACTGTATATGCATTTTGATGTAATTATCATATGAGTGAATAAGAGCATAGCAGAGCGAAGCAAGGTTTATGGTAGAGGTATTAGATAGAGCTTAAACTGGTATTGAATCTAGCATTACAGATGTTATTTTCAGCAATACATTGTCATTGGATTTAATCATCCAATTTTGTAGTTAGTGTGACTCCTATTTTTGTATTGAGCAATGAGCTCTAGGTTGTTGGCCTTCCTGCATGTGTAGAAGCCTATTGTACAAGTAATATTTATTCATATTGGCTAGTGAGTAAATATTGCGGGTCACAAATCCCACCGAGGTTTTTCCCTTACTAGGTTTCCTCACCAAAAATATTTGTGTTATAGTGTGTATTGATGGTTATACTTTTGTTTCTCTTTACTATATTATTATTTGTTTATTGATATATTAATTTGGGTTATAAAGTTTCAAACAAGTTTAAATATATCATCTACGGTTAGACACTGATTCACCTCCCCCCCTCTCAGTGTCTTTGGGACTGATCAAGTATCTAACAATTGGTATCAGAGCTTGGTCCTCTATTTGCAGAAGCCTAACAGCTTGAGGAAGATTCTAAAACCGGTACTGATGGAAAGTTTGAGACAATAGTTGGAAGGAGCTCTTGAAGATTTTGATGAAGAAAAATTGAAGAATATAAAACTAGAAGATGAACTTAGAACTACTTGGGAATTCATCAAAGCACTTCAAGATAACCTAGTTATAGCAAAGAATAAGAGAAAAGAATTACATGTGCAATTGCCAAACCAAGATGATGAAGAAAATGAAACTCTTAAAGATATTGCAAAAAAATTGAGACAAGAGAATAGTAACATGAAGAATGAGATGCAAGATTTAACCATGAGACTATGCAAGGATATTGAAGATATAAAGAGGAATGAAGAAGATTTGGCCAGAAGACTTAATGAAAGATCAAATGAATCTCTAAGGCTCAGTTATGAAAATGATATGCTCCAAACAGATTTGATTCATATGCAACATGACAAAGAGGAACTTATGAGACAAATTAGCACTCTGGAAAGTGAGTTGGTCACTACAAATGAATACAAAGACAAATTAAAGAAGAGTTCAGATAAGCTTGATGATATGCTGAAAAGTCAGAAACTTGATGGAGAAATAGTTGGACTTGGATTTGAACATGGAAAAAGTTTTGAAACTGCAAACAATCATGATCTCAGCAAACTGGTAAGGCAACCTAATGCTTATAAATTCAATGGAAAATGTTTTAATTACAACAAATTTGGTCATAGAGAAAATCAGTGCAGATCTAGGAATAATCAGAACACAAACTCATCCACCGATCAATGTTCCAAATGCAATAAAAATGGTCATAACTCAGACAATTGAAGAATGAATGTGAAATGTTGTGTTTGTGGTAGATTTGGACATTTAGCTAATCAATGCAGAACTCAAACCGGTCAAGGTTATGGAAAAGCTATTCAAAGAAACAATGTAACGTGTTATGCATGTAACAAGATTGGGCATATTGCAAAATTTTGTAGAAGCAACAATGTACCGATGAACAACAAAGGATCTAATGACAAAGGTAAAGAAAAGGTGAATGAAATCAAGCAAGAATTTTATAATCAATGGATCAAGAAGAGAAATTAGAGAATTGATGAATCTATCTCTGCACCAGTAGAACAGAGCAATCCTGCACTGGTAGGAGATTCTTCATCTAACTAAGGAATAATCCTAAGGGGTAAGGAAACTAATTAAAAATCATGCATTTACCTTAAGTTGGTGGTAAGAAGTTATAATTCTTCTTTATCGACAGATATGTGGAGTTTTCACTTCATCGACAAAGCACTTATTGCAGCTATAAGTTAGTTTTTTGGTTATAAAGGCACTGTAACTTCTCATTTCAACTCACCAAGCATTCAAGCATTTGAAGAGAGAAAAATTGAGCAAAGGCATCTCAAAGGCAAAGAAGCAAAAGGTTTTTCAAGGCATTTAAGGATTTCTCAGCTAAAAGGTATTTATCTTACACAATGGCTTCTTCGTCCTCCATTCCTAACTTTGTTGCAAACCCTACCATTGTGGAGAACATAAAATTACCTAGACCCATTTTCAAAATAATTTCTAAGATAGCAAAACTGGATGACTCCATTGGTGCATTTTGTAGAATCCCGAAGGGAGTTGCATTTGCTGAAGACCCTAGGGCATACATACATTGTAACATTTAAAGTTTAAGGACTGGATATTTGAAGAATATATTCATAAATGTTATCACTAACAAACATGGGGTAGTTAAACTGGAACACAAGATTATTGAGGATTTAGGGTTCATTAACATCCTCCATATGCCGAAATTCTTAGATGAAACCATCTGCTATGTTCTTAGCAGGGTTCACGGTGAATTTATGTGGTTAGACATCATATTTAAGATCACCAAGGAAGTTATAAGAGCTATTACTGGTTTATCCTCCACCAGCACTAGGCTTGACAAGAAAAAGAAAATTCCAAACAAAGAGCTAATGAGCTTAACCAATGCAACATTTGACAACCGGTCACTTAGGGTCAATGATATAAAAGATAACAATGTTAAATTTGCAAGTATGGTCATTGGTTATAGAGTTGCTCATATTAACAGACTGCATTTTGTTTCTACTTTATGCATTCATAGTGTTCATGAGATGACCTTGAATAATGCAAAAATTGACATCTGTGAATGGTTAAAGGATGAATTGGTAGAGAATTTGGATAAAATAAAAGGAGATAAGAAGGGAACCTTTAAATTTGGAAATCTGATTGTGTTTTTAATGCTTTACTTCTCAAACGAGATTCCCAGTATTGGACATAAGGATTTTGCCTATGATGTTTCTATTGGAAAATAGATAAAGGAGGCAATTATCGATATGGGATCTGATAGTGGCAAACTAGTAAAAGAGTATTTCAAGAATTTTTAAGCTAAAATGAAACAAAGGGAAAGGATTTCCCAAAGCATTGTTGATAAGTATGATACACAAATATGCTTTGTTATCAAAAGAGATGAAATTTGGATGGAGGCAGTTACACCTAGAACTGTCTAGATTACAGAGATGGGATATGAGATGGATTCACACATCTTAGATTCATATGCTAGAATACTCCTAGATGCTCCACTAGAACCAATAGAGGAGATATTTGGTAATGCCACAACTATAGAGAGTGGTGTTGCTATGCAGAAGCAGAGAAAGAAAAGAGAAAAATTAATAAAAGATGCTTCTAAATTTGTAAAAGATGTTATAGAATGGTTAATGAATCTTAGTGGTATTACTACAAGTGAATCAGAATAGAAACCGGTAGCACGTATTTCTCCTATGGCTACCTCATCCGATTTTGATAGTGGTAAGGCAGCTGAATTCAAGAGAGTGGATAGGAAGAAAAGAAAACCCTCATTGATACCTGCTCCATCTCCTAAGAAATCAAGGACACTTTGAAAGAAGCAACATGCTATAAGAGAGCCTAGCGGTCTTAAGAAGAAAGTTACTCCAAAGAAGAAATTTGAACCAAAGGAACCAGATACTCTTTCACTGGAAGAGTTAATCAATGAAATCACCCAAGACGGTAACCTCAACAATGTAAATAAATTTTATCATTCTTTTAAAGATTCAGATAAGGAAACTATAGAGGAAAGTATTATTTTGTATCTAGATATGTACAAGAAGGTCCTTATTGAAGTAATATATGTTCTACCAAATGATTTGTACTTAATATTAGAAGCCAAGAGAATGTCTTTTATGGAACTTGATAAGAAATTGAAGGTAGAAGCTCTATTAGTTGTGCATCCTATTAATTCCAAGCAGGAAATTGATGACCTTATATCTAAAGCCAATAGAATTGTTTTTGTGAGTGGTCACTGACAAGTTAGTCTTATGGATGACAGAGTTAAAGAAATTGCAGATGAAATGACTAATAAGTGGGACATATTTTTTTTTGAGAGAGAGAAGAAAGAAGATAAAGACAAACAAAAGGTGGATAAGTCATTTACTAAGGTATATCAGAAGGTAGATAAAGGTAAAGTAAAAATTGACAATATAAAAGTTATTATAGTTAAGGATAATCTATCACCATCGGCATAGGATACTCCACCAATAATTTCAGAGGCACCAACACTAATGGATAGTCAGCCTAAAGAAGATAAGTAAGAGGAATTAAAAGCAAATAATGTATCCGAAGTCAGACATTCTTTTTACCATGAATGTGGACACTCAGGATTTTAATATTGTAATGGACAAGGAGTTAGCTAAAGTTAAGAAATATGAATCCATCCATGATGATACTCAGCTTAACACTAAAATATCGGTAGAAGAAAAAGCAAAAACTGGAACAGAAACAGGGCATGATCAAAATATATCTAAACTGGTAGATAGTAAGACAGATTAAAGGTTGAAAATAAGAATGAAAACAAGAATGCGAATAAGGAAGAAAAAGTGAATAAAGAAGTGGTTAAGGTAACTGTGCAAACATTCGGAGAAGTAAAGAAACCAAGCACTCTGCCTAGCACTTCTACTATGGATTATAGACCGTCAAATGTTACAGATGTACTTTTAGATTCAATAAAAAGGATTACAAAATGCAATGCTTTAGCATTTAGGACCATTGATGATTCTTTACCAATTTTGCAAATGATTGCACTGACATGTAAAGTTGATCATATTGATGGATCTTTAGGTAAATTGGACACATTGTCCAAATTCATTGCTTCTAACATTCAAACTATGGATAAAATAAATGAAGAGACCGTTAAGGAAAGAGTAAATAAGGAAAAAGATAATTTATTTGACAAAACAATTAAGGATTGTACAGGACAAATTGATTCTTTGTTACCGGAACTTAATTCCACAATTCTAGAATACAAAGAGTTGTACAAGGAAGCATGTAAGCCTCACCATATAACCAAGGATATTGATGAGGAAAAAAGGAAAACACAAAAGGAAATTGATGATATAGATGATAATATGATTGGTTCTTCAGAACTTACTTCAGTTTTGGATCAGGAAATGGCAATCTATGAAGAGAAGATTGAAAAATTGGAAAGGGAGAAAGCAAGGCTAAGAATGAAAACCCAGGAGTTGAAGAACAAGCTTGGTCCTAGATTGGACAACTTATTAACATACCAGAATGAGTTGTCTAAGGCATCTATTCAAGGAGAAAGATCACCAGAGAAATAGATGCATTATCTCACTGGTATGATCCAATAGACATAGACCATAATTTCTGACAGTACTAAGTTTTTGCAAGGTCTGAACTTAGTTTTGGCACATTTTCCAGATTGTACATAACCGGTTACATGTTTTTAGGTAAATTTTGAACTCCTTTGATTCTTTTAACATTCTTTGTCATTGATTCCAAAGGGGGAGTAGTGTATGAGAAAAATGTATAGAAGGTGATCATTTGCTCAGGGGGAGCACTATCAGTTTTTGGACTTCAAATTTTGGATATCAATTTTTGGATTTTTCTCATGAGGATTGTCATCAATGCCAAAGGGGGAGATTGTTGGCATTATACACTCAGAAGAGAATAGTGATGTTGTAATTGATGGCAACCAACTGGTAACATGGTTTAGAGGCTACACTGGCAATAGACATCATCTACCAGTACCGGCAGGCACTACAAGTTCATTCACACCGACATCTAGTCTACACTAACAACAGTTCATACCGACACTCTCAGCCGACTCAAAATAATATTGTTTTCTATTGTAATTATATTTGTATAGCCAACATGATGTATTGTAAAGGCTCATATATGTATGAGATCTTGAAAGTCATTATGAAATGTAATTAGGTAATATAAGGAAGCGATATATGATGTGATAGGCTATGATAGCGAATCAAGTCTATATGCATTTTGATGTAATTATCATATGAGCGAATAAGAGAAGAGAAGAGCGAAGAAAGGTTTATGGCAGAGGTATCAGATAGAGCTTAAACCAATTCTAAATCCAACATTACAAATGCTATTTTCAGTAGTACATTGTCATTGGATTTAATTATCCAATTTTGTAGTCAGTGTGACTCCTATTTTTGTATTGAGCAGTGAGCTCTGAGCTGTTGGCCTTCCTACATGTGCAGGACCCTATTGTACAAGTAATATTTATTCATATTGGCCAATGAGTAAATATTGTGGGTCATAAATCCCACTGAGGTTTTTCCCTTACCAGGTTTCCTTGCCAGAAATATCTATGTTATGGTGTGTATTGATGGTTATACTTTTGTTTCTCTTTACTTCATTATTATTTGTTTACTGGTATATTAATTTGGGTTATAAAGTTGCAAACAAGTTTAAATCTTTCATATACCAGTTAGATAGTGATTCACCCCCCCCTCTCGGTGTCTTTGGGACTGATCAAGTATCTAACAATATCTTGGTTTGAAAATTTGGCAAAGTGTTTGGGACATTTTGGTGTGTCCTCAATTCAGATGGTTCATGATTCAGAGGTCTGCAAGTGATTTTCTAAGTGGACAGACAGTGCAGTTAGTGTTCTTGAAGTTCGATATGATGGTGGTGATGATTCTAGTAATTTGTGTTGGTGCGGTTATTTTTGGTGTAATTCATGATGCTTGTGGATGTTTCTAGATTGTTTCCTATTTGTGTTGGTGAACTTCATTTATTGTTGTGCTCGTGGTTGATGATTCCCTTGGTATGTTCGTGTTGTATGACATTCTTGGCCAACTGGATGATTGTGGCATGTTGCAGATGTCCAAGGCATAATTCTTGGAGGTGTTTCGTGTTTGAGGTGGTGATTTAGGTCCATTCTATGTCTTAGCCAACATTGTTCTGGTCTACATAAGTTAAATTATATTTGGTCATCAGTTATCTCATTTGTATTGCGTATGATGAACCAACCTTGAAATATAGGTTGATGATTTGTATAAATAAATATAATAATCACGTGAGAGAGGTATCTGCATATGTGAATAATTTATTGATCATTCGGTAGCAAAGGAGAAGTGTGAAGAAGTGTGAAAGAGTAGAATGAGTGTTGTGCTCTTAACCAGAACTGTAACCAGGCATTTGGAGATGCTATTTCTCTATTCGCGATCTTCTAGATGTACTCCAAATTTGTTTATAAAATAGTGATACTTCCTCAGGGTTGTAGCCCTTCTTTTTTTTGAGCAGTGTGCTCTAGGTAGTGTGTCCAAATGCATGTGCATTCCCCATTGTAATATTTTATATACTTCTAACAAGGTATCATCATATTGTGGGTAGCTTCCCACCATGGTTTTTCCCTTAACCGAATTTTACATGTCAAAAATATTATTGTTATGTGTGTTATTGATTTGGTGTTGTTCTTTGCTTTCACTATTATTTATTAGATCTAAATTTGAGTTAAGTTAACTAGAGTTTTGAGAAAAATGATTCACCCCCCTCTCTTAGTTTTTTGCATTGTTGTTGCCAATAGATTAAGGCTCTCTCTATGATTATCTTATTTGATACTACCATGTTGGTATACTTATATTATAATTTCTTGTACGTCCTTTCAAAACAAACCACTATAGAGTTTGTCCTCATCCAGTAAAAACTTATTTTAGAAGGAAAGTGTCCTACTCTTCTTCTACTTATTGCAGAGACACTTCCCTTTGTTGTTTTTCTTTTCTCATCCTTGTTTTTCTCTGCACTCTATTGTAACAATTAATTGTGGTGGAATTAAAGTTTCCTTTATAACTTTCAAGTAGTCATTTTTCTTGACCATCAATCAATTCCTTATATTCGAACAACCTTGAAAACATTCACTACATTGATGAAAATTATCCTTGAATCCATGATATTGGTTTGAGAATAATGGTTTTATTTATCAAATGGAGTTATTAGTAATGCAAGTTCATACATAAATAACAAATATGCTATATGTGGGGTAAAATGGGCTCCCACAAGAATAGAGCTCAGCATATAGCCATGAGGGAACTATGAACACCTAGAAAATGAAGTAATCTCCTTGAGCAAAGATTATAGGCGTAAAATATCCATTCTCAGGCATCTTGGTCCTCATAAACCTCAGTAGTACTGCCTAGATACACCTACAATTGTTAAAATACAAGCAATTGGTATAATATATAAGCCCAACACTTTATTGTAACAAAAAGCCTCAAAACAAGTAAATCGGCAAGACCCTGTTGAAGTCATACTAATCCCATTATGATCTCTCAAACTAGAAACACAAGAAATCATTTGGGAGACATGTTCATATTATATCAATGCAAAGTTCCATCATAGAAAATAAACCTGCACTTGTATCAGGGAAAGACATGCCGACAAAAGAACATACTGGTTATTGGTGTAAAAACCTACTTCGGAGTAAGTGCAAAGAGGTCAAACTGATTTCACATGTCATACTGATATACATCAACAAAAGATGATTATCAGCATGAGTCTGGCCGATGAGAACAACATCAAGAAGAGTTATGAATTCAACATGAAACTTAAGGAATCTGCCAATCATGAGAGTCATACCGACAGACAAAATGGGTAAATATATCGGCATGACTTAACCCAATATGAACAATGAGGAGAGTTCGTGAAGCATCAGAGAGACTAACATCGTTGGGGTAAAAACATAGAAGCTATACTGATAATATAAGTCATCCCAATAGGAAACATTGAATGAAAAGACATTGGAAAGAATTTGGTCGATGGATTTAGCGTTAGTATGAGTTACCAAGCCGGAGAGACATATCAGAGGTCAACCTAATAAAAGACACGTTGATGAAATTGTATGAAAATATATTGACCCATCACTCTGATGTGAATCACAAGGAAAAACAAATGATCGGTAAGACTAGATGTTGTCGAGAGGAAATGAAAAAGACAGGATGACTAGATGAGTCATCCTGATAACAGAAGACATAAAATCTATTGGTCTAAAAACAACTTTTTCCCCAGAAAAGGTGATAAAGAGGACCTATTTCATCGATCAGACCTGTCTAGATCGGGATGAAATACTTATAGGCAATCTGACTTTGAGAGTCACACTGATAACATAGAAGTAACAAACAACCATATGTTCGGGATAATGTATATCGATATGAAAACAACCATCGGCCATAAACTTCCTTTGTAACCCTGGCATCAATGATCCTGCCAATGATTTTTAATCGCTATGATCCTAGCAATGACCACATGGAAAGGAAATCTAGGAGATAAGAAAGATTGGGGAAAGTCTACCCAATGAACAAAGAACTTGAGAAGATGAAAGGTTACCGAATGGATCGATAAGACTAATAGTTATCAAACTGAATTAAACGAGGTGACCAATTGGCGTAGGTAGCACATCACTTGGTCTTGGTGATGTGATAACATATAAAGTCATCCTGATAAAAGGAACTTGTCACATCAACCAAATCATTCAAAATTTGAAATTTATTGAACATCAATTGTTGAAGGCAACATTAATGTTGCACATGCAAAGTTATTTGAAAAGGATAATTGCAGATGCTTCAGACAGAGCAAATTGGTAAAGCATTGCTAGTAGTGGGAGCAAGGGATTGAATCAGAGCATCTAGGTAGTAACAAGTAAGCAGATGAGGCCTCTTATTAATTCTATAAAATTTGTTTTCAAAATGTGCTCTGTCATTCACAAAATGGATAGTCCTAGAATATCAAAAGGAAAGAGAAGAAAGGGGAAACAAGTGAAACTAAAGGAAAAAAGTAGAAGACAAAAAAAGAGAAACCTCTTAAATAATCAAAGGTAATTGAATTGAAAGAAAAAGAAGAAGAGAGCAAGTTGAATCAAGAATTAACTAGCCAATTACCTAGTTCAGGGGATAGGGCTAGGAGGACAGTTCAATTGAACCCTAATGTTAATAAATTTGAAGACAAATACCATAATGTGGGGGATATATGGAATGATATTCGGGGATTCGGATTATTCATTTTACTTTTGTAGAAGAACCAAACATGAACCTATTTGCAACCAATGGAGGATGAATTTAGGGAAAATTGTTGTCCTAAATGTATTTGTAAACATAGACCTGGTCAATATTTTGGTCAAACACTACAATTCAGACCTCAAGGCTATTTGTGATTTGCAAGGAAAACCATTTGTGCATTTGTCCAAAACTGCAATTGAGGAGGTTTTTGTTTTTTAGGACATACATGACTATCAAATTGTTTATGAGGGTTTGAAAATTTTAATATTAGAGGTTGGACACTACCTACAAGAGTTGGATAATGCCACTGTATAGAACAAGAGTGGACAAGAATACAGTACCATTGGTAGATGATGATGGGCCACCATTCAATGTGGATTTATTTGAGAATTATTTCAGATACACATACTATACTGTTGGACAAGTGTTAGGAGTTGAATTCCCTGGGCTCATGTCAATCGATCCTATGGTGATAGCTATAGATATCCAGATCCACAACCCCAGAAAATTTGACTATGCAGCACTAGTTCACCGACTGAGTGACTTAGCCCTTACAACAGCCAAGAAGGACCCCTCTCAGATATCACTTAAGCATTACTTTGTTCTGATGCATATGGTCCTATATTTTGGATATGAAAAGGGTATGTGGCCAAAGAAGTTGAAAATACAATAGCTAGATCATGCAGGCAAACCATTACTAGTTCAATTATGGACATCCATTTGGGACAATAGGTTTGCCAGATCCAATTATCCTTATTTTGAAGAATATTTTGTAAAGACCATTTTTAGGATGTTCAACCATCCATGTGACCACTCTTTGTAAAATTAGATCAAGAGGTTATTGAGGCCAAAGGACTTTGGTGGCCCAGACATAGTAAAACACAATTGGGGAGATTGGTAGTGTTACTCAGATGCTACCATAACAAGGGCCTATGGTTTTGAAGATACACAATTTGTATTGCCTAGAACTGTACCAGATAGAATATCTTACTTGGAGATTGTAAGGCAATTGGAATATTCTAATGTCATACAATTAAGGTCCTATGAAAAGCAGTCTTTCACGCTAGCAAATTTATGTTTCGGTGATTTCACTGTGCTTGCCAAAGAGGGGTATGATCAAATATTGGGAAAGCTAATGCATTATAACATGAATAGGGATACCCCAAGGAAAGATTTTGATCCAGAAGGATTCATTGATAGTGCCAATCGAGGACAAAAACTAACTGGGTACACTCACAAACCTTGTCGGGTGGAAGATATAATGAGAAACTTAGAAGAGGAGGAAGCTAGGATAAGAGAAATGCAAAGTGTACAACTCCTTTCCTCTCCTAGTGAGGTGTCATTTGATGAGGGTCCACCCCCAAAGCCTAATAGGATTCTAGTCTCTAGGATTGAATCATATCAGCCAATGGATAGACAATCATAAGTTACAGATTCCGTTGAGGAGGATTCTAGAGAGTTGGCCTATAATCTTTTTATCTTTGATAACCAATTCATGAAAACACAAGAATTTAAATCTTTTTTATATAAGTTAAAAGGAAAATTAGTAAGAGACATTGTTGATGACATCACTGATAGCAATGAAGGACATCTTTAGGAAACTTTGAGGATGGATATTGAGAAAGAGATGAACACTATGACTCCTGAAAAGGGGAGAAATCACTTGGAAGATGCAGGTGTAATAATATTTTTGGGATGGGACTTGAAATCTGCCTTGGTATGTGATAGTTTCTTGCACGATAGTGGTGAAAAACATAAGTTGAGTCCTACAAGAGTGACTCAAATCTTTATTGGATCAGGATATAACCCAGATGAGCACTCACTCCAGATTTGGGCACTGTATCCACCACATAAGAGGCCAATGATTGTAGATACAGAGAAGGCCTTTGGGCATGTGATGACTTTTAAGGTAGGAGAAACAGACCTTGTAGTTAGTGTTGATTTAGGCATTAATAAAGATAAATTGAATAAAGCTCAAATCCAATTGGCCATGAAGGAAAATGATGCATATAGGCTCAGGAATGAGAGATTGGTTAAATAAATTGAACTATTAAAGGACATTATGAATACAATAGGGCAGACACCCATGCTTATACAAGGAGAGAGTTCACAACCAAAATAAAAAAAATAGAAATCTTAAAGAAGAGAACCAACAATTAAAAAACCAATTGGACAATGCTAAATTTGATGTTATGTCAGTATTCATACAAAAAAGGTTCAATACGATGATGACATGGATGGATAAGTGTTGGACCACCTTTTCAAAGAATCATCTTGCTATTTCAGAACATAATAGATTGAAAAATTGGTTAGAAGAAAAGATTGATAAAGTACAGAAGAAGAGTAATTTGGATCCAGATATAATCAAGGAAATTGAAAGTTAAATGAAGGCTCACAATAAATATGCAAAGCAACTAATGGAAGAATTAGGATACTTTGTCTTTGATGAAGGAAAAGGGGTACCTCCTTTGATGACTAAAGATGGAAGATTGAAATAATAGATCAAGTGGGTTGAAGAATGTCAAAAGCATCTACATGATGCCATGAAAGCAACCCAGAAGGGAGATCTAGATACAGTTAGTATTCATATGGAAGAAATGTTCATTGCAGAGAGTATGGTCAAAAGCTCTACTAAAGACTGATATTCATATGAGGCAAGAGTTTGTGGATCATTTAACTAAATTACATATGTGCCTAATCAAATATTAGAGAACTTAGTTGTCATGTAATTTATGTGTTTTAGTTTAGTTCAAAAAGACTCTTTGAAGGGGCTTGATGCCTCACTTTATTACAAATATGTAATGTAATCATTTTCAAAAGATAGTCAATAGAAGATAGTTATTTTCTCTTTGTAATTTCATTTTCAGTAAATGACCCAGTGTTTTTCAATTCAATTGTGTTACAGAAGATCTTGAGTTTTAGATATTAGTTCTCTTGTGATTTTCACTTCAAGCAAGTGATTGTTGTCTTAAACTTCCTTATGAAAAAAGTATTCATTGTTATAACAATTTGACAAAGAAGATTCATCTGAGACCTTCTTATCCTTCTGATTATTGTCTTACTAGTCTTTTCAAGTAAAAGTTAAATTCAGTTAGACTGATTGTTGTGACAAGTAATAGTGGAGTAGTACTGGAAGTTAGACAAGTTGATAGATCCATTCAAGGGTTGGGTTTAAAAATTGTCTCACGGGGGTTATACGCGAGATTCTAGAAAAGAGTGACTCTGTAGCCCAAGAGATAGGAAGGCACTGATCAATTATTGATTTATATTTAATCATACTCAAAAAAAATTTATTTTTATTTTTAGTTAGGATATATTAGTAGGAGATAGGAGTAGAATCAAAAGAAGTAGAAGTAAACAACTAGCAATCAGATCATTCTATTTTAAAAATTCATGCCATTGTGAGATACTAAACATAACCAGATAGAAGTGACTAATCTTCTATAAAAGGCATCAACTATGAAATCTAGTTGGTGAGTAGGTACACCCATCTAGGTCCTACAGAACCTGAAGTGTAGGGGAAGTTAACCATATTTTGGTTACTCCTGTTAGTTGGCCAAATCAATTGGGAAGTTTGAAGACAAGATTTGGCATAACCTTAGAAATTTCCAATATATTGATTTGGGAACCAACACACTCATCTAGAGGAAGGCTTCAAAACATTCCTCTTCTAATGGATCCTTTCATGGAGTTGTAATTGACAATCTCCTTTTTTTGGTCTACTAATCTTTGTCTATGTTGATTCTGCTAGAGAGGTACCTACTTGGAGTCTTCCTAACCTCCACAATATTGTAGTATTTTTGTTCCTCGATCTCTACTTTGGGTAGGTCCCATTATTCTTATATTTTATATTTCTTCTCAAATTAATCTATGGGATTTGTTTTAAAGACATTGTCAATGAAATCCTTATAGGTCATGAACCATTTGGCCTCAGGATCCTTGGGGAGGCTAAGGAGTGTGGTTGCATAGGAATCTATCTATGTGTTTGTGATTTCATTGGGAAATTGGGTAATCCAAGGAGTTTGTGGTTCAATGGCCTCCATGAGAATCACAAAACAGCTCAAACATAATGGAATCAAAATACTCCTTAAGGCTATCAACCATCCTCTTATAGGACATAAGCTTGTAAGCTTTTGTCATGTATTCATCATTGATTTATTTAATTACTAATTGTGAATCGCATGAAGGTTCTTGATTTTCCATTTGACCGTTGTCCTAAGTACTATGATGAAAGCCTCATATTCTACAATATTTTTTGTGCAAGGAAATGCTACTCTATAAGACTTAGGAATGTAATCCCTTTGGGGGTGATGAAAGTAATTCTTTCTTTATAACCATGTTGTGTAAAGTAACCATCAAAGTATATTTCCATTGAGTTGATGGTGTCACTGTAGATGTAACTTCATCTAGTAATTCTGATACTTAAGGATGGTCTATTGTGGTGGGAGCATCTACTATTTGATCTACTCTATCTTGTTATTTTATTTATTTTTTATCGACATATTCAATGTCAAGTTTAGTGAGGATCATCACCTACTTTTCCAACCAACTAGCGAGTGTCACTTTGTTGAGGAGATATTTCAAGAGATGTATTTTTACTTTGAACTTTGTTTTATGATTTAGCATGTAGTGTTGAAGTTTTTGCAAAGAGAAATCAACAATAATATATGCACGCTTAATAGGTGTATAATTTAACTCATGTCCCACTAAAATGTACCTAATATAATAGCTCTCTTTTATTTTATGTCATGATATGCTAAGAGAGACTCTAGTAATGATGATGTAGCTAACATGTATAGAATCAAAGGTTTCCCTTGTATCAATGACATTAATACAAGTGGTGATAGTAGATAATCCTTAAGCTACCAGAAATCTTGTTGACATTGATTAGTCCATTTTAATGTGACACCGCTATGAAGAAAATGTTGGAAATGGCTACATTTATCTACTATATATACAATGAATCTATGGATGGATTGAATTTTCCCTATAGGTTGTGTACCTAAGTTAGATTAGCTAGTGGAGTTATGTATATTATTTCTTTTACTTTTGTTTGGTCCTCTTTAGTACCTTTGTGCAAGACAATGTATACAAGAATTTTTTCAAAATTGGCTCTGAAGGCATATTTCTTTGGATTTAAACTAATATTTTTTTGTTCCAATCTAGTGAAGGTCATTTCTAAAACATCAAGTTGACTATCTCATGATATTGATTTACCAAAGAGGTAGTCTACTTAAACCTCCATCAATGTGTGCATCATGCCATGAAAATTCTTCATCATAAACTCTCAAAAATGTTGCCTCGACATTCTTGAGACCAAAGATGGAATTCCAACAATATGCACCACAAGGATAGGTGAAATTTGTCTTGTGTTGATCCTTATGAGCTATTCTCATTTTATTATAGTTGTAAAATTCATCCATCAATGATAGCATTTCATACCTAATTGTTATATCCACTATCATATCAATGTTTGGCAAGGGGAAATCATATTTAGGACATGCTTTATTCATATCTCTCAAGCCAATATAGATTCTTATGCCCCTAGTCAGTTTGGTGACTACCACTAGATTTCATATCCATTCAACATAATATATTGGTTGAATGTGTTGGTATTTTGATGATAATTAGTTGTGATTGTGATTGATGGACACACACTTATTTAATGTATGTGTTATTCTCAATCGGTAGTTGTTCCAATCAGTATTGCATGTCATTAAATGTATAGTTTTGTTTGTTGAAGACTATCAGTGTTTTGTAAAAAGATGCTTACCAGTCAAAGCATGATGGAAGACCCCAAGTGGTATGAAGATCTCAAAGTAGAATGAAGACCCTGAGTGGTAGTTAATATTTTGATTGGAACACTATGTTCTAGTTTTCTAGTCTTCACTTGTCAACTGGTAATCGGTATACTTTGTTAACCGGTATAATTGTAATGTGTGATGAGTTATCATCCACTGACACTTTGGTGTTGTTTTTATGTCGTGTTACCAAATATGTCTAGATGCACTGTACTTAGGAAATTGTAGTCTAATCTTATTGGACTGACATGAAATCGGGTTCCTATATGAGGACATCATGTCTAGGGTTTTATTTAAAAAAGGGTTGAAGTATGCGAACGAAGATAAGTTCTATGTGAGAAAAGGTCTCACACAACAGAGATAGAGAGTGTGAAATATAGAAGACCAAAATAATGCTGGAATGCATTAACAAGGAGATGCCAAGGATCTAATCAAGCATTATGTGCTACTATCTAGATCATTCACTTGTTGATTACTAATATCTTGGACAAGTCTGAAACCCTTAACTGGGTAGGCCCAGCCAAGCCTATTGTAAATCCTCTAACAAGGTGGTTCATAGTTGTGGATCTAAAATCCTCTAACAGGGTAGTCTTTAGCAGGACTTATCTCCTAACGGAGATTTGGATTCCTAACAGGATCTATTCTAGTGAAGAACATTGTAAGGCTTTAACCAGTGTGACCTTAACCGGTCTGGTTACTATTCTGTAGATAGTTGACTTTTAAGTTTTACTTACCGTGGTTTTTCCCATTTGGGTTTCCACATCAAAACATCTTATGTTATCATGGTGATTGTGCTTCTATGGGTGAATGCTTTATTTTCTATTTGGCTTGTTTATGTTTTAATCAGTTTATTGTTTAATCTACTACACCGATCTGTAGTTAAACTACTTAAGAGTTTGTTTAAGTTTTTTGGCATACTAATTCACCCCCCATCTTAGTATTCATCAGAATGGAGGCAATATCTAGCAACTTTTTCAACTTGACCAATAAATCAATTTTGGGGTACATTTGTCTAAGTTGTTTTATTGGTAAGTTTGGCACTCAAATATAGTGGTAGATGATATAGGACTAACTTTGGATCAAGCACAAGCATGCCATCATAATCCTGAGAAGTGTTGATCTACCTATGTATAAAGAATCTAATAAAAACTATTTTCTTTGTCTCAAATAAGGAGGTTGCAAAGTGTATAATATTCTAACTCTTGGTTGTACCAAGGTTGATTTCCTCTAATTTTTATAAAAAAGCAAAGGTGTCTCTTGATTTATGGGGAGTGTGTCCAACCTTCCATACTTAAGTGCCTTGGAAAGGTTTTCACCCTCAAATATGTACTTTTTTTCTACTAAATTTCATTATCTAAAGGTGCCTTTCGATTTTCACCTCGAGACATCTTTGTTATTTTTTATTATTTTGTGACTAAAAGGTTGGACAACCTCACCAAAATAGGCATTAGCATCAAGATCTATGGTAAACCAGTTTTATGATGTCCCAGGGGTATACCCTCTTTAATTTCTATGAACACAGTGATTGCTTCATCATTTTCAAATAGGTCCAAACTTGGAGTTCCTTGTTGATCCCAATAAATAAGTTGTAGGTAGAATAAATAGGGGTTATCATTAATATTTGTGAAGACTAAGGATTTGGTAGTTAAGGTCAATACAAATGAATCATTAGGGTCCCAAAATGATTCAATCTAGGCATTGATTATTTGCATATTTGTTCTCATAAGAGGTTTTGGTATCGTCACTTGAGTCTGTATCAATGTATCAATCATTAGTATCAAAATCATTAGTAGTGTTACATATTTATTTGAAAGTAACTTGGTATTAGGAGAACTCAATCTCAATGGTTGACACCCAAGCTCCTTTTTCTTAGGCAAGTGTTTTGGTTGGGTAAGCTCTTTGATTCCTTTATTTTGAAGTCCTAGGCTATTGTGGCAAACACAATATTTTTTTCCATGATTGTAAAGTCTTTTCCATATTTTTCAACTAGTAACTTAATAGGTTCTCTTTCCTCTTCATACTTGTAAAGCCACTAAGAAATGTCTTCCTAGATGTCATCACTATATAGATCTCCCTATTTGGTAAAGGTAGTAGGACACTGACGCTGTATGATGACTTTAGGTTCCTTTTGAATTGGATGCGAGTCTTCATGAGATTTAGATGAGGTGTGCAACTTGCCAATACAAAATGCATCTACTATGCTATATTTTACACACCCTTTGTCTTGGACCTTGACCTTGATATCGAGGAGCAGATAGGTGAAGTGGAAGATTTTGATAATAATGAGGGATCGATGTAGCCAAATTTTATGGTTGATGAAGCTTCTTTGTTAAATGGTACTTGATATTTAGGAGTTCCTTTTAAGTTGTTGCAAAATTGGAAAGGATCAGGATCACCTAGTATAGTAATTTCATCTCCATTGTATGAGAATTTCAAGCATTAATAGTACATCAACAGGATGACTCTTATGATATGAATCTATGGATGACTAAGAAGAATATTTAAGGGAGATCAAGGTACAAGACTTGACAGATAATATCCTAAACCACTAGTCCAACTCTTACTAGGAGAGTTATCACACCCTTAGAAGGATGTTTTGAGTCATCATATTCTTTAATCAAAATCCCTTTTTATGTATCAATTACTGCCTCAAAGAATCCCAAGAATTTGACTAGCTTTAGAATACAGATATTCAATCTTGCTCCATCTATCAAAACTCAAATGATTTTATGTTTATGGACAAAACTTCTATGTGGAGGGTGTTGGCATTCGACACTACACTTAGATTCAATTGTTGTCATTGATTGCAACTTGAGTTAGTTACTCCATTTGTAGTTCATGATTCATCTATACTGGAAGTTTGGAAGATAGATTGAGGTCCGGTGGTAGAACAGGACATCTGGTAGAAGGGAGTAACTTGGTTGGAGGATCAGTTGTGATAGGTACTTTGTGTTGCGGATCTTGAAGAAGCATTGTGAATATGCAATTTATCTTATTCCAAGTTTGTGGCCTCCACTGATGATTCTTGAGCAAGTTGGAAGGTCTGATATAATAGGTTTCAGTCTAAACAGAATTCATCAGCAATAACGAGTGGAAATTCATTATGTGCATTGTGGAACAAATTTTGTGATTGTTGGCATGTTTGAGGATGTTAAGCTGACATGTATATCGCATGTGATCATTTTGTTCTGGTCTAGATAATTGTTTTGAATTGTTTTTGGCCGACTCAAGCAACACATTTCATTTTGTGTGTTATGTGTTTTGAGTTGACTAGTTGAAAACTTAAATTGGAGTTGTAGATATATAAGTTACTTTGATATGATCATTCTCATGATCAACATTTATTTGTGTGTAGATTGTATGATCGATTGTGCATAGTTTCATGTGTGCAAGCATAAGATTTACGCTCTGGTATATTACAGATTATTAGAACAAAGTAGTGTGGTAGAATAGTGAAAGACAAGAATTTTGTGCTTAACCAGAACTACATTTTGGCATTTCTAGATGATGCATTTTAGTTCAGACATTCCAATTATTATATGTAATCATGTTTAAGGCAGTGAACCTTCCAGGGGTTGTAGCCCTCTCTTGTTTTTAGCAGTGAGCTCTACGCAGTGTGAATGAATACATGTGCATTCCCCTTTGTAATATTATTATACTCTTGATCACAGTATATTAATATTGTGGGTCTCAAATCCCAACGTGGTTTTTCCCTTTCTGAGTTCCCACGTAAAAAATTTGGTGTTATGGTGTTATGTTTATATTCTTTGTGTTTCTACACTTTAGTTTTACTCATTTCCATTAAGTGGTTTAAGGCACAAATTAAGAATGCTAAAAAAATCAGAACACTGATTCACCCTACCCCCTCTCAGTGTTCATTGATTCAAACAATTGGTATCAGAGTCTAGTTACTCGAAGGAAGCCTAATAGCTTGAGGAGGATCTGAGAAGGTGAATCAATGGACTTCGGTAGTCTGAAGCATCAACTTGTTGTAGCACTTGAGGATCTTGATCAAGCCCAAGTTGAGGTCCAACAAGTGAAAATGAGCGTTAAGGATGATGAGAGCTTCATTGAATAATTAAATGATCAGTTAAACAAGTCAAGAGAGAAAAGAAAGGAACTTTTTGATAAGCTGAAGGAGAAAGAAAACCAAAGCATTGATGAACAAGCCTTGAAGATGAATGCGAGAAGCTTGCTAGAGAGAATGAAATTTTGAAGAATGAAATGCAATCCATTGTGATGAAGTTGAGTAAGGATATTGAAGACAGGAAGAAGAATGAAGAAATTTTGACTCAATCTTTGAAAGAAAAATATGAAGAATGTTGTAGACTTGAGAGAGAGAATGGATAGTTGATAAGTGACCTTCATGATGCCAGAGAACATGAGGAAGATCTTTGAAAGGAGGTCCTACTTCTTAAGTTTGATCTTTAAGTTTCTAATGAGTACAAGGAGAAGTTTTAGATCATCTCAGCTAGACTCAATGAGATGCTTGCGAGTTAGAAGAATCCTAATGACACTCAAGGTCTTGGATATGAGAAAGGAGAAAGCTCTGGATCTAGTCAAAGAAAATTCTAAGAATAATAACTCAAGAAAGCCTTCAGTAAGACAACCTAATGCTCATAAATTCAATTGAAATTGCTTCCTTTGCAATAAATTTGGTCACATGGCTAGTCAATTTAAAAATAGGATAAACAATAATGGTCCATCCTTCTCCAGTCAATTTTTCAAATGCAACAAGTATGGACATAAGTCTAATGAATGCATAAGTATGATGAACAATTTTCAAGATAGGAGAAACATTAGACGTTATGCATGTGGTAGATTTAGAAATATTTCTAATCAATGCATATCAAGGACAAATCAAGGCAATTTCAGACCTAATCAGAGGAACAATGTGAAATTTTATGCATGCAACAAAGTCAGTCATATTGCCAAATACTGCAGAAGCGGGAATATTAATAGGAATGGCCTAGAAGATAAGAACAAGAATTTAAAGGTGGGTGACAAGGGCAAAGAGAAAATTGAAGAGATCAGAGATCAACACAAGAAGACATGGGTCAAGAAGAGTGATTTAGAGGTAGGAAATGGGTCCACGTGTGATTCCGGTACTGGAACATCATTCGGTAACTAAGGCACTTGGCCTTAGGGCGAAGTTCTTCATGTAGATCTTATAAACCCCCTTGCTTGAGATTTGTACCTCATTCTAGCAGGTTGTTGATGTTGTACTTGATGATGCAGATGATCTTGATGAATCTCCAGAAGATAACAAACATATTTAAGTTCCAGGAATAAATTCTTGAAGACACAGAGCATCTGAAATTTTTAGGGTTAAGTGCATTTATTGTAATGAGAAATTAGTTGTGTGAAGGATAAAAAAGCAATTTCAGTACTTCATTTCTCACTTTGCGATTGAAGAAAAGAAGTTTGGAGAGCTCCAAAAAAAGAACTCATAGCGATTAAAGCAAGGAACCCCAATTAGGTGACTAAGGTATTTATCAACATAAATATTCTTAGAGTTTGAAGTCTTGAAGTTCACTATAATTGTGTCTAATATGTCTATCCCTCTGGTTCTCAATATCACTGAGTGTGCTTGACCCAATTTCAAACGACATCCATTTATCTCAATTAAAGATGACCCAAAGAGCACACTTTCATCTGTGCCCTAGTGTGTCTTGTATATTAAAGATGTTAGGGTTTTTACGCATTGTCCTATCAAGGAAATTGAAGGCTCACACATGTTGAATCTATACAACAATTAATTGACTAATGGGAGTTTGATGTTGAAACTAGAATTTAAAGCATTGGAAGAAAAGGGTTTCGCACAATATGTAAGATTCCCAATATTTGAAGAAGAGAAATGGGTTTGGTATGCTCTAAGTAGAATGAATGATGAATTTATGTGGTTGGACAAACCCCACAAGATCACAAAGATAGTTATCCAAGTAGTGATAGGTATGTGTACATCTAGAGAACTGCCATCATTGAAATCTATGAAAAATGAAACTGTGACAAATGCAATAGGATCAAAGTATGACAAGAGAGTAATGGAAATTAATGATATAATTGAAGATGATGTGAAATTTGCATCCATGGTGATTGAATACAAGATATATTAATCCATCCGAATTTATTCTATTTTTGGGATCGCAATTTATGCAGCATATGAAATGATGAAGATGAACAAAAAGGATGACCTCTGTGAACTGCTCTGGAGTGAGCTGCTGAAAAAAATTAAGAAGATCAAGGAGAACAAAAAGAATCCATTCAAATATGTTACACTACTTCTATGCTTATTTTTCTTCTTTAAGAATGAAGTACCAAGAATTTGATAGGTTCAATGGGTCTTTGATAGATTGGTAACTATTCAGATTAGGGAACACTTGTATAACTCTGGTGACTCTAAGGTCCTGAATGCTAAACTATGGGGAAATTTCAAGAGCTTTTAGAAGGAAATGCATGAGAGGGATAGGATCCCTAGCTCCATAGTGGAGAAGTATGAGAACTCCATCTATTTCATGGTAGATACTGACCAAGTCTTGATGGAAGTTGTTGATCCTAGGATGACATGGATTATGTCAATCGACTATGAGGGTGAAGAAAAGATACTTAAGGTGTATGCTCAACATCTTCTGAGCCAACTGGTGGATCCCAATGAGGAGAGGTTTAGAACATACAAAGAGAAGAGCTTAAAGCTACACTCATAGTTTAAGAGACCAATGACAGTGAAGAAAGTTAGAAAAGAGGTTGAGGCTCTTACAGAGAGCATGATAATTACCAGGGAAGCTATGCAAAGGGCTAGGGAGAAGAATGTTTTGAAGGAGGAAGACATGGTGAAACCTAAGGAGGCTAAACCCATAGCTCCTACCCCCAGACAAAGGAAATCAAGGAGTGTTACTCCCTCCTTCAGTCTGAAAAAGCCTACAAGCCAACCCAATCCATCAAACAAATCATTCAGTTATGTTGAGAAGAAGAGGAAAACAATAAGATTTATAATTGTGGATGATGAGGAGACTAAATTAGATGAGATAGTCAGAGGAGTCAAAGAAAAAGGAGTTAAGGTCACCAATATTACCAAGGACAAGCCATCCAGTGGACCAAAATTCAGTAAGAGATCTAAAACCTCTAAGATTGATGAAACTTTGAAGCAAGGTACAATTGAAGTCAAAGCTCCCATAGACCTGGATGAGATTGTTAATGAAGTTGTTAAAAATGGTAATTTGAAGCCTCTATCAGAATGGTATAATAATTTTTAAGGAAATGGAAAAAGAACTCTTGAGGAAGCATTTGTAGAATACATGAATGTATATAACAAAGCCCTGATTGAACTAAAGTTAGTCATAACTAAAAGCTTATATGAAATTTTGGATGCTAGAAGACAAACTGCCAATAAAGAGGATGAGAGACTAAAGGACTATAGATTAGTTAATCTATGCTTTGTTATTTCTGAGGAGATAGGTAGATTGATCAAGATAGAAAAGGAAGAATTCAAGAGTAAGTACATGGTAAACAAGATAATGTATAGGAAAATAGATGAAGTTGCTAAAGAAACGAAGAAAATTTTGACCAAAGTTTTGTTAGAGAACCAATATGAAGTGAATAAGAATAGTCTAAAAGCACAGTCACATGACGACACCTCTATTTTGGAAGTGAAAAATAATACAAATATTCTAGAAGTAGGAGAACGAGAGACAGGTGTGCATGAAAATACAATGGATGATCCCACTTCGATTCTGGGAATTCACACAATTGAAGTCAATGTACCTGATGAAGTTAAGGCTGAGGATACAATTGGAAAGGGTGAGGAAGGAGAAGGTATAGAAAATGAGGGTAAGGTCAAGGATGAAAACCCTCGGGTTGATGTAGGGAATCCTCTAGCTCTTGAGAAGGAAGTTGATAAGGGGAAGGAAGAAGTCGAGATTGAATCTAAAACTATGAAGGGAAAACAAGCAATTGATGATGATGAATTCACTTAGGGTCCCATCAATCTAGCTTCTTTGTCCCCTATTCAAGCACTTAAGCTAGTTTCCATTGCTCAAGCCAAGGACATTGAAGATCTTTTGAATATAGATACTGAGAATAGTATATTGCTATCTATGGAATCCGACACTCTAGAGAAGTTAATGCCCTCATTCCAAAAAGATCCATCTTGCACATCGACAACTATATTGAAAAGTTTAATCAATTCTATAAATAAGCATTCTGAAACATTTGATAAGTTTGTTGAAGAGAAGGTTCAAAAAGAGTTCAATGCTAAAAGGCTTAAGACTTTGAAGAAGATGATTTCCAAAGATAGAGTCACATTAGATGACTATGTGCGGATAATGAATGCGACATTGTCTGAAGGTGGAAACCTATACAAATCATGTCTAGACTTGAAGAGGTTCACCGAAGACATCCAAAAGTCAACTAAGATGCATGAGGATGATTTTCTCCAATTGTATCAGTCAGTTTCAACCCTTTATCCATATCTTTGAGCACTCATGAAAGTCAAGTAATTTCACTTCTTGAGAAAATTAAAAACCTGAATCATGACCGAGAGAGAATGATAGGAAGAGTTGGAGAACTCAGGTGTCATCTTACTCCTAAGATGGATATAATGTTGAGTTCCTTAATGGATTCACAAGATTCTCTTGCAAAACATGATATGGTTGACTTGAAATCAGCTGAGGCGCAAGCATATTTATCCAGTGGCTTTATAACAGTGATGGAGAATCTGAAGATGGGCTGGGATAGCCACCTGAATGCATTGAGGAATTATTATGCAGATGTCTTCAAATTCTTGTAAGGATTGTATATGTACATATGTATATAGCATTCCTTATTTTTGGAACCCTACCTTTGTCATTGATGTCAAAGGAGGAGTATACAGGAGTGAAAAATATTGTTCCTAGGGTGAGCTGTTGATTTTTGAGTCTGGTAGTCAAATTTTTGGTTGTAGAGTACAATAGTTTGATCTTGATCTGACACTTAGCTTATTTTCACTAAGTGTTGCCATCAATGCCAAAGGGGGAGATTGTTGGCATTTGACACTGCACTTCAATTCATTTGTTGTCATTGATGGAAAATTGAGTTGATTACTCCATCTGTAGTTCATGATTCACCTATACTTGAAGTCTGGAAGAGAGATTAAGGTACAATGGTAGAACAGGACATCCGGTAGTAGGTAGTAACTTGGTTGGCATATTAGTTGTGATAGGTATTTTGTGTTGTGGATCTCAGAGAAGCATTGTGAATATGTAATTCATCTTATTCCAAGTTTGTGGGCTCTAGTGATGATTCTTGAGCAAGTTGGAAGGTCTGTTATAACAGGTTTCAGTCTGAACAGAGTTCATCAACAATAACGAGTGGAAATTCATTATGCAGATTGTGTAGAACAAATTTTGTGATTTTTGGCATGTTTGAGGATGTTAAGTCGACATGTGGGATAGTGTGTGATCATTTTTTTTTTGTCCGGATAATTGTTTTGAATTGGTTTTTGCTAAATCAAGCAACACATTTCATGTTGTGTTTTATGCATTTTGAGCCGACGGGTTGAAAAATTAAATTGGTGTTGTGGATATATAAGTCAGTTTGATATGATCATTCTTATGATCAACAGATGTGTGTGTAGGTTGTATGAGTGATTGTGCACAGTTTCACGTGCGCAACCATAAGATTTTTGCTCCAGTATATTATAGATTTGCATAATAGAGCAGTGTGGCAGAATAGTGAAAGAAAAGTATTTTGTGCTTAACTGGAACTGCATTTTGGCATTTGTAGATGTTGTATTTTAGTTTAGACATTCCAATTATTATATGTAATCATCTATAAGGTAGTGAGCCTTTCAGGGGTTGTAGCCCTCTCTTGTTTTGAGCAGTGAGCTCTAGGTAGTGTGCCTGAATGCATGTGCATTCCCCTTTGTAATATTATTATACTCTTGATCACAGTATATTAATATTGTGGGTCTCAAATCCCACTGTGGTTTTTCCCTTTCTAGTTTTCCAAGTAAAAATTATGGTATTATGGTGTTATGTTTATTTTCTTTGTGTTTCTACACTTTACTTTTACTCATTTGCATTAAGTGGTGTAAGGCACAGATCAAGAATGCTAAAAATTGTAGAACACTGATTCACCCCCCCTCTTAGTGTTCATCGATTCCAACAAAGGGTTGTTATGGTTTGGTTTATGTAAAGGGACAACATGTCATTGAATGTGACATGGTCTATAATAGAAAGATGGACCTTACTATGGCTTGGAACTAGTTGACATTTATATTGGTGGGAACTAAGGAAAGGGTGTGTGCACTTAGATCGTGTGCAAAAAAGTGGATGCCCCAAAAAAAACATGTAAAAACACAAAACACACATGGGGTATTTCAAATTTAAAAAACCTCGTACTCGTTTATGCTCATTTTGCCAAGCCTAACTAAATCTAAACCGCGTATGGGATTTAAAGTATACTGACCGTGTATGTAGTTTAGAAACTAAAACACCATACACGGTTTAGAAACTAAAACCCTGTACGCGGTTTAGAAACTAAAATCCTGTACACTATTTTAGTTTGTAAATCATCTAAGCATTTGTCTATCAATAAAATTTAAATTACTAATATGAAATTGTATACAATTTATTTAGCATTCCATTAGGTTTTTCGGCAGGATATATACATAAAATATAACATTTTTCTTCTACTTTAATTTATATCTTATGTATATATTGTCAGGATGTTTGAAAGTGGTTACAGATATCTAAGAGTTATAATGTAGATTCTAGTTTTTTGAGTATTCTTATAAATTTCAGACTTAGTCAAATTTCAATAATCAACATGCTCGTATCAACATTATCTCTCTCGTCTCTTCCCTACATCTCCCCTCTTTCTTCCTTAGCCCCTCCCTTTTTGTCTCTTAGGCCTCTCCCTCTCTACTTTCTTCCCTCTCTCAGGTATCTCTCCCTCTCTTTCTCATCTCTCTCACCCTCTTTCTCTCTTTCATCTATCCCTCTCTTTCTCTCCCTCTCTCAAATATCTCTATCTCTCACTCTCTCCCCCTCTCTTTGGTGTATCTCTCTCTCCCATTATATCTCTCTCCCTCCCCCTCCATTTATCTTCCTCTGTCAAGTACTTCTTAACCTCTAACTCTCTTTCTCTCTCCCCCTCTTGCTCCATTTCTCTTTCTCTCAAGTCTCTCTCCTTCTCTCTATGAAGTCTCATCAATCTCTCTCTCTCTCTCTCTCTCTCTCTCTCTCTCTCTCTTAAGTCTCTTCCCCTCTCTACCTCTATCTTGATGATATGATGAAAGAATAAGGATCCGGTAGAATATTGAGAGGAGGGGGTGAAACAATATACTAAAAAATTGATAATAACTCTATCAAGATAATGTCTCAAAGATTACCAACATCAATCAATCATCAACCGATTTGACTGTTATACCAACTTAACAGTAAACAACTTCAATCTTGTAAACATCAACAATGCTTAACCAAATATCAACATATTCATCTCTCATGCTTCTAGTTATCATGCCTTATCAAAATAGTTAAGTAGTTAATCAAATCAACAAATAAGATCATGCACCACTAGACACAAATATTTATACATGGAAAACCCAAATAGGTAAAAAAAAATAGTGAGATGAGACTCACGAGGATAGCTATCTGAACTCTTCTGAAGTTTGCCCTATTAGGAGCCAAGCCTGTTAAGAACTAGTTCCAGTTAGGAATCACCCATTTAAGGGATCTACAAATATACCTTGATGAAAAGCACAATACCCTGTTAGGAGTAACCTCGCTAGAGGATTTGAGAATCCAAACTAATGGACCACCTTGTTAGAGGATTTAATAAGTAACCAAGCTTGTTAGATCCTTCTTAAGCTTCAATCTACCCCTACACAAACTGTATTTCCATCCATTGATTTGGCAACCATACACTCAACTAATTTCTGCCAACTTTGCCAACACTTTTTACAAACAACTTCATCGACCTTAAATACAAATCAACAAGGTCAATAACACAACAAAAAACTAATTCTCATCATCGAGATTACAAACAAGTCAGTACAATCTTGACCGTTAGAAATCATAACAATCTCTTCATATTAATCAAGAAAATTCCAACCGCTCCATGATCACCACTTCATCAGACATCTAACTCATCACATGCTATGCATTTGATGCAATCCACTTTGCTCCTTTCCAATACAATCAAATACGCCAAATCAATCTGAACTTATCCTCATACAATGATCACACATGTCTCCATCATTACCACTCATCATAAACCAACAAACTTGATCGGTTAGGGTTTAACACAAAACAACTAGTAGGGTTTACCGGTTTACATAACATAGAAATGTTTAACCTTATACACTGGTTCAACTTACAAACTACCATATACCGGTTTATATCATCTTCCACAAAGTTTATCATACCGGTTTCAAGACAAAAGCAATATCAACTGTAACATCAACAATATTATGAATATCATTCACCAGTTCAATTGACATCAGTGACAACATATCATTAATGCAATATATATGCAAAATGCCAACAATCTAAAAATACCAACAATCTCCCCCTTTAGCATTTATGGAAATACAAATATCAACTCCTTTGATTGTTGTTGTGATTGGTGAATAGGAATCCTAATTTACATTACCAAGTATTCACCATGCTCTGTTTGTCTTCAGTCTGTCACTGATTTACCAAATTAGACACATAATTCTTCTCCTCAATCACATAATTCTTCTCCCCCTTTGACAACAATGGAAAAAAGAAAAGTAAAATATGTAATATCAAAATCTCACTGTGCATCAACATACTACAACTTGATGCTCCTCTTGTGGAAGAGATCCACTCCTTCATCAATCCATGTAAATTTCTGCAAGTGGTTCAGGGACTGACACAATCAACATCATGCTTAACTGACTTCATGAAGAGGGACAACCCCCAACTGACTTCTAAGATACTCAAAAGTGGTCTTAGGCAGAGGTTTGGTAAAGATATCTGCAAGCTGCTCCTTGGTAGAAACATGCTCTAGGATAACATCTTTACTTTAAAATTTCTCCCTCAAAAAGTGATAAATCAATTCAATGTGCTTAGTCCTAGCATACAAAATAGGATTCTTAGAAATATTAATTGCACTCGTATTATCACACAAAATCTTGATAGGTTCTGAGATCTTCATCTTGAAACTTTCCAAAATGTGGCTCATCCAAATAACTTGTGTACAATTCATATAAGCTTATACATACTCAGCTTCAATAGTAGATTGTGAAGTACAACTTTGCTTTTTACTACTCCATGAAACTAGCCTTCCTCCTAAAAAGAATGCTCCACCAGTAGTACTTTTCCGGTCATCAATATTTCCTACCCAATCATCATCAATGTATGCCTTCAAATCAAAGTTTCCACCATATGGATACCATAACCCATAGTCAACTATGCCTTTTAGATATCTAAAGATTCTCTTGGTTGCTATCAGATGTGCTTCCTTTGGATTTTTCTAAAATCTAGCAACAATACCAACTGCATGAGAAATGTCTGGTCGACTGTGAACAACATAATGTAATTTGCCAATCATTGACTTGTACTCCTTCTAATCTATAGACTTAGATGCATCTTCCTTGGACAATTTACAACCTATAATCATTGGATTTCCAATAGGTTTACAGTCACTCATGCCAAAAGTCTTCAAAACTTCTTTCACATACTTGGATTATTTAATGAAAATACCATTCTTCATCTGATGTATCTGGAAGCCTATGAAATTTTTTATTTCCCCTACTAATGACATCTCGAACTCATTCTTCATTTCATTTGCAAATTTGTTGATCATGACATCATTACCTCCAAATATAATATCATCAACAAATACTTCACTAACCAGTATTTTATCTCCTTCAGTAAATGTTGTTGTCATCACTGGTTCTTGTAAATCCTATCTTCATCAAATGTATATATACCTCTTCTTCCAATATATACCTCTTCTTCCAATATCCCATTCAGAAATGCAGACTTGACATCCATCTTGTATACCTTGAACTTCTTGTGAGTTGCAAATGCAAGTAATGTTCTTACTCCTTCCAGTCTTTCTACTGGTGCAAAAGTTTCTCCATAATCCTCTCCTTCTTCTTGCACATAACCTTTGCATACTAATCTTGCCTTATTGCGAACTACAACACCATCCTCATTTAACTTGTTTCTAAACACCCATTTAGTACCTATAACATTCTTGTTTACTAGTCAGAGTACTAGGGTCCAAGTATTGGTTTTCTCAATCTAATCCATTTCCTCTTCCATTGCTTTCACCCAATGATCATCACCAAATGCCTCCTTAGCACTTCTAGATTCAAAGGTGGAGATCATGCAAGAGTTCTCTCTAACTCCTCTTCTAGTAAGTACTTTAGCATCCTTATCCCCAATAATTTGCTCAGGACTATGATTCAGTCTCACATATCAAGGAATAACATGATCATTCTCCTCAGGTTCAGCTTCTTCATCATCTTCGTCCTCTGAATTTATCTATTCTAGTTGAACAAGTACATCAGGATTTGCCTTACCGGTTTCAAATTTAATTGTTTCAAGTTATAAAAGCAAAATGAAAGGATCTTCATCCTTTCTCTCTGAACTAGTTGCTTCTGAAACTTCAAGACATTCATCTACACGAACATCAACACTCTCAAAAATTCTCTAAGTCTAGTTATTGAAACATTTGTAGGCCTTACTCTTGGTGGAATAGCCAAGAAATATGCCCTCATCACTCTTTGCTTCAAATTTTCCAATGTAATCACCTCTTTTGATAAAACATTTACTACCAAAGATCTTGAAATAACTAACATTAGGTGACCTTCCATACCAATACTCATAAGGTGTCTTGTCCTTACCTTTTTTCACCAGAACCCGGTTCATTGTGTAGACCATTATATTTACAGCTTCTCTCCAAAATGTTTTTGCCACACCTCCTTGTATCAACATAGTTATAGTTGTTTCCTTCTGCTATACCATTCTGTTGCGGTGTCCTTGGTGCATAAATCTTCTACTTGATACCATTATTATCACAGTACTTAGTGAACTCCACATAAGTGAATTGGTTGTCTTGATCTATTCTCAGACATTTAATCTTTTTGCCACTCTCTTTCTCTTCTAAGGCCATGAATGCCTTGAATTTACCAAAAGCTTCATTCTTATCTTTCAATAATGTGACCCACATCATTGATGAATAATCATTAGTGAAGATCATGAAATATCTACCACCTGAAATGCTTCTAGTTCTTATTGGTCCACGTAGATTTGTATGAACCAAATCTAACAAGTGCTCTATTGAGAAAGACTTTCTCTTGAAGGTAGAAGAATTCATCTTACCTAACTGACATTCTTTACAAAGAGCATTAACTAGTTTGTGTATCTGAGGTAGACCTCTTACTGTCTTAGAATTACTCACTTTAACAATATTGTCAAAATTTATGTGACAAAATATTCTATGCCAAAACCAACTATCATCTATTTTTGCAATCAAACAGTTGCTAACTTTCAGATTAAGATGAAATAGATTACCTTTGGTCTGTTACTATTTGCAATCAATTCACCTTTGTTGTCAAAGATTTTGCACATGCCATTTCTAAATTCCAGTGGGTATCCTTTGTCATTCAGCTATGCTACACTCAGAAGATTATTCTTAAGACCTTCAATCCAATAGACATCATCAGCACTACTCTTCCCATTAAGAGAAATAACTCCCTTGCCTTTAACCATATAGGGTGAGTCATTGCCAAATCTAACAACACTGCCATCAAATTCCTTCAAGGAAAGAAATTTGCTTCGATCACTAGTCATGTGATGTGAAAAAACACTATCAATGATCTAGTCATTAGAGTTATCCATCCTGGATACTAGAGTTTTCTGATTAGATTATTCTTCCTTAATAGCCACAAACACAATATCTTCACTAGCATCATCATTAGATTCATCATTAGTAATACCACCATCAATAGCTACAAGAAAATATCTCTTGCCTTTGCCCTTATACTTCTTAAATTTGTCTCTCTTTTATTCATTTTCACTATTAGGGCAATTAGCTTCTATATGACCAATCTTATTGCAAGCAAAACATTTCAATGGTAGCTTAATTTTGTATTTACTAGTGCCTCTAGGTAGTTGTTTTGCCAACAATGCTTCAAGCTCCACTAAACTGTCTTCATCATCAACATCTCTACTGGATCTAGATTCATATCTATGGCCAGTATCTCTACTTCTCATAGATGGGTTAGAGACAGAAGCTCTGAATGCAGATTCTGATTTTTGTACACTACCATCATAGCCATTTAGCTCAAAAGCAATAAATCTACCAATAATAGAGTCAAGAGTTACCTTAGTCTTGTCAATGGATTTCATCTCCTGAATAGTTGCAACTCGAATAGCATAGACCGGTAGCAGGGTTCTCAGTACTTTACTGACAAGTAGCAAGGTTCTCAATACTTTACTGACAACTATGGCATCTTCCGCTTTCCATCCTGCACTTTTTATTTCACCAACTATCTCTTTAATCCTTTGACCATACTGTTGGATATTTTTGTCTTCAAACATTCTCATGTCATCAAACTTTCCTCTTAAACTCTCTTCTTTAGTAATCTTTACATGTTCATCACCACTATAAATCTGTTCAAGTTTTTTCCACACTTCATATATAGTTTGAAGAGCATGAACATCTACATATTCAACATCAGACATGGAGTTGATAATAGCCTCTAATGCTTGATGATTCTCTTGCTGTTCTTTCTTCTGATCATCAGTCAGAGCACCAGTAGGTGCAACATATAGAGTTTCTACATGCTCCCAATACTGCCTACCAAGACTTTTAATGTAAATCTTCATTCTATTGCTCCATATCCTACAGTTATCTTTGTTGAACTTAGGACCTTCTTTCTTCATCATGATCTACAAGATCTTTTCCTCAAGTTGTTAGGCTTAGAGATATAAGAGTACTTGAGACGCTCTGATACCAATTGATGATATGATGAAAGAATAAGGATCTGGTAGAATATTGAGAGGGGGTTGAATCAGTATACTCAAAACTGATAATAAACTCCCAATCTCAAAATAAACTTATCAACAAATAACTATGTCAAGATAATGTCTCAAAGATTACCAACATCAATCAATCATCAACCAGTTTGACTGTTATACCAACTTAACAGTAAACAACTTCAATCTTGTAAAAATCAACAATTCTTAATCAAATATCAACATATTCATCTCTCATGCTTCCAGTTATCATGCCTTATCGGAATAGTTAGGTAGTTAATCAAATCAACAAATAAGATCATAACCACAAAAGCATTCACCACTAGACACCAATATTTATATGTGGAAAACCCAAATAGGTAAAAACCATGGTGAGATGAGGCTCACAAGGATAGCTATCTAAACTCTTTTGAAGTTCGCCCTATTAGGAGCCAAGCCTGTTAAAGCTTTACAATAAGTCATGTTAAGAACTAATTCCGATTAGGAATCACCCGATTAAGGGATTTACAAATATACCTTGATGAAAAGCACAATACCTTGTTAGGAGTAACCTCACTGGAGGATTTGAGAATACAAACAAATGGACCACCTTGTTAGAGGATTTAATAAGTAACCAAGCTTGTTAGAGCTTACCTGGTTAGGGGATTTTGATTTCTCTTGTAATTGTTAGAAAACAATAGGTTTTCTTGATCTGTTTGAATAGCACTACATCTACTTGATCAAATCCTTCTTAAGCTTCAATCTGCCTTTACACAAACTATAGATCCATCCACCAGTTTGGCAACCACACACTCAACTAATTTCTGCCAACTTTGCCAACACAATTTACAAACAACTTCATCAACCTTAAATACAAATCAATTAGGTCGGTAACACAACAAAAACCTAATTCTCATCATCAAGATTACAAACAAGTTGGTACAATCTTGACCCTTAGAAATCATAACAATCTCCTCACATTAATCAATAAAATTCCAACCACTCCATGATCACCGCTTCATCAGACTTGTAACTCATCACGCGCTATGCATTGATGCAATCCACTTTGCTCCTTTCCAAGACAATCAAATGCGCCAAATCAATCTGAACTTATCCTCATACAATGATCACATGTGTCTCCATCATTGCCACTCATCATAAACCAACAAACTTGATCGGTTAGGATTTAACACAAAACAACTAGTAGGTTTTACCGGTTTACATAACATAGAAATGTTTAACCTTATACACTGATTCAACTTACAAACTACCATATACCGATTTACATAATCTTCCACAAAGTTTATCATATCGGTTACAAGACAAAAGTAATATCAATAGTAACATCAGCAATATTATGAATATCATTCACATGTTCAATTGACATCAATGACAACATATCATTAAGGCAATCTAAATGCAAAATGCCAACAATCTAAAAATACCAACATATCTCTCTATCTCTCTCCTCCTCTATCAAGTGCATCTCTTTCCCACTTTATGCCTACCTCCCCCTCCCTTTGTCTTTTTCACTTAAGTCTCTCTCTCTCTCTCTCTCTCTCTCTCTCTCTCTCTCTCTCTCTCTCTCTCTCTCTCTCTCTCTCTCTCTCTCTCTCTCTCTCCCTCTCCCTCTCTCTCTCTCTCTCCCATTCTTTATCTCTGAAGTCTCTCCCTCTCATCCTCTATCTCTCTATCTTAGTCTCCCCTTCTCTCAAGTCTATCTCTCTCTCTCTCATTATCTCCCTCTCTCCTTCCTCTCCCTCTCTCCCTTTCTCATTACCTCTCTTTCTCACTCTCTCCCTCTCTTCGCACCTCTCTCTCTCTCTCTAGTCTCTTGTACTCTGCTTCCATCCTTTCCTCCCTCTCACTCAAACTCTCTCTATCTCTCACCCTCTCTTTCTCTCTCTCTCACCTTCCCTCCCTCTATTTCTTAGGTCTTTATCTCACCTTCCCTCCCTCCACCTCTTAGGTCTCTCTTTTTCTCTCAATCCCTCTATCCACCTCTTAGATCTCTCTATATCTTCCTTGCTCCCTATATGTCTTTGTCCCCCTCTCTTAGGTGTCTCTATCCCATTCTCTCTCTCTCTCTGAGTCCCCTTCTCCATGTCACCCTCTATCTCTATATCTCCCTCTATTTACCTCTCTCTCTCTCTCTCTCTCTCTCTCTCTCTCTCACACACACACACACACACACACATATCTCTTGTCTCTCCCTCTTAGTCGTTATCTCTCTATCTTACTCTCCTCCTCTCTTAGGAGTATCTCTCTCCCATTCCTTCCCTCTCCTCCCCCTATCTCCCTCTCTAGGGTCACATGGTATTCTTAGGGGTCATATGGTATCTTAGGGATCTATGCATGTGTCCTATGGGGTCATAGGACACCATATAACCCATAATGACACATAAGGGGTCATTGGACACCATATGATCCCTTAGCACACCATACAACCCATAATGACACCAAATGGTGTCCTAAGGGGTCATAAAACACTATACAACCTCTTAGGACACCATACAACCCATAACGACAGCATATGGAGTCCTAAAGGATCATATGGTGTCCTAAGGGGTCGTAGGAGACCATACAAGCCCTTAGGACACCATACGACCCCTAATGACACCATATGGTGTCCTAAGGGGTCATATGGTGTCATAGGGGTCATATGGTGTCATAGGGGTCATAGGACACTATATGACCCATAACAACACCATATGGTGTCCTAAAGGGTCATATGGTGTCCTAAGGGGTCATAGGACGCCATATGACCCTTAGGACACAATATGACCCCTAACGACACCTAAGGGGTCATATGACACCATATGATCCCTTAGCACACCATAGGACCTATAACAACACCAAATTGTGTCCTAAGGGGTCATAGAACATCATATGACCCCTTAGCACACCATATGGTGTTGGTATGGGTCGTATGGTGTCTTAAGGGGTCATATGGAATCCTATGACCCCTTACGACACCATATGGTGTCCAAAGGATTCATATGTTGTCCTAAGGATTCATAGGACACCATGTGACCTCTTAGGAAAAAATATGACCCCTAACGACACCTAAGGGGTCATATGGTGTCCCAAGGGGTCATAGGACACCATATGACCCCTTAGGATACCATACGATCCACAATGACCCCATTTGGAGTCCTAAGGGGTCATATGGTATCCCAAGGGGTCATATAATACCATACAACCCCTTAGGACACCATATGACCCATAATGACACCTAAGGGGTCATATGGAGTCCTAAGGGGTCATAAGACACCATATGACCTCTTAGCACACCATACAACCCATAAAGACACCAAATAGTGTCCTAAGGTGTCATAGAACACCATATGACCTATTAGGATACCATACAACCCATACTGAATATTGGCATGTTTGGCATAATTGAAATAGATGGAGAATGATGATTGAACCAGTACAAGACTGTTTGTGATGATATTGTGATGAAGAGATTTAGATTGCATGATGGATGAATCTGATCAATTATTTGTGTTGTCATTGATGAAAGCTAATGTGTACTCATGTCTATTGATGTTTAGTTGTGTTGTATTGAGTCATCTAAATATTTTGGTCTACTAGAGAGAGCTTACTGGTAAAGAATCAAGAAACTAGGAATTACGACCTTAACCGGTAAACGAGGAAATATTCTGATTGTATCTATCGATTGGTGATGATTGAGGCTTTGTGGTTTTGAATGTGAGTTTTTATCATTGCAACATGTATCTGACCAAAACCACATCATGTTGTGACAACCGAAAGTTATGTTTATAATTTATGTTGACTTTTTGCCAAGGTTTAAGAAGGGTTTAAGGACCGGTAAGGAATTCTCTTGAGTAGTAATGATTTTTGGTTTGGCAGTGATCTACATCAAGTTCACATGTTGATGATTTTGTGGCAAAAACCATGTGAAGTGTTTAAAATATGTTTTGATGCATTTAGAGAGAGAATTTCTTGGGAATGTGCAAAGTTCTTAGCAAAATGAGCTAAGGGTTTGACATTGTACCAGATCAACTTGTTGTGATGACTTATGATCATTCAATGGTTGATATTGATTTGTAATTGATTGTAATGATCCATATGATGATATGAAATGAGTTGTAAAGATATGTGATTATCTATGTTGTAAGTCTTAGAGTTTTTATGTTGACCTAATTGTAAAGATTATTTATGTTGGTAAGGTTGATGTTTTGAAGTGTCAATGATTTTGAGAAGTGTGTGAAGCCGAACTAGGGTGTGAAAGATCTTCTAGAGTGATGCAAACTTAGAATTTAATTGGATATAATCAAGAAAGCAATTGAGTTCTATACACATAATTCATTGTTGTTCTCTAACAATTACAACAATTAAAATCCCTTAGTCAGGTAGGTCCTAACAGGCCTCACATTGTAAAATCCCCTAATAGGGTGACTCAATATCTGAGTTCTAAATCCTCTTGCGATTTTGATCCTAACAAATCAAAGCTCCTAATAGGGCCGAGATAAATCCCTTAACCGGGTGACTCCTAACAGGGTCTTCTCCTAACAGGGCATCACTGTAAGCTTCTAACTGAGATTGACTCCTAACAGGGCACATTCTGAAAGAGTGTAAAAAATTTGTGGGTCCCAATTCCCATCATGGTTTTTCTCTATTTGGGTTTCCACGTGGAAATCATGGTGTTCATATAGTGAATGCTTTGATGTGATGTTATGTTTTACTTTCAATTTATGCATGATTAATGAACACTTAATTTGCATCATTGATATATTAGTTTAGTAGATATTGGTACTAGTAAATTACTCTAATATTGGTCTATGTTTGATTTGGATAAAGTTTTATGAGTCTAAGTTTCTGATTTCAAATTATTGTTAATACTGATTCATCCCCCCTCTCAGTATTAACCGGATCCTCTAAGATTAACAATTGGTATCAAAGCATTGGTCCTCGATGTGTAGAAAGCCTAATAGCTTGAGGGAAAGATCTTGTGAAAGATGATGAAGAATGAGGGTCCCAAGTTTACCAAAGACAACTACTAGATATGTAATGATCGGATAAAGATATACATTAAAGGAATGGGTTCACAGTATTGGAATCATGTGATAACCAAGTATGTTGCTCCTACTACCAGTCCCTTGACACTAGATGAACTTAAAGAACAACGAGAAAACATTCAGGCCCTTGAAGCAATTGTAAGTACTTTGTCTGACTCAAGTATATAGATGTTCATGGATTAGAGACTGTAAATGAGGTATGGGATAAATTTAATTTAATTTATGGAGGAGATGAAAATGTACAAAGGGAAAAGGAAGAAATTTTAAGAGGAAAATATGATGATATGAAAATGGTTGATGGTGAGAACATACCACAATATGGTCAAAGGATTAAGGAAGTTGTAGGTGGTATAAAGAGTGTCGGAGATAAGATTGAAGATGATATTGTTGTTAGTAAAATGCTTAGAAATCTTTTACCGTAATATTCTGTCAGAGTTTCTACTATTCAAGAACTGAAATCTATTTCAAAAGATAAAGTCACTGTTGATTCTCTAATTGTAAAGTTAACTACATTAGAGCTAAACAGTTTTGATAATAGTGTTTCTAAACCCTCTGAATCTGCTTTTAAGCCCTCTATAAATGGTACATCAGCAAGGAAAGAAAAATATATTTGTCATAATCATGATTGCAAGTCTAGTCATGGCAGTAGCAGAGGTCATGGTGATGATGAAGATCATCTAACGGAACTTGAGGCATTACTAGCTAAAAGATTCCCTAGAGGAATAGGTAAATATAAAGGTAACTTACCCTCGAAGTGTTTCTCTTGTAGTAAAATTGGACACATAGCTGCTAACTTCCTAACACTGATAAGAAAGACAAGTTTAGGAGATTCAAAGGAAAAGGAAAGAGACATTGTTATGTTGCAGTGGATGAAGGTGCGACCGATGATTAATCAGAAGAAGATGACAATGAGAAGATAGTATTTGTTTCTTTGAAGGAGGATTTGACTGATGAGAAGGCATTGGTGTCTCACATGGATAATAGTGATGAATGGATAATAGATAGTGGTTTCTCACACCACATGACCTATGACAAAAGTAAGTTCTTATCTTTTGAAGAGTTTGATGGAGGTGTTGTAAGATTTGGTAATAACTCTCCCTGCATGGTTAAAGGTAAAGGATCAATTTCATTAAATGGGAAGAGTAATGCAGATGATGTCTTTTGGGTTTATGGACTAAAACATAACCTCTTGAGTGTTGGACAGCTTAATGATAAGGGATATCTACTTGAATTCAAAAGTGGAGTGTGCAGGATTCTTGGAAACAATGGAGAATTGACTACTACTAGAAAGAAAACTAGAGGTAATCTATTTCATCTAAATACTAATATAAATAATTGGTTGGTGGTGAAGATTGAAGATAGCTGGTTATGGCACAAGAGATTTTATCATGTGAATTTTGACAATTTGATTAAAGTTAGTAAGTCAAGTATTGTGAAAGGTTTTCCTCAGCTTGTGAAACCAAAAAATGTGTTATGAAAGGACTATCAAATGGGTAAGATGGCCTCTATATCTTGTAAGAGTAAGTCTTTCTCTTTAGAGAATATTCTTGATTTGGTTCATACTGATCTTTGTGGTCCTATGAGGACTAAGAGATATTTTGGTGATAAGTATTTTATGATCTTTACTAATGATTTTTCCAAAATAATGTGGGTACCTTTTTCGAGAGAAAAGTTTGAGGCATTTCGGTAAGTTTAAAGAATTTAAAGCTCTTGTTGAGAAAGATACTAGAAAGAATCTAAAATGTTTGAGATTTGACTAGGGAGGTGAATTTAATCCTGATGAGTTTGTGAAGTTCTGTGATGAACAAGGAATTAAAAGGCAGGTGTCAACTCCTAGAACTCCACAAAAGAATGGGATAGTAGATAGAATGAATAGAATAGTTGTTGAAGCTACTAGAACCATGATGATTCAAGGTGAAGTACCGAAGATGTTTTGGAGAGAAGCAATTAGTACTATTGTTTATACTTTGAACCACGTACTTGTCAAGAAAGTTAATAAAAAAACACCTTATGAATTATGGCATGGAAAGACTCCTAGTGTGAATTATTTCAAAAATTTTGGGAGTAAATGTTTTATTAAGAGAGATGATTACACTAAAAAGTTTGATGCTAAGTGTAATGAAGGCATTTAAATGTTATAACAAGAGAAATAAGAAGATTGTTGAGAGTGCTAATGTGAAGATAGATGAACTCTCTAAGAAATCTAGTGAGACCAATAGATTTGAGCCTGAGAAGGATGAAGAAAGACGTGCCTATAAAATCGGAAGTGCAGAAGGATGATAAGCAAAATGCTACAGAAATAGGTGCTCAACTAGTAAATGTAGAGAGCAATGAAGAAGATGAATAAAATAAAGCAGGAAGCACAACACTAGAACTGGTAATACCAAGGTATGTCAAGCTAAATCACTGAGAAGAACAAATAATTGGAGATAAAAATGTTGGAGTACAAACAAGGAGGAAAATCATAGAAAATTCTTGTCTAATTTCTACTATTGAGCCAAAAACAGTAAGATAGGCTTTAAAGGATGATGAATGGATTCATGCAATGAATGAGGAGTTGGATCAGATAGAGAAGAACAATACATGGTCACTTGCTCCTAGACTGGAAGACAAGAATACGATTGGAACTAAATGGGTCTTTAGAAACAAGTTAAATGAAGAAGGTAAGCTTGTGAGAAATAAAGAAAGATTGGTTTGCAAAGTCTATGCACAAGAAGAAGGAGAAGATTATGGTAAAACCTTTGCACCTATGGTGAGATCGAAAGGAGTAAGAATGCTACTTGCTTATGTTTCATTTAAAGGATTTAAAGTCTATCAGATGGATGCCAAATCAACTTTTCTTAATGGCATCCTTGAAGAAGTGTACATAGAACAACCAGATGGATTTTCTTTCTCTGAAGACAAAGATATGATTTTCAAACTACATAAGGCAATGTATGGATTGAAGTAGGCACCAAAAGCATGGTTTGAAAGGTTGCATGCACACCTAATCAAGATAGAATTCCAGCATACCACTGAGGATGGTAACATATATCTTAAGACTGATGGAGAAAAAGTATTGATAGCTAAAGTATTTGTGAATGACATAATTTTTGGTGTTAATGATGATTTATGCATGGATTTTGTTGAGGAGATAAAGGAATTTGAGATGTCTCTTATTGGTGAAATTAAATTTTTCATTCGGTTGCAAGTTCAGTAATTGGATGGTGGAATTTTTATCTGCCAGTGTAAGTATGTTAAAGAGGTATTGAAAAAATATGGCATGGAGCATCGTAAACTGGTTGGTACTTAGATGGTGACAGGTTGCAAGTTGTCTAAACAAGATGATTCACCATCTATTGATGATAAAGAATTCAGGTCTATGATTGGTAAATTGCATTATATCGTTCATAGCAGACCTAATATTGCACAGGTTGTTGGATTGGTTGCTAGATTTCAAAAGGACCCCAAGGAGACTCACTTGGTAGCAGTGAAAAGGATATTCCAATACCTGAAAGGCACAGTAGATTATGGTTTATGGTATCCTTATAAAGGAAATTTTTATTTGAATGTATTTACTGATGCAGATTGGGCAGGCAATATTGATGACCGGAAAAGCACTACTGGTGAAGATTTTCTTCTTGGAGGTAGATTGGTTGCTTGGACAAGTAAGAAGCAAATGTGTGTTTCTCAGTCAACGATAGAGGTAGAGTATGTTGCATCATCAATGAATTGCACATAGACAATCTGGATGAGACATGTACTTGAAGGATTCAAGTTTGATATGTCTAAACCAGTAACTATTTACTATGATAATACTAAAGCAATTAATATTTCAAAGAATCCTATATTACATGTAAGAACAAAGCACATAGAATTGAAATATTATTTTCCAAGGGAAAGAGTACAGGCAAAACAAGTCAGAATGGAGTATGTGATAAGCAAAGAGAAGCTAGCGGACATTTTCACAAAACCATTACTGAAGAAGTAAATTAGGGGTCAAACCCCTACACATGAAGAACTAGGATGCATCAATCCAGTGGGCTTATTGACTATTTTTCACTTTGGATTGATGAGATGCGGGCTACTCCACAAGGGGAGAAACTTAGATGAGTTTGCAGACATGTTGAAGAATACATCAACAGATTTGATGACCCAGTGATGCTTATGCACCTTTGGAATTGTTTTCAAATGAGGAGAAGAAATATGGCTAGTCATCAAGAATAAACATGATCAAGAGGAGAAGATGTGTAACAGAAAGAGGGAGAATAAATGAAAAAATAAAATGTAACAGACAGATGAGGTGCAACAGAGAAGAGAAGAGTTGCAGAGAAGGTCCAGAACATAACGAAATAGTATGAGTTGAGTATGTTGATGTTTAGTTTTTCTATCAATGCCAAAGGGGGATAATTTTGGCATGTTTGGCATAACTGATACAGATGGAGAATGATGATTGAACCAATATAAGACTGTTTGTGATGATATTGTGATGAAGAGATTGAGATTGCATGATGGATGACTCTAATTGGTTATTTGTGTTTCCATTGATGGAAATTAATGAGTATTCATGTCTACTGATGTTTATTTATGTTGTATTGAGCCATCTAAATCTTTTGGTCTACCGGAGAGAGCTTACTTGTAAAGAATCAAGAAACTAGGAATTACGACCTTAATTGGTAAACAAGGAAATATTCTGATTGTATCAGGTGATTGGTGATGATTGAGGCTTTGTCATTTTGAATGTGATTTTTATCATTGCAACATGTATCTAACCAAAACTACATCATGTTGTGACAACTGGAAGTTATGTTTATAATTTTTGTTGAGTTTTTGCCAAGGTTTAAAAAGGGTTTAAGGACCAGTAAAAAATTCTCTTGACCAATAATGAGTTTTGGTTTGGCATTGATCTAGTTCACATGTTGATGATAATACGACACAAACTACATGAAGTGCTTGAAAGATGTTTTGGCATGTTTGGAGAGCGAATTTATTGGGAATGTGCAAAGTGCTTAGCCGAATGAACTAAGGGTTTGACTTTGTACCAGATTGACTTGCTATGATGACTTATGATCATTCAACGGTTTATTTTGATTTGTAATTGATTGTAATGATGAATATGATGATCTTCAATGAGTTGTAAATATCTATAATGATCTATGATGTAAGTCTTAGGGTTTCGATGCCGACCTAATTGTAAAGTTTATTTATGTCAGTAAGGTTGATGTTTTGAAGTGTCGGTGATTTTGATAAGTGTGTGAAGTCAAACTAGGGTGTGAGAGATCTTTCAGAGTGATGTAGAAATAGAACTTAATTGGATGTGATCAAGAAAGTAGTTGAGTGATATACACAGATCATTCACTGTTGTTCTCTAACAATTACAATAGCTAAAATCCCTTAACTAGGTAGGTCCTAATAGACCTCACATTGTAAAATCCCCTAACAAGGTGACTCAATATCTGAGTTCTAAATCCTCTTGTGAGGTTGATCGTAATAGAACAAAGCTCCTAACAGGGCTGAGGTAAATCCCTTAACCGGGTGACTCCTAACAGGGTCTAGTCCTAATAGGGCATTATTGTAAGCTTCTAACCCGAATTGGATCCTAACAGTGTTGGCATTATGGATGTGTTGCATTGGTTTTGTCATTGATGTCAACACTTGTCAACACTTGAGAACACTTGGAGATCTTTGGTTATGTTCACCGGAATGTTCAATGACCTATGCACAGTCACCGGTGTCTAGTTCACTGACAGGTTATATTATTCACCAACACTAAGGATGATCTGTTATCATCTAGAGATTACTTGGTTATGTCGAAGACATTGTTTGGACACTTGGTTTTGGTGATTTGATCATTGATCTAATCGGGTTTGTATATTTTCTCTTACCAACAAATAGGTCTAGGTTATGGACCAGCAAACATTATCTATTCCAGATCATCACGACACATTGTGGAGATGATTTGTTATTGTTGTAAATACATTGAGCCAACATCATGCATCGCTTATTGATTCATTTGTAATTGATTTAATTGTAATATCTTAGTAAGCCGACCTACACATTTGGTCTTAGGTCTTGTTATATATGTAAGATCTCATTTATGAGATTATGTGGTGGAAGTAGAGAAGTGTGGAAAAAGGATTGTAATAAGGTATATCAGAATATAAGTAGATCTATACACATGGACATCATTTGAAGATTCAAGGACGCTTTCAGAGAAGGCAAATCAGAGCTTAAACAGTATTGAATCCAACATATAAAGATGCTATTTTGAGAAATACATTATCATTGGATTTAACCATCCAACTGTAATCAGTGTGACTCCCATTTTGTGATTGAGTAGTGAGCTCTAGCTAGTTGGCCTTTTTGCATGTGCAGACCCCATTTGTACACACATACTATTTGCAGTAGTATCATCTGATTGTGGGTAAGGTTTCCCACCATGGTTTTTTCCCTTATAGGGTTTCCACATACAAATAATAGTGTCATGTGTTGTGTATGTTATTTGTCTTTCTGTTTCATGCATTAAACTTTACCGGTACTATTATTAATTGCAAAACTGTCTATCAGCATTAAAGTTTGGTTTACCGGTATTATGCACTAAGTTTGGATAAGTTAGTTTTGTTTTGAAATTAATAGACAACTGATTCACACCCCCCACCCTCTCTCAGTTGCCTTTGGGACCTAACAATTGGTATCAGAGCATAGTCTTGTTTTTCCAGAAGTTCAACAACTTGAGGAGATCCTATGTCTACTAACTATTTCAGGAAGGACAGTCCAAAGCTTGATGGAGCCAACTATGGTATATGGAAGATAAGAATGGAGACACATATGAATTGCATTGGAAAGGACATATAAGATGTTACAAATAATGGATATGTTGTTCCTACTCAAGGTCAACCTATTCCACCAACCTTGGCTAAAGATGAAGAAAATAATTGCAAAGCAAGAGAAGCACTTTTGAGCGCATTGTCAGATCAGCAAATCATTAGATTATCAGACCAATCTACTGCTAAAGCTATTTGGGACAAATTGGAAACATTTAATGAAGGTGATACCACTGTCAAAATTAAAAAAATTGGAATGCTTCTGGGTCAAGTATGAAAATCTGAAAAATGGAAGAAGATGAAAGGTTTCTACTTTTATGGAAAGAGTTAATGAAATTGTTTTGGGTATACAATGTTGTCGAGGATCCTTAAGTGAAGATGAAATTGTTTCTAAAGTTTTAAGAGCTTTTCCACTGGCATACAAATTGAAAGTAACTGTTGTTAATGAATTGAAACCAATGCCTAATGCATCAGTATCTAGAGATACTTTGATTGGAAATCTTTCAGCTTTTGAGCTTGAGGAATTTGGTCCTATTGCTTGAATTAAGAGATATTTGACTTTCAAAGCTTTATCATCTGCAACATCATCATTATCATCTGAAAAATCTGATTGAAAAGAACTCTATGCTAGAGAACTTGAAGAAATCAGAAGAGAGAATGAAGAACTTGAAAAGAGCTTGAAGAACTATTTGCAAGGAAAATGCCTAAAATTCCAATTGGAAGTAAGTATGAAGGTAAAGCACCAATTAAATGTTTTAACTACAATAAAATTGGTCATATGGCATCTAGGTGTCCTGATAGACATGCAAGATTGAAAGAAGAAGCTAAAAGAACATACAAGCCTAACCCTGAATATCAAAGGTACAGATTTAAGAAGAATACAGACAAATCATGTTACTATGTTGATGAAGGAGTTACTAATGATTCTGATGAGGAATCGGCAGACAATGGACAGGCTTTTGTTTCTATAACAGAAGATCAACCGACACCTACTCTTCAGCTGGTAGAGTAGGCCTTGGCAACTAAAATTGAAGAAACATATGAATGGATTATTGATTCTGGATGTTCACATCATATGAGTGGTGATAAGAGTAAATTCTTAACCTTTCAAGAATACAATGGAGGTCTAGTAAGATATGGAGATGACAAAGCTTGTTTGATCAGAGGAAAAGGCACTATATCTTTTGATGGTAAGCACAATATTGATAATGTTTACTATGTTGAAGGTTTCAAGCATAATCTTTTGAGTGTTGGTCATTTAGTTGAAAAAGGATTTCAATTACAATTCAAGAATGGTAAATGTAAAATCATGAATAGAACTGGTTTGGAAATTGCAACCGGTAATCAGATTAGAGGTAATATCTTTCATTTGAGTAACAATGAGAAAGCATGCTTGATTGCACATATTGATAAAAGTTGGCTATGTCATAAGAGACTGTGTCATGAAAATTTTGATTGCACTATGAAAATGAGTACAACTAAGGCAATCGGAGATTTACCTAAGATTGTTAAACCTCACAATTTGGTATGTAAGGAATGTCAATTTGGAAAGAAAGTTACAATGACTTTACAGAGTATTCCAGAAAAAATCCAATAATGTTCTTGACTTAATTCATACTAATTTATGTGGTCCAACAAGAACTAGAAGTGTACAAGGAGATAGATATTTTATGCTAATCATTGATGATTATTCTAGAATGTGTTGGGTTACTTTTCTCAGTGAGAAATCAGAAGCTTTTGGGAAATTAAAACTACTCAAGGTGATGGTAGAGAATGAAACCAGTAAGAAAATCAAATGTTTGACATCAGATCAAGGAGGTGAATTCACATCTAAGGAATTTAATACATTATATGAAGTGAATGAAATCAGAAGATAATTATTAGCACCTCAAACACCCCAACAAAATGGAGTTGTGGAAAGGAAGAACAAAAATATTTTGGATGTAGCTAGAAGCATGATATTAGAAGCAAACCAACCTCATGTGTATTGGAGAGAAGCAGTCAATACAACTATTTATACATTCAATAGAGTTCACATCAGGGGTGAAACTGATAAGACCCCTCAGGAACTATGGTTTGTTAATACTCCTACTCTTAAATATTTTAGAATATTTGGAAGCAAATGTTATATTAGGAGAGATGATTATATTGGAAAATTTGATCCTAGAAGTGATGAAGGAATTTTTCTTGGTCATTCATCTAAGAGAAAATCATATAGATGTTTTAATAAGAGATTACATAAAATCATTGAAAGTGCAAATGTGAAGATTGATTAACAATTTAGAAGGTCTATAGACTCTGAACTGGTAGTTGAGATAATCACAAATGAACCTACTATGACTACACCGGTACAGAATGTTGATCTAGTCACATCAGAACCATATGAGAATTCCACAATGACTTAAGAACAACATCAAATAAACACACCCAAGTATGTAAGATTGAATCACTCTAAAAGTTAGATAATTTTGAACAAGTATCAAGGAGTTATGACTAGAGGAAGACTGGCAAATGAAGAGGTATGTCTAATTTATCAATTTAAACTAGAAACTATTAATGAGGCATGTGAAGATAAACATTGGATTAAGGCTATGGAAGATGAATTGGAACAAATTGAAAAGAATAACACATGGACATTGGTTCCCTGGCCTGAAAACAAAAATGTAATTGGAACTAAATGGGTATTTAGAATTAAACTTAATGAACATGGTAAGGTAATCAGAAATAAAGCAAGATTAGTGTGTAAGGGATATTCACAGAAAGAAGGAATTGATTATAATGAAACCTTTGCACCGATAGCTATAATTGGGGCAATCGGATTATTCTTAGCTTTTGCAGCACACAAGAACTATAAAGTATATCAAATTAATGTTAAATGTGCATTTTTGAATGGAGATCTTGAAGAAGAAGTTTACATTGAACAACCTGATGTATTTTCTTTGACAGATGACAAAGATATGGGTTGCAGGTTAAGGAAAGCTTTATATGGATTGAAGCAAGCTCCTAGAGCTTGGTATGCTAGATTGGACAAATATCTTTTGAAGCTTGGTTACACTAAAGGTAATGCTAACAACAACTTATATTACAAAGTGACTAATGATGACATCTTGGTTATTGAAGTTTTTGTTGATGATATAATTTTTGGAGGAGAAGATGGATTCTGTAAAGACTTTTCTAATAAGATGTAGGAAAAATTTGAAATTTCTATGATTGGAGAGATAAAATTCTTTTTAGGATTGTAGATTTCATAGAATGATAAAGGTATATTCATAAATCAATCAAAGTACTTGAAGGAATTACTTAAGAAATTTGGCATGGAAAACTCTAAATTGGTAAGCACACCTATGACTACAACTGATAAACTATCTTTGAAGGATGAATCAACACCTATTTATCCAACAAGATACAAGTCTATGATAGGAGGTTTACTGTATTTGACACAAACAAGACCTAATATTATGAATGCAGTATGTATTGTTTCAATATTTCAGAGTAATTCTAAGAAAAATCATGAATCAACAATAAAAAGGATTTTCTAGTATCTACAAGGCACAACAAATCTTGGTTTATGGTATCCTAAAGATGAAAATTTTGATTTATGTGCATACACAAATGCAAATTGGGCAGGAGATGTAGATGATAGAAAAAACACCACCGATAGAGCATTTTTTCTTGGTAGTAGACTAATTTCATGGTTGAGCAAGAAACAAAGTTGTACATCCTTATCAATAGCAGAATCAGAATATGTTGAAGCAGTAACTAATTGTACACAGGTATTACAAATCAAGCAAATGTTGAAGGACATAAAGGTAAAATGCAAGGAACCTATAATCATTTACTGTGATAATATGGTAGCAACTTATATATCAAAGAACCTGGTATTTCACTCAAAAGCTAAGCATGTTTCTATCGAATTCAATTTTTTGAAAGAGAATGTTGAAGCAAAAGAAGTGAAATTGGTTTATGTGAATACTAAAGAACAGATTGTAGATATCTTTAGTAAACCTTTGCCTAAGAAAACTTTTGAATATTTTAGGGAGTAGCTTGGAGTTATACCCTCATTGGTAAAAACTTAGATAGTTGGAGCATGGCATCATACCGACAGAATTAACAAAGAAATATTTTTCTGGCTTTGATGAAGGAGAGCTACTTCTCCAGGGGAGTAGATTAAATAAATGTGGTTATATCATTGGTATTTGTAAAAAGTTCTTTGAATTGATTGTATTTGGTTTTGTATTGCTTTGGCATTTCATGTCAAAGGGGGATAGATTATTCATTAAGGAAGAGATTGTTACTCTATATATCTTTATTTTGATGATCTCTTTGGGAGATTGTTGGTTTTTGTTTTTGCCATTTCTGCTTTGGTACTTAGATAGCTTTTCCATCTCGTGTTGCCATCAATGCCAAAGGGGGGTATTGTTGGCATTATGGATGTGTTGCATTGGTTTTGTCATTGATGTCAACACTTGAGAACACTTGGAGATCTTTGGTTATGTTCACCGACATGTTCAGTGACTTATGCACAGTCACTGGTAGGTTATATTGTTCATTGACATTGAGGATGATTTGTTATCATCTGGAGATTACTTGGTTATGTTGAAGACATTGTTTAGACACTTGGTTTTGGTGATTTGGTCATTGATGTAATCGGGTTTGCATATTTTCTCTTAGCGGCAAATAGGTCTAGGTTATGGATCGGCAAGCATTATCTATTCTAGATCAGCATGACACATTATGGAGATGATTTTTTATTGTTGTAAATGCATTGAGCCGACATCATGGATCGTATATTGATTCATTTTTAATTGATTTAATTGTAATATCTTAGTAAGACGACCGACACATTTGGTCTTAGGTCCTGGTATATATGTAAGATCTCATTTTTGAGATTATGTGGTGGAAGTAGAGAAGTGTGGAAAAAAGATTGTAATAAGGTATATGCGAATATAAGTAGAGCTATACACATAGACATCATTTGAAGATTCAAGGAAGCTTTTGAAGAAGGCAAATTAGAGCTTAACCAGTACTGAATCCAGCATATGAAGATGCTATTTTGAACAGTACATTATCATTGGATTTAACCATCCAATTGTAGTCAGTGTGACTCCCATTTTGTGATTGAGTAGTGAGCTCTAGGCAGTTGGCCTTTCTGCATGTGCAGACCCGATTTGTACACACATACTATCTATAGTAGTATCATCTGATTGTGGGCAAGGTTTCCCACCATGGTTTTTCCCCTTACAGGGTTTCCACGTACAAATAACTGTGTTATGTGTTGTGTATGTTATTTGTCTTTCTGTTTCATGCATTAAACTTTACCGGTATTGTTATTAACTGCTAAACTGTCTATCGGCATTAAAGTTTGGTTTACTGGTATTATGCACTAAGTTTGGATCAGTTAGTTTTGTTTTTAAATTAATAGACAATTGATTCGTACCGCCCCCCCTCTCTTAGTTGCCTCTAGGCTCTAACAATTGGTATCAGAGTGTAGTCTTGTTTTTGTAAAAGTTTAACAACATGAGGAGATCCTATGTCTACTAACTATTTCAGGAAGGACAGTCTGAAGCTTGATGGAACCAACTATGGTATATGGAAGATAAGAATAGAGAAACATATGAATTGCATTGGAAAGGACATATGGGATGTTACAAATAATGGATATGTTGGTCCTACTCAAGGTCAACCTACTCCACCAACCTTTGCTAAAGATGAAGAAAATGATTACAAAGCAAGAGAAGCACTTTTGAGCGCATTGTGAGATCAGAAAATCATGGAATTATCAGACTGATCTACTTGGAAATATTGAATGAAGGTGATACCACTGTCAAAATTAAAAAAATGAAATGCTTCCGGGTCAAGTATGAAAATATGAAAATGGAAGAAGATGAAAGGATTTCTGCTTTTATGGAAAGAGTTAATGAAATTGTTTTAGGTATACAATGTTGTGGAGGATCCTTAAGTGAAGATGAAATTGTTTCTAAATTTTAAAGAGATTTTCCACCATCATACAAAATGAAAGTAACTACTATTAATGAATTGAGAACAATGCCTAATGCATCAGTATCTAGAGATACTTTGGTTGGAAAACTTTTAGCTTTTGAGCTTGATGAATTTAGTCCTATTGCTTGAATTAAGAGAGATTTGGCTTTCAAAGCTTCATCATATGCAACATCATCATCATCAACTGAAAAATTAGATTGGAAAGCACTCTATGCTAGAGAACTTGAAGAATTCAGAAGAGAGAATGAAGAACTTGAAGAGCTTGAATCACTATTTGTAAGGAAAATGCCTAAAAGTCCAGTTGGAAGTAAGTATGAAGGTAAATCACCATTTAAATGTTTTAACTGCAAGAAAATTAGTTATATGGCATCTAGGTGTCATGATAGACATGCAAGATTGAAAGAAGAAGCTAAAAAAACATACAAGCTTAACCATGAATATCAAAGATATAGATTTAAGAAGAATAGACACAAATCATGTTACTATGTTGATGAAGGAGTTACTGATGATTCTGAGGAGGAACTGTCAGACAATGGATGGGGTTTTGTTTCTATAAGAGAAGATCAACTGACACCTACTGTTCAACTAGTACAGCAGGTCCTGGCAGCTAAAATTGAAGAAACGGATGAATGGATTATTGATTCCGGATGTTCACATCATATGACTAGTGATAAGAGTAAATTCTTAACCTTTGAGGAATACAATGGAGGTCTAGTAAGATTTGGAGATGACAAAGCTTGTTTGATTAGAGGAAAAGGGACTATATCTTTTGATGGTAAGCACAATACTCATAATGTTTATTATGTTGAAGGTTTGAAGCATAATCTTTTGAGTGTTGGTCAATTAGTTGAAAAAGGATTTCAATTACAATTCAAGAATGGTAAATGCAAAATCATGAATAGAACTGGTTTGGAAATTGCAACCAGTAATCAGACTAGAGGTAATATATTTCATTTGAATAACAATGAGAAAGCATGCTTGATTGCACATATTGATGAAAGTTGGCTATGGCATAAGAGACTGTGTCATGTAAATTTTGATTGCATTGTGAAAATCAGTACAACTAAGGCAGTAAGAGATTTACCTAAGATTGTTAAACCTCACAATCTAGTATGTAAGGAATGTCAATTTGGAAAGCAAGTTAGAACAACTTTCAAGAGTATTCCATAAAAAATCCAATAATGTTCTTGACTTAATTCATACTGATTTATGTGGTCAAGCAAGAACTAGAAGTTTACAAGGAGATAGATATTTTGTGCTAATCATTAATGATTATTCTAGAATGTGTTGGGTTACTTTTCTTAGGGAGAAATCAGAAGCTTTTGGGAAATTAAAACTATTCAAGGTTATGGTAGAGAATGAAACCAATAAGAAAATCAAATGATTGAGATCAGATGAAGGAGGTAAATTCACATCTAAGGAATTTAATACATTCTGTGAAGTGAATGAAATCATAAGACAATTATCAGCACCTCAAACACCCCAAAAAAATGGAGTTGCAGAAAGGAAGAACAAAACTATTTTGGATGCAGCTAGAAGCATGATATCAAAAGAAAACCTACCTCATGTGTATTAGAGAGAAGCAATCAATACAACTATTTATAAATTCAACAGAGTTCACAACAAAGTTGAAACCGGTAAGACCCCTCATGAACTATGGTTTGGTAATACTTCTACTCTTAAATATTTCATAATATTTGGAAGAAAATATTATATTAGGAGAGATGATTATATTGGCAAATTAGATCCTAGAAGTGATGATGGAATATTTCTTGGTTATTCATCTAAGAGAAAAGCATATAGATGTTTTAATAAGAGATTGCAAAAAATCATTGAAAGTGCAAATGTGAAGATTGATGAATAGTTTAGAAGGTCTATAGACTCTGAACCGACAGTTGAAATAATCACAAATGAACCTACTATGAGTACACCGGTATAGAATGTTGATCTAGTCACACCAACATCATCTAATAATTCCATAATGACTGAAGAACAAGTAAACACACCCAGGTATGTAAGATTGAATCACTACGAAAGTCAGATAATTGGGAACAAGTATCAAGGAGTTATGACTAGAGGAAGACTGGAAAATGAAGAGGTATGTCTAATTTATCAATTTGAACTAGAAACTATTAATGACGCATGTGAAGATAAACATCGGATTAAGGCTATGGAAGATGAATTGGAACAAATTGAAAAGAATAACACATGGACATTGGTTCCCTGGCCTGAAAACAAAAATGTAATTGGATCTAAATGGGTATTCAGAATTAAACTTAATAAACATGGTAAGGTAATCAGAAATAAAGCAAGATTAGTGTGTAAGGGATATTCACATAAAGAAGGAATTGATTATAATGAAACCTTTGCACCAATAGCTATAATTGAGGCAGTCATATTATTCTTAGCTTTTGCAGCACACAAGAACTATAAAGTATATCAAATTGATGTTAAATGTGCATTTTTGAATGGAGATCTTGAAGAAGTTTACATTGAACAACCTAATGGATTTTCTTTGATAGATGACAAAGATATGGTTTGCAGGTTAAGGAAATATTTATATCGATTGAAGCAAGCTCCTAGAGCTTGGTATGCTAGATTGGACAAATATCTTTGAAGCTTGGTTATACTAAAGGTAATGCTGATAGCAACTTATATTACAAAGTGACTAATGATGACATCTTGGTTATTGAAGTTTTTGTTGATGATATAATTTTTGGAGGAGAAGATGGATTGTGTAAAGACTTTTCTAATAAGATTTTATGGTATCCTAAAGATGAAAATTTTGATTTATGTGCATACATAGATGCAAATTAGGTAGGAGATGTAGATGACAGAAAAAGAACTACCGGCAGAGCATTTTTTCTTGGCAGTAGACTAATTTCATGGTTGAGCAAGAAACAAAGTTTTACATCCTTATCAATAGCAGAATCAGAATATGTTGCAGCAGCAACTAATTGCACATAGTTATTACGGATCAAGAAAATGTTGAAGGACATAAAGATAAAATGCAAGGAACCTATAATCATTGACTGTGATAATATGACAGCTATTGATATATCAAAGAATCTAGTATTTAACTCAAAAACTAAACATGTTTCTATCAAATTCAATTTTCTAAAAGAGAATGTTGAAGCAAAAGAAGCAAAATTGGTTTATCTGAATACTAAAGAATAGATTGCAGATATTTTTACTAAACCTTTGCCCAAGGAAACTTTTAAATATCTAAGGGAGCATCTTGGAGTTCTACCCTCACCGGTAGAAACTTTGAGAGTTGGAGGATGGCATCAGATCAACAGAATTAACAGAGAAATATTTTTACGGCTTTGATGAAGGAGAGCTACTTCTCAGGGGGAGTAGATTAAATAAATGTGGTTATATCATTGGTATTTGTAATAAGTTCTTTGAACTGATTGTATTTGGTTTTGTATTACTTTGCCATTTGATGTCAAAGGGGGAGAGATATTTATGCAAAAACACATTATCTTTTGGGGAGAGATTATTCATTAAAGGAGAGATTGTTACTCTCTGTATTTGTATTTTGATGATCTCTTTGGGAGATTGTTGGTTTTTGGTTTTTGGCATTTCTGCTTTGGCACTTAGAGGTTTTTTCCATCTTGTGTTGCAATCAATGCCAAAGGGGGAGATTGTTGGCATTATGGATGTGTTGCATTGGTTTTTTCACTGATGTCAACACTTGTCAACACTTGAGAACACTTGGAGATCTTTGGTTATGTTCATTGGCATGTTCAGTGACTTATGCATAGTCACTGGTATCTGGTTCACCGACGGGTTATATTATTCACCAGCACTAAGGATGATATGTTATCATTTGGAAATTACTTAGTTATGTCAAAGACATTGTTTGGACACTTAGTTTTGGTGATTTGGTCATTGATCTAATCAGGTTTGCATATTTGTTGTTACAAGCAAATAGGTCTAGGTTATGGACTGGCAAGCATTATCTATTCCAGATCAGCACACCACGTTATGGAGATGATTTTTTATTGTTGTAAATGCATTGAGATGACATCATGCATCACATATTGATTCATTTGTAATTGATTTAATTGTAATATCTTAGTAAGCTGACCTACACATTTGGTCTTAGGCCTTGTTATATATGTAAGATCTCATTTATGAGATTATGTGGTGGAAGTAGAGAAGTGTGGAAAAAGGACTGTAATAAGGTATATGTGAATATAAGTAAAGCTATACATGCAGATATCATTTGAAGATTCAAGGAAGCTTTTGTAGAAGGCAAATTAGAGCTTAACCGGTACTAAATCCAGCATATGAAGATGCTATTTTGAGTAGTACATTATCATTTGATTTAACCATCCAATTGTAGTCAGTGTGACTCCCATTTTGTGATTGACAAGTGAGCTCTAGGTAGTTGGCCTTTCTTCATGTGAAAACCCCATTTGTACACACATACTATTTGTAGTAGTATCATTTGATTGTGGGTAAAGTTTCCCATCGTGGTTTTTCCCTTTACAGGGTTTCCACTTACAAATAACTGTGTTATGTGTTGTGTTTGTTATTTTTCTTTCTATTTCATGCATTAAACTTTACCGGTATTGTTATTAATTGCTAAACTATCCATTGGCATTAAAGTTTGGTTTACCAATATTATGCACTGAGTTTGGATAAGTTAGTTTTGTTTTGAAATTAATAGACAATTGATTCACCCCTCTCTCTCAGTTTCCTCCAGGACCTAGCAATTGGTATCAAAGCGTAGTCCTATTTTTGCAGAAGTTTAACAACTTGAGGAGATCCTATATCTACTAACTATTTCAGGAAGGACAGTTCGAAGCTTGATGGAACCAACTATGGTATATGGAAAATCTGAATGGAGACACATCTGAATTGCATTGGAAAGCACATATGGGATGTTACAAAGAATGGATATGTTGTTCCTACTCAAGGTCAACCTATTCCACCAATCTTGGCTAAAGATGAAGAAAATGATTGCAAAGGAAGAGAAGCAATCTTGAGCGCATTGTCAGATCAGAAAATCATGGGATTATCAGACTAGTCTAATGCTAAAGCTATTTGGGACAAATTGGAAACATTTAATGAAGGTGATACCACTATCAAAATTGCAAAACTGGAATGCTTTCAGGTTAGGTATGAAAATCTAAAAATGGAAGAAGATGAAAGGATTTATGTTTTTATGGAAAGAGTTAATGAAATTGTTTTGGGTATACAATGTTGTGGAGGATCCTTAAGTGAAGATTAAATTGTTTCTAAAGTTTTAAGAGCTTTTACATTGGCATACAAAATGAAAGTAACTACTATTAATGAATTGAGAACAATGCCTAATGCATCAGTATCTAGAGATACTTTGGTTGGAAAAATTTTAGTTTTTGAGCTTGAGGAATTTGGTCCTATTGCTTGAATTAAGAGAGATTTGGCTTTCAAAGCTTCATCATCTGCAACATCATCATCATCATCTAAAAAATCACTATTTGCAAGGAAAATGCCTAAAGGTCCAGTTGGAAGTAAGTATGAAGGTAAAGCACCATTTAAATGTTTTAACTACAATAAAATTGGTCATATGGCATCTAGGAGTCCTGATAGACATGCAAGATTGAAAGAAGAAGCTAAAAGAACATACAAGCCTAACCCTGAATATCAAAGGTACAGATTTAAGAAGAATAGAGACAAATCATGTTACTATGTTGATGAAGGAGTTATTGATGATTCATATGAGGAATTGACTAACAATGGATGGGATTTTGTTGCTATAACAAAAGATCAATCGACACCTACTTTTCAACCGCTAGAGCAGGCCTTGGCAGCTAAAATTGAAGAAAAGGATCAATGGATTATTGATTCCGAATGTTCACATCTTATGACTGGTGATAAGAGTAAATTATTAACCTTTCAAGAATATGATGGAGGTCTAGTAAGATATGGAGATGACAAAGCTTGTTTGATCAGAGGAAAAGGCACTATATCTTTTGATGGTAAGCACAATATTGATAATGTTTACTATGTTGAAGGTTTCAAGCAAAATCTTTTGAGTGTTGGTTAATTAGTTACAAAAGAATTTCAATTACAATTCAAGAATGGTAAATGCAAAATCATGAATAGAACTAGTTTGGAAATTGCAACCGGTAATCAGGCTAGAGGTAATATCTTTCCTTTGAATAACAATAAGAAAGCACACTTGATTGCACATATTGATGAAAGTTGGCTATGACATAAGAGATTGTGTAATGTAAATTTTGATTGCATTGTGAAAACCAATACAACTAAGGTCGTAAGAGATTTACCTAAGATTGTTAAACCTCACAATCTAGTATGTAAGGAATGTCAATTTGGAAAGCAAGTTAGAACAACTTTCAAGAGTATTCCAGAAAAATCCAATAATGTTCTTGACTTAATTCATACTAATTTATGTGGTCCAGCAAGAACTAGAAGTTTACAAGGAGATAGATATTTTATGTTAATCATTGATGATTATTCTAGAATGTGTTGGGTTACTTTTCTCAGGGAGAAATCAGAAGCTTATGGGAAATTCAAACTATTCAAGGTTATGGTAGAGAATGAAACCAATAAGAAAATCAAATGCTTGAGATTAGATCGAGGAGGTGAATTCACATCTAAGGAATTTAATAAATTCTGTGAAGTGAATGAAATCAGAAGACAATTATCAACACCTCAGACACCCCAACAAAATGGAGTTGTGGAAAGGAAGAAAAAAACTATTTTGGATGTAGCTAGAAGCATGATATTAGAAGCAAACCTACCTCATGTGTTTTGGAGAGAAGTCAATACCGTTGTTTATACATTCAACAAAGTTCACATCAAAGGTGAAACCGATAAGACCCCTCATGAACTATGGTTTTGTAATACTCCTACTCTTAAATATTTTAGAATATTTGGAAGAAAATGTTATATTAGTAGAGATGATTATATTGGAAAATTTGATCCTAGAAGTGATGAAGGAATATTTCTTAGTTATTCATCTAAGAGCAAAGCATATAGATGTTTTAATAAGAGATTGGAGAAAATCATTGAAAGTGTAAATGTCAAAATTGTTGAACAGTTTAGAAGGTCTATAGACTCTAAACTGGTAGTTGAGATAATCACAAATGAACCTACTATGAGTACACCGGTACAGAATGTTGATCCAGTCACACCGGCATCATCTGAGAATTCCACAATGACTGAAGAACAACAAATAAACACACCCAGCTATGTAAGATTGAATCACTTTGAAAGTCAGATAATTGGGAACAAGTATCAAGGAGTTATGACTAGAGGAAGACTAACAAATGAAGAGGTATGTATAATTTATCAATTTGAACCAGAAACTATTAATGAGGCATGTGAAGATAAACATTGGATTAAGGCTATGGAAGATGAATTGGAACAAATTGAAAAGAATAACACATGGACATTGGTTCCCTAGCCTGAAAACAAAAATGTAATTGGAACTAAATGGGTATTCAGAAATAAACTTAATAAAGATGGTAAGGTAATGAGAAACAAAGTAAGATTAGTGTGTAAGGGATATTCACAGAAATAAGGAATTGATTATAATGAAACCTTTGCACCGGTAGCTATAATTGAGGCAGTCAGATTATTCTTAGCTTTTACAGCACACAAGAATTATAAAGTATATCAAATGGATGTTAAATGTGCATTTTTGAATGGAGATCTTGAAGAAGTTTACATTGAAAAACCTGGTGGATTTTCTTTGACAGATGACAAAGATATGGTTTGCAGGTTAAGGAAAGCTTTATATGGATTGAAGCAAGCTCCTAGAGCTTTGTATGCTAGATTGGACAAATATATTTTGAAGCTTGGTTACACTAAAGCTAATGCTCACATCAAGTTATATTACAAAGTGACTAATGATGACATCTTGGTTATTGAAATTTTTGTTGGTGATATAATTTTTGGAGGAGAAGATGGATTGTGTAAATACTTTTCTAATAAGATGCAGGAAGAATTTGAAATGTCAATGATTGGAGAGATAAAATTATTTTTAGGATTACAGATTTCACAGACTGATAAAGGTATATTCATAAATCAATCAACGTACTTGAAGGAATTACTTAAGAAATTTGGCATGGAAAAATCTAAACCGGCAAGCACACCTATAACTACAGCTGATAAACTATCTTTGAAGGATGAATCAATGCCTGTTAATCCAACAAGATACAAGTCTATGATAGGAGGTTTACTATATTTGACACTATAGATGTCTAAAAATGGTCAACGCTTGTGGAGTCATACTTTAATATTTGTGCATTGCCTTATTTTAGGGTTCTTGCGTCGCATTAACATTTCTTCTATGTTGCGCACTTGGTCTTTACCATTTGTGAGCATCGAGTCCTTCTTCTACATTCCTCATTTTTATTGCTTTCGAATTAGGTCTTTTCGATAGCAATCTTTAGTCATGATTTTGGTCGATCTTATCCTGTCGCATCATGGTGCGTGCTCATTTATCATCATTTTGGACATCGTCAATCCTAATCGATGATAGAATTAGGGTTTTGTCCTCTTGTCAATATTTCAATCATCTTTATGATTATCAACTTGTCAATCTTGTCATTTTACGATTGATTCATCATCGATCCTTGTCCTTGTCAGCCTCATCATTTTGTGATCGATTCGTCATTGATCCTTGTCCTTGTCACTCTTGTCATTTTGTGATCGATTATCATCGACCCTTGTCCTTTTCAATCATGTCAATTTGGATCTATTAGTCATTGTTCCTCGTCAATTGGCGCCTATCAATTTGATCTCCTTGTCAATCTTGGTCAATTTGTCATTGATTTTTGTCAACCAATCTCAATCATTTATCAACATTGGTCCTTTGTCAATCAGAATCATGATCGAACCTACATTAATTTCGTATTGTCTTGACCTAATTCCTTGTCCTCTTATTTCTATGTTTTTATGATTTGTTCATTTAATCCTTTTCTTCTTCTTTATGGGTTAAATAAATCTATTTATTTAGTCCTAGGTCTCTTTCATGAATTAATTAATGGATGAAAACTTATTAATTAATTCACCTAATTTCTATTTCTCCTATTTTCTTTAATTTTTCTAATATTTCCTCTAAATTCATTCCCTCATTTTCTCCTATGTTTATGCTTCCATTTGTTTCAATCATGGAAGCTATTTTCTCTCTTCCCTTTTGTCATGGGAATGGCATTTCAATCTTGTCATAATTTGTCATAATTTGTTATACACCTTGCATAGCAAATTGTCATACATTTGTCATAATTTTACCATTATTGATTTGAATTTCCTTTCAAATCTCTTCATGCTAATCTTGTCCTCTCTCCAATTTGTCTATAAATTGGATGATTTTCTTCAATGAAAGGGATCAATCAATCACATTTTTGAGTAGCCTTATGCTGCAAATTTCATCTCTCAACAACTTGCTTTCTACTTGCATTTTGCATTTGTAGGTGAGATCAACATCAAATTTGAAGATGAAAGAAGAACAATGGAGTCACATGAAGGAGATATTGACATTGGTTTGCTTCGATTTCATTTGATTTGAATATCTTGTCTTTATGTCTTCATTGATTGGATTGGGATTGCTTTCATAGAAGCTTTAGGTTTTGTGGTTGTCCTAATTGCTATTGTTTTGATGATTTTCAATTTCTCGATCTACAGACACAAACAAGACCTAATATTATGAATGTGTTGGCAAATGCACACTCCAATGAGACATTGTACGTGATTGAAGGTTTTGTCATTGATGGCAACCTTACAATCCTATAACAGCGGCAAGGCAATCCACTGGCACTAGCAAGATCAGACTCTACACCGACACACAGACCACTGATACCGGCAGTGAAAGGAAACATACCGGCACAGAGGCTGACAGGAATTTTGTTTGAAATTTATTTTGTTTATTATTGTAAAATCATTGTAAGCTAACTTGGCAAATTGTAAAATGACTCATATATATAAGAGATCATTGTAGAACAATTGGGTATGGATGGAGGAATGTAATTAGGTGAAATAAGGTAGACCTATTATGCAAATTATAGGTTAAGGGGTTTATGTAAGAAGCAGAGCAGAAATCGGTACTAGATCTGGCATTGTAGATGCTATTTTGAAGCAGTACAAGACACTGGATTTATATAATCCATTTTGTAAGTCAGTGAGACTTCCTATTTTGTATTTGAGTAGTGAGCTCTAGGCACTTGGCCTTCCTACATGTGCAGGCCCCTATTGTAGCAGTAATATTCTCTTATTGACCAGTAAGTGAATATTGTGGGTCACAAATCCCACCGAGTTTTTTCCCACACTAGGTTTCCTCATTAAAATATTGTGTTACGGTGTGATTTTCATGTGGTTGCTTTTTATAGCATTACTTTCTGTTAACCGGTATGCATTATTAATATGTTTTACATGTTTTAAGTTAAGAAACTCTAATAACCAGTTAGATGCTAATTCACCCCCCCCCCCTCTCAGTATCTATGGGAATCCTAACAATTGGTATCAGAGCATGTTCCTCTATTTTCAAAAGCCTAACAGCTTGAGGAAGATCTTGACACTAGTAGAAATGGATAACTTGATGAAGCAACTAGAAGCAGCTCTCTCAGACTATGATGCAAAAAAGGTGAAAAATATCAAACTTGAAGATGATCTAAAGGTGGCTGAGGATATTATTCAAGCACTTCAAGAAAATCTTACCATTGCAAGAAACAAGAGAAGAGAACTTTGTGAAAAGATGCAATTTGAGAATGATGAAAAGGAAACTCTTAATGATCTGATAGACAAGCTAAAACAAGAGAATATGACAACAAAGAATGAGATGTAGGATATGACTATGAGATTTTGCAAGGAAATTGAAGATAGAAATAAGAATGAAGAAGATTTGACTAGAAGACTAAGTGATGCTACAAATGAGAACACCAGACTTAGCTATGAAAATGATTTGTTGAAGACAGATCTGATGCATACATAGAATGATTCAAATGAACTTATGAGATAGAAAGAAATCTTAGAAAGAGAATTGGATACTGCAAATCAGCACAAAGATAAATTCAAGAAAAGCTCAGAAGAACTTGGTGACTTGTTAAAAAATCAAAAACCTAATGGTGACACTAATGGCCTTGGCTTTGAAGTTGGGGAAAGCTCCGGTACTGCAAACACACAGGATCACAGGAAACTGGTAAGACAACCTAATTCTTACAAATTAAATGGAAAATGCTTTAACTGTAACAATTATGGTCATAGAGCAAATCAATTTAGATCTAGAAATTATCAAAATACCAATACACCCACCGATCAATGTTCCAAATGCAACAAAGTTGGTCATAATTATGAAAATTGTAGAATGAATGTAAGATGTTATGTTTGTGGAAGATTTGGACACTTATCTAATCAATGCAGAACACAAACTGACATAGGTTATGAGAAGGCTATTCAGGAAAATAATGTGACTTGTTATGCTTGTAACAAGATTGGACATATTGCAAAATTCTGCAGAAGTAAGGCATCACCGGTAGACAACAAAGGTTCTAGTTTGAAAGGTAAGGAAAAGGTTGAAGAGGTAAAACAAGAGTTCTCAAAACAATGGATTAGAAATTCAAACCTAAATGGTGTTGGGAATACTCCTCCACCGGCATAACAGAGTAGCACTCCACCGGCAGGAGACTCTTCATTTAACTGAAGAAAATTCTTTTGAGGGTTTGGCAATCAAATGTAAAAAATGCTATTATTCCCTCAGATGATGGTAAGAAGTTAAAATTACTTCTACACCAACAGATAAGTTAAGTGACTACTTAACCGGCAAGCATTAAATGTGGTGGTTGGCAAAATTAACATTATAAATTAGTGTTTTTGGCTCCATTTTCATTTCACTGAGCATTCAAATCTTTAAAGAGCGCGAAAACTCTCGAGCAAAGGCATTTCGAGCAAAGAAGCAAAGCAATTCATCAAGCAATCATTCCTAAGGTAGAGAAAGGTATTTATAATCATGGCTTCTTCATCTATTCCTGAATTCATAGCAAACCCTATTGTTGTCAAGGTGATTAAGCACCCTAGACCCGTATTTCAGTTAGTTCTCGAGATAGCTAAAAAGGATGATAATGTTGGTGCATTTTCTCAAATCCCCAAAGGAGTAGTTTTTGCAGAAGACCCTAGAATGTACATTCACTATCACATTGAAGAACTAGGTGATGAAGAAATTAAAAACATGTACAAGACCATCATTTGTGATGATTCCGGTAATGTGAAACCTGAACATAAAATAGTTGAAACCCTAGGATTCACTAAAATTCTCAGCATTCCAGATTTCCCTAAGGAAGTTATAAGGATAGTATTGAGTAGGGTACATGGTGCATTCTTTTGGTTAGATTCGGTTCACAAAATTACTAAGGAGGCTGTAAAAGCTGTGACAGGGTTACCTTCCACCGGTAACAGACCTGACAAGACAAAGAAGGTCTCAAATGACCTAGTAATGAAACTAATAGGTACAACATCTGACAAGAGATCCTTAAGGGTGAATGATGTAACCGACATCAATGTCAGATTCATCAGCATGATTCTAGGCTACAAAACCACACATACAAACCGGCTAAACTCAATTTCTAGCTTATGCATAAAGAGTGCCTATGACATGGTGAATGATAATGCAAAAATAGATGTATGTGAATGGTTAAAGGATGAATTGATTGATAATCTTGGAAAGATCAAGAAGGACAAAAAGGGGACATTTAGATTTGGAAACCTACTTGTCTGTTTAATGCTTCACATTACAAAATAGGTGCCCAGTATTGGCAACAAAAATCTAGGTTTTGACATACCGGAAGGCAAACAACTGTCAGATTTACTGAATAACATGGAAGAAAATAGAGAAAAGAATATAAATGAGTACTTTCAGGCATTCAAGGCCCAAATGAAGACTAGAGTTGGATTATCACAAGCAATTGTAGATAAATATAAAGATGAAATATACTTTGTTATCAAGAAAGATGAGATTTGGATGGAGGAAGTCATCCCAAGAACAATTTGGGTTACTGAAATGGGCTATGAAACTTATAATCTCATAATTGAAACATATGCAAAAGCCCTCCTAGAAGCACCCAAGGAACCTAAGGAAGAGGTATTTGGTAGTGCTGAGACCATTGAAAAATATATCCAATCAAAGAAAAATGTTAAGAAGGTTGAAGCAACAGTAAGAAGAGAATCCTGGTAGGAAAAGGCTATAAAGGAAGATGTACTCAAGAAAACTGGTATCACTGAAGAGGAGTTGGAAGCACTATAGCTAGAAACTCACCTTTCACTGGTAGCAACTTCTTCAGAGAGTGATATGTCAGTTGCATTCAATAGAGTTGTGAGGAAAAGAGAACCTTCACCAGTATCAACACCTTTGCCTAGAAGAACCAAACAAAAACAACAGGTAGTAAGGCTGCCGACCAAGAAGAAAAAGTTAACACCAAAGAAAAAGACTCAACAAAATATTGCTCCAATTAACAAACTTTTAGATGAAATAACAAAGAAAGGAAAGCTTAAGAACATCAAAAAATTATATGATACATTATCAATTGATGACAAAGAGAAAGTTGAAAATAGTGTAATTCTACACTTGGATATCTATAAGAAATTTTTGATGCAAGTTGTGGATGAATTACCGGCAGAACTATTTAAGAGACTTGAAGCTAGAAGGCAAGCTGTTGTAGAGCTTGACAAGAAAATAAAAATTGAGAAACTACTTGTTGTATATCCTATTAACTCACCAAAGGAGATAGATAATTTGATTGCAGAGGCTAACTGGTCAGTATTCTCAACTGCACACTGACATATAGCACTTATGGCTAGTAGAGTAAATGAGGTTACACAGGAAACTGAAAATGCATGGGATATATTCCTTATAGAGAAATAAAAACAAGAAGAGTATAGAAATCCCAAACCTATCAAAGTATATCAGAAGGATAAGGATAAAGGAAAAGGCAAGGTTGGCGAACCCCCCTAGCATAAAGATAAGAGATAATTTATCTCCACCACCTCTGGATACTCCACCGATACTTACAACTGAAGATCAACCAGCTAGTGAAAGTATGGATATACCACAAGAGGACACAAATCCAAACTCAGAGGTATTATACACAGTTGACATTGATACTCAGAAAGTTAACATTGTGGTAGATAAGGACACAACTGGAAAGACAGATATGGCTAGTAAGGCACCGACAACTAGTATTTGGTAGTGCTGAGACCATTGAAAAATAGATCCAATCAAAGAAAAATGTTAAGAAGGTTGAAGCAACAGTAAGAAGAGGATCCTGGTAGGAAAAGGCTATAAAGGAAGATGTACTCAAGAAAACCGGTATCACTGAAGAGGAGTTGGAAGCACTATAGCCAGAAACTCACCTTTCACTGGTAGCAACTTCTTCAGAGAGTGATATGCCAATTGCATTCAATAGAGTTGTGAGGAAAAGAGAACCTTCACCAGTATCAACACCTTTGCCTAGAAGAACCAGACAAAAATAACAGGTAGTAAGGCTGCCGACCAAGAAGAAAAAGTTAACACCAAAGAAAAAGACTCAACAAAATATTGCTCCAATTGACAAAATTTTAGATGAAATAACAAAGAAAGGAAAGCTTAAGAACATCAAAAAATTATATGATACATTATCAGTTGATGACAAAGAGAAAGTTGAAAATAGTGTAATTCTACACTTGGATATCTATAAGAAATTTTTGATGCAAGTTGTGGATGAATTACCGATAGAACTATTTAAGAGACTTGAAGCTAGAAGGCAAGCTATTGTAGAGCTTGACAAGAAAATAAAATTTGAGAAACTACTTGTTGTATATCCTATTAACTCACCAAAGGAGATAGATAATTTGATTGCAGAGGCTAACTGGTCAGTATTCTCAACTACACATCGACATATAGCACTTATGGCTAGTAGAGTAAATGAGGTTACACAGGAAACTGAAAATGCATGGGATATATTCCTTGTAGAGAAAGAAAAACAAGAAGAGTATAGAAATCCCAAACCTATCAAAGTATATCAGAAGGATAAGGATAAAGCAAAAGGCAAGGTTGGCGGACCCCCTAGCATAAAGATAAGAGATAAGTTATCTCCACCACCTCTGGATACTCCACCGGTACTTACAACTGAAGATCAACTAGCTAGTGAGAGTATGGATATACCACAAGAGGACACAAATCCAAACTCTGAGATATTATACATAGTTGACATTGATACTCAGAAAGTTAACATTGTGGTAGATAAGGACACAACTGGAAAGATAGATATGGCTAGTAAGGCACCGACAACTGGTAACACATAAGATAAACAGGCAAACGACCACACTAAAAAACAAACAGAGCAACAGACTCACACAGAGCAACAGGTTCCCTCTCAGCGACAGGTTCACATGGAAACAGTGCCACCGGCAACAGAAGAGCAACAAAAACCTTTGCTTAAAGAAATGGAAACACAAACTGACCTACCAGAGGTCACCACAAACAAGGATATTGCTCCCACCAGTGGGATACAGAATGTTGGCCCTTCAACTGTAGGATTCAAATCAACTAATGTAACATAAGTTCTTTTGGACTCCATAAAGAAAATAACAGATTGTAGCTCCCTACCATACAAGGCTATAGATGATACAATTCCAATTTTGAAAATGATAGCTCCAAAAAGTAATGTAGATAACAAGGATTCTTTGAGTCAACTTGACACTTTGTCTAAGTATATTACTAAAAATACTGTGACAGTTGAACAAATAAAAGAGGAAGCATTAAAGGAGAGATTAGAAAAAGAAAAACAAAAATTCTTTGAGGATGAAATAAAGAAGTGTACAAGGCAATTTGACACACTTCTACCAGAACTATGTAGCACATTAAAGGAATCCAAAACTTTGTACAGAGACACATGCAAGACTAACTTTTTGATAGTTGATATTGACAAGAAGATCAGCAAGATACAGGAGGAAACAAATCTACTAGCAGACAATTTCATTAACTCATCTGATTCATTATCAGTTTTTGAGCAAAAGATAACAGGTTTTGAGAAAGAACTAGTAAAGCTGGAGAGAGAAAAGGAAAGGATAAAAAGTAAGGTACAAGATCTTAAATGGAGATTAAGTCCTAAACTAGACTACCTCGCCTCCTTAAGGAAGCAAATATTAGATGCTTTGGTTCAAGGACAGAAAACACCGACAGAGAAAATGCAACACCTCACCAGTACAGTTCAAAGGACAAAGGCTGCAATAAAAGATAGCAAAAAGTTCCTTGACAACCTGAATCTACTTTTGGCAGATCTTTTTCAGATTGTAACCAACCGGTTACAAGGGTAAAGCAGGAAACTACACTCTAACTTTGACAACCTTTGTCATTGATGCCAAAGGGGGAGTAGTAGTGGCATGAGAAAAATCCAATAACTTAGGGATCATCTGCTTAGGGGGAGCACACATTTTTGGTAATATTTTTGGACTTTAATTTTGGATACACTTTTTGAATTTTCTCATGAGTGTTGCCATCAATGCCAAAGGGGGAGATTGTTGGCAAATGCACACTCCAATGAGACATTGTAGGTGATTGAAGGTTTTGTCATTGATGGCAACCTTGCAATCCTATAACACTGGCAAGACAATCCACCAACACTAACAAGATCAGACTCTACACTAGCACACAGACCACCGACACTGGTAGTGAAAGGAAGCATACCGGCATAGAGGCTGACAAGAATTTTGTTTGAAATTTATTTTGTTTATTATTGTAAAATCATTGTAAGCCGACTTGGAAAATTGTAAAATGACTCATATATATAAGAGATCATTGTAGAACAATTGGGTATGGATGGAGGAATGTAATTAGGCAAAATAAGGAAGACCTATTATGCAAATTATAGGTTAAGGGGTTTATGTAAGAAGCAGAGCAGAAACCGGTACTGGATCTAGCATTGTAGATGCTATTTTGAAGTAGTACAAGACACTGGATTTATATAATCCATTTTGTAAGTCAGTGAGACTTCCTATTTTGTATTTGAGCAGTGAGCTCTAGGTACTTGGTCTTCCTACATGTGCAGGCCCCTATTGTAGTAGTAATATTCTCTTATTGACCAGTAAGTGAATATTGTGGGTCACAAATCCCACTGAGCTTTTTCCCACACCGGGTTTCCTTGTTAAAATATTGTGTTATGGTGTGATTTTCATGTGGTTGCTTTTTATAGCATTACTTTCTATTTACCGATATGCAGTATTAATATGTTTTACATGTTTTAAGTTAAGAAACTCTAATAACTAGTTGATACTGATTCACCCACCTCTCAGTATCTGTAGGAATCCTAATAAAATGTAGTATGTATTGTTTCAAGATTTCAGAGTAATCCTAAGGAAAATCATGAATCAATAGTAAAAAGGATTTTTTGGTATCTACAAGGCACAATAAATCTTGGTTTATGGTATCCTAAAGATGAAAATTTTGATTTATGTGCATACATAGATGCAAATTAGGGAGGAGATGTAGATGACAGAAAATGCACCACTGGTGGAGCATTTTTTCTTGGGCGTAGAGTAATTTCATGGTTGAGCAAGAAACAAAGTTGTACATCCTTATCAATAGCAGAATCAAAATATATTATAGCAGCAACTAATTGTACACTGGTATTATGGATCAAGCAAATGTTGAAGGACATAAAAGTAAAATGCAAGGAACCTATAATCATTTACTGTGATAATATGGCAGCAATTGATATATAGAAGAATCTAGTATTTCACTCAAAAACTAAACATGTTTCTATCAAATTCAATTTTCTGAAAGAGAATGTTGAAGCAAAAGAAGTGAAATTGGTTTATGTGAATAATATAGAACAAATTGCAGATATCTTTACTAAACCTTTTCCTAAGGAAAGTTTTGAATATCTAAGGGAGCATCTTGGAGTTATACCCTCACCGGTAGAAACTTAGATAGGTTGAGCATGGCATCAGACTGACAAAATTAACAAAGAAATCTTTTTCTAGCTTTGATGAAGGAGAGCTACTTCTCAAGGGGAGTAGATTAAATAAATGTGGTTATATCATTGGTATTTGTAACAAGTTCTTTGAACTAATTGTATTTGGCTTTGTATTGCTTTGGCATTTGATGTCAAAGGGGGAGAGATATTTATGGAAAAACACATTATTTTTTGGGGAAATATTATTCATTAAGGGAGAGATTGTTACTCTCTGTATCTGTATTTTGATGATCTCTTTGAGAGATTGTTGGTTTTTGGTTTCTGGCATTTCTCCTTTGGCACTTAGATGGTTTTTCCATCTTGTGTTGCCATCAATGTCAAAGGGAGAGATTGTTGGCATTATGGATGTGTTGCATTGGTTTTTTCATTGATGTCAACACTTCATAACACTTGGAGATCTTTCGTTATATTCACCGACATGTTCAGTGTCTTATGCACAATCACCAGTATCTGGTTCACCGGCAGGTTATATTGTTCACCGACACTGAGGATGATCTGTTATCATCTGGAGATTACTTGGTTATGTCAAAGACATTGTTTGGACACTTGGTTCTGGTGATTTGGTCATTGATCTAATCGGGTTTGCATATTTATTGTTACCGACAAATAGGTCTAGGTTATGGACTGGAAAACATTATCTATTGCAGATCAGCATGACACATTATGGAGATGATTTTTTGTTGTTGTAAATGCATTGAGCCAACATCATGCATCACATATTGATTCATTTGTAATTGATTTAATTGTAATATCTTAGTAAGTTGACCTACACATTTGGTCTTAGGTCTTGGTATATATGTAAGATCTCATTTATGAGATTATGTGGTGGAAGTAGAGAAGTGTGGAAAATGGATTGTAATAAGGTATATGTGAATATAAGAAGAGCTATACACGCAGAAATCATTTGAAGATTCAAGGAAGCTTTTAGAGAAGGCAAATCAGAGCTTAACTGGTACTGAATCTAGCATATGAAGATGCTACTTTGAGCAGTACATTATCATTAGATTTAACCATCCAATTGTAGTCAATGTGACTTCCATTTTGTGATTGAGCAGTGAGCTCTAGGCAGTTGGCCTTTCTGCATGTGCAGACCCCATTTGTACACACATACTATCTGCAGTAGTATTATCTGATTTTGGGTAAGGTTTCCCACCATGGTTTTTCCCCTTACAGGGTTTCCATATACAAATAACTGTGTTATGTGTTGTGTATTTTATTTGTCTTACTATTTCATGCATTAAACTTTACTAGTACTATTATTAACTGCTAAACTGCCTACTGGCCTTAAAGTTTTGTTTACCGGTATTATGCACTAAGTTTGGATAAGTTAGTTTTGTTTTGAAATTAATAGACAACTGATTCACCCCTGCTCCCAGTTGCCTCTGGGACCTAACAAATAGGGTGCATTCCGAAAGAGTGCAAAATATTTTTGGGTACCAATTACCACCATGGTTTTTCCCTATTTGGGTTTCCACATGAAAATCATGGTGTTCATATGGTGAACGTTTTGATGTGATGTTATGCTTTAATTTTAGTTTATCTATGATTAATGAATATTTAATGTGCATCAATGATATATCAGTTTAGAAAAAGTGTATCAACAGATACCGTTATTGGTAAATGACTCTAATGTTGGTCTATGTTTGATTTGGATAAAGTTTTATGAGCCTAAGTTTATGATTTCAAATTATTGTTAATACTGATTCACCCCCCCTCTCAGTATTAACCGGATCCTCTAAGATTAACAGATGACACCATATGGAGTCCTAAGGGGTCATGGGAGACCATATGATCCTAACAACACATAAGGGGTCATATGGTGTCTAAAGGGGTCATAGGACACCATATGAACCCTTAAGACACCATACCATCCATAACAACACCATATAGTTTCCTAAGGGGTCATATGGTCTCCTAAGGGGTCATAGAACACCATATGACCCCTTAGGACACCATACGACCCATAAAGACACCATATAGCGACATCAAATGGTGTCCTAAGGGGTCATAAAATACCTTGTGACCTCTCAGGACACCGTACGACCCATAAAAAAACCATATGGATTTCTAAGGGGTCATACGGTGTCACAAGGGGTTGTAGGACAACATATGACCATTTAGGACACCATACAAACCCTAACAACACCACATGGTGTCCTAATGAGTCATATGGTGTCATAAGGGGTCATAGGACCCCATATGACCCCTTAGGACACTATACAACACATAACGACACTATATGGTGTCCCAAGGGGTCATAGGACACCATATGGCCCTTTAGGACACAATATAACCCCTAACGACACCTAAGGGGTCATAGGACACCATATGACCTCTTAGGACACAATATGACCCCTAATGACACCTAAGGGGTCATACGGTGTCCTAAGGGATCATAAAACACCATATAACCCCTTAGGACACAATACGACCCATAACAACACCATATGGTGTCTTAAGCGTTGTAGGACACCATGTTAGGATTCCCAAAGATATTGAGAGGGGGGGGTGAATTAGTATCTTTCCGGTTAATGGATTTTCTTAACTTATTAAATGAATTGCATCTCAAAACAGTGTACCGGTAAACCAGAATTAATGCAATAAATAAGAATAATAAACACAACATAGAAAGCACACCATAATACAATATTTTTAAAGAGGAAACCCAGTGTAGGAAAAACCTCAGTGGGATTTGTGACCCACAATATTCGCTCACTGGCCAATAAGTGAATATTACTGATACAATAGGGGCCTACACATGCAAGAAGGCCAACTACCTAAAGCTCACTACTTAAGTAGAAAAAGGGAAGTCTCACTAACTTACAAAAGTGGATTATGAAAATCCAATGTCATGTACTACTTCAGATCAGCATCAGCTATGCCAGGTTCAGTAACGGTTTAAGCTCATACAACTTCCAAAACCTTATTCCAAATTCTACCTTTATATTCGCATCTTAGTTCTACAATAATCTAACCATATCCGCATATCCTAAATGATTTACAAGAACTCATACTTATATGAGTCATATTACAACTTGCCTTGTCAACTTACAAAAAGATTTTACAATTAATTACAAAATACAATAAATAAAAATCTTGTCCGCCAGGGTGCTGATGAACATCTTTGTCAGTGCCAGTGTCGGTGTCTGTGCCTGTGTCGGTGTCTGTGCCTATGCCAGTGTCTACTGGTGCTGGTGCCATAGGATTATAAGGTTGCGATCAATGACAATACCTTCAATCACCTACAATTTCTAATTGGAGTGTGCATTTTCCAACAATCTCCCCCTTTGGCATTGATGGCAACACTCATGAGAAAAAAAGCTAAAAGTGTATCCAAAATTGTTGTCCAAAACTGTCTTACCAAAACTGTCAAAATTGTGTGCTCCCCCTGAGTAGATGATCTCTTCTCATCCTCATTCCTTTTTCTCATCCTCTACTACTCCCCCTTTGGCATTAATGACAAAGGTTGTCATTCAATGTCAATTGAGTGTAGTTCTTGTCTAGATCCTTGTAACCAGTTGGTTACAATCTGATAAAGTTCCACTAAAGAAACATTCAGACTATTGTAGAATCTTTCACTGTCCTTCAGTGCTACTTCAGTCCTCTAAATTGTACCGGTGAGAAAGAGAATTTTCTCTTCCGATGTCTTAAGTCTTGGAACAAGAGCCTCAGAAATCTCTTTTCTTAAAGAGATGAGGATATCCATTTTGGGACTTAGTCTACACTTAAGTTCTTTTGCCTTAAACTTTATCCTTTCCTTGTCTTTCTCAAGTTTTTCTATTTTCTCTTCAAATCTTGTAATTTCCTGTTTTATTACTGATATTGAATCTGATGAACCTATCAAGTTTTCAGCAATATCATTTATTTCCTTTTGAGCTATGGTAATCTCTTTATCTATATCTTTTGTCAAAATGTCTATTTTGCATGTATCTCTATACAGTTTCTTGAAGTCCAAAATTGTCTTGCCTAGTACCGGTAATAAGGTATCCATATATTCCTTATTCTTCTTGACTATCTCTTCAAATAATTTTTCCTTCTCTTTATTCATTTTCTCTTTGAATGTCTCCTCATTGATTTGATCAATTATCAAAAGATTGCCGACTATGTACTTAGACAATGTGTCTAATTAACCTAAAGAATCTTTATTCTATATATTACACTTAGGTGCAATCATCTTCAAAATTGGTAATGTATCATCAATAGCCTTATATGCTAGTGCATTACACCTTGTTATTTTCTTGATTGAATCTAGCAATACCTCTATCACATTAGTAGGTCTAAATTCAGACATAGAGGTTCTGGATGATTGTCCATCTACCTTTACAATATGTAATCTGTCGTTGGTGGTAATAGCTTTGTTTTCCTCTTAATCTGGAGGGTCAGTTTGTGTCTCCATTTCCACTACCAAAGGTTTAGGTTTTTCTGTTGTAGCCGATGGCACTATCTCTTAATGTGCTTGTGAATCTTGTTGCTCTACCTATTTAACTATATTTGTCTCTGTCGGTTTCTCTGTGCTCTCTACTGATAGTTTCTCTGATTGTGCCTCTGATGATTTTACAGTGGTATCCACTGCCAATTTTTCTGTTTGCACTTCAAAAACATCTAAAGTTGGTATCTCAACATATTTTTCATTTCTATTAGTTGTCGGTTGCTCAGTAGATACATCAGTATTTGCACCAGTGGTATCTGCAATTCTTGTATCCATGGAATTAGTTGCCTGTTCAGTTTGTTTAGTCTCAATCTCAAGTTTTCCAACTATATCCTCAATGTTTGTCTCAATTGTTGTGTCTTCAACCGGTGGCTCAGTTGCCACATTTCTCTTCTCAGTTGATTCCTTATCAACCACAATGTTCACTTTCTATGTGTCTATATTCATGGTGTACAACACCTCTGAATCAGGATTTGTGTCCTCATGTGCTGTCTCCATACTCTCTATTGCTGGTGGAGTATCATCAGTTTGTGCCTGTGGAGGATCAGAGGAAGATGGGGGTAAGTTATCTATCACCTTTATGCTTGGAGGTCCACCTACCTTACCTTTACCTTTGTCTTTTTCCTTTTGATAGACTTTAAAGGTCTTTGGTCTCTTAAGATCTTCTTATTTCTCTTTTTCAACAAAGAATATATCCCACTTGTCTGTAGTTTCTTTTGATATCTCATTAACTCTTCCTACCATTAGTGCTACATGCTGGTGACCAGTTGAAAATATTGTCCGGTTAGTCTCACTGATTAATTCATCAATCCCTTGAGTTGAGTTCAGTGGGTGAACTGCAAGTAGTTTTTCTATTTTGATCTTTTTATCTAATTCCACAATTGCTACCCTTCTTGTTTCTAACCTTCTATACAAGTCATTGGGTATATCATTTACAACTTCCATCAGAAATTTCTTATAAATATCAAGATGTAAAATAACACTATTTTCTATTCTTTCCTTTTCATCATCTAATAGTGTGTTATACAACTTGCTGATATTTGTCAATTTTCCATGCTCAATTATCTCATCCAAAAGTTTGTCCAAAGGAGGGACAACTTGTTTTTCTTTCCTTTTCTTTGGTGTTAACTTCTTTGTCGAAGGCCTAACTGCCTGTTGTTTTTGTCTTGTTCTTTTAGGTGTAGGAGCAGGTGTGGATGAGGGTTTTCTTTTCCTGACTACCCTTTTAAACTCTGCTAGTATTTCACTGTCAGAGGAGGTAGCAACCAATGAAAGATGTGTTTCTGGTTGTAGTCCTTCTAAGTCACTCTCCTTGATACCAGTTTTATTTAATACATCCTCTTTGATTGCTTTTTCCTACCTTGTTTCTTTCCTAACTATCTGCTCAGTTTTCTTTATTCTTTTCTGAGATTAAATTTTTCTTTCTATTGTTTCAGCACTACCAAATATTTCTTCAATTGGTTCTTTAGGTTCTTCTAAGAGGGCTTTTGCATAAGTTTCAATTATATTCTCATCTACCTCATATCCCATTTCAGTAACCCAAATAGTCCTTGGGACCACTGCCTCCATCCAGATCTCATCTTTCTTTATTATAAAGCATATCTCCTTTTGATATTTGTCAACAATAGCTTGAGATAGCCTTATCCTAGTTTTCATTCTAGCCTTTAATACCTGAAAGTATTCATTTATGTTCTTTTCTCTGTTATCTCCCATGTTGTTTAGAATGTCTAGTAGTTGTTTTCCTACCAGGATGTCAAAGCCAAAATCCTTTCTACCAATACCGGGAACTTGCTTGATTATATACAGCATTAAACATACAAGTAGGTTGCCAAATCTGAAAGTCCCTTTCTTGTCTCCTTTGATTTTCTTCAGACTATCTATCAATTCATCCTTCAACCATTCACATATGTCAATCATTTCATTGTTGTTTACCAAGTCATAGGCACTTTTGATACACAAGATAGAAACAAAGTTTAATCTGTTGGCATGAGTAGCTTTGTATCCAAGTATCATTCTAATGAACCTTACATTGATATCCTTTACATCATTTACTCTCAAGGATCTCTTATCAAAGGTTGCACCGGTTAGGGTCATTACAGTGTCATTAGGAACCTTTTTCCCTTTCTTAGGTTTGCTACTGGTGGAAGGTAAGCCTATCACTTCCCTAACTGCTTCTTTGGTTATCTTGTGAATTGAATCTAACCAAAAGAACTCTCCATGTACTCTTCTTAACACTATCCTTATAACATCCTTGGAAAAATCAAGGATACTAAGAATTTCCACAAAACCTAGGGCTTCAACTATCTTGTGTTCTGGTTTAACATTTCCATTTTCATCACATATAACAATCTTGTACTTGTTCTTAATTTAATCATCTCCTAGTTCTTCTATATGACAATGTATGTAGATTCTAGGATCGTCAACATAAGCAATTCCATTGGGTATTTTTGAGAATGCTCCTAGGGTATCATCTTTCTTCACAATCTCGGGAATAATTTTAAATACGGGCCTAGGGCATTTAACAAATTCAACTAAGGTAGGGTTTACAATGAATTCAGGTACAGAGGAGGAAGCCATTGTTATAAATACCTTAATCTGCCTTTAGGTAAGAGTGCTTGAATGATTTGCTTCACTTCTCGCTATGGATGCCTTCGCTCAGGATTTTCATGCTCTAAGGAAGTTTGAATGCTCGGTGAATGGAAAGAGAGCCAAAACACTTGCTTTATAATGTTATTTCCTTCAACTACCACATTTAATGTTTGTCAGTTAAGTGAAAACTTAACTCATCTGCCGGTAAAGAAGTATTTCAACTTCTCACCATCAACCGAGGGTAAATAAGCATGTTTTGCATTTGTTGCCATACCCCCAAGGGATTATTTCTCAGTTACATGAAGAACCTCCTACCGGTGGAGTGATACTTTGTTCTACCGGTGAAGGAATAGCTTCACTAACATTCATATCTGACTTTATGATCCATTTCTTTAAGAATTCTTGCTTTACTTCTTCAACCTTTTCTTTACCTTTCAAGTTGGGTCCTTTGTTATTTGCCAGTGATGCCTTACTTCTACAAAATTTTGCAATATGTTTAATGTTGTTACAAGCATAACAAGTCACATTATTTTTTTGAATAGATTTTCCATATCCTATGTCGGTATGTGTTCTGCATTGATTAGATAAGTGTCCAAATCTTCCACAAACATAACATCTTACATTCATTCTGCAATTTTTTGAATTATGTCCAAGTTTGTTGCATTTAGAACATTGACCGGTGGGTGCATTGGTGTTCTGATAGTTTCTAGATCTACAGTGATTTTCTCTGTGACCATACTTGTTATAGTTAAAGCATTTTCCATTAAATTTATAAGCATTAGGTTGTCTTACCGGTTTGCTGTGATCATGATTGTTTGCAATGCCAAAGCTTTCACCAACTTCAAAGCCAAGGCCATTAGTATCTCCATTAGGTTTCTGATTTTTCAACATGTCATCAAGTTCTTCTGAAATTTTCTTGAATTTCTCCTTGTGTTTATTTGTAGTAGCCAACTCATTTTCCAAGAAATCCTTCTATCTCATGAGTTTAGTTTTATCAAGCTCCAAGTGAATTATATATGTCTTCAACATATCATTTTCATGACTGAGTCTTAGATTTTCATTTCTAGCATCATTGATTCTCCTAGCTAGGTCATCTTCATTCTTCTTTTGGTCTTCAATGTCTTTACAAAACCTCATAGTCATATCTTGCATCTCATTCTTCAAGGCCATGTTATCCTGCTTCAACTTGCTTACAAGATCATTACGAGTTTCTTTCTCATCATCATCACTTTGTATCTTCTCATGAAGTTCTCTTCTTTTGTTCCTAGCAATAGTGAGATTTTCCTGAAGTCCTTTAATGATTTCCTATGCAGCCTTCAGATCATCTTCAAGTTTTATATTCTTCAATTTTTCTGCATCATAATCTACAAGAGATGTTTCCAATTGCATTCTCAGATTATCCATCCATACCGATGTCAGAATCTTCCTCAAGTTGTTAGGCTTTTGAAAATAGAGGACTAGGCTTTGATACCAATTTTTAGGATTCCCAAAGATACTAAGAGGGGGGGGGGTGAATCAGTATCTTGCCGGTTAATGGATTTTCTTAACTTATTAAATGAATTGCATCTCAAAATAGTGTACCGGTAAACCAGAATTAATGCACTAAATAAGAACAATAAACACAACATAGAAAGAACACCATAACACAATATTTTTAACGAGGAAACCCAGTGTGGGAAAAACCTCGGTGGGATTTGTGACCCACAATATTCGCTCATTGGCCAATAAGTGAATATTACTGATACAATAGGGGCCTGCACATGCAGGGAGGCCAATTGCCTAAAGCTCACTGCTTAAGTACAAAAAGGGAAGTCTCACTAACTTACAAAAGTGGATTATGAAAATCCAATGTCATGTATTGCTTCGGATCAGCATCTCCTATGCTAGGTTCCGTACTCGTTTAAGCTCATACAACTTCCAAAACCTTGTTCCAAATTCTACCTTTATATTTCCATCTTAGTTCTGCAATAATCTAACCATATCCACATATCCTTAATGATTTACAAGAACTCATACTTATATGAGTCATATTACAACTCACCTTGTCGGATTACAAAATATTTTACAATTAATTACAAAATACAATAAATAAAAATCTTGTCAGCCAGGGTGTCGGTGAACATCTTTGCCACTGTCGGTGCCGGTGTCTGTGCCTGCATTGGTGTTTGTGCCTATGCTAGTGTCTGTCGGTTCCGGTGCCATAGGATTGTAAGGTTGCCATCAATGACAATACCTTCAATCACCTACAATTTCTCATTGGAGTGTGCATTTGCCAACACACCATATGACCCCTTAGGAGACCATATGGTCTCTATCTCTTTCCCTCTCTCTTTTTACCTCTCTTCCTCCCAACCCCCTTCTCCCTCTCACCCTCTATCTCTATCTCTCTCTCACTCCTCCTCTCTTAGGTCTCTCTCTCTCTCATTATCTCCATCTCTCTCTCCATCTCTCTCTACCCCCCTTTCCCTTTCTCTATCTCTCTCTCCCTCTCTCTTAGGTATCTCTATCTCATTCTCTCCATTCTTTCCCTCTCTCCCTCCCTCCCCATCCCTCTCTCTCCCCTCTCTCTCTCCCCCTCCCCTTCCTCTCTCACTCTCTCTCTCTCACTCTCACTCTCACTCCTCTCCCTCTCTTAGGTGTGTCTCTCTCCCATTCTCTCTCTCTCTCTCTCTCTCTCTCTCTCTCTCAAGTTTCTCTCTTCCATTCTCTCCCTTCCCTTCTCTCTATTTTCTAAGCTATCTCACTCTTTCCCTCTATCTCTTTTTTCCTCTCTCCCTCCCACTCACTCTCTCACTCTCTCTCTCTCGCTCTTTCTCTCTCTCTCTCTGGTGTCTCTCTCTCCCTCTCTCCCTCTTTTTCCCTCTTTCCCTCTCTCCCTCCCCCATCCTCTATCTTCCCTCTCCCTCTCTCCCTCCCATTCTTTCCCTCTCTACCCTTTTCTCCCTCTTCCAGGTCTCTCTTCCCCCCTCTATCTTAGGTGATTCTCTTCATCTTTCCCTCTCTCCCTCCCCCACCCTCTCTCTTCCCTCTCCCTCTCTCCTTCCCATTATTTCCCTTCCCCTCTCTCAAGTGTCTCTCTTTCACATTCTTTCCCTCTAACACTCTTTCTTTCTCTCTCAAACATCTCTCCCTCTCACACTCTCTTTCCCTCTCTTCCTCCATCCTATCTCTTCTCTCTCCCTCTCTCCCTACCAAGCCTAACCTAAGAGAGAGAGAGATAGAGACTAAGTGATAAGGAGGAAGGGATGGAAAATGAGTATGACACTAGGGAAAGAGCCCAGGTGAGAGAGAGGGTTGGAGGAAGAGAAGGGTTGAGAGAGAGAGAGGTTGATGGAAAGAGAAGAAGAGACTAGAGATAGAGAGAGCCCATGTGAGAGAAAGGGAGGGAGGAAGGGAGGGGTTGAGAGAGAGTTGAAGTGAGAGATATGAAGGGAGGGGTTGAGGGAGGGAGAGGGGAAGAGAGAGATATCAAGTGAGAGAGAGGGAGGGAGAAAGGTAGGGCTCTCTACTTTTGTCTTTCTCACTTCATCCATCCTTCCTTGCCTATCTATTTTTCTTTATCTAACACTCTTAAAAATCCCTCTCCTTCTCTACACCTACCACTCTTTTCATCCCTCACTACTTTTAACTCCCCTAACTCTCTACATCCTTCCCTTCATACTCTCTCTCTCTCTCTAAATATCACCTCCACTTTTATCTATCTAACCTATCTATATCTCTCTCTCTCCTTCTCTTTTCACCTCTCTCTCTCTCTCTCTATCTATCTATCTAGGTATTTCGATAAATATTTTAAGGGGGGAGTGCAAAATGGTAGATAGTGATAACTCAATGATGAATGAACAGTACCAAACCGGTACTAAGAGGGGGGGCGGTGAATCAGTACAGACAAAAACACAACCTAAAATCGGTTTGTCAGCAGACACTATGCATTGACAGACAAATAGTAACACCAGTCCTTAAACAAAGTACAACCAGAAAAAACTAGAATAACTGAGACAAGCATAAACCGGTTGACACTTATCTTCTCATATAATCTAACACTTCATTTCCATTTCATCCTAATGCATGAACAGGTAATCTACCATCAAAGATGTACTTATTATTGCTAGATCAACATGAATCACCGCTTAACAGAAAACAATCATAGCATCACATGAAGAAGACATCACACTTGACACACATATTTTTCATGTGGAAACCCAACTGGGAAAAACCACAGTGGGGATGAATACCCACAAGGTTATTTTTGAACTCTTTTGAAGTCCGCTCTATTAGGAGCCTTGTCAGGTTAAAGACAGATACACTAGGTTCTGTTAAGAACCAATCCTATTAGGGATCGCCCAGTTAAGGGATGGCTACAATACCCAGTTAAGGGTTGAACCCTGTTAAAGGTTACCTTGTTAGAGGATTTCAAGAACTCAATAGCTAGAGAATATCAATAACTCAATAGCTTCGAGTTACCCTGTTAAAGGATTTACAGCAAACCGGTTAAGGCTACCCCATTAAGGGATTTCACAACTTTCGAAGTGGTTAAAGATCAACATGTATAACAATGACCTAATAATAGCACTCAATGCCAATGCAGATCCACTTAAGCTCCTTTTCACCTTCTGCACTTACACTTTGCAGGTATCACTTCTCTCCTCTGGTCTGGCAAGAATCATCTATCTCTTCTCTAGTATACACACACACAACTTTTGCCAACAACCTCTAAAAGAATTACAACATCAACCTTATAGGAAAATAGATAGGTCGGTAGCATAAACCCTAAACCCTAAACTTGTTAGGTTAAGGAATTCAAACGGTTCAATCCTAATCGTTGAGCACACTGCATTAAATGCAATAGTCTTAATCCAATCTCAAGACATTCTCCATCGTTCATTTTCCATCGATTGCATGGCAGTTGATAACCCATCACACGTTATCACCATTTACAGACTTTGCACATTCCCGAGGTAGATAGGAACAATCTCCTTCATGCAAGATCCTTCATGTGCACAAGACTTACGTGGAAACATGATCTATTCTTTGTTACCATGCTAACTCATCACACAAAGTCACCGGTTGAGCCACATAGGCTTGAAGCACTCCAACCGAAAACCCTGAAGTGGAGACCACCAACCGATAGTCATACACCGCTTCCATGTGTCAGTTCCCATAACCATATGTTGGTTCATCTTAAACAAACACACTTCACTTTGGCACAAATGCCGGTTCACAGTATTATACTGGTTCTTCTTCTCTTCATCATATTGACATCAATGACAACACACAATGTCATTATGTCTTCATCTTTATGTGCCTCTTTGAATGACTTAGGTACAAACACAATATCTTCATTTTCTTCATCTTCTAATTCCTCATCTGTGACACCTTCATCAACTGCCACAAAATAGTTTATTCGGTTTCCTCCTTTGAATTTCTTGAACCTTTCCGATTTGTCCTTGTTGTCACCATTAGGATAGTTTACAGCAATATGTCCTATCCGGTTACAAGAAAAGCATTTCAAATGGAGCTTACCTCTGTATTTGTCGATTCCTTTAGGAAGTTTCCTAGCAAGAAGAGCTTCAAATGCCATCAAAATCTCCTCATCATCCATTTCTATACTCTGTCTTGGTTCACCACTAGTGCTATCTTCTTTTCCTTTTCTGGATGGTACATCAGCAGCTTTAAAAGCTGATTCAGTCTTTTGAACACTGCCATCAAAACTATTTAGCTCATAGGCTGTCAACTTTGCAATGATGGAGTCTAGGGATACATTAGTCTTGTCTATTGATCTCAACTCCTAAATAGTAGCAACCCTTATTGCATAGACCGATAATAAGGATCTCAGGACTTTTCTTACCATAGTGGAATCTTCCATTTTACCACCTGCACTCTCGATATCTCTGACAACAGTTTTGATTCTTATTCCATATTGTTGAATAGTCTCACCTTCAACCATCCGCATGTCTTCAAACTTCCCTCTAAGGCTTTCTTCCTTAGCTTGTTTTACATGCTCATCACCACCATAGATATTTTCAAGAGTATCCCATACCTCTTTGGGATTTACCTTATCTTGGACATCAATGAGCTCAATGTCATATAAACTACTAATCAGGGCTTCCATGACTTGCCCCTTCTCTTGCATTTCTCTCTTTCGGTCATCGGTGAGAGTACCGGTAGGGGCAACATAGGCATTCTCAACATAGCTCCAGTGTTGAGCACCCATGCTTCTGATGAATATCTTCATTCTATCTTTCCATATACTGAAGTTTTCTCTGTTAAACTTTGGACCTTCCCTCTTCATCATTAGACTGGAATCTTTACCTCAAGTACTTAAGCTTATAACACACAGGACCTTGAGGATGCTCTGATACCAATTGATAACTCAATGATGAATGAATAGTACCAAACCGATACTAAGAGGGGGGGGGGGTCAATCAGTACAGACAAAAACACAACCTAAAACCAGTTTGTCAGCAGACACTGTGCATTGATAGACAAATAGTAACACCAGTCCTTAAATAGAGTACAACCGTAAAAAACTAGAATAACTAAGACAAGCATAAACCGGTCGACAGTTATCTTCTCATATAATCTAACACTTCATTTCCTTTTCATCCTAATGCATGAACAGGTAATCTACCATCAAAGATGTACTTATTACTGCTAGATCAACATGAATCACCGCTTAACAAAAAACAATCATAGCATCACATGAAGAAGACATCACAGTTGACACACATATTTTTCACATGGAAACCCAATTGGGAAAAACCATAGTGGGGATGAATACCCACAAGCTTGTTTTTGAACTCTTTTGAAGTCTTCTCTGTTAGGAGCCTTGTCCGGTTAAAGACAAATACAATAGGTTTTGTTAGGAACCGATCCTATTAGGGATCACCCGGTTAAGGGTTGAACCCTGTTAAAGGTTACCTTGTTAGAGGATTTCAAGAACTCGATAGCTAGAGGATATCAATAATTCAATAGCTTCGAGTTACCCTGTTAAAGGATTTACAACAAGCTAGTTAAGGCTACCCTGTTAAGGGATTTCACAACTGTTGAAGTGGTTAAAGATCAATAGGTATAACAATGACTTGATAATAGCACTCAATGCTAATGCAGATCCGCTTAAGCTCATTTTCACCTTCTGCACTTACACTCTATAGGTATCACTTCTCTCCTCTGGTCTGGCAAGAATCACATATCTCTTCTCTAGTATACACACACAAAACTTTTGCCAACAACCTCTGAAAGAATCACAACATCAACCTTATAGGAAAACAGATAGGTTGGTAGCATAAACCCTAAACCCTAAACCTGTTAGGTTAAGGAATTCAAATGGTTCAATCCTGACCATCAAGCACACTGCATTAAATGCAACAGTCTTAATCCAATCTCAAGACATTCTCCATCGTTCATTTTCCACCGATTGCATGGCGGCTGATAACCCATCACACGTTATCACTATTTACAAACTTCGCACATTCCTGAGGTAGATAGGAACAATCTCCTTCATGCAAGATCCTTCACACGCACAAGACTTACGTGGAAACATGATCTATTCTTTGTTACCATGCTAACTCATCACACAAAGTCACCGGTTGAGCCACATAGGCTTGAAGCACTCCAACTGGAAACCCTGAAGTGGAGACCACCAACCAGTAGTCATACACCACTTCCATGTGTTGGTTCCCATAACCATATGTCGGTTCATCTTAAACAAACACACCGCTTCACTTTGGCAGAAATGTTAGTTCATAGTGTTATACCGGTTCTTCTTCTCTTCATCATATTGACATCACTAACAACACACAATGTCATTATGTCCTCATACCGGTCCACATAATGCCAATAGGTAGATTACGTAAATAATAAGAGCTTAGTGATTACTAAAATTTGATTATGTTTGAGATTATAATATCTAAATCTTGGGGAGAGAGGAGAGAGTGAGATAGAGAGAGGTGAAGAGAGGATGAGAGAGATAGGAAAATAGATAGGTCTAGAGCTTAGGGGAGACAAATAGCATGAGATAGAGAGATAGCAAGTAAATGATGATACAAGCCTACTGATTACTAAAATTTGACTAAGTCTAAAAAATTATAGGATCTCCTAAAATCTAGAATCTGCATTATAACTCCTAGAGATGTCAAACCACTCTCAAACATCCTGACAATATATACATAAAATATAACTTAAATGTTATATTTTATGTATATATCCTACTAAAAAACCTAATTGGAATGCTAAATGAATTGCATACAAGTCCATATTACTAATCTAACTTTATTAATTTGAACCTCGTATGTGGTTTGTCTTCTTAAAACCTCGTACGCGATTTTATTTATTAAAACTCTATATGCACTTCATATTCAAAATACCCCATACATGGTTTTCTTTATAAAAACCCCGTATGCACTTCATATTCAAAATAATTTGTACGCGCTTTAGTTTATTTAGGCTTGTGAATAGGCTTGGATGAAAAAGCTATGGGTTGGAAGTTTGATTTCCCTCCTTTTTGACATGTTTTATTTTATCAACTTGGTTTCTCGACTTTGTCATCATCAGGTTTACACTTCATCAACTGGGTATTTCTAAAATTTCCACCATATTTTCACCCATCTTCTAAGCTTTCTAACCATATATTTAAAAAAAAATTTGAACAATGACATATTATTCTTGAATTTCTTTTACCAGTGTCTCCATAGTTCTCAGAGACATATGTGTACAATTTTTTTAATAAATTTTGATCTACTTATCCAAATTTAAAAGACTTTATATATTATTGTATCACACTTGATTCTTTACAATTAAAAAAAAAATTGCATTTTTTATTGTTTTGGTGCAAGATATGCTTCACGCACGAATAGGTACCTGATTTTTCAGGATGTGATAGATTCAAAAAATCATAAAAACAAAATACTCAACAAAAAATTACAAAAAAATACAAAAAAATACACAACTTATAGTGCTCACTCTTATCTATCTTTCTACCAAAGGATTTATCAAAATACTAAATCTAACTATGACTTTTTTGATGCGCACGTTAGACACTATGTTATGTTTTTCAGAAAAAATCAAGATCCAAATTTAAAAGACTTTATATATTATTGTATCACACTTGATTCTTTACAATTAAAAAAAAAATTGCATTTTTTATTGTTTTGGTGCAAGATATGCTTCGTGCACGAATAGGTACCTGATTTTTCAGGATGTGATGGATTCAAAAAATCATAAAAACAAAATACTCAACAAAAAATTACAAAAAAATACACAACTTATAGTGCTCACTCTTATCTATCTTTCTACCAAAGGATTTATCAAAATACTAAATCTAACTATGACTTTTTTGATGCGCACGTCAGACACTATGTTATGTTTTCAGAAAAAATCAAGATCTAAATATGTGTACCATTTTTTTAATAAATTTTGATCTACTTATCCAAATTTAAAAGACTTTATCTATTATTGTATCACACTTTATTCTTTACAATTAAAAAAAAAAATTACATTTTTGATTGTTTTGGTGCAAGATATGCTTCGCGCATGAATAGGTACCTGATTTTTCAGGATGTGATAGATTCAAAAAATCATAAAAACAAAATACTCAACAAAAAATTACAAAAAACTACACAACTTATATTGCTTACTCTTATCTATCTTTCTACCAAAGGATTTATCAAAATACTAAATCTAACTATGACTTTTTTGATGCGCACGTCAGACACTATGTTATGTTTTTCAGAAAAAATCAGGATCTATTTTTCATGCGCAAAGGATTTGACCCCTATTTTATTATCCAATTTTGAAAAAAATTATTAGTTTGGAAACTAGATTAAGAGTACTACAATATTTGTTGTTTGAATATCTTCATATCTTGAGTGGATGACTCTTAACTTTCTCCTCCAAGTTTAGGTTTACCTGATTTCAGAAAAAAAGTGTCCACTCATACCCCGCTTTTTGCACACCATCTTGGTGCACTTACTCGAAACTTGAAGTGATTTTTATAAGACAACCTTATGGGTAGGTGATGTACATAATATCTCTAAAATAGATATTTTTGTTGTTGTCTTTGTTAGATGATCCAAAGATCCTATGGTTTGGTGGTTGGGATTTAGAAGTGGCCCCTTGCAAGGTCACTTTAGATCGACATGTAGCAACAACATAATCAAGATTTATATTTATAATGGAAATGGTTGATACATAAGTGTCAGCTTCTTGTATATGGTTCATTGTGTACTCATGAGACACATTGGTGTAGTTGGCATTATTACTAGCATTAATCCATAAACTAGAGGCTTTTCCCTTTCCATGGTTTTGCAAGGGATCTTTGAATATGGTATGATCAATATTAGAGGTCCTAGATAGACTATCAATCACCACTTCACCCTAGTCTATAAAATCTTGGATAATTTTCTTAAGTCTATAATATCTAGAGGTTTAATATCCCTTAGACCTATGATATTCACTAAAGTCATTGTTATTCCACCGTGGAGGTTTGAAATTTCTTGGTTCATAATGTTTTACTTCTAGAAGTGTAATGATGTTTGATTTCATAGGCAAGCTTACTCATTAGATTCCCCTAAGGGTGTGTGCATGTGTGCATTTTTTAAAGTTGTTGTTGGTTCTTCAAGGACCATTTGTGACTTTTTTCAAGCCACATTTGTTGATTGATTATTTTTTTGTGGTCGATTTTTGTTTGATTGCATGTTTGATGTTAAGGTCATTTTAGGGTAATTATGGTGTGAGCCTTATCATTTTTTACAATTTTTTTTGTGACCAAAACTTAGAATTGTCATATGATGTGTTAGTGTTCTCTTTGGTCTCTTTGAATATTTCAAAAAGTCCTTTTTTTATGAGGGCCTCCTCCATGGAGATCATTTTTGATAACCTTGTCAAATGAATTAGAGCCTTGGACTTGGAGGAAAAACATCATCTCTTGATTAAGGTTTTGCACAAAAAAATGTACTAGCTATTTTTCTAGTATATGGAAAGAATATTTACTCGCTAATTTTCTTCATCTTTGCAAGAAGGAAGTGAAAGATTCTCCATTATTTCTATTTTGTATTGCACAGGTTAGTCATATATACCTTGTGTTCAATATTATAGGAGAAATATGTGATGAATTTGTCAACTAGTTAATTCCAAGTTCTTATGCCATGTGGCAAGAAAGAGAACTATTTCATTGCCCATTGTATTTGTCATATTTGGGCATCTCAAAATTCTCAGGAAAAGGTAGCATGTGTAATGTTATGTTGAAAGGATAGGGACATATTTCTTCCATTGTGTACATCTTTTTGGGTTCGCCAACTTGTGTATTTGTCATCTGTTGTTGCAATGTTTGTGTTGTTGGCATTGAGTTGTCATTGACGTCAACTGGTATTGTAGGTTATCGGTAGAGTGTGTCAACCGATATGAAGAAGAGAAGTACAACAGCCATGATGAAAATTGAACTGGCATAAAGAAGAGAAGTATGTTATGAGTTGACAGATGATACCATCGGTATGACGTGAGATGCAGGAGTGAGTTGGCATGCTTGAGTTATAAACGATAAAGCATAAACTCGTATGAAGGCTGGTTGTTCGTTTGTGATGAAGAGGCATAATATTGATGAATCACAACAACACCCGATGAGCTGAACAGGAAGAATGACATGAATTCATACTAGAAGGCAAGATGAATTGCTAGGATGATGTGTTGCCGGTAAGAGTGATTGATCAGTGTGTTGGTCATATCGGTAAGGGTCTACCGATAGAAGGGTTTCTTGGTTGTTCATGTTTTAACCAACCCTATGTCAATGAAGTTGAATATATGTTGATATGTCCTCCATGGAGCTGAGGTGAAAAACATGCAAAGGTCGATGAAATGTTCATTGACATGGTTGTCTGTGTAGTAGGTGGTCATGAAATGATAAACATGAAAATCATGGGTTGATGACAGACTGATGTGTCTCGAGGAAGAATGGATGACAAAGAATGATCAAACAGTTGTCGGCATTGTGATCGAGGCATGAAATCCAATTATAGATTGACCTTCCATTAGAAATAGTTGGGTGAAATGAGGTCGACAAAAATCAAGGCTGTAAAGCAGGGTGAAGTTTTCTATTTTTAGCAAACATGCATTGGATGAATAAAAATGTGTATAGATGCATCTCCCCAAAGAAAGTGAGCGATCCAAAGAAGATCAAATCAGATTGGATATGGATTTGATTGAAGGAAAGAAATCCTAACCACCTGAAGTTTGAATTGGTTTTTAGCGGGAAGACTTGCTTACAAATATACAAGTTTAAATAGATGAGGTTGTTGCTGCTGAATGATATGTGATGATGTTAGCAAATGAAAGTAAGGCAGAAAAGATTGTCTGAGTGAAAAACAATAAAAATCTTAAGTGACTGTGTGTTGAAAGAGAAAGCGCTAAGGTGTGTGTGAACTGGCAGAGAACAAATCGACAGAGATAGAACCTGGCAAAGTGTGGGCAAGTGTGAAGTGAATCCAACAGTCAGAGAGAGAGAAGTTTCAACAGAGTAAGGACTAGCATAAAGATAGTGTTGTAGTGTGTGTGCAGGTTTCACAGACTGGTAAGATTTAAACCAGTAGAGAGGAATATTGGAGGGTTGCAAAACTTCATTTGCAACAGGGAATTTACTTATGTATTTGAATTTTCATATAATCTTCACTAAGTAGGTTCTTATTGCAGGGGTTGTAGATCCTTTAGGTTGTAGCCTATAAATTGTTCAGGGTTTGGTGCTCCCTTGAGACGATGCTCATAAATCAAGGGTTGGTGCTCCTTGGGTTGGTGCCCTAAAATTGTAATCAAATAATTTTCATTGTGAGGCTGGATTGGAGCAGAAGATCTCCAACAACTATTCTCACCAAGGTTTTTCCCACATTGGGTTTTCCTTGTACTATTAGGATAACCGGTGAACAACCGAGAGGGGGGAGGTGAATCAATTGTTAACAGATTATATTAATCAAACCACTTTATAACGTTTAATCGGGGCACATAAACATTGAATACTAGAATAGCAGAAACAGATACCGATAAGCAATAAAACTTAAGAATGAAACAGAGAATTAACACAATGCAACCAGACCACATAACATGACTATTTATACATGGAAAACCCGATAAAGGGAAAAACCATGGTGGGAAGCCTACCGATAGTTAGATGATACTTCTGCAGAAAGTATGTGATACAATGAGGGGCCTACACATGCAGGAAGGCACACTATCTAGAGTGTACTACTCATTACAAAATAATCTCACTGACTAAAAAGAGGTTATAACCACCTCAAGATAATTGGAAAACAATCTAGAAGAATGAACTGCCAGAGATAGCATCAACCATGCCTAATTATAGTCCTGGTTAAGCTCAATACCAGAGGCCATTGAACTTCAACTTAAACCCAATTCGATCACCTATGATTGACCAAATCTCCTTCACATATGATATTACACTCCACGACCACGAAACCCTTATTTTCCATACCATGATCTACAATGAGATCTTACATCAATTTATACAAACCTTAAGGCCTAAACCAATTAGGTCAACCACATAAAAGATATTACAATAAGATCATTCCATATATCCATATTACAATGATATTTTATGTTGGCTTTAGACCAAAACAATAATAACCAATCCATAGAACATCCTGGTAACGTGTAGAGAACACGTTATCATGATACCAATCCATAAACTAGATAGGTACCAGACCTAATCTGGGTCCATCATGCCAAAGCAATGTCTCCAATCAATTGAGGCATGATCAAGGATCACTTTTTGCATCCCAAATTCCATCTAGAAGTGCACCAACACCACTTAGCATTCTATCAAGGTTTCTTAGTGAAGGCTCTACTGGTTAAACCTTAAACCCTTATCGATAACACAAGATCTTCTACCGATAACCAAAATAGCTAGTGTTGACATCAATGACAAAACATCAATGCAACACATAATCAATTCATCCATATTGCCAACAATCTCCCCCTTTGGCATTGATGGCAACACTAGATGTGAAAAACATTTAAGTATCATGAAATGCCAAATAAGTCTCCCCTTGTGGAAGACAACCAACAATCTCCTGAATATCAATAACTCTCCCCATGTGAATAATATCTCTGTAAAATTATGAATTTATTTTTCACATGACTATCTCTCCCCCGGAGAAAAGGATAAAGTTGATGATGCATACTGGACTGATGGTCTACTCCATCAACTAAGTTTCTGTCAGAGGGGCAGATACCCCTAACCTGTCTCTCAAATACTCAAATTATTCCTTAGACAGCGGTTTAGTGAATATATCTGCAATCTACTCTTTAGTGTTCACATAAACCAATTTGACTTCTTTTTCTTCCACATTGTCCTTTAGAAAGTTGTATTTTATTGATATGTGTTTAGTCTTAGAGTGAAATACCAGATTCTTAGACATTTCAATAGTTGCAAAGTTATCAGAGTAGATAACTATTGGTTCACTACAATTTACCTTGATATCCTTTAACATTTGCTTCATCCACAAGACTTGAGTGCAATTATTTGCTACTGCAACATATTCATCTTTTGCAGTAGATAAAAAAATGCATGACTATTTTTTGTTGATCCATGAAACCAATTTCTTTCCAAGAAAGAAAGCTCCACCAGAAGTGCTCTTCTTGTCATCAGTATCTCCTGCCCAATCTGAATCTGTATATGCACATAAAGTGAAGTTATCATCTCTATAATACCATAAGACATATTCTGTTGTTCCTTGCAAATATCGGAATATCCTCTTTACTACACATTCATGATTTTCTTTAGGATTACTTTGATATCTTGAAACAATACTTACTGCATTAATAATATCTGGTCTAGTCTGAGTTAGATATAATAAGCTGCCAATCATAGACTTATACCTTGTCAGATTTACCGGTGCTGATGTATCTTTGATAGATAATTTCTCAAATGTCACCATAGGAGTACCTACCGGTTTGGAATTATCCATACCAAAATTCTTCAACAATTCCCTCAGATACCTAGTTTGACAGATAAAAATGCCTTTGTCAGTTTCAGTAATCTATAAACCTAAGAAAAATCTCATCTTACCAATCATGGAAATTTCAAATCCATTCTTCATATTATTAGAGAATTCCATGCATAGTTTATCTTCACCTCCAAAAATGATATCATCAACAAATACTTCAATAATCATAATATCATCATCAATGATCTTATAATATAAATTATTGTTAGCACTGCCCTTAGTAAAACCAAGCTTCAAAATATATTTATCCAACCTTGCATACCAAGCTCTAGGAGCTTGTTTCAATTCATATAAATCTTTCCTTAACTTGCAAACCATATCTTTATCATCTGTCAGTGAAAATCCATCAGGCTACTCAATGTATAACTCTTCCTCAAGTTTACCATTCAAAAATGCACATTTAACATCCCTTTGATAAACTTTATAGTTCTTCTAGGTTGCATAGGCAAGAAATAGTCTAACAACTTCAATTCTAGCTATAGGTGCAAATGTCTCACCATAATCAATTCCTTCCATTTGAGAATATCCTTTACAAATCAATCTAGCCTTGTTTCTTACAACTTTACCATCCTCATTTAATTTATTCCTAAAAATCCATTTAGTTCCAATAACATTCTTATTTTTTAGGCCGGGGAACTAAAGTCCAAGTCTCATTCTTCTCTATTTGATCTAATTCATCTTCCATAGCCTTTAACCAATGTTTATCTTTACAAGCTTCAATAACACATGTTGGTTCAATTTGAGAAATAAGACATACCTCTTTATTTTCTAGTCTTGTTCTTGTCATAACTCCATTGTTCCTATCTTCAATGATTTGATCTTCAGAATGATTTAACCTTACATACCTTGGTGTCTTCTGAACTTCAGGTTCACTATTATGATCATCAGTCACAGTTGAATTTTCTGATTCTGTTGTTGTAACTGTCTTAGTGTCTTGTACTGGTTGAGGAATTGCCAGTTCAGTTATGATCATTTCCAATGTCGGTTCCCTGTCATATGACATAGATTGATTTTTGTATTTCTCATCCACTTTCACATTAGCTCTCTCCACAATTTTCTGCAATCTTTTGTTATAACATATATATGCTTTTCTTTGAATTAAATATCCAAGAAATATCCCTTCATCATATCTAGGATCAAACTTCCCAATTGAATCATCTCTTTTGATATAATATTTACTTCCAAAAATTCTAAAATATTTAATAGTAGGTGTATGTCCAAACCATAATTCATAAGGGGTCTTACCGGTTTCACCTTTGATGTGAACTCTGTTGATTGTGTAGGTTGTTGTACTCACTACTTCTCTCTAGTATATGTGAGGCAATTTGGCTTCCATCATCATAGTTCTTGCTACATCCAAAATGGTTCTATTCTTTCTTTCCACTACTCCATTCTGTTGAGGAGTCTGAGGTGCAGATAATTGTCTCCTAATTCCATTTGTCTCACAATAACTGTTAAATTCATAAGAAGTGAACTCACCACCTTGATCTGATCTCAGACATTTGATTTTCAATCTAGTTTCTGTTTCCACCTTTTCTTTAAAAACCTTGAATTTCTCAAAGACTTCAGACTTCTCCCTAAGAAAAGTTACCCACATCATTCTAGAATAGTCATCAATTATCAACATAAAATACCTGTCACCCTGAAATCTTCTAGTCCTTGTTGGACCACATAAGTTAGTGTGAATCAAATCAAGTAAATCATTAGATTTATCATGTATTCTCTTAAAATAAGTTCTAACTTTCTTTCCCAATTGACATTCCTTACATACCAGATTATAAGGCTTCATAATCTTAGGTATATCTCTAACTGCCTTTGTTGAACTGATCTTAATAATACAATCAAAATTAACATGACACAACCTCTTATGCCATAACCAACTCTCATCAATATGAGCAATCAAACATGTCTTATTACCAGTGTTCAAGTGAAAGATATTACCTCCAGTCTGAGTACTGGTTGCAATCTCCAAACCAGTTTTTTTAATTATTTTGCATTTTCTATCTTTAAATTGAAGTTGGAAACCCTTGTCCACCAATTGACCAACACTTAAAAGATTATGCTTTAAACCTTCTACATAATAAACATTATTAGTATTATGCTTGCCATCTAGAGAAATAATACCTCTACCTTTGATCATACATGCTTTGTCATCTCCAAATTTGACTTGACCACCATTGTATTCTTGCAGGGATATAAATTTTCTTTTATCTCCAGTCATATGATGTGAGCATCCACTATCAATTACCCATTCATCCTTGTCTTCAACTTTTTCTACTAGGGCCTTTTCCTCATTCATGATATCCGGTTCCGATTCATCTTCCTTTAAAGCATAGAACACCCATTCCTTTCCATTATCAGATCCACTAGCAGAGTTTGCTGTCGGTACATCCTTAGAGTCATCACTTATTCCTCCCTCATCGGCTATGTAGCACTGTTTACTTTTCTTGAATCTATATCTGTTCTGATTAGGCTTCAATGATTTCTTAACTCTTTCTTCAAATCTTGCATTTTCAGGACATCTAGATGCAAAATGACCAATCTTATTACATGCAAAACATTTAAAAGGTGCTTTTCCTTCATACTTACTTCCTATCGGTCCTTTAGGTACTCTTCTAGCAAATAAGTCTTCAAGTAGCTCAAATTATTCATCCTCTTTCCTTGTATCTTCCAATTCTTTTGCATATAAGGCTTTCCAATCACTTTCGCCGGTAGATGATGATGCATGAAAAGAAGGTTCAAACTTTTCAGCTCCAGAAGGTCCAAATTCTTCAAGCTCAAAAGCAGATAATTTCCCAATCAGAATGTCTCTATTAACTGAAGTGTTTGCCATTGTTCTCAATTCATTAATTGTAGTTGCCTTCATCTTGTAAGTCAGTGGAAGGGCTCTCAAGACTTTGGAAACTATTTCATCTTCACTCAAAGATCCTCCACAACATTGAATTCCCATGACAATCTCATTTACTCTTTCCATAAATGTAGCAATTCTTTTATTATCTTCCATTTTCAAGTTCTCATATCTTACCCGATAACCATCAAGTTTAGCAATTTTGTGTTGGCAAATGCACACTCCAATGAGAAATTGTAGGTGATTGAAGGTATTGTCATTCATGACAAACTTACAATCATATGACACCAACACCAACAGACTATACACTGGCTTATGTTCATCGACACTGAAAAGATTGATTACCGGCACCCTGACCGACATGATTTTATTTATTGCAAAATGTAATTAATTGTAATATCCTTTTGTAAGCTGACAAGGCATATTGTAATAAGGCTCATATATAAGTATGAGATCTTAGAGAACATTTGATAGAAGGATATATGTAGCGGACATGGTTAGATTATTGATGCGAATATTAAGGCAGAGTTTGGTATAAGGTTTTGGAAGTTGCAGAGCTTAAACTGGTACTAGATTTGGCATAGCAGATGCCCTTTTGTAGCAGTACATGACATTGGATTTTCATAATCCACTTTTGTAAGTCAGTGTGACTTCTCTTTTTGTATGTAAGCAGTGAGCTTTAGGCAATTGGCCTTCCTGCATGTGTAGGCCCCTATTGTAACAGTAATATTCTCTTATTGGCCAGTAAGCAAATATTATGGGTCACAAATCCCACCGAGGTTTTTCCCACACCTGGTTTCCTCGCTAAAAATATTGTGTTATGGTGTTCTTTTCATGTTGTGCTTATTGTTCTTATTTACTGCATTAATTTTGGTTTATCGGTACACAGTTTTGGAATGCTTTTCATTTAATAAGTTAAGAAAATCCATTAACTGGAAAGATACTGATTCACCCCCCCTCTCAATATCTTTGGGAATCCTAAAAATTGGTATCAGAGCCTGGTCCTCTATTTTCAAAAGACTAAAATCTTGAGGAAGATTTTGTCACCGGTAGAGATGGAGAACCCGAGGAAGTAACTTGAAACATCTCTTGCAGACTATGATGCAGAAAAAGTGAAGAATATCAAACTTGAAGATGATCTGAAGGTTGCACAGGAAATCATTCAAGGACTTCAAAAAAATCTCACTATTGCTAGGAACAAAAGAAGAGAACTTTCTAAGAAGATGCAGAGTGATGATGATGAGAAACAAACTCTTAATGATCTTGTGAACAAGCTAAGACAAGAAAATAGTACATTGAAGAACGAGATGCAAGATATGACTATGAGATTTGGTAAAGACATTGAAGATAGAGAGAAGAATGAAGATGACTTGGTTAGAAGACTAAATGATGCTAGAAATGAAAACACAAGACCTAGTCATGAAAATGATATGTTAAAAACATATTTAATACATACACAAAATGACAGAACTGAACTCATGAGATAGAAAGATTTCTTGGAAAATGAGTTGGCTACTGCAAATCAACACAAGGAGAAATTCAAGAAAAGTTCAAAAGAAATTGATGACATGCTGAAGAATTAGAAACCTAATGGATATACAAATGGCCTTGGCTTTGAAGATGGTGAAAGTTACGGTACTGCAAACAACCATGATCATAGCAAACCGGTAAGACAACCTAATGCTTATAAATTCAATGGAAAATGCTTCAACTATAACAAGTACGGTCATAGAGAAAATTAGTGTAGATCTAGAAACTATCAAAATAATTATGCACCCACCAGTTAATGCTCTAAATGCAATAAAGTTGGTCATAATTCGGAAAATTGCAGAATGAATGTAAGATGTTAAATTTGTGGAAGATTTGGACATATATCTAATCAATGCAGAACACATACTAGCATAGGATATGGGATAGCTATTCAGAAAAACATTGTGACTTGTTATGCTTGTAACACAATTGGACATATTGCAAAATTCTATAGAAGTAAGGCATCACCAACAAATAACAAAGGACTCAGTTTGAAAGGTAAAGAGAAGGTTGAAGAGGTAAAGCAATAATTTTCAAAATAATGGATTAGAAAGTCTGACATGAATGTTAGTGAAGCTATTCCTTCACCGATAGAACAAAGTATCACTCCACCAGTAGGAGATTCTTAATCTAACTGAGAAATAATCCTTTGTGGGTATGGCAACTAATTGAAAACATGCTAATTAACCCTCAGTTGATGGTAAGAAGTTGGATTACTTCTTTAACGGCAGATGAGTTAAGTTTTGACTTAATCGGTAGGCATTAAATGTGGCAGTTGAAAGAAATAACATTATAAAGAAAGTGTTTTGGCTCCTTTTTCTTTCATCGAACATTCAAATCTTCAGAGAGTGCGAAAATCCTGAGCAAAGACATCCACAACGAAAAGTGAAGCAATTCATCCTAAAGGCAGATTAAGGTATTTATAACTATGGATTTTTCATCCGCACCTGAATTCATTACAAACCCCACTGTGATTGAAGTTATTAAGTGCCCTAGACCCATGTTCAAACTTATTCCCAAAATTGCGAAGAAAGATGATACCCTAGGAGCATTCTCGAAAATATTTAAGGGAGTAGTTTATGCAGAGGATCCTAGAATGTATATACATTGTCATATTGAGGAACTAGGAGCTGAAGAAATAATGAACATGTATAGGACTATAATTTGTGATGAACATGGTAATGTTAAAGTGGAACACAAGATAGTGGAAACCCTAGGCTTTGTGGACATTCTTAGTATCCCTTATTTTCCTAAAGATGTGATAAGAATAGTTTTGAGTAGAGTTCATGGAGAGTTCTTTTGGTTGGATTACATCCATTAGATTACTAAAGAAGCACTTAGGGCAGTGTCAGGCTTACCTTCCACCGGTAGCAGGCCTGATAGAACTAAGAAGGTTTCAAATGACACTGTGATGACCCTAACTAGTGCAACTTTTGACAAAAGATCCCTAAGAGTATACGATGTAAAAGATATAAATGTTAGATTTGTTAGCATGATTCTTGGTTATAAGGCTACACATGCAAATAGACTAAACTTAGTTTCCATTTTATGTATTAAAAGTGCATATGACATGGTGAATGACAATGCAAGAATTGATATATGTGAGTGGCTTAAAGATGAACTGATAGACAACCTGAAGAAAATAAAAGGTGATAAGAAATGAACTTTTAGATTTGGCAACCTGCTTGTATGTTTAATGTTGTACATTACCAAGCAAGTTCCTAGTATTGGTAGGAAAGACTTTGGTTTTGATATCCCGATAGGAAAACAACTTCTTGATATACTGAACAACATGGGAGATGACAAGAAGAAAAACATAAATGAACATTTTTAAACCTTGAAAGAAATGATGAAGACAAGAATAAGGCTATCTCAAGCAATTGTTGATAATTAGAAAAAAGAGATATGCTTTGTGATCAAGAAAGACGAAATCTAGATCAAGGCAATTATCCCTAGGACTATTTGGGTTACAGAGATGGAATATGAGGCTCATGCAAAAGACCTCTTAGAAGCCCCTAAGGAACCAAAAGAAAAAGTATTTGGCAATACTGAAACAATTGAAAGTGGCATTCAATCTCAAAAAAGAGTTAAGAAAAATGAGCAGATAGTTAGGAGAGGTTCAAAATAGGCAAAAGCAATAAGGATGATGTTTTGAATAAAACTGGTATTAAGGAGAGTGAATTGGAAGGATTACAACCGGAGACACATATTTCACTAGTTGCTACTTCCTCTAACAATGAGATACCCACTAAATTCAAAAGGGTAGAAAGAAAAAGAAAAACCTCACCGGTATCCTCATCTACACCCAGAAGGACAAGACAAAAGCAGCAAGCAGTTAGGCCTCCGACTAAGAAATTAACACCAAAGAAAAGAAAAGAAAGACAAGTTATTCCACCATTTGATAAACTTCTGAATGAAATAAATGAGGATGGGAAATTGAAAAACATCAGTAAATTATATAACACACTATCAAATGATGAAAAGGAGAGCATAGAAAATAGTTTAATCTTACAGTTAGACATCTATAAGAAATTTCTGATGGAAATTGTGGATGAGATACCCAATGATTTATACAGAAGGTTAGAAGTTAGAAGGGTAGCTATTATTGAATTAGATAAGAAAATCAAAATAGAAATGATACTTGCAGCTCACCCAGTGAACTCCACACAAGAAATTGATGAGTTGATTAGTGAAGAAAATCGGACAGTATTTTCAACTGGTCACCGACATGTTGCACTTATGGTAGGTAGAGTAAATGAAATAATAGAAGAGACTACAGATCAGTGGGATATATTTTTTGTTGAAAAAGAGAAACAAGAAGAGCTAAAAAGACCAAAGACTATCAGAGTCTACCAAAAGGATAAGGGGAAAGGTAAGGTAGGTGGACCTCCAAGCCTAAAAATAACAGATAATTTACCCCCACCAACCTCTGATACTCCACCGGTACAAACTAATGACAAACAACCGGCAACAGAGAGTATGGAAACACCACATGAGGATAAAAACCCTAATTCTGAGGTGTTATACACAATGAACATTGACACATAGGAAGTCAATATTATGGTGGAAAAGGAAACAACTGACAAGAGTGATGTGGCAACTGAGCCACCGATAGAAAATGTTGAAGTTGGAAACAATGGAATTGGGGAACAACAACAAACTGAAAAATCAAATGAACCCCTGGTTACTAGAAAGGTAGATACCGTAGGTATGCATATTGATGCATCTACTGAACCATCGACAACCACTGAAACTGGAATACCTAATGATTCACCTGTAGTAGACAACATAGAGGTGAACAAAGAAAAACTGGCAGTGGACACTATAGTGAAATCTTCTGAGGCACAAACAGAGACACCTTCAGGAAAGGACACTAAGAAACCAGTAGAGCAACAGGTTCATACTGAGGAAAACATTAAGAAACCAACAGAGCAACAGGCTCCTTCACAAACAGTGCCACTAGCTACATCTGACAAGCCTAAGCCTTTGGTAGCTGAAATGCAAACACAAACTGGCCCTCCAGAGGAAGAGGAAAGAAAAGCTATCACAACCACTGGCGGATTACAAATTGTGAAAACAGTTGGACAGTCATCTGGTACATCTATGACTAAATTCAAGCCTACAAATGTAACAGAGGTACTCTCAGATTCAATAAAGAAAATAACAGAGTGTAATGCATAGGCGTATAAAGCTATAGATGACACTTTACCAATTTTGAAGATGATAGCTCCAAAGTGTATTATAGATAATAAAGATTCCTTGAGCCAATTAGACACATTGTCTAAGTATATAATCAGCAACCTAATTACACTGGATCAAATAAATGAAGGCACCTTCCGAGAGAAAATGAATAAGGAGAAGGAAAAATTCTTTGAGGAGACAGTAAAGAATAATAAGGAACATATGGAAACCTTATTACCGGTATTAGGTAAAGCAATTTTGGACTTCAAGAAATTGTATAGAGATGCATGTAAAATAGATATTTTGACAAAAGACATAGATAAAGAGATCAACATAGCACAAAAGGAAATAAATGATATTGCTGACAACTTGATAGGTTCATCTAATTCAATATCAGTAATTGAACAGGAAATAGCATGATTTGAAGCGAAAATAGAAAAACTTGAGAAAGACAAGGAAAGGATAAAGTATAAGGCAAAAGAACTTAAATGCAGACTAAGTCCTAAACTAGATATCCTCATCTCTTTGAGAAAAGAGATTTATGAGGCTCTTGTGCCAAGACTTAAGACACCGGAAGAGAAAATGCACCTTCTCACCGGTACAATTCAAAGAACTGAAGCAACACTGAAAGACAGTGAGAGGTTCAGCAACAATCTGAATATTGCCTTAACAAAAATTTATTAGATTGTAATAAACAGATTACAAGGAATCAGGCAGGAATCACACTCCATTGACATTGAATGATAGCCTTTGTCATTGATGCCAAAGGGGGAGTAGTGGAGATGAAAAAAATGATTAGTAGGGACATCATCAGCTCAGGGGGAGCACACATTTTGGTAACACAGTTTTGACAATTTTGGCAGATTCTTTTGGACAACATTTTTTGGACACTTATTGGATTTTTCTCATGAGTGTTGCCATCAATGTCAAAGGGGGAGATTGTTGGTAAATGCACACTCCAATGATAAATTGTAGGTGATTGAAGGTATTTTCATTGATGGAAACCTTACAATCATATGGCACCGACACCGATAGACTCTACACTGACATACGTTCACCAACACCAAAAAGATTGATTACCAGCACCCTGGCTGACAGGATTTTATTTATTGCAAAATGTAATTAATTGTAATATCCTTTTGTAAGCTGACAAGGCATATTGTAATAAGGCTCATATATAAGTATGATATCTTAGAGAATATTTGATAGAAGGATATATGTAGTGGACATGGTTAGATTATTGATGCAAATATTAAGGCAGAGTTTGGTATAAGGTTTTGGAAGTTGTAGAGCTTAAACCAGTACTAGATTTGGCATAACAGATGCCCTTTTGTAGAAGTACATGACATTGGATTTTCATAATCCACTATTTTAATTCAGTGTGACTTCTCTTTTTGTATGTAAGTAGTGACCTTTAGGTAGTTGGCCTTCCTGCATGTGCAGGCCCCTATTCTAATAGTAATATTCCCTTATTGGCCAGTAAGCGAATATTGTGGGTCACAAATCCCACTGAAGTTTTCCCCACACCGGATTTCCTCACTAAAAATATTGTGTTATGGTGTTCTTTTCATGTTGTGCTTATTGTTCTTATTTACTGCATTAATTTTGGTTTACCCGTACACAGTTTTGGAATGCTTTTCATTTAATAAGTTAAGAAAATCCATTAACTAGCAAGATACTGATTCACCCCCCGCTCTCAGTATCTTTGGGAATCCTAACATTTTGATAGTAGGATCACCTTCATTCAAAGTTTACAATTTATCCCACATAACCTTTGCCGATGATTTATCAGTCAATCCCATGATTTGGTGATCAGTAAGTACACACAAGAGGGCTTCTCTAGCTCTAAAATCATTTTCAATATTCTTGTCCAAATCTGTAGGAGCAGGATTGCTAGATGCTGAATCATAAGGTGTATATCCTTTCTTAGTGAAAATATCCTTGCCAAGACATTTAAAATGAGCCTCCATTCAGATTTTCCATATCCCATAATTTGTTTCATCAAGCTTAGGGATTTCTCTTCTAAAAATAGTTGTTGGTGGATTTGAAGTATTAGCTGCCATAAGATCTACCTCAAGCGGTTAAGCTTCTACAAAAGAGGACCAAATATCTGATACCAATTGTTAGGATAACCGGTGAACAATTGAGAGGGGGGCGTTGAATCAATTGTTAACAGATTATATTAATCAAACCACTTTATAACCTTTAACTAGGGCACATAAAATTGAATACCAGAATAGCAGAAACAGATACCAGTAAGAAATAAAACTTAAGAATGAAATAGAGAATTAACACAATGCAACCATACCACATAACACCATGATTTGTACATAGAAAACCTGGTAAAGGGAAAAACCACAGTGGGAAGCCTACCCACAGTCAGATGATACTTCTGTAGAAAGTATGTGATATAATGAGGGGCCTACACATGCAGGAAGGCACACTGCCTATAGTGTACTACTCATTACAAAAGAGTCTCAGTGACTATAGAGAGGTTATAACCACCTCAAGATAATTGGAAAATAATCCAGAACAATGAACTGCCAGAGATAGTATCAACCATGCCTGATTATAGTCCTGGTTAAGCTCAATACCAGAGGCCTTTGACCTCTTACTTAAACCCAATTCGATCACCTATGATCAACCAAATCTCCTTTGCATATGATATTATATTCGATGACCATGACACCCTTATTTTCCATACCATGATCTACAATGAGATCTTACATCAATTTATACAAACCCTAAGGCCTAAACCAATTAGGTTAACCACCTAAAAGATATTACAATAAGATCATTACATATATCTATGTTACAATGATATGCCATGTTGTCTTTAGACCAAAACAATAATAACCAATTCATATAACATCTTGGTAATGTGTAGAGAACACGTTATCATGATATTGGTCCATAACCTTGATAGGTATCAGACCTAATCTAGGTCAATCACGCCAAAGCGATGTCTCCAATCAATTGAGGCACGATCAAGGATCACCTTCTGCATCTTGAATTCCATCTAGAAGCCACACCAACACCACTTAGCATTCTGTCAAGGTTTCTCAGTGAAGGCTCTATCGGTTAAACCTCAAACCCTTACCGGTAACACGAGATCTTCTACCAGTAACCAAAACCTGTCTGTTGGTAACCAACCAAAATAGCTAGTGTTGACATCAATGACAAAACATCAATGCAACACATAATCAATTCATCCACATTGTCAACACTTATATCTGGTGTTATGTGATGCATTCTTGTATATGTGTTATTTTGATGTTATAGAAAATCCTTTCATGCACTTAGTTTGCATTGTTTGGCTTACCGATCAGCACACTTATTTTTCATTGTTTGGCTTACTGGTCAGCACACTTATTTTTCATTGTTTGGCTTACTGGCTAGCACTCTGTTTATTTTATATAGTGCTAGTATATCTGTGATTAAAGAAGAAAGTGTTTAAATCATTGATTCACCCCCTCTTAATGATCCATTGTGTCTAACAATTAGTATTAGAGCCTAGGTTCCCTATTTTGCCAAAGCATTCCCTAGCTTGGGTAGATATTGTCAAGTGTTCACAATGGCAAGAAATGAATCTGCCTCCTCAAAAGCTCCTATGTTTGATGGTGTCAAGTATGCCTTTTGGAGTAGAAGAATAGAAACCTATTTGACCTCTCTAGGTTTTGATTTATGGATGTCGGTTGTGAATGGGTATACAGTCCCTAATAATCCCCCTACTGATACAGATGCTAAGAAGGAATATGAGAACAATGCTAAAGATAAAAATGTCATTCTTAGTGGGTTATCTGATAATGAGTTTGTTAAGGTCATGCATTGTTCATCTGCTAAAGAAAATTGGGGTAAGTTGCAGAAAATATTTGAAGGCGATACTAAAGTCAAGGAAGCCTAGTTATAGACATTGAGAGCATAACTTGAGGGTTTGAAGATGAGAGATGAAGAGAAGATTGATAACTATCTCCAAAGGATTGATGAAACAACAAACACCATTAGATGGCTTGGAGAAGAAATAAAAGATGAGGTGGTAGTGAAGAAATTACTTAGATCTCAACATATCTAAGTATGATACAAAGGTTTCAACAATAGAAGAAGCAAAAGATCTGAAAAAATTTACAATGGATGAGCTATATGGTTCCCTAACTACTTATGAGATTAGGACTGTCAGTACTGAGGCTACGAAGAAAGAAGCTGCATTCAAAACATCAAGGAAAGGAAAAGAAGATTTTGTTTAAGATGGAACCGGTGAAGACTGGTGATATCATGGAAAACTTTGCCAAAAGACTCAAGATGGGTTCCGACAAATACAAAGGCAAGCTGCCCTTGAAATGTTTCAATTGTGGAAATATTGGACATTTTGCTACCAAATGTCCCTATGGTGATAAGAATGAAGATGATCAATCAAGTGGTAGCAGATCATATGGTAAGGATAGGAAGAAGAATGTCCACTGGCGTGGTAGAAGAGGCAACCAGAAGTAGAGCAGTATTTACACACATGAAAATGATACCACAGATGAGGAGAGTGCCTCTGATGACTGTTGCGGTGAGGATGAAGTCAGAGAAAACCTTTTTATGGCCAAAGAGGTTCTAGTACTAGAAGAAGGAGAAGTAAAAGAGGAAGAAGGAGAAGTAGATCTCATCAGTGCCTTGGAAGAGCTGAAGAAAACAAGAAGAGATCTAAAGAAGGTGAAAAAGGTTACAACAAAAGAACAAGATATGTTGGAGAAATCTCTTGAAGAATCCAAGAAAACAATTGCAAATCTAAAACTTGAATTGGAAGAGGCCAAGAGGATTTGTGAACCAGCTTGAGTAAAAAGGAGAAGGAGCATCAGAACATGGAAGAAGAAATTTTTAAGCTCCAGAAGGAATTAGAGAAGAGCAAGAATGAACTGATGATGAGAAGCAAGTATGAAAGTAGCATAGAGGCCCTAGACAAAATGTTGAGAAAACAAAAGTCTTCAAAGGATACCGGCGGCTTAGGATTCAAAGAAGGACAAAGTTCAAACAACAGAGACACATCTAATAAGGAGATACAATTCACTTCTTCAAATAAAGGTGAAGAGAAGAAGACATTCACGGTAAACAAGGATACCGGTAAGAAGACATATGCAGATGCTGTTAGAAACTGCCACACAAACTGGTACACACAATTAATGAACCAAAATCCACACTCAATGTACCAACATGCAAATCCAAGGAGAAATGTAAAAGTTGATCATGAAAGATTCACCAGAGTTAGCAACATGAAAGGAAGACCCTCGATGAGGTAGTCATTTGCAAGACCAAGGAAACCTAGCCAATATGTTCCAAACTTTCATGGTTATTGTCATCGGTGTAATAAGTTCGGTCATAGAATAGAAGATTATGGGAAAATGAATGTAAACCCTAGTTTAGAGAGTAGAAACTCATTTGCTGCATTACAAAGTACAAATGTCACATGTTATAATTGTAATGAGTTTGGTCATAAGAGTTATGAGTGTAGGAGAAATGTGCAGATGTCCTAAAAGAATGCCTTGGATACATCTTTTAATGCTAATGTAAAATATTACAAGTGTTAAAATTTTGGTCACATAGAAAGGCATTGTAAGTTGAGAACTGATGAGAAAAAGAAAATAGTACCAGATTAGAAGATAGAGACAAAACTGGAACACGAGATGACAAAAGAGGAGAAGAAAGAAGATTTGGATAGAGAAGGAGAAGAACAAGACAGAGTCAAGCTTGATTGTGAAGACTCCTCTACATGCTGAAAGGAGGAATCTATGGGTAGTAGATAGTGGTTGCTCAAATCACATGATCGGAGACAAGAAAAAGTTTACCAAGATTGATTATTGGAATTGTGGTTCTGTCCGGTTTGGTGATAACTCCTCTATCAAGATTAAGGGGCATGGTACATTGAATATTGATGGAAAGATCAAGGCTCATGATGTGTACTATGTGGAAGGACTAAAGCATAATCTGCTAAGTGTAAGTTAGATGTGTGAAAAAGGGTACAAGTTCACATTTGACTCTACCAGTTGTTAGATAAGTAAGCAGAGTACCAGACAGGTTGTGGTAGAAGGAAAGATGACATATGGTAATGTCTACAATATGAAGGAATGATACAATTCCCAATGCATGATGGGATAGGTTGATGAAAGTTAGTTGTGGCACCAGAGATTAGGTCATGTGAACTTTGATAATTTGGTGAAGATAAGTAAAAACTAGTACATAAGAAACATTCCACAAATAACTAAACAAGCAAGTACTTTTTGTGATGAATGCATTAGAGGAAAGCAAATCAAAGTGAGTTGCAAAGAAAAAGAGTACAATACCTCAAGACCTCTAGAGTTAGTACATACAAATTTGTGTGGACCAACAAGGACAAGGGCTCTGATCGATGAGAGATACTTCATGCTATTCATTGATGACTACTCAAGGATGACTTGGGTGACATTTTTGCATGAAAAATCACAGGCATTTGAAAGATTCAAGATTTTTAGAAGGATAGTTGAAAATGACAGTGGACACTAATTAAAGTGCTTAAGATCATACCAGGGTGGAGAATATTCTTCAAATGAGTTCATTGACTACTATGAGAAACATGGAATCCGGAGACAGTATTTAGCAGCAAGAACACCACAACAGAATGATGTGGTAGAAAGGAAGAATAGGATAGTAAAGGAGATGGCTAGAACAATGTTGAATGAGTCCAGGATACTGGATACATATTGGAAGGAAGCAGTTCATATTGTTGTCTTCACATTAAACCAGGTACAGTTACGAGTGAATAGTAGAATGACTCCTTATGAGCTATGGTATGATCAGAAACCATCACTCAAGCATTTTAGATTGTTTGGAAGTAAGTGTTTCATCAAGAGAGATGTTGATGGATTAAGGAGTTTTGATTCCTGGAATGATGAAGGAATCTTCTTGGGTTACTCAACCAATAGTAAAGCCTACAAATTCTACAACAAGAGATTAAAAAAAATGGTTGATAGTATAAATGTAAGAATAGATGAAGACCTACATAAGACAAAATGTGCACCGACACCCTCCATTGATGTTTCAAATGTTGAGTATGAAGAACAATCTGATAATAGACCAGTAGAAGAAGCACCAAACAAGAACCCCAACTGGTATGTGCAGAAGAACCATCCAGAAGAACAGATCATAAGAGATAAAAATGAAGGTGTACAGACCAGAAGGAGACTAGCCTAGAATAATGAGCAGGTAAGTTTCCGCCTCATAATAGAACTTGAGCCCAAAAATTTTGATGAAGCTAGAAAAAGTGAGAAGTGGGTAGATGCCATGGATAAAGAGCTGAAACAAATTGAGAAAAATCAAACTTGGGAGCTTGTTCCTAGACCGACAGAGAAGAATGTCATAGGTACCAAGTGGGTCTATCAGAACAAGATGAATGAAGAAGGCAAGATAATCTGGCATAAAGAAAGGTTAGTTTGCAAAGGGTATGCTCAAGTGGAAGGTATTGACTTCGAAGAAACCTTTGCATCAGTTTCTAGGTTAGAGGAAATAAGAATGTTTTTAGCTTTCTCTGCCTATAAAGGTTACAAGGTTTACCAAATGGGTGTCAAATTTGCATTCTTGAATGGTAATCTTGAAGAAGAAATGTATATGGAACAACTGGAAGGATATCTATTACATGATGATGAGAGTTTTGTATGCTAGTTGAAAAAAATTTGTTTGCATTCCCTTTCTAGAATCCTTTCTCTTTCAAGTATATGTCTAATAGGGAATACCATGCTCTTAGGCCTACTTCAAACCATACAAGGCTTTCTCAAATTTTGTCTTCATCCGATCTGCAAACTCTTTGCACATGATGTACAAGTATATAGCAACTACTACATGTTGTTCATGGGTATTGGGGATGAAGTAGACACTGAAGGACATACAGGTAGAGATACCAGAACCTATTCCAATCCAGTGTGATAACTCAAGTGCAATCAACATCTCCAAGAATCCAGTAATGCACTCAAGAACAAAACACATTGCAATCAAGTATCAATTTGCTCACCGATTGGAACATATTTGAGTACTTGAGACAAAAGATGGGAGTTGTCCCACCATCTGGCAACACTTAAATGAATAGGGAGATGTGTGGTTCAAGGGGAGTCAACAATTGTTACTATCTTATGACTCTTGAATCATGAAGCATGGACACAAGGGGAGAATGTGTCCTACTGGTTGAAGAAAAAGGGATAGATTATGGTTAGACTCTGGTAGTATGATTGGTGTCAGACTAAGGTTCCCTTTGCCATTTTTGTTAAAGGGGGAGAGAAACCGGAACAGAAAGTGTTGACATCAATGCCAAAGGGGGAGATTGTTGGCATTGAGTTGTCATTGATATCAACCGGTATTGCAGGTTACCGATAGGTGTGTCAACCGATATGCAGAAGAGAAGTACAACCGGTATGAAGAAGATTTAACTGGCATAAAGAAGAGAAGTATATTACGAGTTGACAGATGATACCACTAGTATGAGGTGAGATGCAGGAGTGAGTTGGCATGCTTGAGTTATAACTAGTAAGGCATAAACCGGTATAAAGGTTGGTTGTTTGTTTGTGATGAAGAGGCGAAACATTGATGAATCACAACAACACCCGGTGAGCTGAACAGGAAGAATGACATGAAGTCATACCGGAAGGCAAGATGAATTGTCAGGATGATGTGTTGTTGGTAAGAGTGATTGATCAGTGTGTTGGTCATATCGGTGAGGTTCTACCGATAGAAGGGTTTTTTGGTTGTTCATGTTTGAACCAACCCTATGTCGATGAAGTTGAATATATGCTGATGTGTCCTTCGTGGACTTGAGGTGGAAAACTTGTAGAGGTCGATGAAATGTTCATTGACATGGTTGTCTATGTAGAAGGTGGTCATTAAATGATAAAACTATAAATCACGGGTTGATGACAGACTAATGCGGCTCGAGGAAGAATGGACGACAAAGAATGATCAGGCAATTGTTGGCATTGTGATCGAGGTACGAAATTTGATTATAGATTGACCTTCAGTTAGAAACAGCTGGGTGAAATGAGGTCGACAAAGATCAAGGCCGTAAAGTAGGGTAAAGTTTTCTATTTTTAGCAAACATGCATTGGATGATGTTGGCGAATGAAAGTAAGGCATAAAATATTGTTTGAGTGAAAAACAAGGAAAATCTTAAGTGATTGTGTGTTGAAGGAGAAACCGGTAAGTTGTGTGTGAACTGGCAGAGAACAAACCGATAGAGATAGAACCTGGCAAAGTGTGGGAAAGTGTGAAGTGAATCCAATAGTCAGAGGGAGAGAAGTTTCAATAGAGTAAGGACCAACATAAAGACAGTGTTGCAGTGTGTGTGGAGGTTTCACAGACCGGTAAGATTGATACCGGTAGAGAAGAATATTGGAGGGTTGCAAAACTTCATTTGCAACAAGGAATTTATTTATGTATTTGAATTTTCATATTGTCTTCACTAAGTACGTGCTTAGCGTAGGGGTTGTAGCTCCTTTAGGTTGTATCCTATAAATTGTTCAAGGGTTGGTGCTCCTTTAAGTTGGTTCTCATAAATCAGGGGTTGGTGCCCTAAAATTGTAATCAAATCATTTTCATTGTGAGGCTATATTGGAGAATAAGATCTCCAACAGCTATTCTCACTAAGGTTTTTCCCACATTGGGTTTTCCTCATATATCTGGTGTTATGTGATGCATTCTTGTGTATGTGTTATTTTGATGTTATAGCAAATCCTTTCACACACTTAGTTTGCATTGTTTGGCTTACCGACCAACACTCTGTCTATTTTATATAGTACCCGTATATCCCTGATTAGAGAAGAAAGTTTTTAAATCACTGATTCACCCCCCTCTCAGTGATCCATTGTGTCTAACATGTGCTTGTGCTAGAATCTCGATCGAGGATGGTTGTGTGAGCATGTTGTTTTTTAATGGAATGTATGTCTAGTTTTGTGTTGGGTCAATTAATGCATTTGTTCCCTAATATGTTAGGGGTTGGTTGTATTTATTCTGGTTAAGACTACGTGTGAAAGATTGGTTTGGTTAAGGTGTGAAAGTATATGTGGATTGCTAGTTAGGTAGGATGTTGTGTTGGGAATTATAGTTATAATGTGTAATGGTAGGATTTGGATTGTATGTGTTATGTGTAGCAAAGGTGCATTGTTGTTGTGGTGTTGGTTGAACGTTTTGGTTTGGGTTTGGTGTTATAAATGTATGATTTTGTGTTATATAGGTATGCAAGTGTTTGTGTTGGGGTTTCTTATTGTGCATCTAAGTGAGTTGCTGTTCATTTTGTTGAAGATTGTGTTTTTTTTGTCAAGGTTGGCTTGTTGTGTGGCTAAGTGGAACTAAGGTGTTATTTGTTTGGTTGAAGTTTGTGTTGGTTTGTTGAAATCGGTTTGTGTTTGTTTGTTGAAATCAGTTTGTGTTTGTTTGTTGAATTCAGCTTGCCATGTTTGAACTATGTTGGTTGTAAGATTGTAAATGTACTATTGTGTTGTTGGTTTTGGTTTTGTGGTTTGTAGTTTTGATTTTGGTTTTGGTTAGGTAAGTTTTGGTTTTGGTATTGATTTGGGTTGGTTACATGTTGGGTATTAGTTGATTGAATGCAAGTTTATGATAGCAAAGGCATGTTAAAAAATATATTTGTGTATTAGAGTATGTATGTGTGTGGTGTTAGAATGATAAAATTAGTTGTGTCATAGGATGTATTTGTCAAACACATGCTCATGTTCAATTTTTGTGACATGATTTTTTCAATGTAATTATCATTTTCTCCAAGCCTAATTTTTGAGATTTAATGTTTGGTATAAGCTCTTGAATTTGTTAAAGGTCAAAACTTGATGGTAACGTGTCTCCCTTATGGGCTAGCAACAAGAAATATTGTTTGGATCTTTTGTCAATAATGCTTCCATAACTTCCATGATTCTAGGATCTTGGGATGCATAATCAATTTTAGTTGGTGTTTAATATTATTGAATTAATTCAAAATAGAAATCCTCAAGGAATGGTTGCAATGTGGTTCCTTGTCAGGGTGTGTGATACAAACCTAAAGTCGACCTGAATTACATCATGTTAGTAGGATTAAATGTGGGTTTTGAGTTTGGATCCATTTGGTTCCTTTTTCTTTGAGATCTTGTTTCACCATAAGATACCTATGGACTATCAATTATATGCTATGAACGTTAATATTATATGGATACGAGTCTATACTAAATGGTTTATTTTTAGATTTTTGGGTTTTATAATTTTTATTTTGTTTTGCTAATTTTTGGATGCTAATGCAAAAATAATTTGATAGTAGACCAAAGTCAACAAAAGGAAAATCAAGGTCTCAAAATGATAACGCTTAAGATGTTGTGCTGATAATAATTTAAACCTATACTAGACTTCTAAGTATAGACCTATAGACCCAATTGTTAAGTGATAAAATTCAAACCTATACTAAAGTTGTGAGTATAGACCCAATGGATACAATATAGTGAATGATGTGAGATTAAGGAAACTGATGGAAACTAAGGTCTGGTCTGATTCTAATTTTTATGCTATTTTTTTATACTAATTGGATGAATGCTTGATTTGAATTTGATCTAAAAGATGCTTTTCTAAACTAAATTAATGTAAGAATATGCAAAATGAAAATGCTAAGCTAAGATGATATGCTAGAGATCTCATGTTTCTATTTCTAGTTTGTGTAAATTAGGCTTGATGTCTAGGATTTGAATTACTAAGGTAAAAACCCTAATGTATAAATCTGAAATAGATGCATTAGGTGAAGGGTCAATTGTGATGCAAACTACTATACATGTGCGACAAAAATTTTCAACTATATAACTCTACTTAGAGTAGTTCAAACTCATAATACGGTTAATAGGACATATGTGTTATAGTTTTTACCATTTATGTGCTATAATTCTACAGATGTGTAACTGAATGCAATAGATGTGGTGCCAAATGCAACAAATGCATATGACAAAATATGATCATTGTGACACATTGTGTAGCCATAGGGTTTTTGCAACAGATGCATAACAATTTGTTTCAAATGTGCAATTCTAGCTTGTTTTTTTGCAAAATTTAAGAATAAAGCAGTTGTTTGTTTTGAGAAATTGTTTGATGTTTAAGTTGTTTACAAGAAGACACTCAAAAGATAGTAAAATTGAATGGTTGATTGACTCTTGGCTCGAGGAAATAAGGCTAGCGCCAAAAAGGCCAATAGTGTCACTCATTAGTATCGCATAAATTAAAGACAGTTATATACAAGTACAACCTTAGTATAGCAAAGATTGGGTGGTCTTTAATAAAAAATTCTTAGTTGATTGCATTAGTAAAATTAATCGATATTAAAACAAATAAACTAACTATTGCCTCTGAAATTTCGAAGGGAAGTCAAGTCAAAATTGGAGACCATTTTTCCTAGTCCATAAAGATATTATCGAATGTGAATCACATAAAAATCCTAATTCACATGGCATGCGAAAAAATCTAAATCTCTTTTGAAATGTTTGAAACATTTTATTTGAAATTTAGATAATTTTTTCATGGTAAATAATTGCAGATTGTTACGCTCACAGTCTATTCCATAGATTGCTCCTCTTGTGGACCCCCACCTCATGTGACATGGTACCCAGATTGCTCCTTGTTTACCACATATTCCATACACCATTATTGTCCTCTGAAAGCTTCCAAAAGAAATTTGTTGGCATGTTACATAAAATAAAATAAAACAAGACTTATAAGACCCCACATTTTTAGGAAAAATGATCTTGACCTAAAAATTTCACAGACGCCTTGTTTGGTTTAGTACCGACATATATTTATTATAAATTTATTATTTTACGCGGATTGCTCCATGTTGGCCCCTAGTCCATGCATCTTCTTACTTTGAAATGAAATGCCTGGAACATTCCAGAAGAGACTCGCTGGCATGCCATATCAAACAGAACTTGTATGTGACCCCATATTTCATAGTCTTCACAGACTGGAAAAAATGGCCTATATTTTGTCTCGACTTTCCGTATAAACTTTAAAGGTAATCACCGGTTTTATTTGTGGGTTGTGTCTATTCTGGTTCTAAAATGGAGCTTTCGTACAGCGTATTAGCGACAGGTTAGTCAATTGCAGTCATTAATTGCAAAATCGACAATATAAAACGCACAACTAACACGCATGTTAGTCAAAACTTTACCCAATTTGATCAAATGACTTGATTGAATTCCAACAATTTTCCAAGTCTATCTGACTTGGTTGGAATTTAGGAAATTAGGACCATTCAGAAACCGGCATGCTTTTTAATTTAGTACCCCAAGATCGAAACTTTCGTGAAATACTCCGGGTCGGTGGGAATTAATGCCTGATTATTCGAAGCCTATATATAACTATGGGCCAGGGTCTGGGAAGCAAATCTGAGCCAATTGGCGGGCGGATAACATCGCCTATTAGATTATCCACCTCTCATTTTACCTCCGTAATGAGATGGAGGGCTCCTTCTAGGGTGGGGTCCTAGTACTTACTATTCTATGGTAGCAGTTATTAGGAAATGAGAGGTCTTACAATTCTATGGCACTGGCTATGGGGGCGAAAATTTGCACCATTTTCATCCATGTTCTCGGTGTCCTTTACTGCACCCTGCCCTCTTATCGCCTCTTAAGGTAATTAAAAAATAAAATTATTTTTTTATAAATTTTTTATTATATTGTTTTAAGTTATAATTAATAATATAATAAATTAATAATTAATCATATATTTTAAATTTTTATTTATTTTGATAAAAAATATATTATCATAATTTTAAGATATATATTATATATAAATTTTAATAATATTATTTTTAACCTTTTAAATATATATAAATATATAATAGCTTATTTTTTATTAATATATTTACTTTTAAAATTAAACAATTAATTTTTAATAATAAATTATATGTTTTAAAAAAATTTATTCTTATTTATTTTAGTAGTTATCATATTATAACATATATAATATATATCTAAAAGATTTTAACATATATGGATGACAAAGAATGATCAGGCAATCGCTGGCATTGTGACCGAGGCACGAAATTCGATTGCAGATTGACCTTCAGCTAGAAACAACTAGGTGAAATGAGGTCGACAAAGATCAAGGCCGTAAAGTAGGGTGAAGTTTTCTATTTTTAGCAAACATGCATTGGATGAATAAAAACGTGTATAGATGCATCTCCCCAAAGCAGGTGAGCGATCCAAGAAAGATCGAATCGGATTTGATTGAAGGAAAGAAACCACCTGAAGTTTGATTTGGTTTTTGGTGGGAAGGATTTCTTACAAATATACAAGTCTAAATCAATGAGGCTACTGCTGGTGAATGATATGTGATGATGCTGGTAAATGAAAGTAAGGCATAAAAGATTGTTTGAGTGAAAAACAAGAAAAATCTTAAGTGACTGTGTGTTGAAGGAGAAACCGGTAAGGTGTGTATGAACTGGCAGAGAACAAACCAGCAGAGACAGAACCTGGCAAAGTGTGGGCAAGTGTGAAGTGAATCCAATAGGCAGAGGGAGAGAAGTTTCAACAGACTAAGGACCAGCATAAAGACAGTGTTGCAGTCTGTGTGGAGCTTTCACAGACCGATAAGATTGAAACCAGTAGAGCAGAATATTGGAGGGTTGCAAAACTTCATTTGCAACAGGGAATTTATTTATGTATTTGAATTTTCATATTGTCTTCACTAAGTAGGTGCTTAGTGCAGGGGTTTTAGCTCCTTTAGGTTGTATCCTATAAATTGTTCAGGGGTTGGTGCTCCTTTGAGTTGGTGATCATAAATCAGGGGTTGGTGCCCTAAAATTGTAATCAAATCATATTCATTGTGAGGCTGGATTGGAGCATAAGATCTCCAGCAGCTATTCTCACCGAGGTTTTTCCCACATTGGGTTTTCCTCATATATCTGGTGTTATGTGATGCATTCTTGTGTATGTGTTATTTTGATGTTATAAAAAATCGTTTCACACACTTAGTTTGCATTGTTTGGCTTACCGATCAACACTCTATCTATTTTATATAGTACTGGTATATCCCTGATTAGAGAAGAATTTTTTTAAATCACTAATTCACCCCCCTCTTAGTGATCCACTGTGTCCAACATGTGCTTGTGCTAGAATCTCGGTCGAGGATGGTTGTGTGAGCATGTTGTTTTTTAATGGAATGTATGTCTAGTTTTGTGTTGGGTCAATTAATACATTTGTTCCCTGATATGTTAGGGGTTGGTTGTATTTATTCTGGTTAAGACTAAGTGTGAAAGATTGGTTTGGTTAAGGTGTGAAAGTATATGTGGATTGCTAGTTAGGTAGGATGTTGTGTTGGGAATTATAGTTATAATGTGTAAAAGTAGGATTTAGATTGTATGTGTTATGTGTAGCAAAGGTGCATTGTTGTTGTGGTGTTGGTTGAACATTTTGGTTTTGGTTTGGTGTTATAAATGTCTGATTTTGTGTTATATAGGTATGCAAGTGTTTGTTTTGGGGTTTCTTATTGTGCGTCTAAGTGAGTTGTTGTTCATTTGGTTGAAGATTGTGTTTTTTTGTCAAGGTTGGCTTGTTGTGTGGCTAAGTGGAACTAAGGTGTTATTTGTTTGGTTGAAGTTTGTGTTGGTTTGTTGAAATCAGTTTGTGTTTGTTTGTTCAATTCCACTTGCCATGTTTGAACTATGTTGGTTGTAAGATTGTAAATGTACTATTGTGTTTGTGGTTTGTAGTTTTGATTTTGGTTTTGGTGTTGATTTGGGTTGGTTACATGTTGGGTATTATTTGATTTTATGCAAGTTTATGATAGCAGAGGCATGTTAAAAAGTGTATTTGTGTATTAGAGTATGTATGTGTGTGGTGTTAGAATGATAAAATTATTTGTGTCATAGGATGTATTTGTCAAACACATGCTCGTCTTCAATTTTTGTGACATGTTTTTTTAATGTAATATCATTTTCTCCAAGCCTAAGTTTTGAGATTTAATGTTTGGTATAAGCTCTTGAATTTGTTAAAGGTCAAAACTTGATGGTAACATGTCTCCCTTATGGGCTAGCAACAAGAAATATTGTTTGGATCTTTTGTCAATAATGCTTCCATAACTTCCATGATTCTAGGATCTTGGGATGCATCATCAATTTTAGTTGGTGTTTAATATTATTGAATTAATTAAAAATATAAATCCTCAAGGAATGGTTGCAATGTGGCTCCTTGTTAGGGTGTGTGATACAAACCTAAAGTCAACTTGAATTGCATCATGTTAGTAGGATTAAATGTGGGTTTTGAGTTTGGATCCATTTGGTTCCTTTTTCTCTAAGATCTTGTTTCACCATAAGAGACCTATGGACTATCGATTATGTGCTATGAATGTTAATATTATATGGATGCGAGTCTATACTAAATGATTTATTTTTAGATTTTTTGGTTTTATAATTTTTTATTTTTTTTGCTAATTTTTGGATGCTAATGCAAAAATAATATGATAGTAGACCAAAGTCAACAAATGGAAATCAAGATCTCAAAATGATAACGCTTAAGATGTTGTGTTGATAATATTTTAAACCTATACTAGACTTCTAAGTATAGACCTATAGACCCAATTGTTAAGTGATAAAATTCAAACCTATACTAAAGTTGTGAATATAGACCCAATGGATACAATATAGTGAATGATGTGAGATTAAGGAAATCGATGGAAACTAAGGTCTGGTCTGATTCTAATTTTTTTGCTATTTTTTTATACTAATTTGATGAATGCTTGATTTGAATTTGATCTAAAAGATGGTTTTCTAAACTAAATTAATGTAAGGATATGCAAAATGAAAATGCTAAGCTAAGATGATATGCTAGAGATCTCATGTTTCTATTTTTAGTTTGTGTAAATTAGGCCTGATGTCTAGGATTTGAATTACTAAGGTAAAAAGCCTAATGTATAAATCTGAAATAGACGCATTAGGTGAAGGGTCAATTGTGATGCAAACTACTATACATAACTCTACTTAGAGTAGTTCAAACTCATAATACGGTTGATAGGACATATGTGTTATAGTTTTTACCATTTATGTGTTATAATTGTACAGATGTGTAACTGAATGTAATAGATGTGGTGCCAAATTCAACAAATGCATATGACAAAATATGATCATTGTGACACATTGTGTAGCCATAGGGTTTTTAGGACAGATGCATAACAATTTGTTTCAAATGTGTAATTCTAGCTTGTTTTTTGCAAAAATTAAGAATAAAGCAGCTGTTTGTTTTGGGAAATTGTTTGATGTTTTAGTTGTTTACAAGAAGACACTCAAAAGATAGTAAAATTGAATGGTTGATTGACTCTTGACTTAAGGAAATAAGGCTAGTGCCAAAAAGGCCAATAGTGTCACTCATTAGTATCGCATGCATTAAAGACAATTATATACAAGTACAACCTTAGTATAGCAAAGATTGGGTGGTCTTTAATTAAAAATTCTTAATTGATTGCATTAGTAAAATTAATCGATATTAAAACAAATAAACTAAATATTGCCTCTAAAATTTCGAAAGGAAGTCAAGTCAAAATTGTAGAGAATCACATAAAAATCCTAATTCAAATGACATGCGAAAAAATCTCTTTTGAAATGTTTGAAACATTTTATTTGAAATTTAGATAATTTTTTCATGTAAATAATTGCAGATTGTTACGCTCACACTCTATTCCATAGATTGCTCCTCTTGTGGACCCCCACCTCATGTGACATGGTACCCAGATTGCTCCTTGGTTACCACATATTCCATACACCATTATTGTCCTGAAAGCTTCCAAAAGAAATTTGTTGGCATGTTATATAAAATAAAATAAAACAAGACTTATAAGACCCCACATTTTTAGGAAAAATGATCTTGACTTAAAAATTTCATAGACGCCTTGTTTGGTTTTGTACCGACATAGGGGAAAGGACCCAGTAGTTGAGCATGTTCCAATTGTTGTGAGGGTTGTTGATACCTTTTGTTCCAAAAATTGAACAAATAAAACCTATTGTTTGAAACAAAAAATATCAATTTTTGTTAGGAAATGTACCAACAGTTGTTAGGAAATGTACCAATAGTTGTTAAGAAATGTGCTAATATTGTAAAAAGTAACCAATCAGGTGATGCCACATCGGCTGCACAACTATTGGGGTCTCTTTTGCACGCCTATTGGTCTCACTTTTTTTTGGGGCTGTTTTGAACACCTTGGCAAAAAGCATGTTGATGTGGCATCATATTTGATGATGTGGCCCTGAAACCTTAGTTATAAGAAGGGGACTTGCCAAGTAAGCTGCTGTAAAAAAATCGAAGTGATTCGAAATTTCCAAGTAGGATTTTGAGAAGCGTGAAGTTAGGGTGCACGACTACTGGGTCCTTTCCCCTATATTTATTATAAATTTCTTATTTTACGTGGATTGTTCCTTGTTAATGTCCATGCATCATCGTACTTTGAAATGAAATGCTTGGAACATTCCAGAAGAGACTCGCTGGCATGCCATATCAAACAGAACTTGTATGTGACCCCATATTTCATAGTCTTCACAGACTGGAAAAAATTGCCTATATTTTGTCTCGACTTTCCGTAGAAACTTTAAAGGTAACCACCGGTTTTATTTGTGGGCTGTGTCTATTCTGGTTCTAAAATGGAGCTTTCCTATAGTGTATTAGTGACAGGTTAGTCAATTGCAGTCATTAATTGTAAAATCGATGGTATAAAACGCACAACTAACACGCATGTTAGTCAATCCGTACTGTCATTTTGGAACCAAAATAAACGCATCCTTATTTATGTAAATTGAATAATGTGACTCGGACAAACTTTACCCAATTTGATCAAATGACTTGATTGAATTCCAACAATTTTCCAAGTCTATCTGACTTGGTTGGAATTTAGGAAATTAGGACCATTCAGAAACCGGCATGCTTTTTAATTTAGTACCCCAAGATCGAAACTTTCGTGAAATACTCCGGGTCGGTGGGAATTAATGCCTGATTATTCGAAGCCTATATATACCTATTGGCCAAGGTCTGGGAAGCAAATCTGAGCCAATCAGCCGGCGGATAACATCGCCTATTAGATTATCCACCTCTCATTTTACCTCCGTAATGAGATGGAGGGCTCCTTCTAGGGTGGTGTCCTAGTACCTACTATTCTATGGTAGCAGTTATAAGGAAATGAGGGGTCGCAGGCAATGGCTACGCAGCAGACAAAATGGCCAGCCCATGCCATGCCCCTCATGCCATCAGGCCAATCATTCCTAGGTCCGTACAATCTGTTACATCCGTCAGTTACATCCGTCCTGCAATCCCTCAGATCCGCCAGTTCCATCCTCCTCACTGTGGCTTTACGTTTTTTTTCATTTATTATGTTTTTATTTTTTAAAAGTTATAATGAGTAAAATAATTAATATTATAAATAATAAATTATATATTTAATTTTTTTATAATAATTTATATGTTTAAATTTTTAATTTCTATTACTTTATCTTGTTTTTTCCATTTATTATGTTTTTATTTTTTACAAATTATAATGAGTAAAATAATTAATATTATAAATAATAAATTATATATTTAATTTTTTTATAATAATTTATATGTTTAAACTTTTAATTTATTTTAATAGAAAGTATATTACAATATATAATTAATTGTAAGATATATATTATATGTAAATTTTAATAATATTATTTTACATATATAAGTAAGCAATAGTTTATTTTTCTTAAATATATTTACTTTTTAAATTAAAATAATTAATAGATTTTAATATAAAAAATAAATAAGTAAATTTAAAATATAAAATAATTAAATGATTTTAACATAAGAAATAATTATATGGTGTTTGATATATATTGTCATCGAAATGAATAGTAAGTATCAAATTAGTTATTTGTTAGTTATTTGTTAGGTTAAAATCACTTAGTTAAAATCACTCACTTAGTTATTTGTTAGGTTAAAATCATAAATAAGTAAATTTAAAATAAAAAATAATTAAATGATTTTAACATAAGAAATAATTATATGGTGTTTGATGAGTATCAAATTAGTTATTTGTTAGGTTGAAATCACTTAGCTAAAATCACTCACTTAGTTATTTGTTAGGTTAAAATCATAAATAAGTAAATTTAAAATAAAAAATAATTCAATGATTTTAACATAAGAAATAATTATATGGTGTTTGATGTATATTGCCATCAAAATCAATAGTAAGTATCAAATTAGTTATTTGTTATATTATTTGTTAGGTTAAAATCACATAGTTAAAATCACTCACTTAGTTATCTGTTAGGTTAAAATCACTTACTTATTTGTTAGGTTAAAATCACTTAGTTATTTGTTATGCTAAAATCATTTAATTATGGTGTTTGATATATAATGCCATCGAAATCAATAGTAAGTATCAAATTAGTTATTTGTTATGTTATTTGTTAGGTTAAAATCACTTAATTAAAATCACTCACTTAGTTATTTGTTAGGTTAAAATGGTGTTCGATATATATTGCCATCGAAATCAATAGTAAGTATCAAATTAGTTATTTGTTACATTATTTGTTAGGTTAAAATCACTTAGTTAAAATTACTCACTTAGTTATCTCTTAGGTTAAAATCACTTACTTATTTGTTAGCTTAAAATCACTTAGAGGAAAGGACCCAGTAGTTGAGCATGTACCAATTATTGTGAGGGTTGTTGATACCTTTTGTTCCAATAATTGTACAAATAAAAACTATTCTTTGAAAAAAAAAATATCATTTTTTGTGTCTTTATATATCAATAATTGCAATACATCAAATCAGTTTGAATTATTATGGCATGTATCATTGATTTACTAAATTTCATGCAACTATTAAACAAAAAACATTCAATACATGTTTCATATTAAATAAATTAAAACAACATTCCTACAACTCAACACACTTTTGATGTGATATAAATACAGTTGTAAAATGATTATATTAATATTTGTACAATTTTGTAAAACAAATATAAAATATTATATTACAATTTGTACAATTTTACATGATAAAGTGTCAAATCACTGATATACGGTTGACCAACTTGTGAGGCAAAACAGTCCCATCACTCATTCACAATTGTTCAACTTGTCATCCTCTAATAGCCAGCTTCTGAATATAAATGTTAAGATTCTAGTTTGCAACCACCAAATCTGGTACCTGAAACATTAAATAGAGCAATTGTGAGGCTCTCCATTTGATTGAAAACAAACAATTAATGCAAAAATAATTTAAATTTACCTCCCATAAATCCACCTCATGTACTCTTATCCAATAGAAATGCAGAAATCCATACCCACGGATCAAGCAAGATCATAAAATGGCCATAGATCAAGCAAGATCAAAAAATAGCCACAGATCAAACAAATCAAATAAGATTTAAAAAAAGGAGGGAAAATGTCATATTAATGTAGCATACGATGAAGGAGAGTTTTTACAATTACATTCTCCCTGTGTTGTTGTAAAACCTTCACATTCCTCCTTTGTTCAGTGCATACATACATTACTTCTTGCTGCAAACGTTTGTTCAGTGCATACATACATTACTTCTTGCTGTAGACCTTTGTTCAGTGCATACATACATTACTTCTTGCTACAGACTGATTCACATTCCTCCTTCGTTCAGTAAATAATCAAGATTTCTTGCATACATTACTTCTTGCTACAGACTGACTCTGTGCACATAATATCTGATCGTGTGCTGTCATAGATTTTAGGTATTTTGTTTTCATTATTGTTTAGTTTAGTTGACTGTGTTGTCATAAATTGCAGGTTTTTTGTTTGTTTATATAATTTCTGACTGTGTGTTATCATAAAATACAGGTATTTTGTTTTTGTTTGTTTATATAATTTCTAACTGTGTATTGTCATAAAATACAGGTATTTTGTTTTCACTACTGTTTGGTTGGCACTATGCTAGCATAAATTCCAGGTACACTCACATTCTTGCATACATTACTTCTTGTTGCAGACTGACTCTGTGCACATAATATATGATCGTGTGCTGTCATACATTTCATGTATTTTGTTTTCACTATTGTTTAGTTTAATTGTCTATGCTGTCATAAATTGAAGGTATTTTGTTTGATAAATTGAAGGTATTTTGTTTGTGTGCACATAATATATGATCATGTGCCAACATAAATTGAAGGTATTTTGTTTGTGTGCACATAATATATGATCATGTGCCAACATAAATTGAAGGTTTTCACTAACTGTTTAGTTTAGTTGTCTATCATTTTATGTAGTTTAGTTGTCTATCATTTCATGTATTTTGTTTTTACTACTGTTTAGCTTAGTTTAGTTCTCTGTGTTGTCATAAATTGAAGGTATTTTGTTTGTTTATGTAATTTTTGACTTTGTGTTGTCATAAAATCCAGGTACTTTGTTTTCACTACTGTATTTTGTTTTCATTTTCACTACTGTTTAGTCTATGTTGTCATAAATTGAAGGTATTTTGTTTGTTTATATAATTTTTGACTGTGTAAATTTTAGGTATTTTGTTTTCACTACTGTTTGGCTGGCACTGTGCTAGCATAAATTCTAGGTAATTTGTGTTCATTACTATTCAGTTGACTTATTTTTACTACTATTTAGTTTATATATATATATATATAATCAATCGTCATATATCTATTTCATTACTGTTCAGTTGACTTGTTCTTACTACTATTTAGTTTCACAGTATACATATATATTATTATATATATATCTACACACATACATACAAATGTGTATATATCTACATACATACATATAGATGTGTATATACTTAATGTTTGATGTTATTTACTCCAAAAACCATCCATTCCAGTAAAAGTTCAAATTGCTGCCAAAGACAATATTTCTCCAGAAGCTTATATTCCATAGTTCACCTGTTGTACATATATATATACACATTATTCTTAGTTACAACATATATATATCTACATACATACATATATCTGCATATATTCCATAGTTCACCTATATATATATATATATATATATATACACACACACATACATACAGATGTGTATATATCTGCATACATACATACAGATGTGTATACACTTAATGTTTGATGTTATTTACTCCCAAAACCATCCATTCCATTAAAAGTTCAAATTGTTGCCAAAGACAATATTTCTCCAAAAGCTTATATTCCATAGTTCACCTGTTGTACATATATATATATATATATATATATATATACACATTATTTTTAGTTACAAAATATATATATCTCCATGCATACATACATATATCTGCATACATATATATATATCTGCATACATACATACATACATATATCTACATACACATATATTTGCATACATACATACATATATCTGCACACACACACACACACACACACACACACATATCTGCATACATACAGACAGATGTGTATATACTTAATAGTTGATGTTATTGTTATTCAGGCACTATGACAACAGGTAAGGCAACAACAACAGGAAAGGCAAAAGGAAAGACAATAGGAAAGAGACGAAGCAAAAGAACAACCCAAATGTTGAGGAACCATTACCCACGTGGTGTTAAATTCCATTTGGTGAAGGATAAAGATGGCGTTAATCCACCTCAGGATGACATAACTTGTAATACTGCAGATGAAAATGTAGAAAGAATAAACACTCCTTTATAGTCTTCTCAACATCATGGAGATAAAAAATCCAGTTATAACGATCAGTGGACAGAAGAAGACATGGAATGTGCTATGAAAGATGTTGAAGACAATTCATATTCCATTAGAGTAGTTGGAAAAAAGTGGGGAATTCCTGCAAGCACTTTAACATTTTGGCTTTCAGGGCTGAGAACAACAAAAAGAAGAGGTCCACCAACGATCCTTTCGTTGGAAGAAGAGCTAGAAATTGTTGACTGGTGCAAAGATATGGTGCAACTTGGTCACGGATTAGAGATCATTCAGCTAAAGTCACATGTAGCTCATATATGTGAAACAAGGCCAAATCCATTCAAGAATGGTTTCCCAGGCAGATCATGGTGGACAGGTTTCCGCAAACGCCATCCAGATTTGACAATAAGGATTGCAGAGGGTCTGGACAGGGATAGAGCAATAATGCTACGACCAAGTATTGTGACAGATTTTTATGACAACCTGGAGAAATTGTACAATGCTTCTGAATACGGACCAACAAAAATATGGAATTGTGATGAAACAGGGGTGCAAGCAGGTAGGAACTGTGGGATGTGAGTAATTGCAAAGTTGGGTAGTAGAAGTGTCCCACAAATTTTATCAAAGAGCAGAGAGTGGATAACAATTTTATGTTGTGTTAATGTAGCAGGTCATAGCATTCGATGATTTTATCTTTTCAAGGCCAAAAGACAACTTAAAAACTACATTGCCAACTGTGAACCAGGAGCATGTCTGGCTGCACAACCACATGCTTGGATGACAAAAGAATTATTTTTAAATTGGCTATATCACTTTGCCAGATCTGTTTCGGGTGGAGTTTCACCCACAAACAGACATCTCCTTATATTTGACGGTCATCAAAGCCATGTTGCTTTGACCACAATCCATGAAGCAAGATCTCTTGGTATTGATCTTCTAACATTGCTTGCCCACACCAGCCACAAATTGCAGCCTCTAGATGTGAGTGTGTTCTCTCCATTCAAGGCACATTTCAAATCTGAAAGGTCAAAATGGATGGCCAAACATCCACACATAGAAATAAGGAGAACTGAATTGGCAAAACTTGCAAGTAAAGCATTCAAACTTGCCCTAACATCTGAAAACATCATAGCTGGTTTCCGAAGGACTAGAATATGGCCTTTAAATAAAGATGCTCTTTGTAATGACATGAGACCAAGTGATGCATTCAATTTACAAGATGATAGTGATGCTGCAGGCATTGCTAGCATCTTAAGATTAGTTGGCTATGGAGAGGCACAAGTGGAAGAGTGTTTGGAACAATGTGTGAAACAAATGAAAGAATTGGAAGCACAACAAATAGAAGAACCAACTGAAAGCACATGCTCACCAAGTCATATCAGCCAAACACAATATGAAAATGGCATACATGAAGACTTCAGTTTACCATCACAGTTTGAACAACCTAATTGGATTAAAGAAGGAGCAAAACATTTAGGAATATAGATTGACATGGAAAATGAAGAAGTTTCTTTATCCATGCCTTCACCTCCAATTCTTAGCTCTGAGGTCATTCATTATTATGCTGATACAATGGATTGGGAGAATTCAAATTTAGAAACTAATGAAGTTGCAGAAGATGAGCAAGATGGACACAATCAAGGTTCTTTGAAGACAACTGCAACATTTGAGATAGAAGACGAAGCTAAAGAAATCTTATGCAGTCAAGGCTCTTTAAAAAAAATTCTGAAGTTACCCATTGAAAGGGTGAGAAATAGGTCTAGTCTTCTTTCTAACAATAATGCACTTAAATTGGGCAGTAAATCTCAAATCCTTACTTCCGATGAATACATAATTCGGGAACAGAAAAAAGAAGCAAGAAAAGCTAAAATTGAAGAGTTGAAAGTAAGGAAGAAAAAACAAAAAGAGGCAAGGAAACTTGAACAAATTGCAAGGAGAAAGAGGAAAGATGATAAAAAGCTTGAAAGACAAATAATAAAGCAGAGGAAGGAAGAAGAAAGGGCACAGCAACAAAAGGAGAGGGAGTTGAAAAATAAACAAAAGCAGATGAGCAAGCAAAAGAAACCAGCAAAAGAGCAAGTGAATGAGGATGTTGCAATTATTGTAGGGGAGAGGAGTACTCCATCAACACCATTGCCTCAGCATCATCAAATTTTACAAGACATGTACAATATCTTAACACCTGCATATACTGCTCTTAGTAACCTCCAAGCTGGTTACCATAACAATTTAGAACATACTGCAATCAAGGCAGGCCACAATAGTACTCCATCAACTCCCCTACCTGGCCATCATCAGAGTTTGAGAGATATGTACAATATTCTAACCCCAGCGTATGTCGCCCTTAACAACATCCATGTTCCAACTAGTCATAGCCCCCCTCACTCTCCTATCAAACAATTCCAATTTGGTGGACTGCTAGATGAAAATATATTTGGTAGTATTACTCCTATTACACCACAGGTTGATGCAGCTATTGCAGAAAAAACAATGATAAGGAGTCCTATGGAGGAGCCAGATGCAGCTGTTGTAGAAAAGATGATAACAAGAAGGCCTGTGGAGGAGCCAGAACCCTTCCCTGGCTTTATGGTGAACTGATGAAACTAATCAATGCTGCATGCTTGAATTCAGAATTTTGGATTGCATTGCAAGTCTTGTTTTGTAGGTTGGCCATTTTGCAGTGCATATAAGCTGGGGAGATTCTGCAATATCTTTATGTCAATATAGCGAATGTGGTGCTACTTTATAATATCTATTGATGTGGAGTAATTTTGTAATTTCTATCTATATATCAATAGAATGAATCTGTGTAGGAGTCAAAGTAGACGTTGTGTAGTGTGTAGGCTGGCCATTTTGTAGTGCATATAAGCTGGGGACATTTTGCAATATCTGGTGCCATTCTGTAATATCAATTGATATGGGTCCATTTTGTAATATATATCTACCTATATATCAATACAATGAATTGGTCCAACACCATCTTGTAATATCTGCATATCAGTGCAATGAGTGCATTGCTATTATGGATACTAAAACTACAACTAATGTTATGTCAAGTATTTGCATTACATATGTATGAGTGTATGTATGTATATATGTATGTGTATGTGTATGTTTATGGATACTAACAATGCAACAAATATTATGTGTATGTGTATGTTTATGTTTATGGATACTAACAATGCAACAAATAGTATGTGTATGTTTATGGATACTAACAATGCAACAAATATTATGGAAAGTATTTTCATTATGTATGTATGAGTGTATGTATGTACATATGGATGGATGTGTATACATACACATACACATGCACATGCACATACCCCCTACCAATCATAGTGAATTAGCACACCCAATCTTTTGTTACCTTTGACCTACTTGAACATATTGTCACCTAAAAAATTCACCCCCTAACACATATGAAAACCATTAACATTATATGATTGTTCATTATGTTATTAATAATTAAATAAAATTAAATCATATCCATTTTTTACTCATTGAATAGTCAAACAATTTCTATTAAATAAGTGAATGAATAAAAACTAAAAACTAAATAAAACTAATCTAATACCTACTCAACCCTAATCTTTTCTATCCTCCACAGCCTTCCCCAAATGCTGTCGCAATTGTTTGCATTTCAAGAACATGCATCCTCTGCCGCCACAGGAGCTACTTTGTCACCTTTGTCACCATGAACAGAGATGTGGCAACCAGAGCAACCAGGGTAGGGCATTCAGATAGATATATACATACAAATGCGTACATAAATATATACATATACATATACATACAAATATATATATATACATCTATATATATACATGTATATATATATATACTTACAACTATATACATGTACATATATATCTAACATCATATCAGCGAGTTGCTACAAATCTGAACAACCCACTGCCAACAGCAAACAAGGAGAACTTCAGAAAGTCGTTTCATCAAAGACAACCACATATAACCAAGTTCCATCATTCCTTTTATGGCTATTGTTTTCCATGCAATCATTTTGGTCAAAAAGTAGTAGATTGCAGAATCTGTACAAACAATAATACTAGTCTATCCAAAAGAAACTATAATCATTTGCCCATCTAATGGATTGTAACATTACATGCTACAAGTGCAGCAATTTTAAGCACATAACACGGTTTTGTGGAAGTACTTTTGTTGAGCTCAACACTTATCTATTCTAGTGATTTGATATCAAGAAAAAGGGGTAAGAAAGAGGAAAGTAAGGAAAAAAAAAAGAAAAATTGATGCACCAAAATAGATCACTTAGATCCCTTGACAAAATTATAAGCAAGCACAAAGAGCAGCAAACTTCGATTATCGAAAATGACTTGATCATTAGCAAATACAAGAGCCAAAGAACCCAATACCATGATGGACAAAGCTTCCCCATTTAAAAGAGAAAAATTAGAATATTGAACCACGATATCATTGATTTGATGCTTCAAATATTGTAAAGTAATAATTACTACTAGAGGTCAAAAATAACATACAAATTCTATGTTGAGAGCCTCTAAACTACACAATTTATATTAAAAAGAGGCAAGGCTTTGTCAAAGAAGAGCCAAACTTATTAGTAGAGACATTAATTACAAGCAAGTTATGTTTCTTACCCTTGAGACAAACTTTTCGACATGAATCAAACATTGGTATCGTCCCTATGTACCCTGTGATTTCTATTTCCTACTGCTAGTGCAACATCTTTTCTTGAGATCAAGACCCTTGTGAAGATCTAGTAGATGACATACATGTCACTTAATTGAGCATGGGCAAGATATCACAGCATGGATGGGCATTCAAAGATACATATCAGCCTTTCTTTCTTAAACATGTTATTTTGTTTATTAAAGGATGAAAGAGAATAGATTTCCATAGTCCATTAAGATTATTGCATTGTTTTTGAATTCCTCTGTGTAGGCTTTTGTTTTGATGCAAACAAAAGCCTATTAAAGGATGATTAAGAATGTAACAGAGAAGCACTTGTTTTAGTGTAAACACTCATGCATTATTTCAATATTATTTCTTTGAAGCTTTGCTTCTTTTATGTTATTGATTGTTTTATACCTGAAAAGTTCAAATGAATTATAGAATATCAATATAAACCAATACACTTTAAGACAGATTGGAAGATGTCTTCTTTCCTTTGGAATCCTCAATTTTTTGAGGGCCTTTTAGCACTTAATTATTTCCCTATGCCTACTGGCATTGACGAATCTTTGGGAATAGCAACAACGTTTAGGCATTGTAATGGGACTTATGTTATTCATGTCCATATTCTCGCAGGGTTCATATTTCAATTGAGCACATCATGTTGAACTTCGGGTATATTTTCAATTGAAATAGGTCAGCTTCTAGTTGAAATGAAAAAGAAGGGTTTAACTCTTGATAAAGTGACATACAACACATTGATCGATGGATACTGCAAAGAAGGTGATATGCATGAAGCACTTACACTGCATACTGAAATGGTATGGAAAGGACTTTCGCCAGATGTTGTGACTTACACCGCTCTCATTGATAGACTATGTAAAAATGGCAGTGTGCAAAGAGCAAGCAAATTTATGAATAAAATGAAAGAAAGAGGGTTGAATCCGGATGCTTTTACATATACTGCTTTAATTGACGGATATTGCAAGCAAGGAGATATGCAAAAGGCTCTTGAGATTCAAAAGGAAATGATGAATAAAGGATTTGTTCCTTCTATTGTGACATTTAATTTTGTTATCAATGGATTCTGTTTGGAACGCAATATAAGGGCAGCACAGAATGTTTTATGTGACATTTTAGAGAAGGGCTTGGTTCCTGACATGGTAACTTATAGTACGCTAATTGATGGGTACTGCAAGGGAGGCAATATGCAAGAGGCATTAAGTTTACTAGATGAGCTTGTTGGAAAAGGCCTCGTTCCAGATGTAATTACCTACTCTTCTCTCATTCAGGGTTTCTGTAAGGAAGGAAGACTAGAAGATGCCTACATGTTATTTGAAAAAAGTTACTGATGGGCTTGAATCCTGATCGGTTTACTTACACTACATTGATCAATGGACACTGTAGAGAAGGAAACATACAGAAGGCATTTCAGTTACATAATGAAATGATACAGAAAGGCCTGTCACCAGATGTAGTTAGTTACAGTGCACTCATTCATGGACTTCGTCAGCAATCTAGGACAAAGGAAGCAAATCGACTCTTGTTCAGAATGATGTATGATGATCTGATTCCTAATGAAATCACTTATGATACTTTGGTGGAATACTACGTGGATGAGAATTTGGAGAGCAATGTGGCTCTTATTAAAGGATTATGCATGAAAGGCAAAATGATTGAAGCAGAAAAAGTATTTGAAGCAATGCTAGAGAAAAACTCAACTCCTAATGATGTTGCATACAGTGTATTGATCCATGGACATTGTGAAGATGGAAATATTCAAAAGGCTTTTGGGATGTACAATGAAATGGTGTAGCTGGGTTTAATACCTAACATTCTTACCATTATTGTTCTTATTAAAAGCCTTTGCAATGAGGGAATGATTAAGGAATCAAGCCATCTTTTGCGGGGAGTCATAAAAGGGTGTTTGGCTCCTGATGTTGTTTCACGAACAATAATGATTGAGCAGAACTTTGAAGGAGGTAACATGTAGGAAGTCATAAAAATTTTGACTGAAATGGTTGATGATGGTCTTCTTCCAAATGTAGTTAGACCCCTGCCAGAGTAGTAAGATGGAACTTACTTTGGTTAGATACTGCAATCATTTTAAAAACATATGGCTCTCAGTAGTTCAACAGTGGACATCCTAATCTGCTAAGGATTTTGCAGAGGCAAATTGAAAGCTGGGTGTGATACAATGTTTTATATACAAAGCCACGCTATCGAAGAACTCTGTCGCTACAATAAAATGCAACCCTTCAGAAAAAGTAAATCTCTGTTACAAATTTGTAATCCTAGCCAAAGATTTTTGGCAAGTAAATAGCAAGAAGAATGCATAAAAGGAGAAAAAAATAAACATCAAGAAATTTGTAACCCTAGCTAAAGATTTTTGCCAGGTAAATAGCCTTATGCAGAGGAAAATGACAGGTAAAGATGAAAAAGATTGCACAAATGTTTGAATTCAAACATGGGTCGTTGCCCCGTAAGATCTATAAAGACCTTACCTGCTCGAAAGGGTTGCAAACCATTTCATTTCTTGTGTCAATAGACACAGTTGCAAACTATAGGGATCTATACAACCATACGAACCATACCACCATATGAGCCATGTCGCCGACATTGTATGTGGAACACCGAGGAGAAAGCTGCAAAACGTAAAATACAGTCAAAATTAAAAAGCAGAGAAGGATATCATGTAAAATACAGTCAAAATGACATATGGTTGTAAAACAACATACCACGTCTTTCCCAGGCCACGTCTCTGAATGCCATGCCCTGGTCGCTCTAGTTTCCACGTATATGGATGCCCTGGCCTGGTCGTTCTGGTTGCCACGTCTCTGTTCATGGTAGCTCCTATGGCGGCAGAAGATGTAGCATTTGGGGAAGGCTGTGGAGGATAGAAAAGATTAGGGTTGAGTAGGTATTAGGTTAGTTTTATTTAGTTTTTAGTTTTTATTCATTCACTTATTTAATAGAAATTGTTTGACTATTCGATGAGTAAAAAATGGATATGATTTAATTTTATTTAATTATTAATAACATAATGTACAACTATATAATGTTAATTGTTTTCATATGTGCTAGGGGGTGAATTTTTTAGGTGACAATATGTTCAACTATTAGGTCAAAGGTAACTAAAGACTGGGTGTGCTAATTCACTATGATTGGTAGGGGGTTCAAAAATGGTCATTTTGAACACTTTTTATAAATGCGTTTAAAAAACATATCAAAAATGATGATGACGACCTGAAACCTTAGTTATAAGTAGTTAACTCGTCATAGAAGGTGCTATAAAAAATTTAGACGTTTTTGACATTGTTATGTCGACTTTTGAAAAGCGCGAAGTTAGGGTGCATGACTACTGGGTCCTTTCCCCTAGTTATTTCTTATGTTAAAATCATTTAATTATGGCGTTTGATATATATTACCATCAAAATCAATAGTAAGTATCAAATTAGTTGTTTGTTATGTTATTTGTTAGGTTAAAATCACTTAATTAAAATCACTCACTTAGTTATTTGTTAGGTTAAAATGGTGTTTGATATATATTGCTGCAATTTTAAAATAAAAAATAATTAAATGATTTTAACATAAGAAATAACTATACGATTTTAACCTAACCTAATAAATAAGTAAATTTAAAATAAAAAATAATTAAATAATTCTAACATAATTTATTATTTAACATAATGTTAACATAATTTTAAATATATAATTTATTATTTATAATATTAATTATTTTACTCATTATAACTTTTAAAAAATAAAAACATAATAAATGAAAAAAACGTAAAGCTATAGTGAGCAGGACGAAACTAGCGGATGTGACGGATTGCAGGACGGATGTAACGTATTGTATGGGCTTGGGGCCTGATGGCATGAGGGGCATGGCATGGGCGGGCCATTTTGTCCGCTGCATAGCCATTGCCCTTACAATTCTATGGCTGGCTATGGGGGCGAAAATTTGCAGCATCTCCATCCATGTTCTCTGTGTCCTTTACTGCACCCTGCCTTTCTATCGCCTCTTAAGGTAATTAAAAAATATAATTTTTTTTTAATAATTTTTTTATTATATTGTTTTAAGTTATAATTAATAATAAAATAAATTAATAATTAATCATATATTTAATATTTTTATTTATTTTAATAAAAAATATATTATTATAATTTTAAGATATATATTATATATAAATTTTAATAATATTATTTTTAACCTTTTAAATATATATAAATATATAATAGTTTATTTTTTATAAATATATTTACTTTTAAAATTAAACAATTAATTTTTAATAATAAATTATATGTTTTAAAAAATTTATTCTTATTTATTTTAGTAGTTATCATATTATAACATATATTATTTTATATATATATGTTATTCTAATTTATTTTAGTAGTTATCATATTATAACATACATAATATATAACTTAACTATATCAAAAAATTTGTTCTTATTAGTACTTGCCGTTAGGCAATACTCTTGTAATCAAATTTTTTTGTTATGCTTAAATAGTTATTAAAAAAAATTATTTTGACCGATCATAAACAAATATTTTTCTTTCTTTTAAATTTTTAAATTTATTTTAAAGTATACATGCATATTTGTTAACTTTATAATTAAAAAAATATATTTCTCTTGTAAACGATTGGCTAATACTTTTTTCCTTGTTATACAACACGGGTTTCAAATTTGACATGCTTGAACTTTTAAACATTTATATCATATATGATTTAATTAAATTTGTGTTAACCGTTTTAAATTTAGTAATTTTTACTTGAGAAATAACTTTTTCAGAATTAAATTTTTCTATGAATGATGTGCTTGAAAAAAATTTACATTTTCTTTTTGTTTTTTAAATTTGCATGAAATATATTTTAAACCAACATTATAAAACATTATAAATCATATTTTATGTACATAAAGAACTTTTTTTATGCCTACATAAATAGATCTATAATCAAATCAAATAATTAAAGTATAAAATTGTATAAAATTTTAAGAGATATATATTTATAATAATAATTACATAAGTTAAAAACTATTATGTTATAATAAAATAAATTACTATTTTTATTTAATTAATTTGACTTAATAAAATTATTATCTATCAAGATTATTGTTATTTATTATTAATTTTAATTTTTTTTAATATTTAATTTTTTATATAATTTTGTTTACACATTTTTGTTTATTATATTTTAGTTTTTAAAGTAGATTTAAATCTAAAACTATTTCAATTTTTTAACTTTATTTTGTGAAATTAAAAATTTATTAGGATTTCTTTAATTTATATTATTTTTTCTAGTAAAATTTTAATTATTATGAACTAATTATGTTTAATTTTTTTAACTTAATTATTATAATTTTTAAAATATAATCATTATTAAAATTAAATCATAATTATTATTAAAGCTATACTAAAAACAAGGCAAGTACTAGCCACTATGTGGCACTTGTTTATTTTAATAGTTATTATATTATTACATAAGTAAGTGATGTTTATTTTAATAGTTATTATATTATAACATAAGTGATTATATGCAGACAGTGGTCCTGCCACTGGTCTACTTAATGTTCCTATAGGTTTGCCCCCTTGTTTTTTGGTTGCTTTTAATATCAAAAACATAAATAAGTGATTTTAATGTATATATATCAAAAAATTTACTAATGTAACTTGAAAAAAATAAAAATATATATAACTAATATAAAAATTTAACATAGATAATATATAACTTATCATATATAGCTTATTACATAATATACAACTAAATGATTTTGATATATGTTAAAATAAATGAGTTAGATAAAATGTATGTTATAATATAATAATAATTATTAAAATAAATAAGAATATTTTTCAAAAAATTAGACATATAATTTATTATTAAAAAAATAAATATATAATTTAAAAAGTAAATATGTTTATTACCAATAAAATATTATTTACTTATATATTTTTTTAAAAATTAAAAAATATTATTATTAAAATTTATATATAATATATATCTAAAAATTTATGATAATATATTATTTATTAAAATAAAGTAAAAAAAATTTAAACATATCATTAAAAATTTAAAATATATAAATTAATTATTAGTTTATTATATTATTAATTATAACTTAAAAAATATAATAATTTTTTTTTTAAAATAAAAAAATTATTTTTAACTTTATCGTAAGAGGCGGCAGGACGAACGGACGAACGCACTGCAGCTTCTGAAAGATGCAGTACATGGTGCAGTAAAGGACTCGAAGCACGTGGATGGGGCAATGCAAATTTTCACCCCCATAGTCAGTGCCTAATTCTATGGTAGTTGTTTCAGAGTCAGACATTTTGAACATAATTAAGTGAAAGAAAATCTATAGGGCCCTAGCCATAGATATAAGCGCTAGCAATTAATGGTAGTTATGAAACTCTCCTCCCCAACACAATCCCTTAGAATAGTAGGGGCCTCCCAACAACTCTTAGTTAGAAGGATCTTCTCCCCATCGTGGCCCCTACAACTCTTCGTTAGAAGGATCTTCTCCCCACCGTGATTTCATAAAGGGCTTCCTCCCCCTTCCTCCCTCCAATACAATTAGCATGGTAGGGTTAAAAGGTGGGAACAGTAGTTCTACCTCATCAAGGGGAGGATCGAGGGGAGCAGGGATTCCTCCCACCAACATTCTCTTCTTCCCACCAGCTATAGCTCGGGAGATGGTTATTCTTTATACAAAATACCATCTGATCAAAAATACAAAATTTACAAATCATAACGGATTTTTTCACAATTTCTATTGGTTCAATCCTCTTAATGTATCTTCCCAATACTATAAAAATGCAAAAATCTGCCGAAAAATGATTGAGTTATGCAAATTTGTATTTTTCATCAAGTGTCATTTTGTATGGAGAATAGCCATCTCCTACTTTAAGGTCCTTCATATTTATTTTTTTATTTGTAAGCATTATGTTCCTTTATCAATGAGTGTAAGTGGTAAATTGTGTAATTACACATGTACGACAATACATGAAAATTAATGAGCAAAATGAATTTGATTTTGGTTGTTGGGCTAGGGATTGATTCGATTAGCGAATCTTGTTGTGGTAAAACACGAGGTCACAAGGTCCAGTCTACCCCCAACCCACGTGATATCAGAGGATGTATCATGCCAGTGTCATTAGTCACGTTAAATTTTTTACCAAGAGTACTGTAGTTTATAGGGGTGTTATGCTCGATTTCTACAATCTAGAAACAATACAATTTTGATTGTTTATAATAAAGAATTTGATAGTAAAATAAAAATTTGGGTATATATTTTTATTATTGATGGTAGAAGAATGATGTAAATGATTTAGATGATGTATAGAATTAATTATTTACTATTATGAAATTTATGTCTTCTATATAATGAATATTTTTAAAAATTAGCATTTGTAAAAAAATTTGAGGGTCGATGTATCATAGTTTTGATCTTGATAGCTAACTTTGATATACAAATATGAATTAGTAACATATAGATTCTTTAAATTTATTTGTTATATAGTCTTCGATGAGCTTCTAAGCACCACAATATTTAAAAACACCTTAAAGGAATTTGTTGGATCACTAAGATCAAATTTTCTTATTTTGAGTTCCTAGATTGACCAACTTTACTAATTTAATCAAGGAAAAGTTTTCAATTAGAGACCACCTAATCCTTGTAGCCTTAATAAATTTATCCCAAGAAAAATAACACACTATTTGATTAACTATGCAAATGCCAAAAAGATGATGAAAATATAATTGCCTCCATATCTATGAGAGGCATGAAAGAAATTTTTTAATAAATAATTCGTGATATATGTAAATATTTGAGAACATTCAAACATGTTTACAAATCTTTTGCACTCTATATTCTTGACAAACGAGATTGCTTAGCCAACATTCTTGTGAACCCCTTGCCTACCTTATTGTAAATCCCCTTATTGTATGCCCCTTGCCTACCTTATTGTAAATCCTAGTACATCATCCCAAGGGTATTTAGAAAACCAATAAACTATGATTTTTCTACACCATACTTCACTAAATACTCCAAATACAAAGGGACTATATTTTTCCAAAATATTTTCAATCAATTCAATTGCTAAATCATTGTTCTTAACTAATTTTGTCTCCCTTTTTCCAAATACAGTTTTTCCTTTCATTTTCTCAAGTATGCACAACTACATATTTTACCAAGGATTAATGACTCTTTGGATGCCCAAAATTGATATTAATTATTCTAAGAATGTATTAGTTGTATCAATTATAAACATGTATAAAAAATTTTAAAAATCCTCCAATGTTGACCTTCAACATCTTAAAGGTCATTAACACCAATATTGGTATTGTGGATGGGTTATATTACTCATATCTAGTTCTTATTTAGTTCCTTTTCATATTTGTTAATTAAGTTTATTAAGGGCACTTTTAGTTCATTTAATTTGCATGTTTTATGTCATGTCATAATTTTAATAATGATCTTGTATCTTATCTCATTGTCTATATAAGCAATGCCTCTCATGTACTTTACGAGTCATTGATTCATCTACTATTTATATATTGCATCTATAATCAAGAAATTTATTTCTTCCTACTCTTTCTTAAGAAAATTATGTCTCAAAATTGCAATAACAAAAGTTTATTGTTGAAAGGTCAATGCAAGGGGGTGATACCCCCTATGAGTTTCAGGGGTCGTATCCACCCAATAGGGGGTCTGGGGGTCGCATGCCCTAGTAGAAGTGGGGGCAATGTCCCCAAAAGCCACATTTTATGTAGAATTTACCAAAATAAATATTGACCATGTTTATCATTAGGTCACATATCTAGCGGTATGTATTCCTTAGAAGGGAATCCTATTTTATGAGGGCATTGTACTACTATTAAGCATAGTGTAGCATTCAAAGAGTTTGATAGATGTTGAATTGCTTTCGAATATGTGGATAGTGGTTTTCCTACAAGAACCTTTCTTTGCAAGTATATTGTAAATCTTGTTGATTTTTTATAAATATTGGGTGGCTTTTAGAACGTGGGGTTTTTCTCCTAATATGGTATTCTCCATGTAAATAACTATGTTGTGGTATGCATGCTATTTATGTTTATTTTTGTTAAGTTTTTGTAAATATCTAAACAAAAAATCATTACCTTCCTCTCAAGATTACTTTATGAAGTTGTTTCACTATCTTATTGTTGTCACGAGATTGCATCCATGATGCTTAAGTTGAAAGCTCAACAATCTTGTGAAACATGGAATGATCCTCAAGCATGTGGTTTTCCTATCATGAGGATCAATCTCCATAGAGGGTTGATTACCTGATGAAAATAGTTGGTGTAAATAATTATTCATCATGGATATTATTACACCTTACTTAAGTTTACTTAGGATGATGCATTTCATAGTAGTTTGGGTATGAGACACTTGGGTGTTTGTGCCACAATGGGATAGTGTGTGTAGGATATTTCTACCTTTTATGGTGTGATCTTGTTGTTACTTATCATATCCACTTATTGTGGGATGATAATTCCACCTTTGGTGGGTGATCCACCTCATGTGAAATATTTTATTGTTTCTCCTACCTACCACACCTATTTCCTACCTACCCTTGTTTCTTATTGAGCCACATGTCATGTTTGTGTGCTCACATATCCATATAGCCTTGCCTATATAAGTAGGCTTATATTCATTGTATGTAATGATTGATGATCCAGTTGATCAATATTTTTCATCTTGATAGAATACAATTTATTCCTATCATCTATTTTGTTCTCTCTTATTTGTGCTTTCCATTGCCTCTAGATCTTGGCAAAATCTCACAAAAACCTCCTGTAAACTTAACTCTTGATGGGAAAAGGGATAGGAAGAATTGCTTGAATGGAAACTATCCTAAGAGGTGATGCATCAAATGTTTAAGAAGCCTAATCAGCTGCACTAACTCACAACACTTCTCAACAAAAGAGAGACTTTGTTTATCACAACTCAACTAAGCATGTAATACATAAATATTTATTAGAAAGGGTCTAATTAGAAAGCTTTCTTGAAGGAAAATAAACAATCTTCTCAACTTCAAACTTATTAAAATTAGATTACACAATCTATAACCTATATTAATCATGCACTTCCTGGATTAATACTACTTGAAAGAGACAAAATCAAAGGATTCCAAGAATGAATCACAGAAAAACCATCATATCTTTCACTCAACACCATGCACAAAGTATTTAAGAAGGAAAGGTTGTTGTATTTTATTAAAAAACTGAAAGAGTTTTTGATGCAACTAAAATGCCTCCAAAAACAACTGAGTTACAATGCCTTCATGCCTTAATGTTGAATGCAAAAGGCAAACAGAAAAGAACTAGAAAGAAAAAAGAAGAGAAAACCTTATAGGAGAAGAGGCCTTGAAATGAATTGAATGTGAACTTCATGAAAAAATGCTTCTTCATTCTTGAAATTGACTCCAACTGATAGTCTCCAACTTAGAAAATGCTCCAATTTGCATGATTGGTGTATCCTGGTCGAATTTGATGAAGATGCATGAAAAAAGGACGTGGCAATTGCTAGTAACTAAAGGTTGATTGCTTCAAAGATAGTCTCAAGTGGCAAGTTACCATGTGGGACCTTTAATTTCCCTTGAACTATTGGAGGTTCTCTAAAAAGTCCTCTTTTGAAGGCCTTGAAGTGATGTTTGCATTCTAGACTCTACCATTTGAGTGATTTCTCTCAAATGATTGCATACAAACTCAAACTCAAACTTGAGTTGGAGACTTACCTAGCTTCTAAATGTAGAAGGGTTCATAATGAATTTTGACATCAAATTTATATTCTTGTATATTTGTAAACAATCATTCCTCATGTATAATGGCATTATTGGTTGTGATTTGGCTTATTGCCTTAGCAATTTCTCATAGTCATCTTTGATACATTATCAACCTTGAAGCTGCTATTTAATATTGTAGACGTATAAATTTGACCACCTACTTAAATAAATATTTAATATTTATTTAAACCACATCCTCCTATTTATTTAATCTTATTTAATTTATTTCTCCATTTTTCATCTATTTGATTAAATAAATCATTCAATTTATTTAATTAAATTCATTTAACCCCTTTCTAGACTTTAATTAAATAAATCACTTTATTTAATTAAATTTCCCTTTCAACATTTTAATTAAATTTACATTTAATTAAATTGATCCTTGCATATAAATAAATTAAATTTATATATAAAATCCCCCCACTTGTATTTATCCAAGTTGCATCTATTTTGGTTGAAATAAAATATTTGTATTTCATTAAAATTCTATTTCTCCCACTTGCCCCTTCCCACTTCCCACTTGCCTCCTAAGAATTCTTCTAGAACCTATCTAACCTCAATCAATTATCCTTAACTCCTCCAATCATATCACATCCTTAAATTTGAGGAGGTCACTTCTCAAATTTAGATGTCTTCTAAATGCAATAAACACTTTATTTCTTCAATAAGTTAACTTGTTGAGTTCCCCAAATTTGTAAGGACTCTTACAAATTTTTCCCTAAAGTCCTCTTAACCATTAATGGTTATCCAACCTCCCCTCATGGTTAGAGACTTTCTCTCTAATTTAACCCTCATCTAACTCAAGGGTCTCATCAAGCACTCATGGCTTTGACCCTAGTTATCCCATTTAACCCTTGCACAAAAGTTTGCCCCTTGGGTAAAAACTTTATCCAATGGATGACCCTAATTTAATCATAACCCAACCTCCTAAGGTGAATTTCATGTCTTCTCAGGCATGTAGTACCTCTTTCATAACCTCTCAAGCCACCTCTTGGTTACAATTGTCACCATTTCATTGGTGAAAATTGTAAACATGGAATGAGTGACTCTCAATCCTAGCCATTGTTAAGATTGTTGAATCTTAACCATCCATTTCCCTATTTCCTCTATAAATAGAGCTCACATTATTCATTCTTCATATCCAAGTTCTATGCATCTACATTATAGTCTAATTGTATCAAGCATTTTAGCCTATCTTTGTTAGAATAACATTGTAGCAATTAGGAGCATTTCATAGCATATCCATGTTAGTATATCATGTTAGTGTAGTTTGTTAATATCTTTATCATATCATTATCTTCATCCTAGCTTAATATCATAGTTTTAACATATCATATAGATCTTAGAATGCATTCATGCATATAGATCAAAATATCACTTGTTCTTGGATTTGTCATTCCTAAGTCATTTTCTCAATGATCTGAGAGAAAAATATTGGCTTTAGGGATCCTATGAGATAGAGAAAAATATTGGCTTTAGGGATCCTATGAGATAGAGAAAAATAAGACATATCTTGGAGAAGTTAAAATAGTTTAAATTAGTTAATCTTTGCACTCAAAAGTCTCATAGGTATGTTGGTCCTTTGATCTCAATGTTGATATTTTGATCACCACAGATTCTAGCACACATTTTTGGTGCCCACCGTGGGGCACACCCCCAAATATAATATCATTTTTATTGCAGGTTGTACACAAAGATCATGTCAAAATATCAGAATAGCACGTTGGAGGGTTTTTTTAGTGCATCCATGGCACAATTTAGTGCATAGAAACCATCTTTTAGTCCATTTGATCTTCTATTTAGCGCCTATCCTTCTCTGATATTTCAATGCATAGGAAAACCAGAGTAGCACATTCAAGCCTCAAATTAGTGCATATGCCTAATCTTCTAGCACATAGACATCATTCCTTAGTGCATCCATTCCACATTTTAGCGCATAGATTTGATAGAGACAAAAAAAAATTAATAGAGTTAAAAATTAGACTTGTGAAGCCCACCATCAGAATTGGATTTTGGCTGACTGATTTGGTTGCAGGTTCTGACAGTTGTCTGCAGGAGGAGTTGGAATAGTTTTATCTGCTCACTTTTAAAGTTGGTAAAAAGAACTCACCTTTCTTGAAAGAGTTTAAAACAAACCTCACATTTCATTTGGAAGCTTAAAAAGAACCTCACATTGCTATCTTAAAAGGTTTCAATGTTGGCAAATCGTTGTTGATTCATTTGGCGAATTTATTTTGGCTGACTAGGATCTTATTTGTTCAAAGTTTTTTCTATCTTCACACATTTCTATCTTGGGATAAATAGAACCACATGTGTTTTGGAGAAATTTCTCTAAGGTAGCTTTTAGAAAACAATTGCGATATTGGATAAAAAGAACGTGTGTATTCCATGTTTTGAAGGTGTTAGGTATATTCTCTCCCCTTAATTGGGTGATTAAAAAGCCAAACACACCATTTTCAAAAGTTTAACAACCCACTATAATCAAATGTGGAGGCTGATAAAAATCCCCTCCAACGACTATGTGTATTTGATAACCTTCCCCTGGTATCCATGTGATGCAAAAAACCTTTTTTCTAAAGGTCAAGAAGTCTCTTAATCGATTTTATCATTTGTCGCGCCAAATAGAACCTTTATTACAAATCATATAAGTAGAAACTTTGAGCCGAGTTAGTTGCCATACATTGACAATATCATAGTGCTAGGGTGGTGAAGAATTCGCCCCCAAGATTACTCCCCATACATCTCCCAAGATAACTACTCAATTGAGGAGTAATCCTCTTTGGGTTAATTTTTGGACAAAGAAAAAAAAATGGGTGCCCTCTAGGGGTGACACTGTTGTTTGAGCTGAAGGAGTATCGAGTGTGGGCTATGATATTATCAATGACCCTTAAATAAAGAGTCTACTTGATGCATCTTATTTGTATCCAAACCAATGAAAACTGTAAAGTGAAAAATTGGACCCTAGTGACTCCCCACCTAGGAGAGAGAAAGGAAGTCACTAGGATGATTTTCACTTGGAGGAACTTTACATTCAAAAGAGGGGCTTGAATCCACTAGATCCAAATCCAAGGGAAAACAGGATGTTAATTCCAAGTAGATTGAAAGGGTTGAAGTGTGATTTACCCTCTTTTGTAAATAAGAAAGTTGACTTGTTAACTATGTGGAACAAAGTGAGAGATTGAGTGAAATGAGGAGCTATCGGTTTGGGATCACGTTGTAACTTCAGATCTGAGCTAATTAGACTAATACATGTCTGCCCTGCAAATTTGGAGAAAAGTTGTCGGGACCGTGGCGACAATGTACATGGTCCTCCACAAAATCCGCAAAATGAAAATGGTTCTTTCATCTTTGCAAATGAAGCCCAAACCTACAATTACAGTTGCATACATGCAACCTACACACAGAAAAGAGAGGGAGAAGGGTTGTGGATAGGGGTTTGCCTCATTCAAACTCTAGTTGAGGAATATACCTTGAAAGAAAGTAATTACAAATGCTTGAATGTAAACAATAGAAATGTATACCTTGTAGATCTACAACTTGTTGATGATGATTGCTTTACTTTCTTGAATGTAATCATAAGTGTTGCATGAAATAACATGTAACATGAAAAAAACCTAACACACACATGCTTGCAAATTAATGTTGTAATATTGCTCCCATTGATGGATGAAGAAGACTTGAATGCTTGAATATTTGGTCATGTATATTTTTGCCTATGCTTGCTTATGATCCCTTCTCCTAAATTTCGTCCCCCCACAAATGAGAAAACCAAATCCCTTTTATACATGCCTCAAAAGATTAATTCATCTCACCAAAGGCCAACATCGGGGAGATTTGGGATCCCAAAGTGCAGATAGGGCTGGGGGGACCTATCTTGGGGCCATCCTAAGAGGGTGGGACAGGGGCACCATGCCCTTGTCCAAGGGGGATAGAGGTGCCACGCCCCTATCCTAGGGGGATAGGGGTGCCATGCACCTATCCTGCCCTATCTTGGGGCTCGGACAGGGTCCTGAGGCTATCTTAGGGCTCAAACAGGAAGGGGTCAATGGGGTGAACATGCAGAAAGAGGTCCTAGTCAAAAAGGAGGCTGTCATCACCAAAGTGAATACTTTGAATATGGTTAAAATTGTAGGAGGTGCAATTTTATGACACTACATTTAGCCCCCACTTTAGTGGGAGTATGGCTTATGCCACTACTAGCAGTAAAGTAGAAGAAATAAAGATGAATATGAGAGATGCAAAGCAATACCACAAGGAGTATATGATGTCACTAATCGCGAGGAACCAAGCCCCCAATCATAGGATCTTAACTCAATAAAAAATATGCAAGAGAACACAAAACAAAAAGGGACAAGATGCACAAAATAAAAACAAAGCACAAAAGACACACGACAGACACAAGACACAAGACGACAAACCAACTAGCTGAAGAGACCTTGATACTCAGATGTCTCAACAACTAATTAGGAAACATAAACCAATGCCATCACATAAACATGAGTGATCACATAAAAGAGAAAAGCTGACATCATCCATGAACCATCAATAGTAAAGCTATGAGTTCATGAGAGGAAGAAGAGAGAGAACATGAATACACTTTGGTGATCCATGAGAAGAAAGGAAAACAAGAGAGAAACCATGGACATCTCGCCCCTAAAACTAGATGATCCATGGAGAGAAGGACATGGAAATCTAGCCCCGAGAGCCTGTTTGGGTGATCCATGTAAGGGAGGAGAGTGAGAACACCGTTAGTTCCACCCAACCTCAAGTGTGTGTGTGCAAGTGAGGTTCGAAGCACCTCATAGGAGTCTATGCTCGAGTACGCTACAACTTGTATAGAATCTATAGTACAAGTGTCAAGAAAGGCATGATATATTGCTCTAAGAGTATGTGCTTTGGTTCTAAGAATAATCACCCTGCATAAGAGAAAAGTGGTGTCATCTCGCTCTAAGAGTCCGTGCTCTAGTTTCGAGAATGACCCATTGTACAAGAAAATAGTGACGACATCTTGCTCTAAGAGGCTTCCCTCTGGTTCCAAGAATATCTCACTATACAAGAAAAGTGATGACATCTTTCTCTAAGAGGCCGCCCTCTGGTTCCAAGAATGTCCCACTGTACAATGCATGAGAGAAGTATGGTACAAAGGAGTAGTGTGGGTGCCCCCTCCTTAAGATGTCAACATAGGTTGATGTTGATATCTTAAGGAAACTAGAACAAGGATACCTACCTTCATCACAAAGAAGATATCCATTATGCAACAATGTCATAAATCCAATCAAGAGAGGGGATACTCTTCAAACAAGGATAAGATAGTTGAAAAGAGCTATCTTTTCGTAAGTGTAAAGGAGATCCTTGGAGGAGAAGAGATCTTTGTTCAAAAGACATCTACGCCCAAGAGGAGTTGTCTTAGACAAATATAAGAAAAAGAAAGAACAAGAATGCAATTCTTCCTCCTATTTATAGGTGAAAGGGATTCTTGATGAGGGATGACTCACTTTTAGCCCCCAAAGGGATGGGTGAAATTATCATAAATGTACATTACCAAGTGTATGAGAAGAAGATGGATCCATGTTACTTTCCAATGCTTTCTCTTTTTTAAAGAGGTCATTGGTTACAGCATTAGGTCTCATCTCATTCACACAAGATACTCTAGGAGAGGTACAAGGGTTAGGATCTACAAAATATTTAAGGTGATTAACATAGGAAATGCATTTTGTTAACAACATCACCATAATGCAACATAAATGATACATGAAAGCTTTGAGATCTAATTGAAAAGGAAATAATTTGTAAACACAATATGACCAAGTGCTATGAATAAAGAGAAGCAACATGAAATGAAAGTAACTCTTATCCAACACATGATTGTAGTAAATATATGCAAAAAGAAATGTAATTATATGTGAAAGAGCAACTAAATCCAATTTATTAAATGCCATTGAAAGTCTCTTAATTAAAATTTGAATTTGCTGGAAAAGTAGATCTAAAATTAGGACCTTTTATGAAAATCAATGTAAGATTTGAATGTGATGGATTTGGAATTTGTGTTGGACCTTAAAGAGAGTGTTAAAATTGATAAAGTATGCCGACTTTCTAGATTTGAGCAGAAAAATACAGTTAATTCTATCTCCCAAAATTTTGGGAAAAAAGTCGAGGACCGTGGCGGAAGTGCATATGGTCTAGCCAACTTTTTTCAAAATTTTCAAGGATGATAGAAATTATGATTTTAATGGGGAATCCAAAAAAATAGTCATTTTGGAGGTGTCTAGATTAGTCAAACTTGTAGTCAAAGATCGAAAATAGAGGAATCTTTAAAATAAAATTTTATAATTTAACCACTTAATTTTCAGAATAAAGAGAGATTTGAATTGCAATTTTGAAATAGAAATTAGATCTGAAACAAGTAATTAAAATTTTACACTTCACAAGCTTAATTTTCTAAAAATGAGAAATTAGGGTTTTTATGCAATTCACCTCTAAAATTTGCAAATAGATCAAACTTGGAAATGAAAATTTGAAATTCGAACTGTAATTAATCAGATCTAATAATGAGAAATCAGAATTAATGTGTTTCACATCGGGTTCACCAAAATGTAAAGTGGAAAATTGGACCCTAGTGACTCCCCACCTAGGAGAGAGAAAGGAAGTCACTAGGATGATTTTCACTTAGAGGAACTTTACATTCAAAAGAGGGGCTTGAATCAACTACATCCAAATCCAAGGGAAACAAGGATGTGAATTCCAAGTGGATTGCAAGGGTTGAAGTGTGATTTACCCTCTTTTGTAAATGAGAAAGTTGACTTGTTGACTATGTGGAACAAAGTGAGAGATTGAGTGAAATGAGGAGCTACCGATGTTGCCATCATTGATACTGAGTAAACTGGTTAATCTAGTGAACCGATATATTAGCTAAGATTTTTCATTGATGACTAACACTGACTGGTGGAGTGGTGTATATTAGTAGCAAAGGTGATGGCCTACAAACAACATGGAAGAAGCATTAGAGATAGATGATCAAGGTTCAATTGGCTCAAGGGAAGACATACTAAGCTAACCGGTTTGTCATTCAAGAAGATCGGTGTTAAAGTCAGATCTTCAAGTTGGTTATTTTGACAATGATGTAGTCACAAAAGGTGACTTAGGCAAGAAGGCCTGAGGTCCTATGCAAACTGGAACCTCATTGGCAAATAGGAAAAGAGGCTTGATGGAAGTATTACAAACCAGTAGCGAAGGGTGAACCAGTACTGAAGAGCACAATGGTATATTGGTAGAACCAATGAAGCATAAGCAAGATAGGTGGTCATCGTAAATCTAGGAGTGGTGATCAATTACAAAGTTATGTTGGAAAAAGGTGAGTTGGTTAGTTTGTGAATGCCAAACTAAAGGTTAGTGAATTCAACCTCAGTCATCATGTAGTTAAGCCATGATTTCTTGTCAATTTTTTGGTTCACATTTAAAAGACTGACTCAACCCAGAAGTCACTATTTTTGGGGGATGCGATGACAGACTTGGATGAGTAGTTAGTGGAATTATTGCAGGGTGCACAAAGAAAGAGTGGGAATATTTGAACTTGAAATCTACCAAGATTTGTGATTGCATTGATTAAGGAAACAACTGAAAGTGTCAACAGAGGGAGTATAAAGTATTTTGAGTTCATGCAAAACATTTTGATCAAAAAATTTACAAAGTGCAAATCCTGTGAGAGGCGATCCAAAGTGTAGAGTGAAGAGTAAGAAAGTGCAAAGTGATTTAGCAGAGCAGAGTGTGTGTGAATTAGACTGACAGAGTGTAGAGTTGAGGGTATGAGAAGAGGATCGACAAAGTGCAGAGCTAAGGGTATGAGCAGAGAATCGGTGTAGTGCAGAGAAGACACAACCAGTGCAGATAGAGTATGAGTTTCATTGTGATCTGATCAAGCTATCAGTAGCTATTCCAGCAGATCAACTTCTTGTTTCTTTCTAACCATTGCAACTAAAAATCCCTTAACCGGGTGGACTTTAATAGGTCCCTTTGTAAAATCCCTTAATCGGGTGACATATTAATTGATGATCCTAAGTCCTTTAACTTGGCTACCTCTAACAGGGTAAAGGCACTAACAGGCCTTAAAGAAAATCCCTTAACCGGGTGGCACCTAATAGTGTCTTTGTAATCTCCTAACAAGGATGGCTCCTCACCGAGCATACTCCAAAAGAGTGCAAATTTTGTGAGTTTCTACTCACACTGTGGTTTTATCCCATTTGGGTTTCCACAAGATAAATCTTGGTGTTATTGTGTACCTTTTCATGCATGCATGTTCTCCTACAATAATTGTTTGTATTGATGAATATTAAGTTAGTGCAGACTTGAGTAAAAATGTTTTAATTCTATAAAACCGCTAAAGTGTTGATTCAGCCCTCCCCTCTCAGCACCGGTTAGGACTAACAATTGGTATTAGATCTTTGGTCCTTAGATTTAGAAGAGCTTAATAGCTTAAGGAAAGATCCAAGATGATTCTAAAGTAGGGTCCTAAGTTATCTAAGGAGAATTACACTTTATGGTGTGGTAGAATGAAGCTCTATCTAAAAACCCTAGGAGATCAATACTGGAATCATGTAAGAATAGAATACAATGGACCTACAGGGGTTCTCACTGTAGATCAGATCAAAGAAAGGAAAGACAAAATTATAACTATGGATATGATTGCTAGCACTCTATCTGATTATGAGTATGTTGATGTTCAAGATCTATTTATTGAGGAGATCCTCATGTACAAAACGCTAAGGTGGATAGCTTAAGAGGCAAATTTGATGAGATGAGGATGCAAGAAGGCAAAAATATTGTACAATATAGCAAAAGAATAAAGGATGTGGTAAATTCCATCATAAGTACTAGAGGAAAGATTGAAGAAGATGATGTGGTTAGCAAAATCTTGAGAACGTTTCTACCACAATATTCCATAAGGGTTTTTGCAATTCAGGAACTTAGATCCTTGGGAACAGTTACTTGACTCACTGATCGGTAAATTGACTACCTTTGAACTGAGAAACTATGATAATAGTGTACCAAATATTTATGCCGCCTTGAAAGCTTCTATGATACCTGCACCAACAAGGAGAAGAAAAGAAACCAGAAATAGTTCTACTACAAGAACTGGCCATTCTCATGAATGTGACAACTTTTTATCTAAAGAATAGGAACAAGATGAGATTAAAGCTCTATTAGCAAGAAGGCTGCCAAGAGGAAAAGGAAAGTATAAAGGTAAAATTCCCTTGAAGTGTTTCTCTTGCAATAGAATAGGTCATATTGCATCTAGATGTCCTAACAATGATAGGAAGGATAATTTTAGAATCTAAAAAGATAAGAGCAAGAAGGAGTGATATCTTGCAGAAGAAGGAGTTAATGATGAAGAATCAAAAGGATTTGATGGAGATAGAATTGTATTTGTAGCGGTAAAGGAAGATAACACAAAGGAAAGTGATATGGAACTAATCTCAAGTTCAAACTGGTGTGGAGAGTGGGTAACTGACAGTGGTTACACTCACCACATGACCAGTGACAAACAAATTCCTTAGCATGGAGGATTGTAATGGAGGAATGGTGAGATTCGACAATGATGATCCTTGTGCAGTAAAAGGTAAGGGATCTATAGCCCTAAATGATAAAACAAATTGTGAAGATGTTTGTGTTAGGAACCAAAAGGGAAACTCAGAGGGGGGGGTGAATCAGTTCTCAATAAATTTCAACCCAATTATAACTTATTCAGACTTAATACTTAATACCGGTAAACCAAACTTAATGCCGGTTAATAGATTAGCAGTTAATATCAATACTGGTGAAACTTAATGCATGAAATAGAAAGAGAAAAAACATCCACAACACATAACACAAATATTTTGACATGGAAACCTTGTAAGGGGAAAAACCACGGTGGGAAACCTTACCCACAATCAGATGATACTACTACAAATAGTATGTGTATACAAATGGGGTATGCACATGCAGAAAGGCCAACCGCCTAGAGCACATTGCTCAAATGGGAGTCGCAGTGACTACTATAGGATGGTTAAATCCTACAATAATGTACTGCTCAAAATAGCATCTCCAATGCTGGATTCAGTACCTGTTAAGCTCTGATAAAACACCTTAAAACTTTCCATGAACCTTCTCTATGGTCTCATATGATCTTCAATATTCACACATACCATGTTACAATATCGTACCATAACCATATCATTTGTTTTATCTCATAAATGAGATCTTACATATATACAAAACCTAAGACCAAATGTGTAGGTTGGCTCACTAATAATATTATAATTAAATCAATTACAAATAAGTCTTGATGCGATGCATCATGTCAGCTCAATACATTTACAACAATATCTAATCAATAAATCATCTTCATAATGTGTCATACTGATCTGGAATAGATAATGCATACCGGTCCATAACCTAGACCAATTTGTCGGTAACAACAAATATGTTAACCCGATTAGACCAAAAACCAACACACCAAAACCAAGTATTCAAACCATGTCTTTGACATAATCAAGTGATCTCCAGATGATAACAAGTCATCATCTATACTGATGAACCATATAACCTGCCGGTGAGCATATACCGGTGACTGTGCATAAGTCACCAATCTTGCCGATGAACACAATGTGCCGATTCAACAGTAAACTATAGTGCCAAATCAACAATGTAGATCTCCAAAAGGATAAGTGTTGACATCAATGACAAGACTAATGCAACACATCCATAATACCAACAATCTCCCCCTTTGGCATTGATGTCAACACTAGATGGAAAACCATCTAAGTGCCAGAACATAATGCCAAAAATCAAAAACCAACAATCTCCAAAATAGATCAATACCAAAAATCAAAACCAAAATACAAAGGGTATATATCTCTCCCTCAATGAAAAATATCTCTCCAAAGAATAGTGTTTTTCCATAGATCTCTCCCCCCCTTTGACATCAAATGCCAAAGAAGTTAAGAAGAAATACTAGAACATACAACCAACTACTCCCCCTGAGTAGTATCTCTTCTCCATCAAAGCCGAAAAAAGATTTCTCTGTTAGTTTCTATTAGTTTGATGCCACTCTCCAATAATCTAACTCTGTCGGTGAGGGTATTACCCCAAGCTGCTCTCTGAGATATTCAAATGTTTCCTTAAGCAAAGGCTTTGTAAAGATATTTGCAATCTTCTCTTTAGTATTCACATAAACCAATCTTACTTCTTTTGCTACAACATTCTCTTTCAAAAAGTTATATTTGATAGAAACATGCTTAGTCTTAGAGTGAAATACCAGATTCTTTGATATACCAATTGCTACTGAATTATCACAATAAATGATTATCGGTTCTTTGTATTTTACCTTTATGTCCTTCAACATTTGCTTAATTCATAATACCTAAGTAAAATTAGTTGTTGCTGCAACATATTCTGATTCTGCTGTTGATAATGATGTACAACTCTTCTTCTTGCTTATCCATGAAATCAATCTGCTACCAAGAAAGAATGCTCTGCCAATGGTACTCTTTCTATCATCTACATCTCCTGCCCAATTTGCATTGGTGTATGCACATAAATAAAAATTTTCATCTTTAGGATACCATAAACCAAGATTTGTTGTGCCTTGTAGATGCCAGAAAATCCTTTTTACTACCGATTCATGATTTTCTTTAGGATTACTCTGAAATCTTGAAACAATACATACTACATTTATTATATCAGGTCTGGTTTGTGTCAAATATAGTAAATCTCCAATCATAGATTTGTATCTTATCAGATTAACAGGAGCTAAATCATGCTTCAATGTCAATTTATCAGTTGTAGTCATAGGACTACTTACCAGTTTAGAGTTTTCCATACCAAATTTCTTCAGTAGTTCCCTCAAGTATTTTGTTTGACATATGAATATACATCTATCAGTTTGTGAAATCTGCAATCCTAAAAAGAATTTTATCTCCCCAATCATAGACATTTCAAATTCTTCTTGCATCTTGTTAGCAAAGTCCTTACACAATCCATCTTCTCCTTCAAAAATGATATCATCAACAAAAACTTCAATAACCAAGATGTCATCATTAGTCACTTTGTAATATAAGTTGTTGTCAGCATTACCTTTAGTGTAACAAATCTTCAAAAGATATTTGTCCAATCTAGCATACCAAGCTTTAGGAGCTCGCTTCAATCCATACAAAGCTTTCCTTAATATGCAAACCATAGCTTTAACATTTGTCAATGAAAATCCGTCAGGTTGTTCAATGTAAACTTCCTCTTCAAGATCACCATTCAGAAATGCACATTTTACATCCATCTAATATACTTTATAGTTCTTATGAGCTGCAAATGCAAGAAATAATCTAACTGCCTCAATTCTAGCTACTGGTGCAAAGGTTTCATTATAATTAATTCCCTCCTTCTGTGAGTAACCTTTACAAACTAATCTTTCTTTGTTCCTGATTACCTTACCATCTCCATTTAGTTTATTTTTGAATACCCATTTAGTTCCAATTACATTTTTGTGTTTAGGCTAGGGAACTAATATCCATGTATTGTTCTTTTCAATTTGTTCTAATTCATCTTCCATTGCTTTTATCTAATGTTCATCTTCACATACTTCAATAACAGATGCTGATTCAATTTGAGAAATTAAGCATACCTCTTCATTTGCCAATCTTCCTCTTGTCATAACACCTTGATACTTATTCCCAATTGTTTAATTTTTTGAGTGATTCAGTCTTACATACCTGGGTTTATTCACATGTTGTTGTTCTTCAGACACTCTAGAATTATCTAATGATGCCGCTATAACTGGATCCACATTATGTACTAGTGTAATATGTATTGGTTCATTTATGATCATCTCAATTGTCAGTTCAGAATCTACAGACCTTGAATTTCCTGTAAAGTGTTCATCTATCTTCACATTAGCACTTTCAATTATCTTCTACAATCTTTTATTAAAACATCTATATGCCTTGCTCTTGATGAATAACCAAGAAATATTCCTTCATCACTTCTAGGATCAAATTTACCAACATACTCATCTCTCCTAATATAGCATTTGCTTCCAAATATTCTAAAGTATTTAAGAGTAGGAGTATTACCAAACCATAGTTCATAAGGGGTCTTATCGATTTCACATTTGATGTGAACTCTATTGAAAGTGTAAACCGCTGTATTCACTGCTTCTCTCCAATACACATGAGGTAGATTTTCTTCCAATATCATGCTTCTAGCTGCTTCTAGAATAGTTATGTTCATCCTTTCCACAATTCCATTCTGCTGAGGTGTATGGGGTGCTGATAGTTGTCTTTTGATTTCATTCACTTCATAGAATGTATTAAATTCCTTAGATGTAAGTTCTCCTCCTTGATCAGATCTCAAACATTTGATTTTCTTACTGGTTTCATTCTCTACCATTGCCTTGAATAACTTGAATTTTCCAAAATCTTTTGATTTCTCCTTGAGAAAAGTAACCCAACACATTCTAGAATAATCATCAATAATTAGCATAAAATATCTATTTCCCTGTAGACTTCTTGTTCTTTCCGGACCACACAAGTCAATATGAATTAAATAAAGAACATTATTGGATTTCTCAGAAATACTCTTACAGGTTGTTCTAACTTGCTTTCCCATTTGACATTCCTTACATACTGGATTATGAGGTTTCACAATCTTACGTAGATCCCTTACTGCTTTAGTTGAACTGATCTTTACAATGCAATCAAAATTTACATGACAAAGTCTCTTATGCTATAACCAACTTTCATCAATATGTGAAATCAAGCATGTCTTATCACTGTTGTTTAAATGAAAGATATTACCTTTAGTCTGATTACCGGTTGCAATCTCCAATCCAGTTTTGTTCATGATTTTGCATTTTCCATTCTTGAATTATAATTGAAATCCCTTTTCAACTAATTGACCAACACTCAAAAGATTATGCTTCAAACCTTCAACATAATAAACATTGTCAGTATTGTGCTTACCATCCAAAGATATAGTGCTTTTTCCTTTGATTAAACAAGCTTTATCATTGCCAAATCTTACTAGACCTCCATTATATTCCTGAAAAGATAAGAATTTACTTTTATCACCAGTCATATGATGTGAACATCCACTATCAATGATCCATTCATCTTTTTCCTCAATTTTAGCTGTTAGGGTTTGCTCTAACAGTGGAACAATAGGTGTCAGTTGATCTTCTTTTATCACAACAAATGCCCATCCATTGTCTATCGGTTCTTCATCAGAATCATCTGTAACTCCTTCATCAGTATAGTAACATGATTTATCTTTGTTCTTCTTAAATCTGTATCTCTGATATTTAGGGTTAAGCTTATATGTTCTTTTAGATTCCTCTCTTAATATTGCATGTCTATCAGGACATCTAGATTATATATGACCAACTTTATTGCAATTAAAACATTTAAATGATGCTTTAACTTCATACTTACTTCCAACTAGACCTTTAGGTATTTTCCTTGCAAATAGTGCTTCAAGTTCTTCCAGTTCTTCATTTTCCCTCTTGATATCTTTAAGTTATTTTGCGTACAATAATTTCCAATCAGATTTGTCAGATGATGATGTAGATGATGATGCTCTAAAGACTAAATCTATCTTAATTGTAGCAACAAGACCAAATCCTCAAGCTCAAATGCTGAAAGTTTTCCAACCAAGGTATCTCTAGATACTGATGTATTAGGCATTGTTCTCAACTCATTAATAGCAGTTACTTTCATTTTGTATGCCAGTGGAAAATATCTTAAAAATTTAGAAACAATTTCATCTTCACTTAAGGATCCTCCACAATATTGTATTCCTAAAACAATTTCATCAACACTTTCCATAAAAGCAAAAATTCTTTCATCTTCTTCCATTTTCAAATTTTCATACTTGACCTAGTAACATTCTAGTTTTTCAATTTTGACAGTGGTATCTCCTTCATTCAATGTCTCCAATTTATCCCAAATAGCTTTAGCAGTAGATCAGTCTAGTAATCCCATGATTTGTTGATCTGATAATGTGCTCAAAAGTGCTTATCTTGCTTTGCAATCATTTTCTTGATCTTTACCCGAAGTTGGTGGATTAGGTTGATTTAGACTAGGACCAACATAGCCATTCTTTGTAAATTCCCATATATGTTTTCCAATGCAATTCAGATGTTTCTCCATTCTGATCTTCCATATACCATAGTTAGTTCCATCAAGTTTCAGATTGTCCATCCTGAAAATGTTTGTTGCCATAGGAACTCCTCAAGTTGTTAGGCTTCTACAAAAAGAGGACTTAGCTCTGATACCAATTGTTAGGAACTAGAAGGCCAACTGAGAGGGGGGGGGGGGTGAATCAATTGTCAATGAATTTAAACCCAATTATAAATTAATCAGACTTAATACTTAATACTGGTAAACCAAAATTAATGTCGATTAACATATTAGTAGTTAATATCAATATCAATGAAACTTAATGCATGAAAAAGAAAGAGAAACAACATCCACAACACATAACACAAATTTATGATGTGGAAACCCTGTAAGGGGAAAAACCACGGTGGGAAAACTTACCCACAATCAGATGATACTACTACATATAGTATGTGTATACAAATGGGGTAGAATGGCCAACCGCCTAGAGCACACTGCTCAAATGGGAGTTGCAATGACTACAGTAGGATGGTTAAATCCTAGAATAATGTACTACTCAAAATAACATCTCCAATGCTGGATTCAGTACCGGTTAAGCTCTGATAAACACCTTCAACCTTTCCTTGAACCTTCTCTATGGTCTTCTCATATGATCTTTAATATTCACACATACCATGTTGCAATACCATACCATAACCATATCATATGTTTATCTCATAAATTAGATCTTACATAAATACAAAACCTAAGACCAAATGTGTAGGTTGGCTCACTAAGAATATTATAATTAAATCAATTACAAATAAGTCTTGATGCGATGCATCATGTCGGTTCAATACATTTACAACAATATCCAATCAATAAATCATCTTTGTAATGTGTGGTGCTGATCTAGAATAGATAACGCATACCGGTCCATAACCTAGACCAATCTATCGGTTACAACAAATATGTCAACCTGATTAGACCAATAACCAAAATACCAAAACCAAGTATCCAAACCATGTCTTGAACATAGTCAAGTGATCTCTAGATGGTAACAAGTCATCATCTATGTCGGTGAACCATATAACCAACTGGTGAGCATATACCGTTGACTGTGCATAAGTCACTGATCTTGCCGGTGAACATAATGTGCCAGTTCAACTGTAGACCAATATAACCATAGTGCCAAAACAACAATGTAGATCTCCAGAAGGATAAGTGTTGACATCAATGAAAAAACTAATGCAACACATCCATAATACCAATAGTTAATTGGGTAGAAGGGCTAAAATATAGTCTATTAAGTGTTGCACAACTTAACAATAAGGGTTACTGGTTAGAATTCAATGAAGGAATATGCAAAATAAGTGACAAATCAAAAAGTCTGATTGCTACCGGTAACTAATCTAGAGGTGATTTGTTTCAGCTAGACACCACTATAGGTAGTTGTCTAATGGAAAAGGTAGAAGACAGTTGGTTGTGGCACAAAAGACTATGTCATGTTAACTTTGATAGCATAGCAAAAGTCAGTGAAATGAAGTCTATCAGAGGTATGCCTGATATTATGGAACCTAAAAAAATGCTAGGTGTAAAGAATTCCAACTAGGAAAGTTGACCAGGTCTAGTTTCATTAGCAAATATTATTCATCTGAGAATGTGTTGGACTTAGTTCATACAGACTTGTATGGTCCTATGAGGACCAAGAGTTTCTATGGGGACCGGTATTTCATGTTGTTTGTAGATGACTTCTCAAGAATGATGTGGGTTGTATTCTTGAAAGAAAAATCTGAAGCCTTTCACATGTTTAAGGTCTTCAAGGCTCGAGTAGAGAGAGGAACCGATAAGAATCTAAAATGTCTAAGATCAGCTAGAGGAGGAGAGTTCACCTCTCAAGAGTTCATGAATTACTGTGAAGAATAGGAGATTATGAGATAGATGTCTACACCCAGAACACCCCAACAAAATGGGGTTGCTGAAAGAAGGAACACAACTCTAATTGATTATGCAAGGACTCTGATGATACATAAGGATATTCCATATATCTTCTGAAGAGAAGTAGTAAGCACTGCTATGTATACCTTGAACCAGATACAAGTGAAGAAAGGGAAAAATAAAACTCCCTATGAATTATGGTGTGGATACTCACCCAATGTGATCTGTTTCAAAGTATTTGGAAGCAGGTTCTATATCAAGAAGGATGAGTACTCTAGAAAGTTCAATCCTAAGAGTGATGAAGGAACCTTCTTAGGTTACTCCACAAAGAGTAAAGCATATCGGTGTTTGAAAAAATGACCAGTAAGATTGTGGAGAGTTCCAATGTCAGAGTAGATGAGTTCTCTGAGAAAAATGAACAAGATAGCAAGAGTGAACTAGAGGATTATCAAGGATTTGAGTACACTGTACTGAGCGAACCTATTGTAGTGGCAAATGAGGAAGCATGTGAAGTAGAACCTGCACAACCGGTAGAAGAAGCTCCAAGAAACAAACCGGTACTAGATAGGTATGTCAGAAACAATCACTCTACTGACAATATCATTAGTGACAAAGATGCAGGAGTATTGACTAGAAGAAGAGCACGAGAGAGTACATGTTTGCTCTCCAAAATGGAGCCCAAAATAGAAAAGGAGGCTCTAAAAGATGAAGACTAGATCAAAGCCATGGAGGAAGAACTAGAGCAGAATGAGAAAAATGAAACTTGGGCTCTTGTGCCTAGACCGAAGAAAAAAAATGTGATAGGCACCAAATGGGTGTTTAGAAACAAAATGGATGAAACTAGTCAAGTAGTAAGAAACAAAGCAAGGTTATTTTACAAAGGGTATGCATAGAAAGAAGGTTTGGATTATGGAGAGACCTTTGCACCAGTGGATAGATTGGAAGGGGTTAGAATCTACTTGCTTATGTTGCTTACAAGAAGTTAAAAGTTTACCAAATGGATGTCAAATTGGAATTCTTGAATGGTGTTTTAGAAGAAGAATTGTACATAGAGCAACTGGAAGGGTTTGCTTCAAAATATATAAAAGATATGGTGTGTAAACTAAATAAGGCTCTGTATGGACTAAAGCAAGCACCAAGAGCCTAGTATGAGAGGCTGCACTCATACCTACTAAGTATAGGATTCATAAGAACTAGTGACAAGAGTAACTTGTACTTGAAAATTGGAGAAGATGGTAAACATCTAGTTGCAGAGATTTTTGTAGATGACATCATCTTTGGGGGAGATGATGAGATGAGAAAAGGTTTTGCAGATGAAATGTAGCAATAATTTGAAATGTCCATGATCGGTGAAATAAAATTCTTCATTGGTCTGCAAGTATCTTAGCTAAAGAATGGTATATTCATTAGCCAGACCAAGTACATAAGGGAAATCTTGAAGACTTTTGGAATGGAATATTCCAAACCTGTTGGAACTCCAATGGTTACAGGTCACAAGCTCTCCAAAAATGATTAATCTAATGAAGTGAATGAGACACTTTACCGATCCATGATCGGTAAGTTGCAATATGCAATACACAGTAGACCAGATATAACACAAGTAGTTGGTTTGGTTGCTAGATTTGTTTCAAGTCCAAAAGAGACTCATATGGTGGTGGTTAAGAGAATATTTAGATACCTTAAGGGGACTGATGAGTATGGTCTCTGGTATCCACATAAGGGAGATTTAAACTTAAGTGTCTTCACTAATGTAGATTGGGCAGGGAACATTGATGACAGAAAGAGAACTAGTGGAGGTGCATTCTTTCTTGAAGATAGGATTGTGTCATGGACAAGTAAGAAACAAAATTACATCTCTCAATCCACAGCTAAGGCAGAGTATGTGGCTGTTGTAATCAACTATACACAGGTAGTATGGATCAAGCAGATATTGGAAGGTATCCAAGAAAATGTGACTGAACCTGTGGTGATACACTATGACAATACAAGTGCTATCAACATATCCAAGAATCTGGTGATTCATTCCAAGACAAAGCATATAACTATCAAATACCACTACCTTAGGGAACATGTTCAAGACAAGGAAGTAAGATTGGAGTATATACCAACAAAAGAATAGGTGGTTGATATCTTTACCAAGCCACTACTAAAGGACACATTTGAATATCTCAAAGGTAAGATAGGGGTGATACCCCCACCTGCATTAAAGTAAGTGAAGAAGGGCTCTACATCAATCTGGTATGATTTCTTTATGAAAAATCTGTAAGACTATATTGATGAGTGTGGACTACTCTGGTTGGGGGAGTAGTCTTGTCAATGTATTGAAATACATATTTGGCATCTCTATCAAAGGGGGAGATTATTATAGTATTTGAGTATTGTTGAGTAGTGGGTAGAATGTGTGAAGTAGTGTTGAGAAAAAGTTGCTAAAGCAAAGGGTTGCTAGAAGTGGCTAGAGTGGTCTATTGGAAACAAAACATTGCCAGTGTTAGGGGGAGATGCTCATTATTCAGAGCATAAGTAATGACCGATATAGAAATAAAGAAAGTACATGCAGGAGAAACTGATAAGACAAATTTTGAAGTGTTGCCATCAATGCCAAAGGGGGAGATTGCTGGCATCACCAATATTGAGTAAATTGGTTAATACATTGAACCGCTATATTAGCTAAGATTTGTCATTGATGACTAACACTGACTAGTGGAGTGGTGTATATCAGTAGAAAAGGTGATGGCTTGCAAACAACATGGAAGAAGCATTAGAGATAGATGATCAAGGTTCAATCAGCTCAAGGGAAGACAGACTAAGCTAACCAATCTATCATTCAAGAAGATCAGTGTTAAGGTCAGATCTTCAAGTTGGCTATTCTGATGATGATATAGTCACAAAAGGTGACTTAGGCAAGAAGGCTTGAGGTCCTATGCAAACTAGATCCTCATTGGCAAATAGGAAACGAGGATTGATGGAATTACTACAAACCGGTAGCGAAGGATGAACCGATAGTGAAGAGTGTAGTGGTATACCGATAGAACCAATGAAGCAGAAGGAAGATAGGTTGTCACCATAAATCTAGGAGAGGTGATCAGTTGCAAAGTTGTGTTGGCAAAAGGTGAGCTGGTTAGTTTGTGATAACACCAAACTAAAAGTTAGTGAAGTGAACCTTAGTCATCATGCAGTTAAGCCATGATTTCTTGTGGATTTTATGGTTCACATTTAAAAGACTGACTCGACCCAGAAGTCGCTATTTTTGGGGGATGTGGTGACAGACTTGGATGAGTAGTTGGTGGAATTGTTACAGGGTGCGTAGAGAAAGAGAGGCAAGATTTGAATTTGAAATCTATTGGGATTTGTGATTTCATTGATTAAGGAATAGCTGAAAGTGACGACAAAGGGAGTATAAAGTGTTTTGAGTTCATGCAAAACATTTTGATAAAAAAATATGCAAAGTGAAAATCCTGTCAAAGGTGATCCAAAGTGCAGAGTGTGTGTGAAGTAGATTGGTAGAGTGCAGAGCTGAGGGTATGAGAAGAGGACTGACAGAGTGCAGAGCCGAGGGTATAAGTAGAGAACCCATGTAGTGTAGAGTAGACACAATTGATGCAGACAGAGTATGAGTTTCATTGTGATCTAATCAAGCTATCAGTAACTATTCTAGCAAATCAACTTCTTGTTGCTTTCTAACCATTTCAATTCAAAATCGCTTAACCGGGTGGACTTTAACAGGTCCCTTTGTAAAATCCCTTAATTGAGTGACACCTTAATTGATGATCCTAAGTTCTTTAACTAGGCTACCTCTAACAGGGTAAAGGCACTAGTAGGCCTTAAATAAAATCCCTTAATCGGGTGGCACCTAATAGTGTCTTTGTAATCTCCTAACAGGGACGGCTCCTCAACAGGCATACTCTAGAAGAGTGCAAATTTTGTGAGTTTCTACTCACACCGTGGTTTTCTCCTATTTGGGTTTCCACGAGATAAATCTTGGTGTTATTGTGTATCTTTTTATGCATGCATGTTTTCCTACAATAACTATTTGTATTGATGAATATTAAGTTAGTGCAGACTTGAGTAAAAAGGTTTTAATTCTATAAAATTGGTAAAGTGTTGATTCACCTATACCCTCTCAGCACCAATTGGGACTAACAACCGGTTTGGGATCACACTGTAACTTCAGATATGAGCTAATTAGACTAATACAGATCTACCCTGCAAATTTGGAGAAAAGTCGTTGGGACTGTGGTGACAATGTACATGGTCCTCCACAAAATCCATGAAACAAAAAGGGTTCTTCCATCTTTGCAAATGAAGCCCAAATATAAAATTAGAGCTGCACACCTACAACCTACACACAGAAAAGAGAGGGAGAAGGGTTGTGGATAGGGGTTTGCCTCAATCAAACCCTGGTTGAGGAATCAAACTTGAAAGAAAGTAATTGCAAATGCTTGAATGTAAACAATGGAAATGTATACCTTGTAGATCTGCAACTTGTTGATGATGATTTCCTTTTCTTATTTAATAGAATCATGAGTGTCACATGAAATGGCATGTAACATGACAAAACCCTAACACACACACATGCTTGCAAATGAATGTTGTAATATTGCTCCCATGGATGGATGAAGAAGACTTGAATGCTTGAATACTTGATCATGTATATTTTCTCCTATGCTTTCTTATGATCCCTGCACCTGAATTTCGCCCCCCCACAAATGAGAAAACCAACTCCCTTTTATACATTCTTCAAAAGATTAATTCATCTCACCAAAGTCTGACATCAGAGAGATTTGGGATCTTGAAGTGCAGAGAGAGTTGGGGGGACCTATCTTGGGGCCACCCTAAGAGGGTGGGACAAGGGAGCCACGTCCCTATCCTACACTATCTTGGGGCCTGGACAGGGTTCTAAGGCTATCTCAGGGCTCAAATAGGAATGGGTCAATGGGGTGAACATAAAGAAAGAGGTCCTAGTTAGAAAGGAGGGTTTCGTCGCCAAAGTGAGGACTTCGAATGTGGTTAAAATTGTAGGAGGCACACTTTTATGACACTACAAAAACATTTTGGATTTCAACACATCCTTAAAGAACATACACTAGCTGTTTAGCATAGATAAATTGTTATTACTTCTGTGTACTATGTTTTCAAATCATATCTTAGAAGATCATCCATAAAAAAACACAAAGATAATTTTAAACTTTCAACAAGATCATCAAAATGATAAAATCAGGATAGTTAGCACATAAGAACATCCGTATAATGCATATAAACCATAAAATAGCACTTACAAGCCACACATTGGCACTTAAGCAGATCAAATTAATGCATAACCAAAAACAACATTCACAAAAATCAGATAGCACTTGTGAACACCAGATTAGTGCATCGGAGCATTAGTGTAGCGCTTTCACACAATAGATTAGTGCATCACAAAATCAACATTTGTATTACTAGACAACACTAGATAACACATTTTAGGGGTAGTATAGTGCATATGACCAACTTTGTAGCACTTTGAAGCCATACTTTAGCGCATCTACAATCTGTTTTAGCACATGACCAAAATTATCTAAAACCAAAAGAGCAATCTATCAACCTTTTGAGAAATTCATAACTAGTTTCAGATACCCTTTTGGGTCTTTTGTCAAATCCAACGTAGACAAAGGAAATTTTATCAACACAATATCATTTAGTGATCACAAGTTTTGGATCAAACAAATCCAAACATCAACATACCAAGTTAGCTTTCTAAGTTCAAATCAACTTAGTTTCCAAAATCGGGAAACTATATCATATCATTTGATACACTTGGTCATATCCATAGAGGCATATTGAACCCTCTATTCAATTGAGTATACTTAGAAGTCAAAATAAAGTATTCATCCAACCAATCTCTCGATTGAAACTTTGATCACTCGCATGAACAACCTTCAACATATCAAGAAGAAACATCCTCGTCTGCAAACTTGTTTGAAAAGGAGACAACCTAGTCCTAGAGCACTTATCAAGAGGAGAAAGTTTCTCTATATCAACCATCAACTCTTTATATCACATTGTATTTTCCTGTGTCATATGTGATTGTCTCTTCAAGGAAAAACCAACAAGTTTGACGAAGAGCCTTTGAGAAGTAAGGCTTTTACTCAAAAAACAACATTCAACCATCTTAACAAAGGGGGAAAGATCAATCCTGCTTTCTTTCCAAGAATTTGCATCACTTACAATGAAGCTCAACTTGAGCCACTAACTCCACTCAGAACTCTACTAGGAGAAGAGGAATTCACCACTTTAGAGGTATATTGATGCCCGTTGTTACTCGATCTCAGAAAAACAAAGAAAGGAATTTACAACTAGAATCAAGCATGAGTTGTAGGGAGTCCAATCCTTTTGATGAATACACACATATGGGAGAAGAAGAGATCACTGAGGAGCTCATCCAACAATTCCAAGAAAGTGCTAGTTTCCAAAAACTAATGGAAAAGTTGATAGAATCAAATAAACAAAAATACCTCCTCATGCTAAAGAGTATAGGAGTCGAGATTCCTAAGGATTTTGACATGGAAAATTCAAGGAACACCAATGAAAGAATCCCAAGAATAAGGGCAAGGACCTATGCATACTATACTCAAAATCAAGAGCACTTGGGAGTCTGATGACACCCATGATCAAGACAACACCTGCAACCAAGACAATACCCACCATAATGATAACATTATTGAACAAGGGGATACCCATCATCAAAGGTTCAATGAAGAAAATGATCCCTTAGCCAACATAACACAACAACTTCATGCACTCCAATGACAGATGCAAGACATGCAACAAGGGTCCACAACAAGGTACTCTTTGGAGGACATTTGTCCTTATCCTTTTGATAGAAGGTTAAACATGGTGCCTTTCCCACCAAAATCGGACATACCAAAGTATTACAAATAAAATGGTAAGAGTGATCCCTGTGATCATGTTAGGGAATTTTGCACTATGAGCTTGGAGTTTTCCCACAATGACACTTACATGATGAGGCTATTCCAAAGAAGCTTGGGAGGACAAAAAACGGAGTGGTTGTTAAGATTCACACCTCCTATCAGATCATTTGATGAATTAGTGGTGAATAAATTCATTTCACAATACTCCTACAATATCCAACATGAGGTCACCATGCTAGATATATGCAATACAAAACAAAAGAACAATGAAACTTTCATGGTGTTCTTAAAATGATGGAGGTGCATGGTCTCAAGATACCCATGTGATGTGCCCGAGAAAGAAAAAATGGAAATTTTTATAGACAACTTAAATGACGAAATGAGTTATCAACTCAAAATGCAATGTCTACCTACTTTCCAAAATCTAATTGAGAATGACATCCAAGTGGAAGAATCCTCAATCAAGAAAGGAACTTCAAAGTTCTCTAAAGAGGGTTTTATCTCATCAAACAACACCTATAACAACAATTACTATAACAAATCAGACAAGTCCAAATTTTGGATGAGAAATAAGAATGTTGTTAATGATCGTGTTGTGAACAACGTTAAACCAAAACAACTCATGTTAAACATATCTGGCATTACTCCACCAACCAATGTTCAAAACAATACCAATCAAAGAAACAACAATCTAGGAACAAGCAATCAAGGAAACATCAACCAAGGGAATAACAATAATGCTAATCCAAACCAGCACCATATCGACAAAAAATTGCACCTTTAGGACAAACCCTTGAATGCACATTTCGAGAACAATTGGCAAATAAACTCATTACATTGCCAAACACCAAGGATTTTGAACCACAGATCAAACCACCATGGTGGAATGACATACACAATTGTGAATATCATAGAAACAAAGCACATCACACAAATGATTGCCTAAGGTTGAAGAACTTGGTTCAAGATCTAATCGATAATGGTGATATAACGGTAGATGGTCATAAGACCAACGATGATCATGTAGCCTTTAAGATTCCACTTCCAGATTATGACAAAGTCTCATCATCATCCTCAAACAACAAAGGAGCCCATATCAATCATGTGTACAACAATGTTATCAATCACATATTGACATCCGACAATCAGATTAACATCATTGCCATAAAAAACAAACAAGAATATATCCCTGTCAATGTAACTACACAAGCAAAAAAATATATCTTGAAGGGAAGCACATCTAAAGCAACAACATCCCCAAATACTCAATACAACTTGATATAACAATTGAAGAAGACACTTTCTCACATATCCATATTAGAACTTCTCAAGATATCACCCACACACAAGGATATTCTGGAGAAGGCTCTCACAAACACTACAGTTCCAAATAACCTAGACATTGACCGATTCCAAGCCATGATGGGACATTTAAATGTGCCTCACAATCTATCATTTTCAGAGCATGACAATGTCTCTCTTAATCATTCACATAATACCCCTCTCCATATTGAAGTCCTAGTCTACAAACATCGAGTGAAAAGAGTACTAATAGATGGAGGAGTCAGTCTAAATATTTGTACTCTAAAACTTATCTGTGCATTGGGTTTCTTAGAAATGGCCATTGATCCAAAGAAAAAGATAATAATCAAGGCATATGATGATGATGAAATATCATCAAAAGGGCTTGTGGTATTAATCATTCAAGTAGGGCCAGTTCAGAAAGATACTCTATGGAAAGTCTTGGATATGGACTTGTCTTACAACATACTTTTGGGTCAACCTTGGATCCATGAAATGAAAATGGTGCCATCCACATATCATTAATCCCTGAAATTTCTATACGAATGAGAAATTACTATCACACCAGACACTAATCCTTTTTAATATTTCAATAATCTCAAAGAAGTTCAAAATGTTCTTGTACCCCGTAAAAGGGAAGCTCTTTCTTCCACATCAACAAACAACAAGGATCAACTCAAAACTCTATCCATAGATTTTGAGAAAGGTATGAAGTTAAAAGACAAAGGGGTGGAGGAATTCTCTTTTGAATCCCTATGTCTATCAAAGATGTCGATTTCACCAAGGTCTCACGGACAACTATCAACTTCCAAACAACAATCTTCACAAACTATCAAAATTTTTGATGGTATGTTCATTCAAGAAGGGACCCTAGTAGATGAAACAGAAGACAAAGATGTTTTGAATTGGCTCTACCAAGATGAAGAAGACATAAGAGAAGAAGCTATTAACATCATAATTCCCACAAAATAGTATGCCATGGGATTTAAAATCATGCAGCAACTGGGATATCAAGGAAAAGGTCCAATTGGCAAGCATCAAGAAGGAATCACAGAACCAATTCAACCCCATTCACAAATTACCAAAGATAAATTGGGACTTGGGTATGATCAACATTTTCAACCTATACAAAAACAACATGATCATCATGAAAACCCCTGATGGAAAAGAAAGGTCAGATACCAAGGGGACTCATGGCAAGAAGCACTACATCAAGCAGCTGCAAAGGTCCACACAGAACAAAAAGATGAGGAATATGAAAGGAAATACGAGGAACTTGCTATTCAAAGGGAGGAAGCTTCTTACAAACAGATACATCATGTGCAAGCAATGACATAACCAAATCAAGCTAATACATAATCAATCACAAAAGGAATAGTTAGAACACATAGGAAAGATAAATCTGAACCATTGGAGCAGTAAATCGATCTCCCTTGAGTGATGAATAGGGATGAGCTTGGGAAGACCATTAGAGTGGTAAACCGATCTCTCTTGATTTTCTCCAAGGTGGAGATGGTTCCCTATGTCTATCAGGGTGTGGCTTGGCCCCTTCTATATTGAGGATAGCATGTGATGACACTCTTTCCCTGCATGTGTCCATTATCTATATGCCTTGATTTGTTGATTATGCCTCTAGAAGTTTATTGTCTTACTTCAGTCTCGTGATGAGATTTAATCTTTTTCATTTGGATGTTTATCTTTGTGGTTGTCCTATTGAGTACCTTGGTTATTAGATGTCAGCCTAGTCTTGAGTGTTAGTTGGAACCCCATGTCATCTCCTAGCATGGGGGGTGGTTCCTATTGGTTCCACATGGTGAGGTGGTTTGATTCCTTCTTCCATTGGGATGTTCTTGTTTGGTTGGTAGCATGCATGGATGTGGATTCTATGATTCTTCAATATGTAGTTGGATTTATGGAGCTGAATTCTATGCATTCAGGATAGTAATATTGTATCATGATGACATTTTTAATTGAGAAATAAATTATGTGCTCTTGTACCATGTATTCATATGCATTAGGGCATGATGTAGTGGAAAATATTATGATCTAGTAATGTTATGAGATAATGCAATCATTGTATGTCTTAAATTGTAATGAATATTCATTATGTAAAGAAAGAAAATGAGAATCTATGGGGTAAGTGCACCAAGATGGTGTGCAAAAAGGGGGGTATAAGTGGACACTTTTTTTTCCGAAATCAGGTAAACCCGAACTTGGAGGAGAAAGTTGAGAGGCATCCACTCAAGATATGAAGATACTCAAAGAACAAAGATTGTAGTACTCTTAATCTAGTTTCCAAAATACTAATGTTTTTCAAAATTTGATAAGATTTAGTGGGTCAAATCCTTTGTACAGGAAAAATAGACCCTTTTTTTTTTCTGAAAAACATAACTTAGTGTCTGACGTGCGCATTAAAAAAAATATAGTTAGATTTAGTATTTTGACAAATACTTTTGTAGAAAGATAGTTAAGAGTGAGCACTAGAAGTTGTGTATTTTTTTGTAATTTTTTGTTGAGTATTTGTTTTTTAATGATTTTTCCAGTCGAGCACATCCTGAAAATCAGGTACCTGTTCATGCGCGAAGCATAACTTGCACCAAAACAATCGAAAATATAATTTGATTTTTTTTAAATTGTAAATAATCAAGTGCACTACAATAATATAATGTTTTTTAAATTTGGATAAGTAGATTAAAAGTTATTAAAAAAATGGTGCACATATGTCTCTAAGAACTATGGAGACACTGGTAAAGGAAATTCAATAATAATATGTTATTGTTGTTCAAATTTAAAACAAATTATATGGTTAGAAATCTCAGAAGATGGGTGAAAATATGGTGGCAATTTTAGAAATACCCACTTGATGAAGTGTAAACCTAATGATAACAAAGTCGAGAAATCAAGTTGATAAAACAAAACAAGTCAAAAAGGAGGGAAATGGAGGGAAATCACACTTCCAACCTGCAATTTGTCATCCAGGCCTATTCATAAGCCTAAACAATCAAAAATGCATATGGGCTTCCTGTACTATAAACAACGCGTATGGGGTATTTTTAAAATAAAACTATGTACGGGATTTCTTTACAATAAGAAGCACATGCGTAGTGTTAAAGCTAGAAACAATGCGTATACGCTTCTACCTGTGTTTACAATGTGGGTGTGTGCATACATATATGTATACATGTATAATATATAAAATATGATATTTCATGTATATATGTATATATAATGTGTGTATATATAATATATAATATATTATGTATACATACACACACATATGTGTGTATGTATGTGTATTGCCTTTTGATATTTTATGTGTATTATATGTATGTGTATGTACATATTGATATATATTGTTTTTGATAGCTTATTGTACTATATTGTATTCCTCTCTCTCTCTCTCTCTCTCTCTCTCTCTCTCTCTCTCTCTCTCGGGACCCCACATAACACCTAATGACCTCTTCAAACCATGTCTGATATCTCAAGGGGTCAAATGGTGTCTTAAGGAGTCATATGGTGTTGTAACACATGTGTGGCTCAATTATGACCCCACGTGACCCCTAATGAAATCATGTTACATGTCTTCCTCTCCCCCCATCTCCCTAATGGTATGATGAAAGAATAAGTATCTGGTAGATTACTAAGAGGGGGGGGGGGGGGGGGGTGAATCAATAAATAGGAAAACGGATACAAACTTTCGCAATCTCAATCTCAATCACACAAAGTAAACTTATCAAACGAAATACCACTGTAAATACTCATAAGAAAATCTGGTTGACTGTTATAGCAACTTAACAGTAAACAACATTAAACCTGTAAAAATCCAAATGCTTTATCATATGTTAACATACTCCATTTCTCAATGCTTCTGGTTATCATGCCTTATCAGAATAGTTAAGTAGTTAATCAAATCAACCATAAGATCATAACCACAAAAACATTCACCACATGACACAAGTATTTTTGACATGGAAACCCAAATAGGTAAAAACCACGGTGAGATGGGACTCACAAGATAATATCTAAACTCTTATGAAGTTCACCCTGTTAGGAGCCAAGCCTATTAAAGCTTTTACAAAAGTCCTATTAAGAATTGATCCTATCAAGAATCACCCGGTTAAGGGATTAACTACAAATGCCTTGTTAGAAGCAAATACCCTGTAAGGAGTAACCTCAATAGAGGATTTGAAAATCCAATCTAATGGATCACCTTGTTAGAGGATTTAATAAGTAACCAAGCTTGTTAGAGCTTACCTGGTTAGGGGATTTCAATTCTGCTATAATTGTTAAAAAACAATAGGAGTTTGCTTGATCTGTCTGAATAGCACTACACTTGCTTGATTAGATCCTTTTAAGCTCCTATCTACCTTTACTCAAACTACAAACTCATTATCTGGTTTGGCAACCACACACTCAACTGATTTCTGCCAACTCTAAACAAAACAACTTCACCGACCTTAAATACAAATCAATTAGGTTGGTAACACAACAAAAACCTAATTCTCTCATCGAGATTATAAACAAGTCGGTACAATTATGACCGTTGGATTTCATAGCAATCTCTACACATCAATTAAGAAAACCTCAACCGCTCTTTGATTACCACTACATCAAGCTCAATAACTCATCACGGTGTTACGCACTTTGCCTTAGATGCAATACATTTTTCTTATTCCTTAGACAAACAAATGCACCAAAACATTTTGAACTTGTCTTCATACAATGACCATACGTGTCACCATCATTACCGCTCAACATCAGATCATAAACCAACATAACCAATTCAACAACCCTAATTGGTTAGGGTTTAACAAAACAACTGGTAGGGTTTACCAGTTACATTACATAGATAGGGTTTAACCTTTTACACCGGTTACTGGTTCAACTCACAAACTTACATACTAGTTTATAATGTCTTTCACAAATCTCTTCCTACTGGTTACAAGATAATATCAACAATATCAACAATGTCATTACCAGATAATTAACATCAATGGCAACATAACATATCATTAATGCAATCTTCATGCAAATGCCAACAATCTCCCCCTTTGGCATTGATGGCAATACAAATATCAACACCATTGATTGTTGTTGTGATTGTGAATAGGAATCCTGGTTTACATTACCAAGTATTCATATGCTCTCTCTGACATCAATCTATCACTGGGTTTCCTTCCCATAATCACGTAATTCTTCTCCCCCTTTGGCAGCAATGCCAAATTGAAAGTAAAACATGTAATGTCAAATTTCATTGTGCATCAACAACATATTGCAACTTGATGCTCCCCTTGTGGAATACATCCACTACTACACCAATCCTTGTAAAATTTTGCAAGTATTTCAAGGACTGATGCAATCAAAATCATGCTCAACTAACCTCATGAAGGGGTACAACCCCTAGTTGACTTCTAAGATACTCAAATGTAGTCTTAGGTAGATGTTTGGTAAAAATATCTGCAAGTTGCTCCTTGGTAGAAACATGGTCTAGCATAACATCTTTGCTCTGCACTTTTTCCCTTAAGAAATGAAACTTCATTTTAATGTGCTTGGTTCGTGTGTTCAAAACAGGATTCTTGAAAATATTTATGGCACTTGTATTATCACATAAAAGCTTTATAGGTTCTAAAATATTCATCTTAAAACCTTCCAAAATGTGCCTCATCCAAATAGCCTCTGTGCAATTCATATAAGCTGCAACATACTCAACTTCTATAGTAGATTGTGAAGTACAACTCTGCTTTTTACTACTGCATGAAACAATCCTTCCTCCAAGAAAAAATGCTCCATCAGTTGTGCTTTTCTGGTCATCAACATTTCCTACCCAATCAGCATCTCTGTATACCTTCAAATCAAAGTTTCCTCCATATGGATACCATAATCCATAGTCAAGAGTACCTTTCAGATATCTAAAAATTCTCTTGGTTGCTATCAGATGTGTTTCCTTAGGATTCTTCTAGAATCTAGTAACTATGCCAACCACATGGGCTATGTCTAGTCTACTATGAACAAAATAGTACAATTTTCCAATCATTGACATGTATTTCTTCTCATCAAAAGACAAATTCATCTTCCTTAGACAACTTGCAACCTGTAACCATCGGTGTCCCAACTAGTTTACAGTCACTCATGCCAAATGTCTTCAAAACCTCTTTCACGTACTTAGACTATGTAATGAAAATACCATTCTTCATTTGTTGTATCTGAAAGGCTATGAAATTTTTATTTCCCCTACTAAAGACATTTCAAACTCATTTTTCATTTCATCTGCAAAACCATTGCTCATGACATCATTACCTCCAAATATGATATCATCAACAAATACTTCACTGACTAGTATTTCATCTCCTTCAGACTTGAGATATATGTTACTATCATCACTGGTTCTCAGAAAGCCTATTTTCATCAGATGTGTTTGAAGCCTTTCATACTGGAGGCTCTAGGTGCCTTCTTTAATCCATATAAATCCTTATGCAATCTGCATACTATGCCTTTCTCATCAGTCAAAGCATAACCATCTGGTTGCTCTATGTATACTTCTTCTTCCAATATCCCATTCAAAAATGAAGACTTAACATCCATCTAATATACATTGAACTTTTTATGGGCTGCAAATGCAAGTAAAGTTTTGACACCTTCCAGTCTTGCTACTGGTGCAAAAGTTTTGCCATAATCTTCTCCTTCTTCTTGTGCATAACCCTTGCAAACCAATCTTGCCTTGTTGCAAACTACAACACCATCTTCATTCAAATTTTTCCTGTATACCCATTTAGTACCTATAACATTCTTATTTACCAGTTTGGGTACTAGGGTCCAAGTGTTGTTCTTCTCAATTTGATCTAGTTCCTCCTCCATAGCTTTAACCCAATGATCATCACCAAATGGCTCCTTAGCAGTTCTTGGTTCAATGGTGGAGATCATGTGAGAATTCTCTCCGATTCTTCTTTTGGTTAGTACTCCAGCATCCTTATCTCCAATAATCTGTCCAGGATTGTGATTTAGTCTCATATATCTAGGAATAATATAATCATTATCTTTAGGTTCAACTCCTTCGTTATCATCATCTTCTTCTGAATTTATCTATTTTGGTTGAACAAGTGCATCTGAATTTGCTTTGCCGGTTTCAGATTTTACAGTTTCTGGTTCCAAAAACAAAATGCAAGGATCTTCATCATTTTTCTCTAAACTAGTTCCTTCTAAGACTTCAGGAAATTCATCCACTCAAACATCAACACTCTCAAAAATTCTTCGTGTCGGGTTGTTAAAACATTTGTAGGCCTTACTCTTGGTGGAATAGTCAAGAAATATACCTTCATCACTTTTAGCCTCAAATTTGCTAATTTAATCACCTCTCTTAATAAAACATTTGCTTCCAAATATCTTAAAATAGATAACATAAGGTGATCTTCCATACCAATATTCATAAGGATTTTTTCCTTACCTCTCTTTATCAAAACCCGGTTCATAGTGTAGACAGTTGTGCTGGCAACTTCTCTCCAAAAGGTTTTCACTAGACCTCCTTGTATCAACATTGTCCTAGCAGCTTTAACAACTAATTGGTTGTTTCTTTCTGGGATACAATTCCATTGTGGTGTCCTTGGTGCAGAAAGTTGTCATTTGATACCATTCTCTTCACAATACCTAGTGATTTCACCGCCTTGATCTGTCCTCCGACATTTTATCTTCTTATTGCTCTCTTTCTCAGCTAAGATCCTGAATGCCTTGAACTTACCAAAAGCTTCAGTCTTATCTTTCAAGAATGTGACCCACATCATCCTTGAGCAATCATCAGTGAGAATCATGAACTATCTATCACCTTGAATTCTTTTTGTTCTTATTGGTCCACAAAAATCTGTATGAACCAAATCTAACAAGTGCTCCGCTGAAAAGGATTTTCTTTTGAAATTTGAACAAGTCATCTTTCCTAACTGACATTCTTTTCAAAGAGCATTAACTGGTTTGTCTAACTAAGGCAAATCTCTCACTTTCTTGGACTTACTCACTTTAATAATGTTATCAAAGTTTATATGACAAAATCTCCTATTCCAAAGCCAACTATCATCTATTTTTTCAATAAAATAGTTGCTAACTTTAGAATTAAGGTGAAACAGGTTACCTTTAGTTTGTTTCCTAGTTGCAATCAATTCACCTTTGTTGTCAAATTTTTTTCACATACCATTTTTAAACTCCAGTGGGTATCCTTTGTCATTGAGTTGTGCCACACTCAAAAGATTGTGCTTTAGTCCTTCAACCTAGTATACATCATCTACACTACTCTTCCCATTAAGAGAAATAACTCCTTTACCTTTAACCATGCAGGGTGAGTCATTGCCAAATATAACAACACTGCCATCAAATTCCTTCAAGGAAAGAAATTTTCTTTGATCACTGGTCATATGATGTGAACAACCACTATCAATGATCCAATCATCAGATTTATCCATCCTAGATACTAATGCGTACTGGTCTGATATCTCTTCCTTAATAGCTACAAACACAATATCTTCACTAGCATCACCATCAAATTCTTCATCAGTGATACCACTATCAATTGCAATAAAACAATCTCTCTTACCTTTACCCTTATACTTCTTGAATTTATCTCTCTTGTGGTCATTTTCACCATTAGGACAATTAGCCGCTATGTGACCATTCTTGTTGTATGCAAAATATTTTAAAGGTAACTTACCTCTATATTTACCAGTACCTCTAGGAAACCGTTTTTCCAACAATGCTTCAAGCTCCACTAAACTGTCATCATCATCAACATCTCTACTGGATCTAGATTCATAACCATGACTAGTATCTCTACTTTTTCTCACAGATGGGTTAGAAATAGAAGCTCTAAATGTATACTCAAATTTCTGTACACTACCATCATAACCGTTTAATTCAAAAGCAGTAAGCTTTCCAATGATGGAGTCAAGAGTTACCTTAGTTTTGTCAATGGAATTCAGCTCTTGAATAGCTTCAACTCAGATAGCATAGACTAGTAGCAGGGTTCTCAGTACCTTACTGATCACTATGGCATCTTCGACTTTCCCTCCTACACGCTTAATTTCATCGACCATCTCTTTTATCCTTTGACCATACTGCTGGATATTCTCACCTTTAGTCATCCTCATGTCATCAAAATTTTCTCTTAGACTCTCCTCTTTAGTAATCTTAACATGTTCATCACCGCTATAAATCTCTTCAAGTTTTTTCCATACCTCATATCTAGTTTCAAGACCATGAACATCTACATATTTAGCATTAGACAAGGAACTGATAATAGCCTCCAATGCTTGATGATTTTTTTGTTGTTATTTCTTCTAATCATCAATTAGAATCCCAGTAGGTGCAATATACTTAGTATCTACATGATCCCAATACTGACTTCCCAAACTCTTGATGTAAATTTTCATTATGTCGCTCCATATCCTATAGTTTTCTCTATTGAACTTCAGACCTTCCTTCTTCATCATGATGTAGCATATCTTTTCCTCAAGTTGTTAGGCTTAGACCTTAGAGGACCTGAGATTCTCTAATACCAATTGATGGTATGACGAAAGAATAAGTATCATGTAGATTACTCAGAGTGGGGGTGAATTAGTAAATAGGAAAACTGATAGAAACTTTCCCAATCTCAATCTCAATCTCAATCTCAATCTCAATCACACAAAGTAAACTTATCAAATGAAATACCACTGTAAATACTCATAAGAAAATCTGGTTGATTGTTACAACAACTTAACAGTAAACAACATTAAACTTGTAAACATCCAAATGCTTTATCATATGTCAACATACTCCATTTCTCAATGCTTCTGGTTATCATGCCTTATCAGAATAGTTAAGTAGTTAATCAAATCAACCATAAGATCATAACCACAAAAACATTCACCACATGACACAAGTATTTTTGACATGGAAACCCAAATAGGTAAAAACCATGGTGAGATGGGACTCACAAGATAATATCTGTACTGTTCTAAATTTTTCCATGTTAGGAGACAAGCCTATTAAAGCTTTTACAAAAGTCCTGTTAAGAACTAATCTTGTTAGGAATAACCCGGTTAAGGGATTGACTACAAATGCCTTGTTAGAAGAAAATACCCTGTAAGGAGTAACCTCAATAGAGGATTTGAAAATCCAATCTAATGGATCACCTTGTTAGAGGATTTAATAAGTAACCAAGCCTGTTAGAGCTTACCCAGTTAGGGGATTTCAATTTTGTTGTAATTGTTAGAAAACAACATGAGTTTGCTTGATCTATTTGAATAACACTACACTTGCTTGATCAGATCCTTTTAAGCTCCTATCTACCTTTACTCAAACTACAGACTCATTATCCGGTTTGGCAACCACACACTCAACTGATTTTTGCCAACTCTTGCTAACTCTAAACAAAACAACTTCATCGACTTTAAATACAAATCAATTAGTTCGGTAACACAACAAAAACCTAATTCTCTCATCAAGATTACAAACAAGTCGGTAAAAGTATGACCATTGGATTTCATAGCAATCTCTACACATCAATTAAGAAAACCTCAACCGCTCCTTGATTACCATTAAATCGAGCTTGGTAACTCATCACGCACTTTGCATTAGATGCAATACATTTTGCTCATTCCCTAGACAAACAATTACGCCAAAATATTTTGAACTTGTCTTCATACAATGACCATACATGTCACCATCATTACCGCTCAACATCAGATCATAAACCAACATAACCAATTCAACAACCTTAATTAGTTAGGGTTTAATAAAAACAACTGGTAGGGTTTACTAGTTACATTACATAGATAGGGTTTAACCTTTTATATTGGTTACCGGTTCAACTCACAAACTTACATACCGGTTTACAATGTCCTTCACAAATCTCTTCCTACAGGTTACAAGACAATATCAACAATATCAACAATATCATTACCAGATAATTGACATCAATGACAACATAACATATCATTAATGCAATCTTCATTCAAATGCTAACACTCTCTCCCTCCCTTTTATTTCCCCCCCTCTCTCTCTCTCTCTCTCTCTCTCTCTCTCTCTCTCTCTCTCTCTCTCTCTCTTTCTTCAGACCCCACATAACACAACATGACCCTTTAGGAGCATATGATGTGCTAAGGGATCATACGGTATGCCGAGGTGGTAAGATGAACCATTATTAAAATATAAAAAGTAGTGCCAATACTGCTTACAAAATTCGACACCTAAGGGGTCATACGATGTCCTAAGGGGTCATAGGACACCATATGACCACCTCTTAGAACACCATAAAACCCATAATGACATCATATGGTGTCTTAAAGGGTGGTAGGACATAATATGACCCCTAAGGATACATTACATGACCTATAACGACACCTAAGGGGTCATATGGTTTCCTAAGGGGTCATAGGACATTGTAAGACCCCACATAACACCACATGACCCTTTAGGAGAATATGACATCCTAAGGGGTCATACGGTATCCTAAGGTGGCAATATGAACCATTATTACAATATAAAAAGCAGTACAAATACTGCTTTAAAGAATAAAAAACCAACATGCTCCCCCTCTCTCCATTCCTCCATACCTCATCCTCCTCTCTCTTATTCTCCCTCCCCACTCTTTCTCTCTCCCTACCCCTTTATCTCCCATACTTTATATTGCTCTCTCTCTCTCTTTGTCCTTCTCTGGCCCTTTCCCTCCCTCCCTCTCTCTCCCTCTCTCTCTCCATCCCTCTCCCTCTCTTTGTCTCTCCCCCTCTCCCTCTCTCCCTCTCTCCCCTCTCCCTTTCTCTCCCTCTCTCCCTTTTCCATCCTCTCTCTCACTCTCCCCCTTTTCCATCTCTATGTGTGTGTGTGTATCTCTCTCTCTCTCTCTCTCTCTCTCTCTCTATATATATATATATATATATCCCTCTCTCCCTCTCCATCTCTCCCCCTCTCCCAAACTCCCTTTTCCATCCTCTATCTCGTTCTCCCCCCTTTTCCATCCTCTCTCCCTCTCTCTCTCTCCCTTTTCCATATTCTCACATTTTTGTAGTCATCTCAAATAAATATTCTGACATTTTGCAATCATGTCAAATAAATAAGTTCTTTAAAAGATGTGTGTATAAATATTTTATTAATGATAATTAAACTTCTCTCTCTCCCTTTTCCACCCTCTCTCTCCCCCTCTCCCTCCCTCCCCTTTCCACCCTCCCTCTCCCTCCCTCTCCCTCTCTCTCTCTCCCTCCCTCTCTCCCTCTCTCCCTCTTTCCTTCTCTCTCCCCCTCACTCTCCCTCTCTCCCTCTCTCCCCCTCTCCATACCTCCCTTTTCCACCCTCTCTCTCTCTCCCTTTTCCATTCTCTCTCCCTCCCTCCCCCTCTCTCTCCTTCTCTCCCCCTCACCCTCCCTCTCTCTCTCCCTCTCTCCCTCTCTCTCTCTCTCTCTCTCTCTCTTGTTGGCACTTGCTCTCTCTCTCTCTCTCTCTCTCTCTCTCTCTCTCTCTCTCTCTCTCTCTCTCTCTCTCTCTCTCTTGTTGGCACTTGTATGAAGATTGCATTGATGAAATTTTATGTTGTCATTGATGTCAACTATAACTGGTAATGATGTTGTAATAATTTTGTTTTGTAACCGGTAGGAGAGCTTGTGAAGGAAACTGGTATTAATAGAGAAGAAGTGAGATCAACTGGTAAACCCTACTTGCTGATATGCTAAACCCTAATCGATGAAGTTTGGTGAATCAATTGTATTTATGATCAAATGATGAGCGGTAATGATTATGCCATGTATGCATGTTGTATGAGAAGAGTTTCAAATGAATTTTGGCACGTAGAGATATCGGTTTTTGTCTTGGGAATGAGCAAGTTCATTGCATGTAATAGAAACCACGTGATGAGTTATAAATTTTGATGAAGCGGTGATTAAGGAGTGGTCAAGGTTGTCTTGAATGATGTGCAGTGATTGCTATGTAATCCAATGGTCATACTTGAACCGATTTGTTTGTAAACTCTATGAGATCTTAGGTTTGTTATGTGCTATCGACATATTGTTTTGTTTATAAGGTCGATGAGTTGTTTTGTTGTTGTGTTGGCAATTTTGGTTGTATGTAAGAATGATTGGTTGTCAAACCAGATGATGTATTTGCAATATGTGTAAAGGCAGATAGGAGCATGAAAAAGATTTGATCAAGCAGAGTAGTGCTATTCACCAGATTAGCAAACCCCTGTTGTTCTCTAACAATTACAACAGTCAAATCCCTTAACTGGGTAAGCTATAACAAGCTTAGTGTTATCTAAATCCTCTAACCAAGTGATCCATTATCTTGGATTTCAAATCCTCTACTGAGGTTACTCCTAACAGGGTATTGCTTCTAATAAGGCATTATAGTCAATCCCTTAATCGGTGGTCCCTAATAGGACTTATTGTAAAACTTTAACAGGCTTGGCTCCTAACAGGGCGAACTTCAGAAGAGTTCAGAATACTTGTGGGTATTCATCCCCACCGTGGTTTTTCCCATTTGGGTTTCCATGTCAAAATCATTGTGTCAAGTGGTGAATGTTTTTGTGGTTATGTTTGATATGGTTAATTTGCTTAGCAACTAAATCCACTTAGATATGATATGATGACTGACAACAATCTGAAATGAGCTTTTACTTTTGTCAATAAAGTATTTGGATATTTTGGTTAAAAGGTTTTGAGAGTTTCAGAGTTGTTTTACTATTATTCTATTATGACAGCCAACCAGTTTACATGACAATGATATTGCAATTTGTAGTTCAATGTTTAAACCAGTCAGTTTTGAGTTTGTCTTGAGAGGTTTTTTTTTTTTGGTGAAATGTTTATGTCAGTTTTCTATCTACTGATTCACCCCTCCTCCCCTCTCAGTAGTTGACCGGATCCTTATTGATTCATCATACCATCAATTGGTATCAGAGTATTTCAGGTACCATTCGGGATCTAAAATCTATTAACAAAACTAAGGTAACACTTGACTCCATCATTGGTAAGCTTACTACATTTGAATTAAATGGTTATGATGGTAGTGTTCAGAAATCTGAATATGCATTTAGAGCTTCAGTTTCTAACCCTTCTATAAGGAAAAGTAGAGTTGTCGGTCACAACTATGAATCTAGATCCAGCAAAGAAGTTGATGATGAAGACAGTTTGATTGAGCTTGAAGCATTGTTGGCCAACCAGTTGCCCAGAGGTACCTATAAGTATAGAGGTAAATTATCTTTGAAATATTTTGCATGCAACAAGATTGGATGCATTGCAACTAACTGTCTTAATGGTGACAATGAGCATAAGCGTGAGAAGTACAAGAAGTACAAAGGAAAAGGCAAAAGATATTGTCTCATTGTAGTTGATGGTGGTATCGCTGATGAGGAATATGAGGGAGATGCTAATGAAGACATTGTCTTTGTATCCATTAAAGAGGAAACATCTGATAAGAAGGCATTAGTTTCTCACATGGATAATTCTAATGATTGGATCATAGATAGTGGTTGTTCACACCACATGACTGGTGACTAGAGAAAATTTCTTACTTTGAAGGAATTTGATGGAGGAGTTGTAAGATTTGGAAATGGCTCACCCTGCATGGTAAAAGGAAAGGGAACCATTTCTCTTAATGGGAAAAGCAGTGCAGATGATGTTTACTGGGTTGAAGGATTAAAGAACTATCTTTTAAGTGTAGCTCAACTCAATGACAAAGGTTATCCATTGGAATTCAATGATGGAATGTGAAAAATATATGGGATCAAAGGTGAATTGATTACAACCAGCAAGAAGACAAAAGGTAACTTGTTTCACTTGAATCCTAAAGTCAACAACTGTTTAATTGCTAAAGTAGATGATAGTTGGCTTTAGCATCAAAGATTTTGCCATATAAATTTTGATAACATTGTTAAGGTCAATAAGTCCAGGTCAGTAAGAGGTTTGCCTCAGTTGGACAAACTGGTGAATTCTCTATGTAAGGAATGTCAGTTAGGAAATATGACATCCTCAACTTTTAAGAGAAAATCTTATTCAATAGTACATCTATTAGATTTGGTTCATACATATCTATGTGGACCAATAAGGACTAAAAGTATTTAAGGTGACAAATATTTTGTGATCTTCACTGACGATTACTCAAGAATGATGTGGGTCACATTCTTGAAGGACAAAATAGAAGCCTTTGGTAAGTTCAAGGCATTCAGGGCCTTAGCTAAAAAACAAAGTGGTAAGAAGATAAAGTGTTTGAGGACTGATCAAGGTGGTGAATTTACTTTAGAGGAATTCACTAGATATTATGAAGATAATGGAATCAAGAGGTAGCTTTTTGCACCGAGGACACCACAACAGAATGGTATTGCAGAGTGGAACAATCGGCTAGTTCTTGAAGCTACTAGAATGATGCTTATACAAGGAGGAGTAGCAAAAAATTTCTGGAGAAAAGCTGTCAGCATAGTTGTTTATACTATGAACTGGATATTGGTAAAGAGAGGCAAGGATAAAACTCCTTATGAATACTGGTATGGTGGATCACCTAATGTCAGTTATTTTAATATTTTTGGCAGCAAATTTTTTATTAAGAGAGGTGACTATGTTAGTAAGTTTGAGGCTAAAAGTGATGAAGGCATATTTCTTGGTTACTCGACCAAGAGTAAGGCCTACAAATGTTACAACAACTGGACACAGAGAATCATTGAAAGTGTTGATGTTCGAGTGGATGAGTATCCTGAAGTATCAGGAGAAACCAGTGAGGAGAAAAAGGATTAAGAACCTTGCATTCTGATTTTGGAACCATAACCGGTGAAGCTAGAAGTTGATGAAGTAAATGTTGTTGTACTAGTTCAACCAAAACAGGTAAATTTAGAAGAAGATGATGATAGTGAAGAAGAAGAACCAGAAGGTAATTATCATGTTATTCCAAGGTATGCAAGACTCAATCATAATCCTAACCATATTATTGGAGATAAAGATGCTAGAGTATTAACCAGAAGAAGAATCATAGAGAATTCTCGCATGGTCTCCACTATTGAGCCTAGAATTGCTAAGGAAGCATTTGGAGATGATCAATGGATTAAAGCTATGGAGGAGGAGCTTGACCAGATTTAGAAGAACAATACATGGACCCTAGTACGCAGACCGGTGAATAAAAATGTGATAGGTACTAAATGGGTATTCAGGAACAAACTGAATGAAGATAGAGTAGTAGTCAGAAACAAAGATAGATTGGTATGAAAAGGTTATGCACATGAAGAAGGAGAAGACTATGGTGAGACATTTGCACTAGTTGCTATATTGGAAGGTATTAAGGCTCTACTTGCATTTGCAACATATAAGGGATTCAAATTATATCAGATGGATGTGAAGTCAACATTTTTGAATGGAATACTGGAAGAAGTATACATTTACCAGCCAGATGGTTATGCTTTGACTAATGCAAAGGATATGGTGTTTAAATTTCACAAGGCACTATATGGTTTAAAGAAAGCATCGAGAGCATGGTATGAAAGACTACATTCACACCTGATGAAGATAGGTTTTTTAGAGAACTAGTGAAGACAACAATATATATCTCAAATCTGAAGGTGATAACATACTGGTTAGTAAAGTGTTTGTGGATGATATCATATTTGGAGGCAATGATGGATATGAGTGATGACTTTGCTAATGAGAAGAATAGTGAATTTGTAATGTCTCTAGTAGGAGACATAAAATTCTTCATAGGTTTGAAAATTTAGCAGATGAAGAGTGGTATTTTCATCACACGGTCTAAATATGTGAAAGAGATATTAAAGACATTTGGAATGAGTGACTGTAAACCAGCTGGGACACCAATGGTTAGAGGTTGTAAATTATCTGAGGATGAAGCTGCATCTATTGATGAAAAGGAGTATAGGTCAATGATAGGGAAATTGCATTATGTTGTTCACAGTAGACCGAATATTTCTCATGCAATTGGTCTAGTTGCCAGATTTTAGAAGAATCCAAAGGAGACACATTTAATAGCAACTAAGAGGATATTCAAATATTTGAAAGGTACTATTGACTATGGATTATGGTATCCATATGTAGGTAACTTTGATTCGAAGGTTTATACGGATGCAAACTAGGCAAGTAATGTTGATAATAGGAAGAGCACAACTGGTGGTGCAAACTTTCTTGGAGGAAGACTTGTTTCATGGAGCAGTAAGAAGCAGAGTTATACATCACAGTCCACTGCTAAAGCCAAGTATGTTGTAGCGTTTTTGAATTGTACCCAAGCAATCTAGATGAAACACATTCTGGAAGGATTCAAGTTGAAGATTATAGATCCAGTAAGGATTTTATGTGATAACACCAGTGCAATTAATATTTCAAAGAACCTAGTGTTGCATGCTAGAACCAAGCATATTGAGCTGAAATATCTTTTTTTAAGAGAGAAAGTGCAAAGTAAAGATGTGTTATTGGAGCATGTATCTACCAAGGAGAAGCTAGCAGATATCTTTACTAAACCTCTGTCTAAGACTACTTTTGAGTATCTTAGAGGTTAGCTAGGGGTTGTGCCCCTACATGAGGTCAAATGAGCATAATGAGGAATACATCAGTCCCAGAGCTAATTGAAGAATCTTGATGCAGGATTGATGTAGAGTGGAGTTATTCCACAGGGGGAGCATCAATCTGCAGGTTAATGTTGCAGAACGGTGAAGTATGACACTGCATGTTTTACTTTCACTTTGGCATTGTTGTCAAAGGGGGAGAAGAACCATATGTTTGACAGAGAGAAGATCTATAGCCAATTACCAATAGAAGACATGGAGACTCAGTTGAAGGAGAATACATGGTAAAATGTAAACCAGGATTCCTATTCACAATCATAGCAATCAAGGGTATTGATACTTGTATTGCCATCAATGCCAAAGGGGGAGATTATTGGCACTTGCATGAAGATTGCATTGATGAACTTTTCTGTTGTCATTGATGTCAATTATAACCGGTAATGATATTGTAATAATGTTGTTTTGCAACTGGTAGGAGAGATTGTGATGGAACCCAATATTACTAGAGAAGAAGTGAGATCAACTGGTAAACCCTACCTGTTGATATGCTAAACCCTAACCGATAAAGTTTGGTGAATCAGTTGTATTGGTTTATGATCAAATGATGAGTAGTAATGATTATGCCATGTATGCATGTTGTATGAGAAGAGTTTCAAATGATTTTTGGTTCATAGAGATAACGGTTTTTGTCTTGCGAATGAGCAAGTTCATTGCATGTAATGGAAACTGCATGATGAGTTACAAAGTTCAATAAAATGGTGATCAAGGAGTGGTTGAGGTTGTATTGAATGATGTGCAGTGATTGCGATGTAATCCAATAGTCATACTTGAACCGATTTGTTTGTAATCTCTATGAGATCTTAGGTTTGTCTTGTGTTACTGACCTATTGTTTTGTTTATAAGGTCGATGAGTTATTTTGTTGTTGTGGCAATATTGGTTGAATGTAAAAATGATTGGTTGCCGAACCAGATGATGTATCTACAGTATGTGTAAAGGCATATAGGAGCATGAAAAGGATCCGATCACGTAGAGTAGTGTTATTCACAAGATCAACAAACCCCTGTTGTTCTCTAACAATCACAATAGTCAAATCCCTTAACTGGGTAAGCTCTAACAAGATTAGTGCTATCTAACTCCTCTAACCAGGTGATCCATTAGCTTGGATTTCAAATCCTCTACTAAGGTTACTCCTAACAGGGTATTGATTCTAATAGGGCATTATAGTCAATCCCTTAATTGGGTGGTCCCTAACAGGATTTGTTCTTAACATGACTTATTGTAAAGATTTAATAGGCTTGGCTCCTAATAGGGCGAACTTCAAAAGAGTTCAGAATACTTGTGGGTATTCATCCCCACCATGGTTTTTACCATTTGGGTTTCCACATCAAAATCATTGTGTTAAGTGGTGAATGCTTTTGTGGTTATGTTTGATATGGATAATTTTCTTAACAACTAAATCCACTTAGATATGATATGATGACCGACAAAAATCTGAAATGAGATTTTACTTTTGTTAGTAAAGTATTTGTATGTTTTGGTTAAATGGTTTTGAGAGTTTCAAAGTTATTTTACTGTTACTCTGTTATGACAGTCAACCGGTTTACTTGACAATGATATTGCAATTTGTAGTTCAGTGTTTAAACCAGTCAGTTTTGAGTTTGTCTTGAGAGGTTGTTTTTGCTTGGTGAAAAGTTTATGTCAGTTTTCTATCTACTGATTCACTCCCCTCTCAGTAGTTGACCAAATCCTTATTGATTCATCATACCATCATCTCTCTCTCTCTCTCTCTCTCTCTCTCTCTCTCTCTCTCTCTCTTTTCCACCCTCTCTCTCCCCCTCTCCCTCCCTCCCCTTTCCACCCTCTCTCTCCTTTTTCCACTCTCTCTCCCTTCCTCTCCCTCTCTCTCCCTTCCTCCCTCTCCCTCCCTCTCTCTCTCCCTCTCTCTATCTCCATCTCTCCCTCTCTCCCCATCTCCCTCTCTCCCCCTCTCTCCCCCTCTCCCTCTCTTTCTCTCCCTCTCTCCCCCTCTACCTCGCTCTCCCTCTCTCCCTTTCTCCCCGTCTCCCTCCCTCACTTTTCTACCCTATGTCTCTCCCTTTTTCATTCTCTCTCTCCCTCCCTCTTCCTCTCTCTCCCTCTCTCCCCCTCACCCTCCCTCTCTTTCTCTCTCCCTCTCCCCCTCTCCCTCCCTCTCCCCCCTCTCCCTCTCCCTTTGCCTCCCCCTCTCTCTCCCTCCCTTTTCCTTCACATTTTATTTACTACAAAAAGTGTGTATGGGGTACTAGGACTATTAGTTCGTTGGTCTACTAAACATTTTTAAGGCCAAACAACGCATACAGGGTACCAAAAATATTAACGTTGGTCTGCAAACATTTTTCGGCCTAATAGCGCATACGCGGTCATTTTTGTAAAAGAACCCCATACACGCTTTTATCCCTTTAGGATCGGGGGCAACGAACCTTAGCACGTACGAGGTGATTTGAATTTTTAGTACTGCGATCATGGTGCCTGTTTTTACAGGTATTTTTAGGTGTGTGTCCACTTTTCTGCACACCATCTTTATGCACTTACCCTATGTTGGAATAAGAAATGAATTTTTAGTTTATATGTAATCTTGTGGCATATGAGCTCATGAGTTAGCCTTGTATATTTGAAATCTTTTTAGGAAATAATTTTTTACTTTATGATATAAATCTTGTTTATGTTTTTGATAGCTATTTGATGGAATGTGTTATGACTCTTAAGTAAAGGTTCTAGCTCTATTCATAGAAGATGGTTATATAGATTCATAATGTGATAGATTAATATTGAAGGAATGAGGATTAGGAATGGTTTGAGATTAACTGGGAAATGTGATATGAAGTAAATTATTATCATTGAATAGTGATGTTGATATACTCTGAGGAATGGATGCTTGTGATGAGATGTTAGATGTTATAATATATTTCCTCTTGTGTTATACATTGCTATGGACGTGGTTATGTTCATAAAATCTATGCATTCTTGAAGATATTAATTGATGCATTTGATATGTGGTAGTTGTTTATGTTGCATTGGAAGATGTTTTAAAAAAAAAAGTTATCTATTAACTATTTGTTAGTTAGATTAGTTGTTTTCTCTAGGGTATTTTGGTAGGCATTACATCCAACAATACTAGCTTAATGAATCTTTCTCAAAATCACCATCAAAACTAGGACACATATCTAAACTCAACTAATTGCCAACTGAAAATGGGATTCTAAGTAGCTTACAATTATGCATATTAAACATCTACAAAATATTATCAACATACTTAATCTTCATTACAAAATGTTTTTGTGAGCCTAGTCTCTATTGATCTACAGACTAAGAATATATTTTACAGTTCCCAAGTCTTTCACATCAAATGTGCCAAAACTTTGAGCCTTGAGTTCTCTAATCACCACCTTGTTTTAACCAATAAACAACATACCATCAATATAAAAAATAATAATCAGTATATGATCTATGATAAACTTTAGTATAAACATAATAATCCTCATAACTCCTCATATAACCCAGCTTAAATGAAAAAGCATAAAACTAAATTTGTACCACATCTAAGGTGACTATTTCAAACCATACAAAGATCTGTTTAACCTACAAAATATTTTTTTTTCTTTTCAACATAAAATCATTAGGCTGACACTTACAAATTTCTTCCTCAAGGTCCCCATGCTAGAAAGTAGTTTCAACATCCATTTTATTCATCTCAAAATTACAACTAGAAGTAATAGATAATAGGAATGTAATAGAATTCAATTTAGTAATGGGAGAGAAAATTTCACCAAAATCAAATCCTTCTCTCTAAGAATATCCCTTGGCCACTCCAAGCTTCTTTTTAAATACCCATGTGTATTTAATGGGATTCCTTCCTTTCAGTAAGTTGATAAGAACCTAGGTGTCACAAAATTCCAATGCAATAATATCCTCCTACATGGCCTGAATCTAAGACTCACTTTATTTTGAAGAGAGAGCTTCCTTCAAAGGTTCATTGCCAATAATCAAAAAAGAGTATACACAATATAAATTTGGTGGGCTATACCTATCAATTGGACTTTTTTGCATTGGGGACTTCATCAAGGTAGGAGTAATGAGTTTTACATATTCATCTTCCTCTATGTTCTCATCATGCACATCATCTAAACTCATTGAACCCTTTTATTTTTCTTTATCCTTAGATCTATATAACTATTGTTTCACATGTGATTCTTCCCACTTCTCAATATTTTTCTCAAAATTCACTCTCTTTGTCTTCTCTTTTGGTTTTTCTTCACTCGAGATAGTTCTAAACTCCCTAAAAATCACTTATCTAAAAAATGTCATTTTATGAGTTATAGAAATTAAAAGCTTATAATTTTTTACATTCTCATAGTAGCCAACAAAGATGCATTTATGAGATTTTTTATTTGGTTTAGATCACTTCCCTTGAGGAACATGAAAAAAATCCTCACAACAAAAGACCCTCAGATATGAATTTGAAGGATTTCTATGTATTCACACTTCATAAGGATTTTTGTCAACAATTGTTAAACAAGGAGATCCATTAAACAACAAGAAATTTTGTACATGTTCTACCCAAAAGAATCTACCAATCTTATTACTACTCAACATGCTCCTATCTCTTTCCATAAAGGTTCAATTTATCATTTCTTCCATCCCATTTTGTTAAGGGGTATAAGTAGTAGTATTTTACTAAAAAAATACATGCATGCTTACAAAACTCATCAAATTTCTTGAAACAATATTCACCCCCATTGTCAGATCTCAATACTTCTATCTTATAATCTATTTGCTTCTCAACTATGGCCATAAACTCCTTAAAATTAACTTGGAAAAATAGATTTAGAATGCATAAAATAAATTGAACTGCATTTCGAGACACCTTTAATGAAAGAAACATAATATCAAGATTTATCCAAAGAATCAACATCCACTAGATCACATACATCCAAATGAATAATATCTAATGGTCTCTTTGCCTTATACACTCCTTTAATAAATGATGAACTATAATGTTTACTAAACACACAATGCTCACAAAAAATATTTTTACTAATAGAATAATCAGAAATACCATCACCCAACAATTTATTAAGAATGGTCTTACGACCTTTTTCACCGACCTTTTTCACCATGTGATCCAATAGATGGCCTCACAACATATATAACTTTTTAGTGCCAATTATAATGGTAGAGTTACAAAAAGTAGAGGAATTTAACCTAAACAAATTCCCTATCTAAGATCCTTTAGTTATCACCAAACTCCCTCTTACCAACTAGCAACCAAACTTGCCAAATGTCACACACATTCTAGAATCATTCAACTTAGACAATGAAAGTAAACTTCTCACAAGTCTTATAATATGCAAAACATTATCAAGAGTTTTATCTTCCCATCACTGAAGCACAACTTTACCTTTCCCTTACCAATAATCTTCTTCTTCTTTTTATCACCAAGGAAAACATATCCCTTATCATATGCTTTATATGTAGCAAACCACTCCTTGTCAAAAGTCATGTGGTAGAACCACCTTGAATCAATAAGCTAAGAATCATTACTAATAGTTTTAGTTAAAATAAATAAAACATTATAATCATCATTAGACAAAACTTTTGAGGAGGAATACGAACTCCTTTTCTTAAATTTACACTCCTTCACATTCCCTATTTTACTTGTAGTGTCATAAATTGCGTAACTTTAGTCAAGGTATCCAATTTCACACTCCCCTAGCACCCATTTTATTATTTCTCAGTCCTCTATGCATTATATAACCTTTATCAATTTAAATTAACATCATGAGTCCTATCTCACTTTAATTCGTCAAGACTATATTATTTGTGCCCTTATTTTAAGGTGTTCCCTTTATCCTTTATTATTTCAATTCATTATGAGTCCTACCTCATTTAAAATCCCAAAACATATTTCCACCATCTAAACATTATATCTATTCATCCCTAAAAACTCAAGAATATTTTGTCAAGACAATGTGCAAGTCACACATTGTTTGATTCTTTTTGGCTAGAATTTTAGGAGGATAATATGTCAGTCTTTTCCTTTCCAAAAATATCCCCGATGTGAAAATATGATAATTCTAAGTTGGCCAAAAGGTGATTTTATTATGAAATTTATTTCATCATCTCTCATTATTTCATTCTTACATCTACAAGTTTCATTCCAAGATCAATTATTTTAATTTAAGAACAAATCCAAGTCAAGGAGAAGCAAGCTATATCAAGGCATTTTAAATTATGTTTCAATTATTCTTTCATGATGTATTTCATGATGATCGATCATGTTATTGCATCAACACATGAAGCACTTATCCTAAGAGAATTGATTCATCAATTAAAGGTATAATCAGTCAATCAAGCATTTCCATTCAAGATTTCCATTTTTATTTCAATTTCAATTCAATTATAAGGTTAATTACAAACCCAAGTTTTGACTAAGGAAAACCCCTATCAACCCAAAACACCATTTTCCTCCTTTTGTGTGCAAATTCAAGATTAGCTATAGGTTATAGACAGAGATCGAAGACCAAAAAGCACCCAAGACCCAAAGATAGGGCACCACTACAAAATTCACTAGAAAACACCCAGACAAGGGCATTTGGGTACCATTGTCCTCCCAGTTCAAGATGAGATTTGACAGGTGGCAAGTACAGTGTTTCAAAGGCTCGGATCTAGAACTATGTGCAAAAAATAATCTATTGGACATGGGTTTTTTTTTACATTATCCTCTACATTTCAACTCAAATATATGTCCAATGTTCCTCTCTACATCCTATTTCTAGATCCAGGTTGGTTTTGTGATTATCAATTATGCAATTGTCTATTTATGTTATCCATTATTAGTTTTGCACCTTTTAGCCCTAGTTTTCACATTCAATTCCCATCTTTTCCATAGCTCATTTTTAACTCAATCAATGAGTATTGAATTCACCTAAATGAGTTCATTCTCCTTTGTAATGTAATTCTCATGAAATAGTTTTAGTTTCTATCTTGCATGCATAAACTTGTGAACCTTATTTCCAAACATTACGTTACCAAAATTCCAATACTTTGCTCTTTTCAAGGGTCTTAAGCTTCCTTTGAGGATTATCCCTTTTTATCCCCTTTAGGCCCTTTCTCCTTGGACCTACCCCACACATGCAAGGAATGTTGGGAGACAAAATTCATAGACTTTCTCCTCATCTTCTCTCAAAAAATTATCGAAATTGTTTTGTCCATCTTTGTCTTTTCATTACCACTACTAATAGAAATAATAAGATTTTCCCAATATTTGGGAAAAGAACAATGAAACAAGATACACTTATCCTTATCTTAAAATTTGATATCTATTGATCAGTGCAAGATGACTTATTTAATAATAATATTGAAGGTATTTAAATGGTATACAATAAAATCACCATCTTTTATCTTTAAAGAATACAACCTCCTTTTGAGATATAACTTATTGTACAAAATTGAAGTTTGATATATATCACATATCCTCTTTCAGTGCTTATATAAAAAGTATTCTAAGGATACATTCAAGAGGATGAAATTTGTAAGATATAACTGAATGGATCTTGATGCCTTCTTGTCCAACTTTCTTTAATCTCCATCGTTCATTGTTGATGAATTTGTTTCTTGTGAAACTAGAAATCATGTATCTCTCTCTTATAAGAGATCCACCATCTTTAGTTTACACGTCTTATGCCTAGTGCCATTGAATTTCTCAATATCTTGGTAAGAATTAAAAGCCATGATTTACAATCCTCTTCTTAAATCTACAAAATATCACACAATAAAAGCTTCCATTATAGAAAAAGACCTTCAACACTTAAATAGAAAGGTTTCACTCTCTCAACATAACCATTGGCTCTAATGCCAAATGTTGAAAACAAGGTGAAGAAATCTTGCAAAATAAACTTATGTACGTGATAGAAAATTTAAAATATGTATATGATTGCACATTCAAGAAGAAATTAAAACTGAAAGTCTAGTAGTTGGTACCCTATCAAATTAATGACATTCTTGGATCAAAAGCAATAATACTAAAGACTTTAGATGGTACAGTATTACAATGTTATGTAAATAGACCACGAAGTAAATATTACCACAAGAATCCTAAATAAAATTGACTTGAGAACAAGTCAAGATTTTGAAAGGTGGGATGATAATGGTAGGAAAGTAAAATGATTCAAACATAGTCACATCATTCCTAACGTGTCTTTCCATGGTCCATGGAGAAAGAGATTCAAAAGATACTATTAAGAATAGGCATAGGATAAGTGGGTCATGTCCCATCCTCTAGATTATTTTATAGAAAAAGATGTAAATGAAAAAGCAAGAGGCATATATGAGTTTATATGAGAAGAATTTATATGATGTAAATATAGATGAATATAGAAGACAATAGGGGGTGATATATGATGTATAAAAGATATAAGGATATGTGAATGTATTGAACTAATATAGATATATTGGATTTCTATATATGATGTGTTATGTGGTATCATTAATATTCTATTGATATTTAGCCTTCTATCTAGATCTAATCCTAGCTCCCTTTGAATGACTTGGTCTACAGTAAACTACAACACTAAGAAAGTACTCAAGACCTCAAAAACTTGGTTTGAGTTCCCCAAATTTCTTGTTGAAATTTACAATACACTATAGCACTTACTTGTTCATATTAAATTCTAAATCTTATGTTATCTAATAAATATGATGAGTGGCAATATAGGAAATCTTCCCATGTCCATGGATTTGGTTTATTTTGAGAAGTGCCTACCATCAAAAGCATATATTTGAATAGTCTAGAAATAATTGACAATATTGTGTAGTACATAAATAGTTATGTTTCAACTTTGAACCCATGAGAAAATAGCCAAAGGGAAAAAATAATGCACTTCTTGATCCTTGATGATCCTTACTTGTTAGGTACACCAAAATCCACGCATGTGAAAAATAAGTAGAACTAAAAATAATGTATTCTAGTTAAAATTTTGTCTCATTTTAAATTTTTTAGAACTAAATTAAATATAATGTCTAATTTTTTTATGAATTTTTACCATAACTTGGATCTTAACATGAACATATCATAGAGAGTGTACTAGAATTATGATACACAACTTGATAGAATTGGAAAGTTTCCTTCATGAATGAGGAAGTGTCTCAATGGTGGAAAATCTCACTAGCTACAAGTAGGTTTTATATTTGACTGTAGACCTCTATCATTCTTCTCACAAAGTTAAAATAAAATAAAAACCTATGTAAAATGTCTAATATGGGTCAAATTACTTGTGTATTTGATAGTGTATATTTACTACATGCTCTCTATAATATTACATGTATTTTCATTCCATACATATTGTAATCTTACACAAGAAAGAGATGGACTATTTGAAAAAATGCCAAAAAAAATCTTTAAAATCATTCTAAATTTGTATTTTAAAATATTTTGAATTTATTGTCCACATGTAAAAGTATGAAACTACAATGAAGTTTCCTTATAAAATTATAAAATATTATTTTGTGGATGCTTCAATAATTACTATTTTCTTTTAAGAATCATATTATAAATTAATTTAAAGTAAAATAAAAGATACAAATGTAATAACATAAAGGGTTACAAAATCTAAATGATTTTTAATCATATTATAATTTAATATATTAAAAAATTAATAAATTAAAATAATGAAACATATAAAAATCTTATAAAATTAATGGATGGTTTAATTTTGATCTAATATAAATGTAAAATATTATGGTAATTTTATTTTTAATAGAAATCATATATCCTTTTACATTATGTTTGGGAGAAGTAGAAGAATGACTATTTTCATATTATAAAAGTCATATTTTGGAGAGAATTCATCTATCAAATACTTAGGATCTATGTAACAAAAAACTCACCAGAGATGCAGAGGCTATCACTAGAGTGTATGGTTCTCAATTTAAGGTTGTGGAGGCTAGATTCAATGATTTGGAGAAGCGGGTTCTCAATCATGAGAATGCCCTGAAGAAAATTGGAGAACAAAGCCAAAAAATTCTAAAATCCTATGCCGATAGCTTCAGTGTGATGATAAAAAATTGGAATAGTTCCATCAGGAAAATAATACTATGGATACCACCAAGGATAAGGTTTTGACTCTGGAAGGGGAGACTAATGGTCATGGCAAAAGAACTCGAGCTAATACTAGGAAGATGACCCAACATGCCAAGGAGCTGGAGGATCTGAAGAGCGCTACTGCCTCTATGGTCCAGTTGGAGCAAGAAGCGGCGAAGCTAATCATAAACCTTTCTTAAGGTCTATTGCTCGTGGTTGTCCCTTAGTTTTCTTTGTACTGTCCCTTTTCCTATTTTGGCTTCTCGCTGGCTTTTTGTCTTTGCCAGCTGTCTATTTTTTGTGTTATGCTCTATCTAGCTAGTCTTTAATCTCTTATCTTTTGATTATCTTTCTATATTAGGGTTTTGGGGCCCCTTCAAAACCTTCTTTTCACTTAATCAAAAATAGAACATTCATCTTATCTTTGCAATTAAGATATTGATTTCAATGTATCTATGCTATGAAGCATTTGAGTTGTATAAGGGGGAAAAAAGAACCTATTTATACAAAAACTTCTTAAATTATGTTTATAGAAAATTAAATCTCAACCATTAAAATTAAATAATTATATCTATGTTTATTTCATTTATCGATGAGCTTACTGATCTTTACTTTCCCTATTATTAAAATAAAAAATTAGAACACAAAATTAGCATTTGATTTTCTCTATCATGGATTTGGCATTCCAATTATTTGTTTAGGAATAAAAATTGATGGTTTTTGGTTGATATATTTATTTTTCTTCAAAATTTGTATTGTATAGGTGTTGGATAATGTGAAATGGGGAAGGGTGTAATGAAAATAGATGGTTGCAATGAAAATGGAAGTTTGAATGTCAAATTATGACAATTTGTTTTGAACTATAGATTATTCTCTTTGCCCACCATATTTAAAGGATATCTTTTCATATTTTATATAAAAATCTAAAAGATACATATGCTAGTCATTTTTTAAACAATTTATGGAAGTTTTATATCATTTACAAATGCATTTAGCAAGAGCACAAGCCTTTAGGCTGAAACCTCTTTAATTGAGAGCCAAGGATTGAAGGGTATCCATTCTACCAAATTCATATGAGGATCACAACCTCATCTCTTATGATGTCTAAATTTGATTTTTTATTAGGAGTTTCAACCACCAAAAGCATAGATTTGAATAGTATGGAAGTAGTTGACAATATTGTACAATACACAAATAGGTATGTTTCAACATGGAACCCATGTGAGAAAATAACCAAAGAGAACAAATGGTGCACTTCTTGATCCTTGATGATCCTTACTTGTTATGGACACTTGAAATCCACACATGGGAAAAATAAGTAGAACTAAAAATAACGTATCATAGTTAAAATTTTATCTCATCTTAAATTATTTACTAGAACAAAATTATATAATGTCTATTTTTGTTAAATATTAACCTTAGTGGATGTCAACATGAATGTATCGTAGAAGGTGCATTAGAATTGAAATATGCATCTTGATAGAATTTGAAAGTTTCCTTCATGAATGAGGAAGTGCGTCGATGGTGGGAAATCTCACTAGCTACAAGTAGGTTCTATGTTTGAATATAGGCAGTATAATTTAATGTTAGTAATGTACTTATGATTCCTTATAAAAACAAATACAATCCTTGTCACAAAGAAAAAAAGTTAAATTTAAAATATATGATATGAATCAAATAACTTGTATATTTGATAGTGTATATTCACTACACGCTTTTTAAAATATTACATGCATTTTCATTCTAGATATATAAATCTATGGAAAAAATATCCAAATAATCCTTTGAAAGAAAGAGATGGATTGCTTGAAATAATAGCTAAAAAAAAATTAGAATTATTCTAAATATGTTCTTTAAAAAAATTTGAATTTATTATCCACCTTTAAAAGTATGAAAACTACAATGAAGTTTCCTTATCAAATTTTTTTTTGGATGCTTCAGTTATACTATTTTCTTTTAAGAATCATATTCTAAATTAATTTAAATTGAACAAAAGATACAAAATGTAATAACATAAAGAGTTACTAAATCTAAATAATTGGTAATCATAACATAATTTAATATATTAAATAATTCATAAATTAATATTTTTTTAGAAAATGAAACAAATCAAATTCTTGTAAAATTAATGGATGGTTAGTCGATCTTATATAAATAAAAAATATTATATAATTTGCTTTCAATAGATATCAAATATGCTTTTACATGATGTTTGGGAGAAGTTGAAGAATGAATATTTCATTATTGTAAAAGCCACATGTTGTAGAGAATGCATCCATCAAATACCTGAGATCCATGTAATAAAATATTCCTTTTATTATTGTAAAAGCCACGTATTGTAGAGAATGCATCTAGTAAACCATTCCTTTTATTTTGGTTTCAATGTATTTATGTTGAGAGGAATTTAAGTTGTATAAGGGGAAATAAGAACATGTGTACATATAATCTTCTTAAATTATGTTTATCAAAAATTTAATTTTAATTATTAAAAAAAAATAATTTTATTAATAAAAGTAAATAAACAATTCTAGGTATGTTTATTTCTTCTATCAATTAACTTGTTGATCTTTACTTTTCTTATTATTAAAATAAAAAATTAGAACACAAAATCGACTTTTGATTTTCTTCATCATCAATTTGGTATTCCAACTATTGTCGATATAATTTTTTTTCTTAAAAATTTGTATTGCATAGGTTTTGGAAAATATGCAAGGAGGAAGGGGAGAATGAAATGGGGAGCCTGGATGTCAAATTATGACAATTTGTTTTGAACTACAAATTATTATCTTTTTATGATTTTTATGGAGGATTTTCTATCATCTACAAATACATTTTAGCAAGAGCACACGTCTTTAGGTTGAAACCTCTTCAATTAAGAGACAAGGATCGAAGGGTATTCATTCCTCCAAATTTATGTAGGATCACGACCTCATCTCTTATGATGTCGAAGTATTGCACTCAGCAAGACTTTATACCTATTTTTCTCATTTAGAACCATTCAACTTTTTGATTAATTGAGATATTAATAATGATGTTAATTGGTTGGAAATTGTTACTGGATATGTGGATAAATTAGATAAAAAGCATAATCTTTTCTGGCTTTCCCTTTCTAGTGAAATTCAATGGTTTTTAATTTAAGTTAAAAAATGATGAGAAGTTCAATGCGAATAAGAGGTTACTTACTGAGTCAAATAAAAGTCTCAAAAAATTTAATATTTCCATGTAGGTAATAGTCACCATGGAACTATCCAAGGCCACGTTTCAAAAGTTTGTCAATGATGGCACTATTAGTGTGCATAAAGAGGATATTAAAAACATGGGTAGAAATGGACATTCAAACAAATAGAGAATCCAACCTTCCACAATGAGCTACAGGAGTTTCAAAGGGACTATAATGAGAAAGCAACAACAAATAGAAAGGCAAAGAAACCAATGTGTAGTGCGAGAGGTCATGTCAATAAAGATAGTGTTGATGGAATAGAAGCAATAAGGTCAAATGAGGAGGTCTTTGTTGTAACACCCCACATTGGATGGCAGGAATTGGAAGCATACAATGAAAGCAAAAACTATTAAATTCAAATAGTGCACATAAAGTCTATGATACATATGATGGCATTTTGTTTCTCTATAGCTGTCCTAATTATATTTACAAGGATTATATAGTACTCTTATTTTGTGTAGGCACAACATGGCTTGTATAGGTTGCATTTTGTATAAGAGCAACATAATCAAGGTAGATGGTCTATATGACTAGAGACTGTAAATGTCTAGTTTGTATATTCTACTCTGATGATCTACTAGACTCTTGATATATAATCTTATTTTAACTATAAATAATAATTAAAACCATTCAACTTCACAAATAGATCAAAAATCCATTGATACTAGTCACATTTTTTTATTATTATTTTTCTCCAAATTATTTTATCCAAACTTAATCAAAGGTGATGTGTGATGTGACTATTAAAAAGAAAGCACAACCAAAACTAACCCAAAAAAATTGCAAAATTATGGTCACAAAAAGTATACAGGTTGAAATAGACGCCTCAAAAAAATCTTAACAACAAAACAAAAATAATATTCCATCTTAATGTGACAGATCAAAACTCATACGGAAAATTAAGGCAAGCTTTAATGAGTCTCAAAATAATTGATGGGAGAACTATCACATCCCTCTGTTTATCGACAAACAGCAATGGACGCTCTAGTCTCAAAAATGTCAACAGAACCCTGCTATTTTGCCGCTTGAAGCCAATAATGATAGAAAAGTAGTCCAATCTATCTTTACCATGCTCGTACTTCCATCAACCTCAACTGACGAGGGTGAATTGTTGACGGCTTTTACCAACACATTTAATCTTGTCCTGCGTTTATCACAGTCCGCTGGTAGCTTGAGAATTTTTTCCTATAAAGAGAGGAAATTGGCGAACCTTATAATTCAGAAAGCCAGTGAAGGAATAATTATACTTTTCCCAGCGCTTCTGAAGTCAGACTATGGCTACAACAAGCAGAGTTCTTCTACTTCTTGTGGTTGGAGCTAGTGTGAGTTGTTTCAGAGGGGTGAAAAGCTTTAGATTTTCTACTTTTTAGTTGTCTAATTGTTTAGTTTTTTCAGTACGTTGTTGAACAACGAAAACTGACCCTGTGGGCATGGCTTTCAGGTAACTTGTCCTGAGTTTATCACAGTCCGCTGGTAGCTTGAGAAATTTTTCCTATAAAGAGAGGAAATTGGCGAACCTAATAATTCAGAAAGCCAGTGAAGGAATAACCATCTAGAGTCAGGCTATGGCTACAAGAAGTAGAGTTCTTCAATTCCTTGTGGTTGGAGCTAGTGTGAGTTGTTTCAGATGGATGAGGAATTTTTGCTTTTCTACTTTTTAGTTGTCTAATTGTTTAGTTGTTTCAGAGGCATGAGAAGCTTTCACTTTTTTACTTTTTAGTTGTCTAATTGTTTAGTTGTTTTAGAGGGATGAGAAGCTTTTGCTTTTCTATTTTTTTAAGTGTCTAATTGTTTAGTTGTTTCACAGGGATGAGAAGCTTTTGCTTTCACAAGGATGAGAAGCTTTCGCTTTTCTATTTTTTAAGTGTCTAACCTCATGTTCTCATGGGGCTGTCTAATTCCATTTTCTGCTTAATTTTAAGCAGTTGGAGTGTTCGCATGCAAATTTAAAATTGTTGGTTCTGGGTAATTTAGAATCTTTTGCTATTTAAGTGGAGCAGCTATTATTTAGGAATTGAAAATAAGCTATGAAAAAATAAGAGGGGTTGGAAATAAGCAGCAACTGTATATTGCCAAATATGCCAGGTGGCTCCACAAATTTGTTTCCCTCTTTTTTTTAACATTTTATTTTTATTTTTTCTTATGCACAAATTATTACTAATATTATTAATACCAATTTTAAGATTTCTCTTAAAAATAAGCAGACAAATAAATACTCATGGAGCCACCAGCTCCACAAATATTTCCTAAAAAAATTAAGCAGTCACTGCTAGCAAAAATAAGTTAAGCAGCTGCATTGCAACATGCTGTAATTGTTTAGTTGTTTGAGAGGGATGAAAAGCTTTCACTTTTCTACATTCTAGTTGTTTAATTGTTTAATTGTTTCTACTTTTTTGTTGTCTAATTATTTAATTCTTTGAAAGAGATGAGAAGCTTTCACTTTTCTGTTTTTTTTTTGTTGTCTAATTGTTTAGTTGTTTCAGTTGTTGAACAAGGAAGAGTACTGACCCCGTGCGCATAGCTTTCAGGTAATTTTTGGGCTCGGGAAGGTTAGTGCCGTCAACAGTAGCGTTGCGGAGTTAGTGCGTGAGCGGTGGCAAGAGAAGCTTCCAGACATTGGAATACCCGCAGCGCTAGTGAATCGTCTGTCCCCTCTTTCTCTAAGACAGCTCAAGGATTTCACCACGGCGCTCAAGAACAGAGACAGAGACGATACTTCCTTCGATGCAAGCCACTTCTGCCGTTCTGCCGACTTGTTATGCCGTGAACCCGTACTGTATATAAATGGTTGTTTAAGATATGGACGCTCCCAACGTATGCTTGAGGAGATCGAGGAGCACGCGTTCTTTGACAAGGAAGAGCTGCGGGAGTCGGGAGAAATGATATTGCCGGAAATGGGCTCTCACAGAACACTTACGCCATTTTTGCCCAGCGAGTTAGCTGAGATGATGCCGCCATTCTCTACTGCAAATGTTTCTCAGATTTTGAAGTTGTTGAACATCCCGAGCGACTCAAATATGTCCCGTAGCATGGTAAGCACGTTGAAGAAGTGCGAGGATAGGGCAGACGAAGGAGAAGTGCAGAGATGCAGCACATCCGTTGAGGGCATGGTGGAATTCGTGGTGTCTCTTTTGGGATCTGACGTCGACCTTCTTAATGACCCATCTGTTATAGGATTTGGTCAGCGGGCTACGGTTACTAAGGCGGCTAAGAGGGAGAATATCGTGGGGGGTAAATCGCCTGTAACTTGTCATAACTTCGTGTTTCCTTACGGAGTGAGTTATTGTCATTCTATCAATGGAAGTGAGGTATTCGATCTTCAGTTGGAGGTCATGCAGGATGATAAACAAGTAGTAAGGAACGCTACGGCACTGTGTCATTATTTCTCGGACGGAGTGGGAGGAACTCAGGCTTCTTGTCATTTCGTTTACGGGGAGATGTTACTGTGGATGCCTAAGCCCAGTTATTAGATTATCATGTATTATGTGGATGATGGTAGTTTCTTATTTTGCAATATTGCTCTAATAATTGAAGGTGATTTACACTTGAAAGATGACGTAAATTGAATGAAAGGTAATGGATATTAGAGTCTTTTAGTATAAGAGCTGGATTTTATGTTGATTTACACTTGAAAGATGATGTAAATTGAATGCAAGGTAATAGATATTAGAGTCTTTTAGTATAAGAGCTGGATTTTATGTTTTGTTAATGTAAGAGTTGATGTGAATGATATGGAAAGTTGAAAAAAATAAAAAGGGATGATTCTTTATGATAATGATATGTTGTGGGATTATTATAATAATGCTTAAATTACACAATGATTGATTATATCAATAGTTTGAATGACAGCCTTGAAGTAGTATCGTTTTGTTCTTATCCTAGGTGCAAAGAAAATATGTACGAAAAAATTACTTAAGACACCGAAGAAATGTTGTATTAAAAAATAAATAGTGAAAGTGAATAGTATGCACTTTTCACATTTACATTCTATCCTGATTTTGGTATGTAGAAAAATCTACATTAGAAGATATACTCAAGTAAAAAGAGAAAAAAAAAAAAAAAACATAAGTAGAATTGCTAGAGCGATGATCTAGAGTCAATCACATTGAACTATGGTTGCAATTTTAAAAATAATTATTAATAATATGTCTCCCCTTGAATTTGTGTGTTCTACAAAGGGGTGCACAATAATCAAGGAGAGGAAAAGGATATAAAATAAACACATGATGATATAATAACAAAAATTATATACCTTGAAACTATAGAATTATAATTTTCTACTCATTTAAGCCCAAGTCTATGTGTTTGATGTATTTTCATGTTGACCCCATATCCCTAGCCTAAGTCATCCCTAGCCATCCATGTGTCATTTCTCAAGTTATCCCATGGTCTTATTTAGAGTACCTATAGCTTAGCTTTTATTTAATTTTTATCCTCTTCCATGTCCTAAGAAAACCCTTAATTCCCCTTTGGTTTATCCCTTTGTACCCCATTTTCAAATATTTAAATGTTATGTTGTAATGAAATACTTGCACAAATAAGGAAGATAATATGAAATGTGTTGAGAATGATGTATAATAGCATATAGTAAGAAGCCCCTTTGAGGGGGAAAACCTCTAAATATCTCCAATGAGAACACACTCACAATATAATGATAAAATGAGACTCACTACCTCTTATATATACCCTACCTATGCCTAGGATATCACATAAGCTGGCCTAAATTTGACTATATAGACCTAAGGAAAACCTAACTAGCTAAATAGCAATCTAATAATGATAATATGACTTAATCAAGTGTTAAGGTAGCCACAAGATGAAAACTCATAACCATATGTATACTCTAGGATTAAGGGCGTAGCATGCCCCCTCTTCAAAGTAGCATTTTCCTCAATACTAACCAGGTGTATATTCTTCTTAATGAACTCTTCGTATTCCCATGTGGCATTAAGAGTTGGAAGATTCTTCCATTGAATGTGATGTACATTTAGTGTTCTACTCCTCAACTTCTTTGCAAGTACTTGGAGAATAATCTCTAGTTCTAATATTCAATTCTTCCTTCTTCATCTTGAGTTCTGGTAATATTGTTTGTGTAGGGATGATGTTCCCTATTACCTTGTTCAAAGAAGAAACATGAAAAACTAGATGTATCTTGGTTGTTGGTAGCAACTCTATCTTGTAGGCAACATGACCTATCTTTTGCATGGTCCAGTATGGGCCATAATATTTTGGTGACAATTTATTATTCTTTATTAATTGTTTCAATGATTTTATTATATTGTTTTAATATCAAGAAGACCAAATTCCCCCACTTCAAAGCTTCTTTGACTAGTGTTGATATAATTGTTGCTTCATTTGATTATGTGTCATGGCCAAATTCTATTTAACTCCTAAAAATACTTGATGTTTATGAGGCATGTGGTCCTCCATATCTTTCTTTCGGTGACAACTTTAATAATGATGTGATGGAGGGAGGTTGATATCCATATAGTTCCATAAAAGGATACTTTTTATGAGCTATGGAATGAAGTGTTATATCACCATTGTGCTAGTGGTAGCCAATCTACCCATCATGATCGCTTATCTAGAGGAAACAACATAGATATCCTTCCAAACATTTATTAACAACCTCAATTTTCCCAGCTAATTGAGGATGATATGAAGAAATATGAACCAATTGAGCTACCAAACATGAGAAAAAATCTATCTATAATTTACGAGTAAAAATAGTATCACAGTCACTAACAATAACCTTAGGTGTACCATGTAGCTTTTGTATATTCTCCAAAACTTGTTTTGCCACTATACTCATTGTAAAAGGATTTTATAATGCAATAAATTGGGCATATTTAATGAGGTGATCCACCATGGACATGATGTCATCTTTAGCTTTAGATCTTGGGAGACCTATATAGAAATCCACAGAGACCCCTTCCCAATGTTGGCTAGCAATAACAAAAGGTTTCCAGAGACCTGGTGTCTTAGTTCTCTCTCCATTATTTATTTGTCAAACTAAACATTCAACCACAAAATTTTGAGCATACCCTTTAGTGCTTCCCAAAAGAAGTCTTCCTTGACTCATTCCTAGGTAATACATCTGTTGCAACAAATAGTAAGGAACGTTATGATACTCTGTCATTGTTTTTTCGACAAAGTGAGAGGAAATCAGTCTTCTTGTCATGTCATTTATGGGGAGATGCTATTGTGGTTGTCTAAGCCTAGACGTGACTAGCTATTAGATGATCATGTATTATGTGGATGATGGTAGTTTCTTATTTGTAGGGTTGCTTTATTACGCTAAAATATTTTTCTACATCAATAAATAGAGATAAATTTATAAGGTAGGAATGTTATGCTCTTTCAACAAATAGATATTTAACATTATCTTTGAAAATGAAGTGTGTTTATGTATATTTAACATTATTTTTGTTGCACAAATAAAACTTAAATAAATGTAATTAAATATCAATAATTAAATCATTTTAAATAGGTTGAGTTATATATATTTAATTAGAATTATTAGTAAAAGTGTATCTCAGAATAATAGAATATAATATGATTTAAAGAATTGTTATTTACAATTTAATTTATGATAAATTAATTGAGGTGAAAGATCATTTTATTTAAAATTATGCAAGAACCTAGGTCAATTTTAGGTGCATAATTAATCTTCACAACTATATATTCAACCTTTGTTCAAGAAAATTAATCCTTCTTTTGTATATTCAATCTTTATTTTATAAACCCTTTATAAAGTTTGCAACAAAGACTTCCCTAATGTGTCTATTTGCAATCAAAAAAATTAAGTTATCATATAACTTACACATTAGTGCATCCTAGGGGTTGGATAGCCATTTCCTAAATTTTATGAATAGCTTGTTGTGGAAGTATTTGTGCCTTAGACAAGCTTCATTGACCAAATTAATGAGTTTGGAAAGAGTTGACCAAAATTGATGTTACTATAATGATTCAAGGTGATTCACACTTGAAAGATGATGTAAATAGAATGCAAGGTAACAGATATTATAATCTTCTAGTATAAGAGCTAGATTTTGTGTTTTGTTAATTTAAGAGTTGATGTGAATGATATGGAAAGTTAAATCATAAAGAAGATTTGATCCCTTGTGATAATGACATGTTGTGAGATTTTTGTAATAATTATCCAATGATTGGTTGATAATCAATAGTTTGAATTATGGCCTAGAAAAAATACTTAAGACATACATAAAATGTTGTACTATAAAATAAACAATGAAAGTGAATACCATGAACTTTTCACATTTACATTCTCTCCTCATTCTGGTGTGTAGATAATTCTACTTTAGAAGATATACTAAAATAAAAAGAAAAAACTCAATTTTAAGTAGAATTACTAGAGTCATGATCCAAAGACAATCATTGAACTATGGATAAAAATTTAAAAATAATTATTAATAGTATGCTTCTCCTTGAATATTTGTGTTCTAGAAACGGGCACACATAAATTGATAAGGCAAGAGAAAGGATTTAAAATAAACATGTGATGATGTAATAAGAAAAATTATGTACCTTGAAACTATACAATTACATTTTTATACTTATTTTAGCTCAATCCCATGTGTTTTTTTTTTCATTTTTAGCCTACATCCCTAGACTAAGTCATCCCTAGCCATACATGTGTCATTTTTCATGTTATCCCATGGTCTTATTTAGAGTTCCTATGATTTAAATTTTATTTATTTTGTATCCCCTTCCATTTCTTAAGAAAACCTTTACTTTCCCTTTGGTTTATCCTTTTGTACCCCTTTTAATTAATTAAATATCATGCCTAGACCCATCTTATATTAAAATACCAACTTTATACATCCTAATTTTTTCCTTAATGGTCTTAAATTTACTATAAATACCCACCATAAGATCAATGCATTCAATATTAGTGTATTTTCATTTATAGGCAATACCCATAATTTGACACATAAAAAGATAGCCTTCAGTATTTGCACTTCTACCATGAATTTGGAAACCAAGATAATCAATGTACAAGGTTTCCCACCTTCCAAGTCTTCATCCTCAAGTTCTCTTAGCAAATTCTTTACATTAAGACACCTTTTTCTTATTTTGATATAGGAAATGTAAATATTTGAGATACATTTTATGTTTACTATTTCTTCTTAATAAAGATACAACAAAATTTAATCAAAAATTATAAGAGAGTAATTTCATCTCCAACCTTAGATATATGTTATTTTATCATTATATAATGTTACTATTATGATCATTATTCATGTACTCATATTTTGAAGATGTAAAAAAACCCAAATTTCTTAATTTTGTAGGCCATTTTATTTTCTCACTGTTTTCTTAACTAATATCATTGAAATATCATATCTTTGAATTTTTTTGTTTCCTATGTGTTGGTGTTAGGGATTTTCTTAGTTCTTGAACTTTGTGAACTACCAATGTGTTTTGAAAAATGCTCAAAGAACTAATAGAAAAGGGATAAGTATACGATGCCAATAACTTCAAAGGATTTTAAATTTACTAAAGAAAGGGATAGAAAAAGAAATTAAGGGTGTAGATAGTTTTTGGTGAGTTAAAAAATTATTGAACTCATTAACAAGCTAATATATATCAACATAGTTAAAAAAGGCCATAGATGAATGAGGTTTTGGCAATATCAAGATTTCTTGAACTACGAATGATATTTCAAATAGATAAAAAAATACTGACAAGATAAGAAATAAAGGCATGTTGTTGGCAAGTCCACAAGTTTTGATTAAGGGGGAGATATAGTTTTACAGGGACCAGAAACCCAGATTATATGGAGAAAAGAAGTTAGAAACAATCGGAACCTAGACGCCAACAAGACGCAAAACAAGCCAATGAAATAGGGCACAACAACTTGAGCAAAATAACAAAATAACAACCAAACAAACTTACAAAAGCTTTCTTAATTCATTATTCTTCTTAATGACCTCTTTATTGATCAATAGTACTTTCTTACTAACACCATCAATAGGGGACATACCCTTATATTTGTTGTGAAGCCTAGTCACGAAACTCGATTGGGGCACCTCGATATCCACCATCTCATCCTCCACGCTATCGAAAATATTTTTCAGAATCTTTCTTATCCTTGCATCAGTAGTATCTTACCCATCTTTGTATTGCCCAAAGGGGAAATGTCCTAGGAAGTGACGTGCAACACTTTGGCCTACTCATTCAGCTTGTGAAGACCTTCATTAGAATTATCCATAGCCACCTTACTAATTACCACCACCTCAGTGAAACTTTGTTTGAGTTTATGACTATCCTCCACCAAAGCTTTGATTCGACTCTCATGGTCCTTCTCAAGGTGATATGAATCACCCTTCATCTTATCAATCCTTCCTCTCAAGTAATTGAGCTCCTAAATAATCCAAGAAAATAAATAGTTTGATACTTTTGAAAGTTATGCAAGCCAATGCTGGAGATTTTGGCATCGGGGATAGATGAGCCCACTTCCTTTGGTGTAGCCCTACCCCCATCAGCAAGCATGTTCCCATTGACATCTTGTTCCATCACTTACCCACCAAAATATATATGGCTCACCTTTCTCTTTTTCACCAACACTTTAGAATCATTAACCATCGGGGACCCATAAATATTCGATTTCCCTTTTGTGTTGGCAACAGAGGCATTGGCCACCTTATTTCCCTTCACATCACTACTAGGGTCCATAGAATTAGGAATAAAATCAGGGTCATCATCTTTTTTCGAGATCACAAATTTCCTACCCCTGATATTGAGGTTTTTGGAAGAGCACGACACTGGGTATTATTTTTCATAGATATGGTAGGCATCGTCCTCATCCAAATCCTCCTCATCATCAGAGGATGTATACTCATAATGCACCTAGACATTCTTCTGAAATTCAATACCCATCTTATCCCTAGGGTTCCTCTCCACATGCAGGGATTTGACATGTTCCATGATAAACAATATCACCCTCATGGAGAACATAGGAGGAAACCCTCTTCGCATGAGCCCCCATACTGTGATTTAGGGAGGATACCAGATAAAAGAGCATGGATTTGGAAATTTCACAAGCTATTGAACTTGTCAATAACCTATTGAGTTTAATGTTACCCAAAAGTTTAAACATGGTTTCAATGGAGTTCAAAGTGGAAGAAATATCCAATGTAGTTCCATAGATGATGAAGGCAAGGAATATGAGATGTCAATTATTTCAAAGGTTATTGAATTTACTAAATCATTGGTATGGTTCAAGTGGGACCTAAAAATATAATACAAAAACTAAATATAATTTTAATAAGTTTATGAGGCATGAATAGGGATGCGAGGATTTTGTAGTGTCACAACCTCCCCTATACATTGCATCTATTTCTCAAGTGTCATGATCTTGTAGTAGGTAACTTCCTAGCTACCAATTATCCTCACATATCTAAACTGTTAGAGTAAAGTAATTAATTAACTTTGCTCTCCTCTTAAGATTTCTCTTTATGCATACATTAGTTATTTAATAATTAATATTTAATTATTAAATGCACACACCTTAGGGTTAGGTTTTCCTTTTAGTGTTGATCTCCTTTATAAGGATTGATCTCTTGTATTATTCATATTCTTGATTCATTTTTCTCTGATAATACATCTTTTCTCTTTGTCAGAGCCAAAACCCTTGTATTCGTTCTCTCTCTTTCTCTGTGACAGGTTTCTTGCATGCAGGTTTCTTTTGGGTTCTGTGGATTTGTATTTCTCAAATCCTACATGGTATCAGAGCTAGATCTACTGCAGCTTGTTTAGACTTTTGAAAGATTTTGAGATCCAGGTTTTGGTTGCATCAGATCTGTGTTTGTCTTCTGTTTTTTATTTTGGAATAGGAGGTATTTTTTTTGGTGCACTTTGAGCCCAAACGGACCTCACCGTTGAGCTCGTAGCACCCAAAAACCCCTATTTCCATATAAAATTTGTCCGATTTGGACACAGTTGCACCAGGAGGCAAATTTTTTTTGGCCCCAAGGCCGTACGGCCCTAGGGCACGAAAACCAAGGCGAAAAATTTAAAAAAAATATTAAAAATGCAGTTTTTTATTACAAAAACAGCGCAACCAGCTTGGAGGAAGGCGCAGCCGGTTGGGAGCACCGTGCCGCCGCCCGCACAGCCCGGTGGCCACCGCCGCCGGCGGTAAACCCTGCCGCGCTGCCCGCTGAGAAACCCCCGCCCGAGCGCCGCCCAGTCCCAGCCCGCCCGCCGGCAGCAAGCGCCGCCCGTCGCCAGCAGCACCGCCCCCGCGCCGCCGCCCCCTGTGCCCGCCCCTGGTCGCCCAAAGGACCAGGGGCTTATTTTTTTAAGCCCTTGAGGGCTTAAAGGGCCTATTTGGGCTCTTTTGGAGCAGTTTTACAAAATCGGGTATAACTCGGGCATTTTAGCTCAAATTTTCGAATGGAAATAGGCGTTGGAAAGCTGGTTCCGAGCCCGATCTAATTGATGCAGGTCTTTTTCTTTGATTTTGCCATTTTGCAGTGTTTTTTGCCAGTCAAAGTCAGAACAAGTTTTTTGCACTCCAGGAGCCATATCTTTTGCATACGGACTCCGTTTTTCGAAAGCGAATAGGCGTCGGAAAGGTGGTTCTGTGCTCTTTCCAGATCTATAGTCTATTTCATCAGAAAATTATTCAGGTGCTCCAGATTTTGTCTCAACCCGTTATTGCTTTCTATCATTTTCTGGCTTTCAGTTTGTATTGGGGATTAGTTTTTTGCATTGTGGGGGGGTGTTTTCTCTTGCTTTCTGTTATTTACATCAGAAAACCAGAATTTACAAACACCAATACAAAAAAAATCAAACCCCCTTCTGCATCTTCTGTCTAGTTCTGAAAGACCACTTAATAATAATTAAAAATTCAGAGCAGTTGAGGCACAGTTCACAGGATGGCAGACAGACCTATTGAATCTCTCACACCGCATACTTACCACACTTGGAAGGGTCGCATGATGACTCTTCTCCAGTAAAAAGGGTTATGGTCCTGTTTGGATGCGGTTCAGCCTCAGTTGACACGTCCTTTTGAGATTATGCAACACAAGAACAATATGGATCAGGCTATGGGATTGATGGCTTTACACATTTCCGACAGTCTCCAGTTTCATCTTGAGGGTTGTATCACTCCTCGAGCCATTTGGATCAAGTTTGAAGGACTTTTTGGTACTGTCAATGAGTTCAGAGCTTTGCAGCTTGAGGCAGAGTTAACTTCCTTGGTACCTGATTCGTTTCCTTCTATTGAGGACTTTCTGATGAAGTTCAAACAGCAAAGATCAATCTTGCAGGGTTGTGGTAAGACTAAGACTGATACAGAGTGCATTTTCCTGATTCTCTCTAAGCTTCGGGGTCCATTTCAGATCTTCTCTTCGACCTTCTATTCCACTATGGATGCCTTGGGTGCTCGCCATGTCATGCCTTCTTTTGAGGTCTTTTGTGATCGTCTGACTCGTGAGCAAGCTAAGCTTAAGTAGTTGGATTCCCTTTCAGGTTCACAGAACCAAGCATTGGTAGCCCAGCCCTCCAAAGGAAAATAGAAGCAGAAACTGAAGCCTAAGAAAGATTCAGAGGCTAGTGAGAATCCCTCCAAGCCACCACCTAAGTTTGATTCAAAACCACAGTCCAATTCTAAACAGGGCAAATCTTCAAAGTCTGGTGAGTCTTCCTCCAAGACTAAGAAGAAATCAGGTGATCCTTGTAGTTTTTGTGGCAAGGAAGGACATCCCGTTTCCAGGTGTTGGAAACGTTTAGAGGCTTTGGAGGAAGCCATGCAGCAGCATAATATCAGTGCACCACAGCCTCCTTCACAGCCCACAGGGAAAGGTCATGCTCTTTCTGCATGAGCATTGTCCTCAGCGTCCACTTGGATTCTAGATTCTGGTGCCTCTCACCATATGACACACACACAGGATTTGGTCACCGCTCTTTCTCCTATAGGCACTAGACATATTGCAGTTGGTGACTCAGCACAACTTTTCGTTCAAGGTTCTGGTACTGTTTCATTGGATGGTGGTTGTCTTCAGGATGTGCTTTTGGTTCCTGACATTTCGACAAACCTTCTATCCGTTTATCAGATTTGCCACTCTAGCTCTGGTAAGACAGTTGAGTTCTCTCCACATGATGTGGTTATTCGAGATCTTCATGATCCTGACTTGGTTGTGGCTACTGGGAGTGTGGATTCTGCATCTCACTTATATAGTTTTGATGGCTTTGAGAGTTCAGACACTGTTGGTTCCTCTCTTATAGCACATGCAGATTTAGTGAGTAGGCTTTGGCATGAGCGTTTTGGTCATGTCAATTACAGATATCTATAGCAGATGAGTACATAGGCACTTGTGATTGGGCTTCCACAGATTTCCTGTATAGATGGTGTATGTCGTGGTTGTGTCCTTGGCAAACATCATCGAGATCCTTTTCCTAAGGGTCGAGCCTCTCGTGCTAGGGCAGCCCTAGAGTTGGTACACAGTGATCTTATGTCCTTTCCGACTCCTTCTTTTTCAGGGGCCCGTTATGTACTCACTTTTATTGATGACTTCTCCAGACGTACATGGGTGTACTTTCTCAAGTACAAGTCTGATGTCTTTGACTCTTTTAGGAAGTTTAAGACATTTGTGGAGAAGCAATCTGGACTTTCTATCAGGAGGATACGCACAGATAATGGGGGGGAGTATGTAAATCAGGCTTTCAGAGATTTTTGCACTGAGCATGGTTTATAGCATCAGTTTACAGTTCCTTATACCCCTCAACAGAATGGTGTTGCTGAGAGAAAGAACAGAACCTTACGGGAGATGGCAAATTGTATGATACAGTCTCGAGCTATGAGTTCTTCATTTTGGGCTGAGGCAGTCAATTGTGCCAATTATATTCAGAATCGAATGCCCCATAAGGCATTACGACATATGACTCCTGAGGAGGCTTGGACCCATGTCAAGCCTGATGTTTCTACATTTTGAGTTTTTGGTAGTGAGGCTTGGGCATTTATTCCTGATGCTCAGCGGAACGCCATGGAGAGGAAGAGCCGACCACTCATATTTGTTGGCTACTGTGAGGATGTTAAGGCATACAGGTTGTTTGATCCTGATTCCAGAGAGGTCTTGTTTCGGCGGGATGTCCAGTTTGATGAGTGCTATCCTCAAATGGATTCTCCATCACCAGCTTCTCCCTCATTGCCTACTCCTTCCTCTTCATCTCTTGAGGATTACTTATCTCTTGAGGATGATGTAGATCATGATCCACCATCTCCACCACCACCAGTTGCTCCATCTTTGCCAAAGTGGGCCCGTGATACTGTTGATGCAGCTGGTTCTTTGGCAGGTGATCCTTCAGATACTCGTCGCACTCGTGCTCAGACATCTGGTTCTAGTCTTTTGAGTCATACCCTTTCAGATGATCCTCAAAAGTTTTCAGAGGCGACAGGACACCCAGAGTGGGATAGGGCCATGGATGAGGAGTATTCTTCTCTGATGAAGAATCATACTTGGGATCTTTGTCCTCTTCCTAAGGGAAGAAAGTTGGTTCGATGCAAGTGGGTGTATCATACCAAGTATGTTGCAGATGGTTCTATTGATAAGTATAAGGCCCGTCTTGTTGCGAAGGGGTTTTCTCAGGTAGAGGGTATTGACTACTCTGAGACCTTTGCTCCTGTCGCCAAGATGAATTCTATACGCCTGGTACTTTCACTTGCAGCTTCACAGGGATGGAGAGTGTTTCAGATGGATGTGAAGAGTGCCTTCTTGCATGGAGATCTACATGAGGAGATCTATATGGAGCAGCCTTAGGGTTTTGTACAGGACACTTCTTTGGTTTGCAGACTTCGATGTTCATTGTATGGTCTCAAACAAGCCCCCAGGGCTTGGTATGAGAAGATGGACTCCTTCTTGCTTTCGTCGCACTTCACACGCTGTCATTTCGATCACACAGTCTATATTCAGCGTCAGGAGGGTGATCTTTTGATTCTAGTGCTATATGTAGATGATCTCATCATTACAGGTAGCTCATCCTCCATGATTTAGAGTGTTCAGAGAGCTTTGATGGAGCAGTTTGAGATGACCGATCTTGGTCTCTTGCACTTCTTTTTGGGTCTACAGGTTATTCAGTCTTCAGATGGGATTTCCATTTTTCAAGAGAAGTATGCTCTTGATATGCTTCAGCGATTTGGCATGCTTGATTGCAAGTCTGCCCCCACTCCATTTTAGTCAGGTGTTGTTTTGTCTTCCACTTGCTCTACTCCTTCAGTAGACCCCACTTTATACAGGCAGTTGGTTGGCAGTCTATTGTACCTGACACATTCTCATCCTGATCTTTCCTTTGCGGTTGGCCTTGTCTCTCGGTTCTCCCATGATCCTCATGAGAGCCATTGGCAAGCAGCCAAACGTATTTTGCGATACATTCGGGGCACCACACATTATGCCATCCACTACTCTTCAGGATCCCCTCACATCATTGGCTTCACTGACTCCGATTGGGCTGGTGATGTCAATGATCGCAAGTCTACTTCTGGCTTCATTTTTTGCCTTGGTTCTGGTCCTATTACATGGTCTTGCAAGAAGCAGTCTGCTATTGCATTATCATCTACAGAGGCTGAGTATCGAGCAGTAGTGTTAGCCAGTCAGGAGGTTTTATGGCTTCGGCAGTCGCTGACAGAGTTTGGGTTTCCTCCAGATTGTCCCACTATTCTTTGGTGTGACAACCAGAGTGCCATTCACATTTCTCGCAACCCAGTGGAGCATCAGCGGACAAAGCACATTGAAATCCACATGCACTTCATTAGACAGTTGATTCAAGATGGTTCTCTCATCTTGGAGTATATTCCTACAGAGGAGCAGGTTGCTGACATCTTCACTAAACCTTTGGCATCTCCGCGCTATCTTCAGTTGCGCTCAATGCTTGGGGTGAAGGAAGTTGTCCTTGGGGGGTCTTAGTGAGGCCTTCCTTCCTTCATGTTTTCTTTTTAGCATGATTCTTTATCTCTTTTTGGAGAGGATTTTTTTCCCACTGGGTTTTCTCCTTTACTCCGCTTTATAGAGATTTTCTTGTATTCGGGTACCTCATCAGGCCTTGTTGCCGGGACCCTCTTTTGCATTGTAGTTCCTTTGCTTTCTTCTGCATTGTTTGTAGCTGCATTGTAGCTCATCTTAAGGGGGGGTGTTAGAGTAAAGTAATTAATTAACTTTGCTCTCCTCTTAAGATTTCTCTTTATGCATACATTAGTCATTTAATAATTAATATTTAATTATTAAATGCACACACCTTAGGGTTAGGTTTTCCTTTTAGTGTTGATCTCCTTTATAAGGATTGATCTCTTGTATTATTCATATTCTTGATTCATTTTTCTCTGATAATACATCTTTTCTCTTTGTCAGAGCCAAAACCCTTGTATTCGTTCTATCTCTTTCTCTATGACAGGTTTCTTGCATGCAGGTTTCTTTTGGGTTCTGTGGATTTGTATTTCTCAAATCCTACATAAACCACTTTTGAATGGGGTTCATATGTGACCCTCACTTTCACTAATTTGAATAGTGAAAATTTTGAATTTCCCAACTGCCATAAAATTTTAGAGGAGATGAAATAAAGAAATTTTTTGAGGTATTATATGCAAGTAAATTCATTATTCATAAAAATGAGTTGTTTGTTCTTATTTTGAGGAGCTCCCATAAGTGCTAAGTTCACTCTAGGGTTCCAAACAATGTGCATATAGTTTATTAGGAAGGTTGTGAATGTATAAAGCATATGAAGAATGAAATACAATAAAAAGTAATAGAATTTAATTGTGTCTAAGATTATTTGTGTATCTTTGCAAAAACTTGTAACCTTCAGAAAATTTAACAATATTTAAATATATTAAAACCTTGTATTATCATTTCTTCATTGTACATGGAATCCTATAATATGACATTGAATAATTAAGAATGTTCTAATTTTTTCTACCTCTCATTTGTTGTATTTTATATCTAGATGTATTCTTGTATACTTCAATTCATTATTCTATTTTTGACAAATTATGACTCTATTACCCAAATATTGGGCACCATTCCTACAAATACATGATTTAATTATATTCCTTAAATAATACAAAATCTATAATCATTAGTGTAGGATTTAATTTTCCCACTTCATAACTTAATGATTTAAAATACCAAACAATGAAATACCTTCAACAAATTTTATTGATTAATCATTTTAGGGAAGAACTTGTTCTTGTACCTTCATCTTCTTTTAATACAATGATATTCTTATATATGGTGAAATTTGGAAGATTTAAAACTATTATAAAACCAACAAAGATCCAACCACAAAAAACCGTAGTTCTATAATCAAGAATCCACAATACACCAATGATGAACCTAAAAGATGCAAATCGCAATAAAATAGAAAGATTATACCATTTACATGCTTAGTAGGGTTTGATCTCCATTGTTTCCTATCTTCATGGATCTTGCTTGATATATTTTCTCTTAGCTTTTGTATAGTGCACAAGATCTCAACAAAGAACGTGTAGTCACATAAATCTGTCCATTTTAATTAAATGAATATTTACTATTTATTTGATTAAAAATCTACTAGCCAATAGTTAATTACATTAACATTTAATTGATTCATCCTCAACTATTCTCCTATTAATTAAATAAATTATTCAATTTATTTTAATTAATTCATTAAAACAAATTCATAATCAATTAAATGAATAAATCCTATTTATTTAATTTAATCCCCTTTCATCTTTTAAATAAATAAATAAAACATTTTTTTAAATCATTAAATCCCCCCCCCACTTGCATTCTCCTACAAATGCAAGTTGCAACCACAAGTTGAAATAAATTTATTTTATTTTAATTTAAATCCTATTTTCCCTCACCCACCAAACCCACTTGCAATCCTAAATCCACTTCTAGACCCTACTAACCACTTTCTAATCATTCCTAATTATCCTAATCCATTTCCTAAATATTGTCAAATTCCTAAGCAACTTGGAGTCACTTTTCAAAGCCCTCAAAGTCTTTGAAAAGTATTTAATGCTTTATGTGTTCAACAAGCTAACCTCTAAAGTCTTCCAAACCACTACTTTCCTTACATTACCTTTAATGGCTCTTACATAACCATTTATGGTTAAATCCACTTGCTCCCATGGTTAGAGACTTTACCTCTAAACTCAACCCTCATTTAACCCATGTATCTTCTCAAGCATTTATTGCTTTGGCCAGGGTTATCCTTGTTAACTCTTGTACAAGAGTTTATCCATTGGATAAAGACATTATTTATTGAATAATGGCTTTATTCTTTCAACTCAACATTAACCTTACCTGCCAAGTTAACCCTCAAGTCATGTCAAGCATTTAATGTTTATTCCCTCTCCTCTCAACCATCTTGATGCAGTGCATCAAAGAAAACCAATCACAACTCTAGGATCATGTTGATCCATCCATATTTTAATAATGATAACAATTCATTAGAGATATATTTCATCATTCTTCAACAATCAATCAATCAACAAAACATAAACTTAATCTAGGTATCAAACTTGCCAACTTGTTGTCCCTTTGGATAGACCTATACACAGAGGTCTATATTTTTCTAACTAGATTTAAACACCTCAATCCCTTTAGTCATACCTTGAATAACTAGATTAAAAACAACATATCCAAATATGCACCACATCCAACGGTTAGATTAAAAGTTATGGCCACTGAATTGAGACCCATTTCTGTTGTCCCAAACAAATCATGTGCATGCCCAGTCCACCTAGGGCATCAAATATCTTTCAAACAAAAAACCAAAATGATCCCAAAATAATTTCACATGAACAATTTATGGATTTACTTTCATAATATGCAATCCATTAAATTTTCCAATGTTTTAATCATTATATAAAGATAAACCATTGCCTACAACTCCATTGAAGATGGTTTAAAACTAGTTTTCACCAAAATCTTCATAACTTACACAAATATAAACAAAATGACTCGTAACAAATAAAAAAGAAAGAGGATTCACATATCGTTCCAATAAATCTATTTAGAGGTCTTAATCATCCCATATGAGTTAATACCATACACTGCAACATGACTATTGTGAGGAAATATCAAATCTGCAATTAACAACTTTCACCAAAAATTCCATAACTTCTTCATTTCTAAACATAATCACTCCAAACCAAAAGGAAAGGAAAGATAATTCATGTATCTAACTATCAATTATACATATACAAAGTTTTCCAGGCCATAAATGGTCGTACAAGGCCTGGAACCAACATAAAAACTAGAAAGCCAATAAAAATAGCAATAGTAGAATGCACCAAAATGTATCAAAATGTTATTTATTCCCTTTTTTTTTTTGGAATGACCATAAAATTCCTTTTTATAGACTCTTGGTCAGTTTGGACCTTATAACTACCTCCAAGACCTTTCAACTTTCCATTTACAACTTTTAATGCAATTTTGCATTATTGCATTTTTGCCACTTTTCATCTTTTTGACAACTTTTTATGACAATTTTACAAATGACCCCAAAACTTGACAAAAACCTTATAAACATATCAAACAACCCTTAAATGACATTTTACAAGCATTTATGCCCTTTCATGGCATGTTTACATCATTTTGACTCTTTGACCCCATTAGGTCCTAAATGGACAACTATGCAACTTTTACACAAATGGCTCAAGTAGCCTTACATTATGACTCCATTGGATAAAAATGAACTCAAATACATACATATATTATTTACAAGTCATAAATGGCCCAAGTATAATCAGATAGTGACCTTGGACATCCTGAATGTGCTTCTACAATGGGGTGCTCCTGCACCACATCTCTTGTTGACTTTTGTCATCCTGGGATTGGGTTGAAAGTCTTCACATGGATCATTAGCCCTTCAATCCTGACCCTTGTTGAGATCACTCAATCTCAACAATCCATTGCTCCATTTTACCTATAAATAAAGCTCATTTCTTCACAATCTAGATCTTGAAAACTTGTATGCATTTAACTTATAGTGAATTTTAGAGAGCATTTTAGCATAATCACTCATATTGTCATTTTGGACTAAAAATTAATCTTAGTTCATTTCATAATATCTCATAGTTAGTTTTTTTTACACTTGCATAGCATAGTTTAAAGCTTTTCAATATTAAATCTCCATAAGACATCCATAGTGCAAAAAGCTGTTGAGAGCTACACTCATTTGGAAACTTGGAGAGGAGAGGAACAAGGGAGGAGGAGCTACAAGCATGGTGGAAGGCATTTGGAGATTCCTTGATGCATTTGTTTTCTTTGTTAAATGCTCTATTTTTCTTATAGTGTCTCTCTTGATATGCCTATTTAGAATAATCTCTGGTTGTTAACACTAACCTTTGTTTATTGTGTTCTTGTGTGTGTGGCCATCAACTAGATTTTCTAAAATTCTTTTTGCAGAGCATCAGAACGGATTGTAGTTGTGAAGTCATTTGATCGTAGAGAAGCTAGATTGCATAAAGTGTTAGGGTTATGAAAGGATGAAGGAATACACTTATATATAAGACACCTTAGAAAATGGAGGGATAATATTAAGAGGTGAAAGGATAAATAGTTGACTAGGATTAAAGGATGGGTAGAGAAAATAATAAAATATGAAGGGGGTAGTTAAGGATAAAATGAAGAGATAAATGACAAGTGTCATGGAGGGAAAAAGCTAATTAATTAATTAAATAAATAAATAATCATTTAATTAATAGAGGAAGTGGGAACAATTAAATAAAAAATATTTCTTTAATTGAAGGAAAGGATAATTTAAATAAATAAAAAATATTTATTTAAATAAGGAAAGATTAGAAGAGGATAAATGAATTAACTAAATCAATAAAAATCTATTTAATTAATAGAAGACTTGGGATAAAATAATTAAGTAAATAAAATATTTATTTAATTAGGCTAGGAAAATTTTAGGTCTCTACATTTTACCCCCTATTTGAGACAATGCAGCTTGTCGCATTGTCTCAAAGAAGATAAAATAAACTAATAAAAAGTTTGTCCCAAGATGAGAGTGATACGCCCTGTCGAGAGATTGGCTGGAAAATGGTGCAAAAATTTGTTGAGAGCTACACTCATTTGGAAACTTGGAGAGGAGAGGAACAAGGGAGGAGGAGCTACAAGTATGGTGGAAGGCATTTGGAGATGCCTTGCTGCATTTGTTTTTTTTGTTAAATGCTCTATTTTTCTTATAGTGTCTCTCTTGATTTGCATGTTTAGAATAATCTTTGGTTGTTAACACTGACCTTTGTTTCTTATGTGTGGCCATCAACCAAATTTTCTAAAATCTTTTTTATAGAGCATCATTTAGTGAACCCGACGTGAATCAAACACACAACCATTTTTGAAAACTACTAACTTTTTTCATGATTTGAATTGACACACAAGTCGCACTTTAGCACTTTCGTTCATGCTCTAGCACCTTCGAAGGTGCTATTTTTGGTCTTTTAGTGCTATTGACCATTGAATAGCACTATCATTGTTAGTTTTAGCACTTTCGGCTCTCTGTTCGATAGGATTAATTCTTTCTAATAGAGTTCTTTTAGCGCTATTGGTTCTTCTTTTGGCGTGTTTACATTTCTTTTAGCGCTTTCGTGTTAAATAGTGCTTCTGTTTCCACACATAATAGCGTTATTGTAACAGAGAATTGTAAAAAAATACCTTGTAACCAAAAAACCAAAACAAATAGGCTTGTAGAAGCCCACCAAAGATGCAGATTTTACTAACTTACTACCTTTTGTGCAGGTTTTGACTAACCCCATTTTTTTTTTAGGATTTTAGAAATTAAGCTTAGGAAATCAATTAATTTATGTTGCTAACTTTATCTTCTAAGTTAGGATAAATAAATTCACCTTCTTTTCTTAAAGTTAAAAATCATACTTCAAACTTCATTTTGGTGCTTAAAATCAACTTCAAACTTCGTTTTTGGTGCTTAAAAATCAACAAAGCAAATTTTATTTTCTTGCATCAACTTAAAGAAATTCACAATCAACACTTCATTTTGGACAAACTAAAAAACACAAGCCATTTTTCCTTCAAAAATGATTTTACTTCAAGAAAGACGTGTTTTCAATCCAGTTGATGAGGATTTCAAGTTCCTAGTTTACAAAACATTTTTCCTTTAAAAGTTAAAAAGAACATCATGACTATTGGAGAAACATCTCCAAATAGTTAGATCACATTGCAATGAAAATCAGTTAAAAAGAACAAGTGTTTTTAGTGATTCGCACACTTGTGCAAAGTTGTTCGAGTGGTCCTACTTGTAACACCCACTATCCTCTCCCTTGGCTTTCATGGTCCTAGGTGCAAGAGAAAAGTGTTACTAACACTCAAAATTTTATTTTTTTAAGAGAGGTCTGCCAAGAGATACATCACTCTTGGGAACGACCTTGCACGGTAAATCCTTCGAGCCACTATAGAAATAAGGTGTGAGCGAAAGTTGTGGCCTTGGGTATAGTTGTTCCTACAGTGCAACTTGCCGAAAGGACATATGGGACCCACCACAAGTTACAAGGCTCTTAAGTGAGTCACTGCAGAATGAACTTATGTCCAAAAACATCAAACATTACTAGACACCTTTTTATATAGAAACCCACCCATTCTATTGATTGAGGATATTTGTGATAAATTCAATGCAAGAGCATAGATGGTTTTGCTCCCAAGATACTCACCATACATATTTCCTTGAGTATAAACATGGCTTTTTGAAAAGCTACTTGTAGCTTGATAAAAGTGGTGACTCCCCCATCATAGGGATTATCTATCTGTTATGCTCGCGCAAGACTTATTATATCACATCCTTACCTGCTACAGTGGGATTCATAAGGTATCTAGTACCAAAGTTGAAGAAATATCAAAATGTCGGCTGATATTATCGCAACTGGCCATTTGACCTTAGGGATAAAGAGTGTTTGAAGTGTCTTCGTTTTGTGTTAGACCAATGATAAATTGAGCCGACTTCATGCTTTTAGAAAAACATGCACAAAAACATTTGAAAAATGGGTCAAAGAGTTCAAAGATTGGGTTAATTTAGACCCACACTTATTTGTGCCTTTTGAGGCAACATTATTGTGTTTGTGTCCTTTCTCTATTTTCTTGTCAAAGAAAATCAAAACCAATTCAAAAACAAGTATTCATACAACACAAAATTTTCAAAACCAACATTTGGGAAAAATCAAAACAAAGTGAAAAACCAGATATCAAATTATATGACCATCCTCCACATTTTAAGAAAGAGGAATCTTCATCAACATATCAATTTGAAGAAAAGACCATTGAGCTCAAAGGCTTTCATCAAAAGAAGCAAATTTCTCTACCTCAATAGACAAATTTTTGTCTCACATATAACCTTCTTGCATCATATGTGTCTATATCTTCAAGGAAAATCCAACGATTTTGATCAAGAGTCTTTGAACAACAGAGCTTTTACTCAATATAGAGCTTTGAGTTATCATAAAAAACAAGGGAGGTAAAATTAATCATGCCTTCCTTCCAAACATCTGCATAGCATATAACATAGCTTAGGAAGAACCAGCAACTCCCAAGAGAGAAGAGGAAGAATTTGTCCCATATGTAATACAAATTTTTTATTGAAGTTAACATTCCATCCATTCTCACATTCATACATCATCAATCCATTCCAACTCTTGAAACATAAAGAGGTCTTGTCCTAAGTTCTTTTTAGATATTTCTTGAATCAAAACAACAAATCACTTTTTAGAGTGTCTCTACATCTAGGATAACCTTGTCCTAAGAGGCATTTTCTATGCAGGTTAAAACTAGTCTATGAGTGTATCCTCTCATTACTAGGTAGCTTGGTCTGTAACACATCTCAGACTTTGCTATACCTTATCATCTCAAACATTGTCAACAAACACAACAAGAAATTCATAGAAGGACTTTGGTAACATCAAACCTTTAGTGCTAGAGATCCATATGCAAAACACTTCACCAAACATTTATCTCTCATTCCATCATCAACTCATAATCATTTTCATCAAAATTCAACAAAAACTTTCAAACAAAATGGCTCAAACCAGATCAAGGACTAGACAACAATAAATCGAAGAGGAAGAGGAGGAAAATCTCTATGAGTTCCAAGAAGCCCTTGGAGGAAATGCAAATGATGAAAATCCTAGTACTCCCACTCCTGAAGCAATCAAAAGGGCACAACACAAACCCCTGTTCAATCAAATTTTTGATGAAATCCTTAGGAACAATGTTGATGCTCACTTTTTAAGACTTGCCCAAGAGGGAGCCAAACTACCCTTTGATTTTAATACTGCACAATTACGACAAGCATCAAAATACTAGAGTCATAAAAAGGGGGGAATAGGTCGAGATAACTTTAGATATGACCTTAATCAAGGACATCCCCCACCTCCTCCTCCTAATGACATTGACATGTTGAGGCAACAAGTCGAGAATCAAGCCCAAAAACTTCATAGTGGTATGAAAACTACCTAGTTTTCACTTAATGATATTTGTCCCTATCCCTTCAGTAGGAATCTACATATGCCACCTTTTCCACGAGGGTTGGAAACACCTAAGTTGAAAAAGTATTGGGGAAAAGGGGACCCTTGAGATCATGTTAGGGAATTTCACTCTGCTTGCCTAGAAGTGGCATATGAAGACACATATCTAGTATGTCTCTTTCCTCAGAGTTTGGGAGGGACAACCACGCAATGGTTTTCCCGACTAACAGGCAGCATTAGGACTTTCGAAGAACTGGTCCAGAAATTCATTGCACATTATTCCCATAACATAGAGTGTGATGTCACCATGGCAGATCTATGTAAGACTAAGCAAAAACTAGGGGAGCTATTTTCAGCTTTCCTGTAATGATGGTGACAAATGTCTAGCAAACGTTCTCTTCATGAGCTACCTGAAAGAGAGATAGTGGAAATATTTATTTCAAACTTAAACAAAGAAATGGAATTCCATCTAGACATGAAAGGTCACATAGGGTTTAAAATGTGAATGGGCCCTCATCAAAAAGGGGCTTATCAAAATATACAATGAACCAAAAGATGCCCCTCGCCTATGCTTCAACAGTAATAAACCTAACTTTTGGAATAAAAACAAAAACATCATCAATGACGGGGTTGTAGATGAAAGGACTATCAAGAATGCACAACCTGTGGTCTGATTTGTGGGGCAAAACCCCCTCCTAAGAATAACATGGTTTCTCCCCCACCAAATCAAGGGCGCAATATACCGTAAGAGGAACCGAGACAATGACAGCAAAATTATAAACTAAAACATCAATACACTCCCTTAGGGAAACCTATTGAAACAATGTTACGTCAATTGGTCTCCTCAAATCTCGTGACCTTACCAAAGACATCAATTACGAACCTCAAGTCAAACTTCCATAGTGGGGGAATAAGAAACATTGTGAATTCCATCAAGGGAAAAGTCATAAAACAAGTAACTATCATAGATTGAAAGATCTTGTTCAAGATCTTATTGACCGAGGAGAGATTGAAATTGAAGGACATGACCCAAAAACAACAAATAATGATCATCTTATGTCTAAAAATCCACTTCCATCACAAGATCAAAGGGGTCCTTCCACTTCAAGATGAAACATAGATACAACTGATTATACGTGAGTCACCTATAATTACACTATGAATCACCTATATGATGCCAATGAACAAACTGCAACCATTACCATCAAAGATCCAAAACATACTTTCAATATTGTTACGCGATGTAGCAAGATCACCATTAAAGCAGCTCCACAAGGCACAACCTCCATCCCAAAGTAGTATAACCTTGTGGAACAATTAGATAAAATGCCCGCACTGATATCCATCTTAGAGTTGTTGTGCCTATCCCCATCTCACAAAAAAATATTGGATCAAGCTCTCCAAGAGGCGTCAACCCCTACCAATCTAAACGCAGATTAATTTCAAGATATGGTTGGTAGTCTGAGGTCATCACCATGTCTCACTTTCTTTTAAAGTGATAATACATCCTTCCAACAACCTCATAACGTCTTACTCCATATTGAAGGATTTATCAACCAACACGGGATCAAGCAAGTCTTGATCGATAATGGAGCAGGTCTAAATATATGTACACTACAATTGGTCATGGCATTGGGATATGCAGTTGAATCAGTGGATCCCCACAAAAAGATAACCATAAAATCCTTTGATGATGTAGAGGAGAAGTTGTGTTACCAATCCAACTGGGTCCAATGGTGAAGCACATCATATGTCAAGTTATGGACCTTCCTCTACCGTATAATGTGTTGTTAGGAAGACCTTGGATACACACCATTTAAGCCGTTCCATCCACCTATCACCAGTGTATCAAGTTCCTGCATAACGGTGTAGAAATTACAATCCTGGGTGATGCAAATCCATTTGCATATTATAATAATATCAACCATTAGCCAGAGATCATCATTCCCAACAACAAAGAAGCTATCCCATCCACATCATATGTAAGTCCAGACTCCTTTTTCAATTCAAACACCACTATACCCAAGCAAGAGAAGCTAAAGATGAAAATGGCAGAGGAAGGTCCTGTGGAGTACAATCTAAGACAACTCTTTTATGTTGGGCAACTACCCACTTTCCCTAGAACTCATGGTAAGCCTCAAAGGTTACTTCAAGCACCATTGATCAAGCCAGCATGCACTTTGACATCTTTTATCCTTGGAAAGAGTCAGGAAGAGGAGATCAAAGATGAGGACTTAGCAGAATGGATCTATAAAGACCCTATCACCACAGAAATCCCACAAGTTAAGCTTCCCACGGATCAATATGGCAAAGGCCTTACCATTATGCAAATAATGGGCTATAATGGTCAAAGTGCTTTGGGACCTCACAAGAAAGGATGACATGAACCGTTACAGCCAAAATTAAAGCCTAAAGATAACACTAGATTAGGTTTTCAAAAGGAGACTCTTCCTAAGCTCAGATTCAAAGGAAACCCAACAAACCTCTATATCGGCTTAATAATCTAAAGAGGTCACCCTTGATTATATTAGCATCACCAAGCACCACACCAACTACCCCAATGAGGCTGATAATCCTAGCAATACCATACACAACACCAATCATCCCACCAATCAATCCAACAACCCCATCAATAGCAGCAACCGCATCAACAAAACCATTATCAGTATCAGAAACCCCAGCAGTATCGACAACATTCATAATTCCATAAAAAGTAGTAGATTCAACAATGTCGATACTCCCAGTATCAGATTAACTGATCCCAATAACCCTCCCCGCAGCACCAACCATTCCATCTCCAAAGGTACAACAACTGATTACGCCTGCAGTGTTTAACTCAAAGGATATCCCGGTTTGGTATAGTAATCGGATATTGGAAAGTGACTTAGAAACTAACTCACATGAGTGGGAATTTGATTTCAAATAGCTCAATACTTCAGATGAGGAAGACGCATCACTACCTCCACCTTGCAAAGAAATCCCTATTTATGGAGATGCATAGATTAAAACCTCTTGGGTTCCTGAACTGGAAACACCTTCCACAGAACCTACGTCACATCCTACACCTGATTCTGATAGGGAGAGTGCCATCAATGACCTTCACCACAACATCTTAAACCTCATTGACACATCTTATGAACTTAACCTGATTGATGAGGTAATTCCCATTATCCATCCTGAACTCATTGAATGGAACCAACCAAATCCCCCATGCCTTGACCACTTCCAAAACAACAAGGCGATCATTGAATTTTTGGAACTACGGGATAACATACCAAGTGGGGATCACAAAGCTAGATTCACCATTGAACTTAATAGTGCAACATACTTTGGGGCAGATGCCAAACCTTTTAGCTGCAAAAAAATAACAATAAAACATGGATCTTCAAATGAAAACCACACTATGGCACTGTTTGATCCCAAAAAAGTCAAAAGAAAGAGCGTATCCAATGGTGAAAACCTCTCTAAGGCACCTGAGGATAAAAGGTTTGACATCCTCCCCTCTAGTACAAATCAGGAATGATCAACGATCCTTATTGAGGAAACAAAATAATTCAACGTGGGGACTCTTGAAACTCCTCACCACATACATCTACCATCTCTTTTAACTCCAAAGGAATAGCCTAAGTTTGTCGAATTCTTCCAGAAGCATTAGATCAACTTTGCATGGTCATATGCAGACACGCTTGGTCTTGATCCTGATTTAGTCATGCGCACCAAAAAGGTTTTATTAGAATTCAAACAAAAGCTTCACAAGATGCCCCCAAATTGCGGTACTAGTCAAAGCAGAACTTAAGAAACTCCTGGATGTTGGTTTTATTAGACCAATTGATTATGTAGATTGGATATCCAACATTGTACCTGTCGGCAAACCAAATGGGGGCATTCGTATCTGTACTGACTTCAGAGATCTAAATAAGGCATGTCCTAAAGATGACTTCCCCCTACCAAACATTGACATGATCATGGACCTAACAGTAGGACATGCCATGCTTTATCTCATGGAATGTTTTTCAAGGTATAACCAAATAAATATCGCGCCAGACGATCAACATAAGATGACCTTCACATGTCCCTGGGGAACATACTATTGGAATGTAATACCTGTATGAGACAAGAATTTGTAGTTCAAAATCTCGTACGAGTCAAGATTATACCTAGTACAAGTTAGGATGAGGTATCATACGAGACTAAAAGGAAGTTTGTACAAGCCAGAAAGGCAACTCGTACAACATTCTGATTTTGATCCGACAGAGATGAAGTTTGAGGAAGCTTGGGAGGCTGAAAATGATGATTTTGGCCCCACGGTGGGTGCCAAAATGTTGTGTATTTGTGTGGTGTACCTGTTATACCTATTCCTGCAACACAAACACTCAATAAATCATTGCAAGCATGGTTAGTAGATTAAATCAATGAAACATAAAACCATAGCTAATCAACTTATTGCCTCCTAGTAAATGCGAGTGTGGATTTTGCTCTCAAATCTTAGTATGCAAATTCCAGTGACTTGACTACACTTAGATGGAGGATTTGAATGATGAAAATGCATGATCTAGCAAGAATAGCATGATTAAGCTACACGAGTTCATGATTGATCTAGAAAATGAACTAGAATGAAGATGCAATTAAGCTAAAATGAGCATGATAACATTGCTAAAAAATGATAAACTAGAAGCTAGATGCCTATAGTAACAATGCTTAAGCTATGAATGAGATGGGATCCATATTGCTCAAAATGAGGTCTATTTATAGGATTTTCCAAGGCTAGGGGTGAGTTGGCATGAATCAACAGTTGAGATTGATTTGAAGATATCAATGGTTAAATTGGAGGAGGTTGGCAAAGGGGGTTGGATTAAAGGGAACACTTAGTGACAAGTGTCACAAAGGTTCTAGAAGATGTTGGATGAAAGGGGACATGGTGGTAGGTAGAATGGGTTAGGTTTAGGAGTGGTAGAAGTTAGGAGAATTTGAATTTAGAAATTCAAATATTAGGAAAATGGCTAATTAATCTCAACAACTCATGATTTGATTTTTTTTAATTAATTAGGGGATTTAGAAGAAATGATTTTGCTGGGGGGAATTAATTAATTTGAATTAATTAATTAAATGGGTGAAATGAAATGAACCTATTTAATAAATCCTTAGATTTATTAATAAGTAGATGAATGAGAGATTTAATCAAATTGCTTTAATTAAATTGGGGAGGAGAGATTAATTAAATAACTGCTTATTTAATTAATTATCTTTAGACCATTTTTTAGGTGTATACATTTTGCCCCTCTTTGAAGCGAGGTGTGATGATGTGTTGATTCAAAGAATAATCTCATTTTGATGATTGTATTGATTTGATAGGATGCCCCAACTCTTGATTGCTAAATTCCGGTATGATGATGCCCCCTTGGAAGATAAATTGAGATAATTGATCTTTGGAGTTTTGTGAGATTGATATCCCGATAGATTTGATTTGATTTCTACAACTGTGTTTAATGAAAATGTGAGTTCTTTGATTAGCTTGATTTCTTAGGTTGGTAAGATTGAAAAATCTTGATTGATTAGATTCAGTCTGGTTTCAGGAAGGATTCGTCCTGTATAAGACAATGATGATTAAAGTGTCTGGTTTCAGGAAGGATTCATCCTATATAAGACATGATCAAAACGTCTGGTTTTAGGAAGGATACATCCTGTATAAGACATGAATCAGAATCAGATCGTCTGGTTTCAAGAAGGATTCATCCTGTATAAGACGTGATAGAATTGATTAGGTTTGATTGATTGATTTGATTTGATAAGTTTGATAGATAAAGAACTGACAGTTTGTTGATATCAAGTTGTAGAAATATTTGGATATGTTGATTGTTGGTTTTGTTGAGAGAGATAGCATAAGATTTGAGCTAGGTTGATAATATCATGAAAGAGATGGGTCATCATTCTGATTGCATATACACTTTTGATGATACTTTGATGATTCCTATGATAGATTTAACCTTGGATAAAAGGAGCTTGTAGGATCCCGTGCAAGAAAGAAATGCAAGCTAAAATGCAAATGAAATGCAAACGGAATGCAAAGCTATGACTGAACCAGTCACTCGATTATTTTGTGTTTTTGTCATCATTGAGCTTTTGAAATATGGGAAGTGAGTGCAAACATCGATGGTATAATTAAACCATGATGACCTGAGCACTTCTTTCCTAGATTTTGATATAGCAAGTTAACACAAGCATCGAGGTATAATTGAACCGAGATGACCTGAGTGTTGTTTGCATAAAACAGGCAGTATTAATCATTTCAATATGCAAATTGGAAATGTCCTCAATGATATTTTGATGATCATGTCCCGAGACAAATTTACATATATTCGTGATTAATTTTTAGACAGCAGACAAGAAAAATATCATGTTTCTTCCTTGTTCCTCTAGTCAAAGACATCCTAGAGTCACTCAAAAATCATGATAGTGAAAAGCAATATAGAAAATTTGAACAATCATGTTACAATCAATCATTCAAAAAAGATAGTATCCATTGAAAAGTGTGTGATGTGCTTAGATTGACTTCGTGATAGCTTGATAGTTGATAGTTTGATCTTGTGTTCAATGTTGGATGTGTCTCAGTTTTCGCTTGATAAGAGTTGTCTAACTATTTGGTCTACTTGTTTGATTTAGTTCAAAATTGATCAAAAGTTTTGCCCCCAGCTAGGTGTGGGATTTTGCCCCAAGCCTAGAAACAAATTCGTTATGATATATCCAATGATCCAAACCATGGTAAGAAGCCACCTCGGATGCTTGCGTATGTATAAAGGCTTCATGATGATCAATGCTAATGGAAAATGAATGCAAGTGGAAAAATGCATGAACTAATAGATGGAAGAGCCAGCCGATAGATAGCGTTTGGTTGCCAAGTTTTCACCATCTGTTTTTATTGCACTTTTTCTTATATTTGATTTTTTTTGGATTTTTTTGCTTTTTCACGTTTTAGGATTTTTTTTATTTTTCACTGTTTTTGATTTTTTTTATTTTTCACTGTTTTTGATTTTTTTTATTTTTCACTATTTTTTATTTTTCTGATTTTTCACTGTTTTTTATTTTATTTTTATTTTTCACTGTCTTTGATTTTTTATTTTTTTTCACTGTTTTTTATTTTTTTTATTTTTAGACATAGAATTCTTCAGGTGCATGCTATTGATAGGTTCCTCGAGTTGATCTCCATCCTATGTTGATAGCTGATATGCTCCTGATCCAAATATTGTTGTGACCACAAAAGGACCTAACCAGTTTGGTTCAAATTTTCCTTTCTTTTCTCGATCTGCCTGGTTGCGTGGATTTTCTTTTAGCACTAGTTCTCCATCTTGAAAGATTTTTGGTTTGACCTTATGATTATAGCTCCGACACATTCTTTTCTGATATACCTTTAGATGATCAAAGGCATTGTGTTTGCGTTCATGGATTAGTTCTAACTCTTGCAGTCTAGATACTCTTTGTTCTTCATCTAGGATGAGTCCTTTTAGTGACACACATAGAGAGGGTATCTCTACTTCGATTAGCAATATGGCTTCTAATCCATATACAAAAGAGAAAGGTGTGACACCTATCAATGTGTGGATACTGGTGCAGTAGGCCCATAGAGCAAGGTTTAGTTGAATATGCCAATCTTTCTTGGCATCATTCACTGTCTTTTTAAGAATTTTCAGGATAGTTTTGTTAGATGCTTCTGCCTACCCATTTCCCTATGGATAATATGGTGTGGAGAATCTGTGCTAGATTTTGAACTTCTCACATAGCTCTTGTACATCTTGATTCTTGAATTGTCGCCCATTATCAGTGATAATGGTAATTGATATTCCATAGTGACAGATGATATAATTCAAGATAAATGCAACAATTTGTTTTCCTATGATGTTGATGAGAGGTACCACTTCAATCCATTTTGTGAAATATTCAATAGCTACCAGGATGAATTTGTGTCCATTAGATGAGGAAGGATTTATCTTTCCTACTAGATCCAGACCCCATTGACAAAAAGGCCAAGATGTTGCTAAAGCATGTAGTTCTTGTGTTGGTGCATGGATCAAATTCCCATGGATTTGACATTGTTTGCATGTTCTTGCTATCTTAAAAGAATCTCATTCCATAGTCGACTAATAGTAGCCCAAGCGTATGTTTTTTTTGAAAGGGTAAGACCACTTGAATGAGTGCCACAAATGCTATTATGGAATTCATGTAAAGCCTTCTCAGATTCTTCTTGTTCAAGACATCTTAAGAGAGTACCATCTAGACCTCATTTATACAGGGTATCCACAACGAGAGTATAATGGGAAGATTGGGGAATAAAATTTCTCTTTTGGTTCTTTGATAAGTCAGGAAGTAAGATATTATCTTTTAGGTATGTGTAGGTTTGGGAATCATGTCCAATAAGTTGATAGATGGTTTGGGAATCAGGACAATTATAGGCGGGATGAAACAACTCTTCAACCAGGAATTCATAACACTCTTGATTTTCCTGTGTCTACAATAGAGAAGCAAGTGTAGCCATGGCGTTTTCTATTTTGTTGTCATTTCTGGGGATCTATTCAAAATTTATTTCTACAAAGTACTTCTTGAAATCATCCACCATCTTTTTGTAAGGCATGAGTTTGTCATCTTTTGTTTGATAGTCATCATTGATTTGATTAATGACAAGCTGAGAGTCTTCAGAGACTTGAAGTTGTTTAATATTCCATTCTACAGCCATTTTGATACCTGTTACCAATGCTTCATACTTTGCTATATTGTTTTTGCACAGAAAGCTTAGTTTGTATACATTCAGGATTGTATGCCCTTGTGGTGTGATAAAAAGAATTGTTGCTCCTGATCCGTGGTATGTTCCGTTATTGATTCTTGCTCCTGGACTAATATTTGGGTGATGTATTCTAAGATATGGATTGAACCTTGGAACATCTATATATGAACAGCTAAAATTGACTTACCACCTTTTGAAGGATTCAAAATATTTCTGCCTTGCTGGTTCTAATAAAGAGATTGTTGGATGTAGATCAGTTGTACCAATGATAGTTGCCTTTGCTGGTGCCATTATGATAGATGACTTTTCTTGATAACATTCAGGTAAGGTGTCAAATTTCCCATCTTTTGGCACCTCGAGGAGGTTTTCACCATTAGATACGTCCTTTATTTTTACTTTTTCTTGGTCTAATGTTGCCAATGAATGGTTTTCAGCATTAGACCTGATGTTGTTTTCTTGATTTTCACTTTTGCGACTAGGAGATTTAACACCCATTTGACTTGAAGATACATTAGCATAATCCCTGGTGAAAGTTGTTGTGGGTATGATTTCATCAAGATATAAGGATATGGCATGATCATTAGGAAAGGTATCAATGTCAGTATGTCCTTCATTTTCCCAATCCATAGGTTTAGGATAGCTTAAGGATAAAGGATCTTCAGTTTGAATAGCTTCAAAGATATTAGGTGTCATGATAGAGATGTCAGATATTTCAATATGTATGTTGATGTCTAGAATGATACTCTCATCAGAATGACCTCGTATAAGAAAATCCTGATTGTCCTCGGTTAAGTCCATGTTAGCCAAATGTGATTCTGATTCAAGTAGGATAGTTCAAAATGTTTGTTATGCATATGTGTGAACTACATCGACTACTATATCTACTTCTTCATCCCTCTCAATTTGAAGTTTCTCTTGTTTGTTTTTCCTATTAGGTCCCGGAGACAACTGAGAGGGGGGGGGGGGTGAATCAGTTGTCTAATAAATTCAAACCAAAAACCAATTAACCAACTTAATGCTTAATACCGGTAAACTAGTTACGTATGCCGATAGACAGTGTTAATAGTAAATTGCTATACCGATAAGGATTAATGCATGAAACATAAACATAATGTCATCCACAACACATAACACCAATATTTGTACGTGGAAACCCTATAAAGGGAAAAACCACAGTGGGAAACCTTACCCACAATTAGATGATACTACTGCAGATAGTAAGTGTACATAAATGGGTTCTGCACATGCAGAAAGGCCAACAGCCTAGAGCTCACTGCTCAAACACAAAATGGGAGTCACACTGACTATAGTTGGATGGTTAAATCCAATAAGAATGTACTGCACAAAATAGCATCTTCATATGCTAGATTTAGTACCGGTGTAATGCTGATATGCTTATACAAAAACCTAGCTTCACCTTCAAATGATGTCTTCGTGTATACCTCTGCTTAATCTCGTATATTCCTTCACATAATTCTTTTTCGCATTCCACACTTGATCTTACAAATAAGATCTTACATTTATACCATACCCTAAGACCAATTTTAGTAGGTTGGCTCTACAAGATATTACAATAAAATCATTTTACAAACAATATAATATCCAATGCAATAACCGATTAAACATGTTGGCTTAATGCATTTACATCAATAATAAATCAGCTCCATAGTGTGCCATGCTGATCTGGAAAAGATAAACCTACCGGTGTAACCCTAGATAACCTGGACCTATTTGTCGGTAAAAGAAAATATGCAAATATGAATATACCAATTATTAATTCTTCAAAACAAAGTGTCCACATGATGTCTTCGACATTACCAAGTGTCTTCCATATCATTCTAGGTACTAGTGAACATTATATCCTGCCGGTGAACCATATACCAGTAACTGTGCAATAGTTACTTGCTTGTCAGTGAATGTTGCTGGATCTCAAAGTGCTAGTTTTCAGTAGGTGTTGACATCAATGACAAAACCATACCAAAATACCAACAATCTTCCCCTTTGGCATTGATGGCAACACAAGATGGAAAAACCATCAAAGTGCCAAACCAGAAATACCAAATACCAAAAACCAACAATCTCCATTTCTCCCCCTAGGAGCAACATGTGTTTATCCAAAGATTTATTTTCAATACCAAACTCTCGTCAAAAGATAATGTGTTTTTCCATAGATATCTCTCCCCCTTTGTCATCAAATGCCAAAGCTACAAAAATTAATTTTATACAAAATACCAACTACTCCCCCTAAGAAGTAGCTTCCTCATCAAAGACCGGAATAAAGATTTGTCTTTTTAATTCTGTCAGTTGATGACAATCATCAGCTGTCTAAGTCTCTACCAATGGTAGTATGACTCCAAGCTGATCTTTGAGATATTCAAAAGTCTCCTTAGGCAAAGGTTTTGTGAAAATATCTGCAAGCTGTTCTTTAGTATTCACATAAACCTCTTTTATCTCCTTTTCTTCAACTTTTTCCCTTAGAAAATTCAGTTTGATAGAAACATGTTTAGTTTTAGAATGTAATACTAGATTCTTGGATATATCAATTGTTGCAGTGTTATCACAATATATAGTAATGGGTTCCTTGCATTTTACCTTTATGTCTTTCAACATTTGTTTAAGCCATAATACCTGTGTACAGTTAGTTGCTGCTGCAACATATTCTGATTCTGCTGTTGATAAAGATGTACAACTTTGTTTCTTACTCAACCAAGAAACTAATCTCTTTACAAGAAAGAATGCTCCTCCAGTGGTACTCTTTCTATCATCCACATCTCCTGGCCAATTTGCATCTGTGTATGCACATAGGTCAAAATTTTCATCTTTAGGATACCATAATCCAAGATTTGTTGTGCCTTGTAAGTACCAAAAAATCCTTTTCACTGCTGATTCATAATTTTCCCTAGGATTACTTTGAAATCTAGAAATAATACATACTGCATTCATAATATCAGGCCTAGTTTGTGTCAAATACAGTAAACCTCCTATCATAGATTTGTATCTAGTTGGATTAACATGTGTAGATTCATCGCTTTGAGATAATTTGTCATTTGTAGTCATAGATGTGCTTACCGGTTTAGAGCTCTCCATCCCAAATTTCCTTAGTAATTCTCTCAAGTACTTGGATTGACTCAAAAATATACCTTTATCAGTCTGTGAAATCTGCAAACCTAAAAAGAATTTTATTTCTCCAATCATAGATATTTCAAATTCTTGCTGCATTTTAATAAAAAATTCTTTACATAATTCATCTTCTCCTCCAAATATTATATCATCAACAAATACTTCAATAATCAAGATGTCATCATTAGTTATTTTGTAATATAAATTGCTATCTGCATTTCCTTTAGTAAAACCAATCTTTAAAAGATACTTATCCAACCTTGCATACCAAGCTCTTGGGGCTTGTTTCAATCCATACAGAGCTTTTCTTAACCTGCAAACCATATCATTGTCATCTGTCAAGGAAAATCCATCAGGTTGTTCAATATATACTTCCTCTTCAAGATCTCCATTCAAAAATGCACATTTAATATCCATTTGATAAACTTTGTAGTCCTTGTGAGTTGCAAAAGCCAAGAATAATCTAACTGCCTCAATTCTGGATACCGGTGCAAAGGTTTTATTGTAATCAACTCCTTCTTTTTGAGAATATCTCTTACACACTAGTCTTTCTTTATTTCTGACAACCTTACCATCTTCATTAAGTTTGTTTCTAAATACCCATTTGGTTCCAATTACATTTTTATCTTTAGGCTAGGGAACTAATGTCAAGGTATTATTTTTTTCAATTTGTCCTAATTCTTCTTCCATAGCTTTAATCCAAAATTTATCTTCACATGCCTCATTGATAGATGATGGTTAAATTTGAGAAATAAGACATACCTCTTCATTTGCCAATCTTCCTCTTGTCATAACTCCTTTAAATTTGTTTCCAATTATCTGATCTTCAGAATGATTCAATCTTACATATCGAGATGTCTTAGTTTGTTGTTGTTCTTCAATTATTGTGGAATATTCTGATGATACCGGAGTAACTGGATCTTCATTCTGTACTAGTGGATTCAGTATAGGTTCATTTGTCACACTTTCTGTTGCCGGTTCAGAGTCTATATACCTTGAAGTTCCTTTGAATTGTTCATCGATCTTTACATTTGTACTCTCAACAATTTTCTGCAATCTCTTATTAAAACATCTATATGCTTTGCTCTTAGATGAATAACCAAGAAATATTCCTTCATCACTTCTAGGATCAAATTTTCCAATATACTCATCTCTTCTAATATAACATTTACATCCAAAAATTCTGAAATACTTAAGAGTAGGAGTATTACCAAACCATAGTTCATGAGGGGTCTTACCGGTTTCACCTTTGATGTGAACTTTATTGAATGTATAGATAGCAGTGCTAACTACCTCTCTCCAATACACATGTGGTAGATTTGCTTCTGACAACATACTTCTTGCTGCATCCAAGAATAGTTCTGTTTTTCCTTTCAACAACTCCATTCTGTTGTGGTGTCTGATGTGCTGATAACTGTCTTCTGATTCCATTCACTTCACATAATGTATTAAAGTCCTTAGATGTGAATTCTCCTCCTTGATCTGATCTTAAACATTTGATTTTCTTACCGGTTTCATTTTCAACCATTTCTTTGAATAGTTTGAACTTCCCATGTGCTTCTAATTTTTCTCTGAGAAAAGTAACCCAACACATTCTGGAATAATCATCAATAATTAGCATGAAATATCTATCACCTTGTAAGCTTCTAGTTCTAGCTGGACCACATAAATTAGTGTGAATTAAATCAAGAGCATTATTGGATTTTTCTGGAATACTTTTGAAACTAGCTCTAACTTGTTTTCCAAATTGACATTCCTTACAAATTGTATTCTAAGGTTTCACAATTTTAGGTAGATCTCTAATTGCCTTAGAAGTTTTGATTTTTACCATGCAATCAAAGTTTACATGACATAGTCTCTTATTCCATAACCAACTTTCATCTATATGTGCAATTAAGCATGCCTTTTCACTGTTATTCAAATGAAGGATATTGCCTCTAGTCTGATTACCAGTTACAATTTCCAAACTAGTTCTATTCATGATTTTGCATTTTCCATTTTTGAATTGTAACTGAAATCCCTTCTCAACTAGTTGACCAACACTTAAAAGATTATGCTTTAATCCTTCAACATAGTAGACATTGTCAATGTTATGCTTGTTAGAGTTTCAAGTAGATCCGAAGCAAATATGAACTAACAATTATATGTAGATTTAAATACAAAAGATAAAGAAATAAAACAGGACACAGATAACATAGAGATTTAATGTGGTTCACCCAGAATGGGTTACGTCCACCATACATAGTCGTCCAATCTTTCTTATTATCCAACAAAAATAGTACATCAACCTTACAATGCCTTAAGCATCCCAGCTGCTTATAACATGCATTTTTAGGGCAAAAACAAAGTCAGCCATTTTAGGGTTTTATTACAATGTCGGTTTTCATCAACAAAAAAAATACCCAAAAAACATTTTCTCGGGGGCTCCCGCCCCTGAACCCCCACTTTTCTCGGGGGCTACCACCCCCGAACCCTGGCAAGGATACGTGTTGAGTGTATAGTACTTTTTTTATCAGTCACCACATTTCAATAATCTCCCACTTGGAGACTGATACTACATGACACAACTGTACATGCAACATCCACTGGATAAAACACTAGGACTCGACTGGTATAAACTCCACAATTATCAATCAAGAAGACCAACAGAAACTAATGAAGAAATCAGCTTCTCCTATGGAACTGTCTTCATGAACATATTGGCAGGATTCTCACTTGTGTGAATCTTCTCAAGCCGTAACTAACCCTCCTCCAAAATAGTCCGGATGAAGTGGTACCTGAGCCGAATGTGCTTCGTCCTTGAATGAAAAGAAGAGTTCTTCACAAGATTAATGGCACTCTAGCTATCAGTATACAATGGGCGATCCTCTTGTGTTTGACCCAATTCCTCTAGAAAACATTTTAACCAAATCATCTCCTTGCTGGCTTCTATAGCAGCAACATACTCAACTTCAGTGGTTGAAAGTGCAACAACCTTTTGCAACCTAGAATTCCAACTTACTGTAGTTCCCCCTATAGTAAAAACATACCCTGTAGTACTCCTCTATGAATCAATATCACCTGCCAGATCAGAGTCAACAAATCCACTCAAAGCAGCATTAGATCCTTTGAAACATAATGCCTTCGTAGTGGTTCCTTTCAAATACCAAAGGATCCATTTCACAGCATTCCAATGTTCCACACCTGGATTACTCATAAACCTGCTCACAACTCCCACTGCATGTGTAATATCTGGCCTTGTGCATACCATTGCATACATTAGACTGCCAACAACTGATGAATACAGGATGTTAGACATTTTATTAACCTCTTCCTGTGCCTTTGGGCACATCTCCTTAGTCAATTTGAAATGACTAGCCAAAGGTGTATTAACTGCTTTTGTATTCTGCATGTTAAATCTTTTCAACACCTTCTTTATATACTCACTTTGGGACAAATTCAAGGTTCTATTTTTCCTATCCCATGCAATCCTCATACCAAGAATTTGCTTAGCTGCACCCAAATCCTTCATAGCAAATGACTTAGCTAATTTCTATTTAAGATTATTTATATGTTGCATGTTAGAACCAACAACAAGCATGTCATCAACATAAAGTAACAGGATAATATAACTGTCATTATCCAATCTCTTAAAATATACACAATGATCAGAATGACATCTATGATAACCATGTTCAGCCATGAAACTATCAAATTTTAAATACCATTGTTGGGGTGCTTGCTTTAGGTCATACAAACTTTTCTTCAACCTGCACACCAAGTTATCCTTACCTTTGACCTCATATCCCTGTGGTTGCAACATGTAAATTTCCTCCTCCAAATCTCCATGGAGAAAAGTTCTTTTGACATCTAATTGTTCAAGATGTAAATCATTTGCAGCCACAAGACTAAGTACAGTTCTAATTGAAGTCATTTTTACAACTGGAGAAAATATTTCATCATAATCTATACCCTTTTTCTATGCAAAACTTTTTACCACAAGTCTGACCTTATATCTTTTCTGACCTCCTTCCTCCTCCTTCAGCCGATAAACCCATTTGTTAGGCAAGACTCTTTTTTCTGCAGGTAAAGGGACTAAGTCCCAAGTCTTATTTTTCATCAAGGAGTCCATCTCCTCTTTCATGCCTAGCTCCCACTGTTGTTTGGCATCCACCTGCATTGCTTCTTCATATCCTTCTAGTTCACCAGAATCAAATAATAATATAGAATACAAGGAAGGAGAAAATATTTCAGGGGGTCTACTTGAGCTCGTAGAACATCTAACACTTGCAAGAGTTTGTGGGACATTATGTTGTTACTGAGCATCAGGTACCTGTGGCATTTCATTTTTCAGGAATCTCATCCAACACCACATATTCTTGCTTGTCCTGTTCATGCTTCTTTTCCTGCATCTGTTCTTTATACATAACCTTCTCATTAAATATAACATCTCTACTTCTAGTTATTTTCTTATTTTCAAAATCCCATAACCGATAGCCATATTCATCTATCCCATATCCAATGAAGGTACATTTCTGAGATTTAACATCAAGCTTGGTTCTATTTTCTTTATCAACATGGACAAAAGCTTCACAACCAAAGGTTTTCAGAAAAGAATAATTTACTTTTTTACCAGTCCATGCCTCCTCTAGAATACCACCATCCAAAGGGGTTGAAGGTCCTTTATATATCAAATAGGCAGTAGTATGTATAGCATCTGCCCAAAAATGAAAGGGCAATCCAACATGCAATCTCATGCTCCTCACACGTTCCATGATAGTCCTATTCATTCTCTCTGACACACCATTTTCCTATGGAGTTCTTGGAACTTTCTACTGCTTTCTAATTCCATTTAAGGAGCAGTAATCTTCAAATGCTTTGCTACAATACTCACCTCCATTATCCAATCTGAGACACTTCAACTTTTTTCCTATCTTATTCTCAACCAAAGCTTTCCATTTCTTATAAGTTTCAAAAACATCTGATTTTTATTTTAGGAAATATACCCATGTTTTTCTGGTTGAGTCATCAATAAAAATAACATAATAACAAGAGCCACCAAAAGATGATACCTGAGTCGGTCCCCATACATCTGAATGCACAAGCTCTAACTTCTCACTCTTCTTCTCTTTCCCAACCTTGAGAAATTTGACTCTTTTCTGTTTGCCATAAACACAGTTTTCACAAAACTCTAAATCAATCTTCTTTAGTCCTAGCAATAGATTTTTGGAGTGAAGGATTTTCATCCCTTTCTCACTCATGTGCCCAAGCCTATGGTGCCACATTATTGAATCTATTCTTGCAACATCTATTGTTGTTGTTCCTACAATAACTTTATTTATAGCAGCTAAGGTAGAGTAAGTGCTACCAGTACACAGATATAATGTGCCTACCTTCACACCTTTAGCTACTACTAATGATCCTTTACTGACCTTCTAGATATTGTCTAAGAAGGTAACTATGCAACCTTCACTACCTAGTTGCCCTGTAGAAATTAAATTTCTTCTGAAGTTAGGAACATGTCTTACTTCTTGCAGAAACCAGTCATTTCCATTTAGCAACTTGCTCTTTATCTTTCCTTTTCCAACAATTTGACAGGGCTCATCATCATCCAAATATACCTGTCCAAAATCACCTTGAACATAATCTAGAAAATATTTTCTATGGGGTGTAGCATGAAATGAAGCCCCATAATCTATTATCCAGGAATCATTAACATTATCCAAACATAAGATTAAAGCATCTTGTAAAATATAACTTGCAATATTAGCTTCCTTACTGTCATTTTCATTTTTGTCTCCTTTTTTTTTCTGAGACCAATAGTCTTTTTTTAGATGACCAGGCTTTCCGGAGTACCAACAATCTTTCTTTCCTCTAGATTGAGAGCGTCATTTCTTTGACTTCCCTCGTGACTTCTCATTCCAAGGGCCTTTTCCTCTTTCCTTTGATCTTCCTCTGTTCTCCACATTCAAAACACTAATTGATGATGTTGGAGTCTCACCTGAGCTTTTCCTTCGCATTTCCTCACTTAGGATAACACCAACAATATCATCAAATACCAAAGTATTTTTACTAGAGACAGAGTTACTTACAGCCATAACCAAGCTATTCCAGCTTTCTGGCAAATAACATAAATCAAGAGAGCCCTAACCTCTTCTGCAAAAGTAATTTTTACCGAAGATAATTGACTGGTAATTGTATTAAATTCATTTAAGTGCTCCGCTACAGATCCTCCCTCACTCATTTTCAAATTAAACAAATGCTTCATAAGAAATACATTATTCTAAGCCAAGGGTTTCTCATACAACTTAGCCAATGTTGCCATCAAATCTACAGCCGTTTTGGCTTTTGTTATATTGAATGTTACAAACGGCGCAAGGCATAATCGAATGGATCCCAGTGCCTTTCTATCTAAAATGTCCCACTCTTCATCTAATATTGTGGTTGCTTTTTTTCCCTTTCCTTCCAATGGCTGCCACAAATCCTTTTGATATAGGTAATCCTCCATCTGCATTTTCCATAACTAATAGTTTTGGCTGTTAAACTTTTTGACCTTGAATTTGGAATCCTCCATTACTCCCACTCAAATCTGAGAGTCCTGCCAATTTACAAAAAACCTTGCTCTGATACCAATTGTTAGGGTTTCAAGTAGATCCGAAGCAAATATGAACTAACAATTATATGCAGATTTAAATACAAAAGATAAAAAAATAAAATAGGACACAGATAACACAAAGATTTAACGTGGTTCACCTAGAATGGGTTACATCCACCATACACAGTCGTCCAATCTTTCTTATTATCCAACAAAAACAGTACATCAACCTTACAATGCCTTAAGCATCCCAACCGCTTATAACATGCATTTTTAGGGAAAAAACAAAGTTAGCCATTTTAGGGTTTTATTACAATGTCGGTTTTCATCAATTAAAAAAAAAACCCAAAAAAAAATTTCTCGGGGGCTCCCGCCCCCGAACCCTAGCAAGGATACGTGCTGAGTGTATAATAATTTGCTGACCAGTCACCACATTTCAACAATGCTTACCATCAAGAGATATTGAACCCTTACCTTCGATTGAACAGGCTTTGTCATCTCCAAATCTTACTAAACCTCCATTGTATTCTTGAAAGTTTAAGAATTTACCTTTGTCTCTAGTCATGTGATGTGAGCATCCTGAGTCAATGATCCATTCATCCTTTGCTTCAACTTTAGCTGCTAGGGCTTGTTCTACCAGTTGAGCAGTAGGTGCCAGTTGATCTTCTATTATAGCAACAAAAACCCATCCATTGTCTATTTGATCCTCATCAGAATCATCAGTCACACCTTCATCAGCAATGTAACAAGATTTGTCTTTGTTCTTCTTAAATCTGTATCTCTGATATTCAAGATTCGACTTGTATGTTCTTCTAGCTTCTTCTCTTAGTCTAGCATGTCTATCAGGGCATCTTGAAGCCATATGACTAATCTTGTTGCAGTTAAAATATTTAAAGGGTGTTTTACCTTCATACTTACTGCCAATTGGACCTTTTGACATTTTCCTTGCAAATAGTGCTTCGAGTTCTTCAAGTTCTTCATTCTCCTTCCTGGATTCTTCAAGTTCTCTTGCATAAAAGGCTCTCTAGTCTGATTTGTCAAATTATGGAGCAGATGATGTTGATGTTTTAAAGGCCAAATCAATTTTTATAGTAGCAACAGGACCAAATTCCTCAATTTCAAAGGCTGAAAGTTTTCCAATCAATGTATCCCTAGTTACTGATGTATTAGGCATGTTCTCAACTCATTTATAGCAGTAACCTTCATTTTATATGCCGGTGGCAAACCTCTTAAGATTTTTGAAACAATTTCATCCTCACTCAGAGTTCCTCCACAACATTTAATACCCAAAACAATTTCATTTACTCTTTCCATAAAAGAAGAAATCCTTTCATCTTCTTCCATTTTCAGATGTTCATACCTGACTTAAAAGCTTTCAAGTTTTGCAATCTTGACTGTGGAATCTCCTTCATTCAGTGTTTCAAAATGATCCCAAATAGCTTTAGCAGTAGACCTATCTGATAATCCCATTATTTGTTGATCTAATAATGTGCTCAAAAGTACTTCTCTTGCTTTGCAATCATTCTCTTCATCTTTAGCTAAGGTAGTTGGAGCAGTTTGACCAGCTACAGCAGCAGTATAACCATTCTTTATAACTTCCCAGATGTCTTTACCAATGCAATTTAGATGTGTCTCCATCTTGATCTTCCATATCCCATATTTGGTTCCATCAAGTTTAGGATTGTCCTTCCTAAAGTAATTAGTAGACATTGGATCTCCTCAAGTTGTTTAAACTTTTGCAAAAGAGGACTAAGCTCTGATACCGATTGTTAGGTCCCGGAGACAACTAAGAGGGGGGGGGGTGAATCAATTGTCTAATAAATTCAAACCAAAAACCAATTAACCAACTTAATGCTTAATACCGGTAAACCAGTTAAGTATGTCGGTAGATAGTGTTAACAATAAATTGCTATACCAGTAAGGATTAATGCATGAAACATAAAAATAAAGTCATCTACAACACATAACACCAATATTTGTACATGGAAACCCTATAAAGGGAAAAATCATGATGGGAAACCTTACCCATAATCAGATGATACTACTATAGATAGTAAGTGTACATAAATGGGGTCTGCACATGCAGAAAGGCCAACAGCCTAGAGCTCACTGCTCAAACACAAAATGGGAGTCACACTGACTATAGTTGGATGGTTAAATCCAATAAGAATGTAGTACACAAAATAGAATCTTGATATGCTGGATTCAGTACCGGTGTAATGCTGATATGCTTATACAAAAACCTAGCTTCACCTTCAAATGATGTATTTGTGTATACCTCTACTTAATCTCACATATTCCTTCACACAATTCTTTTTCGCATTCCACACTTGATCTTACATTTATACCATACCCTAAGACCAATTTTAGTAGGTCGGCTCTACAAGATATTACAATAAAATCATTTTACAAACAATATAATATCTTATGCAATAACCAATTAAACATGTCAGCTTAATGCATTTACATCAATAATAAATCATCTCCATAGCATGCCATGTTGATCTGGAAAAGATAAACCTGCTGATGTAACCCTAGATAACCTGGACCTATTTGTCGGTAAAAGCAAATATGCAAATATGAATATACCAATGATTAATTCTTCAAAACAAAGTGTCCACACGATGTCTTCGACATTACCAAGTGTCTTCCATATCATTCCAGGTACTAGTGAACATTATATCCTGCCAGTGAACCATATACCAGTAACTGTGCAATAGTTACTTGCTTGCCAGTGAATGTTGCTGGATCTCAAAGTGCTAGTTTTCAGTAGGTGTTGACATCGATGACAAAACCATACCAAAATACTAACATTTCCATGATAGCAAATATTCTCTAGTTCCTTGATCTTTTAGCTGCATTTGTTCTTCCATGTTTGACATAATTGATTCAAATGATTGTTCTTTAGATTGTGTGCTTGAAGATGCTGCCTCTTTGTTATGTAGAACAATGACCTTTTGAGTTGATTTTTGATTATTACAGCACTACACTGGATTTGAGTCTGCTGGTATTGTGATTTCCTATCCATTGTATGGAAATTTTAAGCATTGATCATATGTTGACATAATAGCCTGCATATCTCATATCCATGGTCTCCCCAAGAGTATGTTGTATGGTAGGTCCAAGTCTAAAACTTGACATGCTGTATCTTTTTGCAAAGGTCCCACTCTAATGGGTATTATCACCATTCCTTTAGATGAATGTTCTTCTTTATTATGTGCTTTGATTTTTATCATTTTCTTGGGATCAGTTGCATCTTCTAAATATCCTAGAGCACGGACAAGATTCATAGAGAAAATGTTCAAGCTAGCTCCCCCATCTATCAAGACACATTTAACAAGCATTCTATGAATGAGGACTTCAATTTGCAAGGAAGCGCTATGGGGATTTTGCAATGAATTAATGCTTGGATATGAAGGAGATGAGCTTTGAATAGGATCCTTTGAAATAGGTTTGATGACAATATTGGATATCACTTGGGGAACTTTATCTTTGGATGTATTATTTGGCAAGGATGCTATGGAAGGCTCTTGCAAGCTTTCAGGAGGTGTAGGAATAGATGCCTTTGGAGAGTCAATTTCCTTATGGATGGATGAATCATTGTTAGACATGGGTGCACGATTTTGATCTTCTTTAGCCAAATCCTTTAGGGATCTTTTTAAGAGGTGCATAAAAGAGCCACCTTTCTTTTGAGATGTATTTGAATCCTTATGAGTTTTTAACGTAGTTGGATTTTGATTTTGAACTTGTTTGATTTCTCTAATATGTTGGTTTGTTATGTTTTCTTCTTGTGTTTTGCTTTGGTATGTCATGTTGATATGATTGTTAGCTATTGCAAATGTTTCAGTGATCTTATGTCTCTACGCTCTTATTAAAATGGGCATATACGTGTGTTATCTTTCTTAGGATTCGATTGTCCAAAATATTGTTTTGGGTAAGTGATCAATAGTCAATTTCAAGGCAATAGAGTGATATGACACTAAAAGAGAATTCAAGTGTTTAAAAGTTTGCAAGTTTTTCGATCTTCGGTTTAGGAGTGCAATGATGGTGATTTGATAAGAACCAGGTCCAGTAGGAACAATCTATCCTATGATGTGGGACAAGGTTATCCTAACCAAATGTTTCAATTTCGTGATAAAGGATGATTGATCCTGATGAGAAACTATGTTTGAGTGATCAATTTATCAAAGAGGGTGATAGTGCACTTTGAGATGTTTAGATTTTGAACTTGTTGGGGGTGAGCACTTGAAAATATTGATGTGTATATTTTCTAAAGTCTAATTTTGGATGGATGATACTTTGACCAAGCAAACCAAGCAGACAATCTAAGCATGAATTAACAGATAACAGGTGTTTATGTTTACTACAAATTGATCAGGCATACATGATAAATCTGAAACAGGCATGTAAGACACAGTTCTGGACTGATAGATGCAGAGTTTCGTATGACACAAGATTCATCTTAGGACAACAAGAGATACAAAATAGAACGATAGACTAGTGACTTCATGTGTAAAGCAATGTTTCGTACGACATAGAACCTTGACTCATATGACAAAAGATCAAGCAGTACGACAGAATATCTTAACTCATATGACAGAGGATCAAGAAATACAATAGAGACTTCTGACTCGTATGACAAGTATTTGAACAGTGATAAAAATTGTTTGCTTGTTTGAGTTTCGATCACTGAATTTTGATGTTTTACTTTGGTTTTCCAGTTTTAAGTGTCTGATTTTGCAATTTAGGGATGAATACACAACAAACATATGATGTGATACATGACTCTCAATCAAGCTAAACCCTAAGGAAGTTTGCTGAGAATGAAAACCTTTTCTTACTGACTTAGGTACACACCCAATAGCTAATCAGAATACAGCCACTGAATCTCACACAATGGATTTTCAACGTCGTATTATCCGACTCCAAACGCTAATGGGGGCATGATATGGCAAGTGTCTTGGGAGAGTCACTATCTCTCTTGCACAAAGATTATCACCCTTTCAGAGGTGAATCGAGTAGCTTCTATTTTAACTTGGAACTAGTAAGGGATCCGTTTGGCGGGTATAAACTCAATTAAGAGGTCTCCCAGCCTTGAAAACCAAGGTTTGATATACCCGAAGGTACAAAGGAGAGCTATTACCAAGCACTGTCGTTGCTTTGATTTTCATCAAAAACATATTTATTTTATAGTGGGTTGGATTACTTGGCATTAGCCATTCCCACTTAGGTCATTCCCCTCTCACCGGCCTTAATGGCTAAGAGTTAATAACTCCTCAGGAGGGCAGGCTTGCTAAAGAGATGCACTAATGAAAGCAAAAAGATGAGTCTAGCTTTCTGATCACCTAAGAAAGGTGAGAGCATACTTGCTTATCATCAAAGACACATAAGACATGATAGTTCATTTCTTTAAGCCCAAATTGAAGTGTTCCTAAAAATCTTAAAGAATACACCAAGCTTTTTAGTTGAATCCTTAGGCAACCTGCAAAAACTCATTAGTAGTCATTGTTTTGAATTTTGTCTTTAACAAGTGTATCTACAAGAAAGAGTTAGGCTACCAAAATCTCATAAATAGATCAAAGTTAGCATTAGTGATCCGTATTATGAAATTTTATCCTAACTTCATATAGGCATAACTTTCTGCTCGGGACTCAAAATTACAAGCCGTTTACCTTGTTGGAAAGGTCTCCAAGAGTTCTAGATGCAATTTTCAAAGGGAATGGCTTTTAGCTAGGCCCTAGTAGTCTTAGAGGCTAAAAATGATGAGAAAGCCTTCAAAAATGCAAATTACCGACATATAGACAAATTTGAAATTTCTAATTTGCAATTTTTTCAAAAAATCACAGAACCAAAGACTCGTACGACACAAATTTGCATAGAGAGCAAAACAAACTCATACGAGACATAATCAACCTAGTAAAAGTAAACAATTTTCAAAGCAGAAACTCGTATGAAAAGGATTTAGCTATTGTATGACAGTGAAAATAAACTCATACGATAGAGGATCAGCATAGTATGAGACAAGAATTTGCAGTTTAAAATCTCATAGGAGTCAGGATTATACCTATTACGAGTTAGGATGAGGTATCGTACGAGACTAAAAGGAAGTTTGTATGAGCCAGAAAGGCAACTCGTACGACATTCTGATTCTAATCTGGCAGAGATGAAGTTTGAGGAAGCTTGGGAGACTGAAAATGATGATTTTGGCCCCACAATGGGCACCAAAATGTCGTGTATTTGTGTGGTGTACCTATTATACCTATTCCTGTAACACAAAACACTCAATAAATCATTGCAAGCATGGTTAGTAGATTAAATCAATGTAACATAAAACCATAGCTAATCGACTTATTGCCTCCTAGTAAATGCGAGTGTAGATTTTGCTCTCAGATCTTAGTATGCAAATTCCAATGACTTGACTACACTTAGATGGAGGATTTAAATGATGAAAATGCATGATCTATCAAGAATAGCATGATTAAGCTACATGAGTTCATGATTGATCTAGAAAATGAACTAGAATGAAGATGCAATTAAGCTAAAATGAGCATGATAACATTGCTAAAAAATGATAAACTAGAAGCTAGATGCCTATAGTAATAATGCTTAAGCTATGAATGAGATGGGATCCATATTGCTCAAAATGAGGTCTATTTATAGGATTTTCCAAGGCTAGGGGTGAGTTGGCATGAATCAACGGTTGAGATTGATTTGAAGATATCAATGGTTAAATTGGAGGAGGTTGGCAAAGGGGGTTGGATTAAAGGGAACACTTAGTGACAAGTGTCACAAAGGTTCTAGAAGATGTTGGATGAAAGGGGAGATGGTGGTAGGTAGAATGGGTTAGGTTTAGGAATGGTTAGGTTTAGGAGTGGTAGAAGTTAGGAGAATTTGAATTTAGAAATTCAAATATTAGGAAAATGGCTAATTAATCTCAACAACTCATGATTTGATTTGTTTTAATTAATTAGGGGATTTAGAAGAAATGATTTTGATGGGGGGAATTAATTAATTTGAATTAATTAATTAAAGGGGTGAAATGAAATGAACCTATTTAATAAATCCTTAGATTTATTAATAAGTAGATGAATGGGAGATTTAATCAAATTGCTTAGTGAATTTAATTAAATTGGGGAGGAGAGATTAATTAAATAGTTGCTTATTTAATTAATTATCTTAAGACCATTTTTAGGTGTATACAATACCTTTTGGTCTAAAGAATGCAGGGGCGACCTATCAAAGAGAAATGACCACCATCTTTCAGGATATGATGCATACCATAATGGAGGATTATGTTGATGACTTACTGGCAAAATCATTAACAGGAGAAGGTCATCTAAAAATATTAGAGAAAATATTTGACAGACTAGAACAATATCATGTTCGACTCAACCCAAAGAAATGTGTCTTTGGAGTAACCTTAGGGAAGCTTCTAGGATACATTGTCTCAAGCAAAGGCATTGAGGTCGATCTTGCAAAGGTCAAAGTAATCATGGACATGCCACCTCCAAGGAACATTAGTCAGCTAAGGACATTACAAGGGAGACTTCAATCAATCTGAAGATTCATTGCACAACTAGCAGATAAGTGTCATCCCTTTACACATCTGCTACACAAAAACATTCGCTTTCAATGGGATGCTAGATGCCAGAAAACATTCCAGATGCTTAAGGACTATCTCATGAATACATTTTTGCTGATCCCACCAGATCCAAGTAGAACTCTATTGTTCTATATTTTAGCAACAAATACGACATTGGGCATACTACTAGCACAATATAATGAAGAAGGGAAAGATTGTGCTATTTACTACATCTCTCACACACTGGTCAGCTATGAACTCAATTATACACCTATTGAGTGAGCTTGCCTAGCAGTAATCTTGGTAGCCACTAAATTGACGCACTACTTGGTAACACATAAAGTATAACTCATTGCAAAGATCGATCCACTAAAGTACTTACTCATCAAAGAAGCATTGACAGGCCACTTGGCCAAATGGGTGATGATTCTAAGTGAATTTAACATCGAGTATGTGTATCGTAAGGCTATCAAGGGCCAAGTTATTGTAGATCAATTGGCCGATGCACCTCTCATAGGTGATCATCCTCTAATTTCCAATTTTCTAGATGAAGAGATATTCATGATCATAGCAGCACAACCATGGAAAGTATACTTTGATGGTTCATATACTAGGCATGGCTTGGGGGTAGGAATTCTATTTATCACACCTCAAGGTGACACTATCCTAAAGTCTTACAGGCTAACTTTTCTATGTACATGTTAGGAATCCCACAAATACTGAGAGGGGGGTGAATCAATATCTAACCGGTAATAAGAATTTCTTAACTTAAAACATGTAGAACATATTATAACAATGTACCAGTATGCAAGAAATAATGTAATAAATAGAATTAAGAACATCCACATGAAAAGCACACCATAACACAAGGATTTAACGAGGAAACTCGGTGTGGGAAAAACCTCGGTGGGATTTCTGACCCACAATATTCACTCCCTGGCCAATAAGAGAATATTACTTACAATAGGGGCCTACACATGCAGGAAGGCCAACTGCCTAGAGCTCACTGCTCAATGGGAAGTCTCACTAACTTACAATGTGGATTATACAAATCCAATATCTTGTACTACTTTACAATAACATCTATAATGCCAGATCCAGTACCAGTTGCTGCTCTGCTTCTTACATAAACCCTTCCACCTTTATTTCGTATAATAGGTCTACCTTATATTTTTCTTTTTCACTCTCTCTTGCTCTACAAAATGTCTACAATGATCTCTTATATATATAAGAGTCATTTTACAATTTTCCAAGTCGGCTTACAAAGTATTTACAATAATAAACAAAATGTAATATAACAAAATCCCTTCGGCCTCTGTGTTGGTATACTTCCTTTCTTTGTGCCAGTGTCAGTGTAGAGTGTGATCTGGTGATGCCAGTGCACTAACTTGTTGAAGTAATGCCTTGCCGATGCCATAGGATTGCAAGGTTGCCATCAATGACAAAACCTTCAATCACCTACAATGTCTCATTGGAGTGTGCATATGCCAACAATAAAAACAACATAGCAGAATATGAGGACTTGATCAAAGGACTCAGACTAGCCATACAATGGAAATTGAAAGAGCTACAGGTATATGGCGACTCCCAACTGGTTATCTGACAAGTCACAGACAAATATTAGACCAAAGATGATAAACTCATGTCGTACAAGCAAATGGTGGATAGTTTAAAGGCATCATTTACAAATATCACCTTTGAGAAAATACCTAAAGATTAGAATCGAGCTGCTGACGCCATAGCTACCACTGCATCTCTCCTAGATCTTCCATAGAATTCAACACGCTACAAGTTATTCGTAGAACAACTTTGGATTCCCGCTTATGATATCCCTAAATTCGAGATGATCTATCACCTTGTCAAATCCAAATTCCCATGGTATGATGATTTCTACACCTACCTCTATGATCATACACTTCCTCCTAACCAATCGAATAACCAACACAAAACCTTCATTCACCAAACCGCTCAATATATCATCATTGTTGAAACCCTATACCGACGTAGTCTTGATGGTACTCTCCTTCAATGTCTGAAATGGGATGAGATAACAAAGGCCTTGGAAGAGGTACATGAAGGAATTTGTGGGACTCACTCAAGTGGCCCTTCCTTAGCAAGGAAGATCATGCATGTTGGATACTATTGGTCATCCATGGAAAAAGACTCATACTATTTTGTCAGAAAATGCAAGAAATGCCAAGTTCATGGAGACCTAATACATGCACCAGCACAGGAATTGCAACCAATCGCAACACCATGGCCCTTTTTGTCAATGGGGATTGGACCTTGTGGGTAAAATTCATTCATCTTCATCCAATGGCCACAAATTCATTATTACCACCATCAAAAACTTCACAAAATGGATCAAAGTTGTTCCACTTACCCAAGTCACCGATAAGAAAATCGCCTCATTCATCCTTAATTACATCATTTGCTGGTATGGTGTACCCATGTCCATCATCACAGATAACATCCTTCCTTTCAAAAATCAGGATGTTTGTGACCTCTGTGAGAAATTTCACATCCAACATTGCTTTTCCACTCCCTATTACCCACAAGGCAATGGTCAGGCCAAAGCATCGAACAAGAACATATTGAGAATCCTCAAGAAGACAGTCAATGATGTCGACCGTGATTGGCACGTTCAATTAAATCTAGCACTATGGGCATATCAAAATAGCATTCAAACCCCTACAAGCATAACCCCTACTCAGTGGTCTATGGTGCGGAAGCCATCCTTCCTATTGAGGTTGAGATACCATCTCTACGGTTTCCTTGCATAATCTGATAGATGATGAAGCATACTGAGTCTCCGGTCTTCAAGACTTGGAACTACTTGATGAAAGGTGACAAGATGCATATAATCACCTCAAGGCCTATCAGCAATGCATGAGTAGAAGCTATAATCATTGAGTTAGACCTTGTACATTTTAGGTCGGTGATCTTGTTCTTCAAGAGAATCCTTGTAACCAACCAAACAGAGAACATCAAGGAAAGTTTGAATCAAACTAGCTGGGTCCATATGTTATCATTATTGTATTTGGGTCCAGGGCATATCAGCTGACTACTTCAGAAGGAGAACTACTAGCAAATCCGATCAACAACATGCACCTCAATTGGTTTCATACATAAGTTGTACATAGCATCAGCCTCCCATACATATCATAAAAACACCAAAAACATTTAAATAAATGTCCTAAAGAAAATACAAAAAAATCAAAATAGTAAAGAAAAATCATGCATCCAAATGGTGAACAACCACTCCAATGGCACCTTGGGTAAGTGCGATGGTGAAAACCTCACAAATAGGTGCCACTCATAAAGGCTATGTCTTCATTGTCTTTTCTACTTGTTGCGATCATATTCATTGCATACACTCATCCATCTGTCAAACTATGGCTTGTTATTGATCTGCAATCAAGGATAGTACTTCATGCGTCTTGCATCCAACTTTTTCATAGTCATGTCTAAACTGGGGGAAATGCCTAAGTTAACCTATTTGATGGAAGTGGATTTCTGCATTACTTGTTATTCATTGAGTTCTTCATTCAAAACTATCTCATAAAATCCAAAAACATTCAAAACTGTCTCACAAAATCCAAACACATTCAAAACTGTCTCACAAAAATCCCAAAACATCATAAACATCAAAATCAATCAAAAACATGGCAATGCATAAAAAATCCATTGAACATACACAACCACAAACAGACACTAAGAAAACATTTTGAGTTACTCAAATGATGACCACTTATCAAATCAACCAAACCATCAACATCGACACGCAACTGTCTTAGTACAGATGCATCCTTCCTTACCAAAACAAAGACATAATAAACTTTTCTTTCACAAGAAAATTATGTTTAATCTATCAAGAACTTGGTCGGTTTGTTAGTTATTTATTCATTTATATCAGGTTCCTATGCTACTCTAGGATATCCTCAAGTGATTAGAGTAGCCGGGATGGTTCTTGATTATTGTTTGTGTATCTTCTGTGAATTATTCCAATGAAGTTTTGGGGCATGTACTAATGGTGTCTACATGGGAAGTTCACTAAGCTACGTGATCTTATGTAAAATATAGTCATGGATCACTGTGACTTGCTAACTACATCATATACCTCGACCATATGAGCATGAACCATTATGGAGGGTCCATATTCTTTATTTATGTTGCTTGCTTGCAGGTACAATTCTCCAAACTTGGTTCCCACTGCCTCGTCCAAGATTGATACTACCATTGCTCGATGATGAAAACTAAAAGCACTATGGATTGTCATTTCATCTCCTATGTTTATATTGCATTTCCTTGCATATCACCCATCCATTTGATCATTCATTATTCATATTTATGTTTTTTTTTATGCAAGTGTGATCAAGTTTAAATATGAGAAATTATTTAAAAATGAATTGGTCCTGGATACAATCACGATGAAGTTCTCTGATACATCATCAGTGCATCATGCAAATTCTCACCAGCCTTGCATTCATCTATCATGAACACACGAAATCATCATTTCATTACATTTAGTTTCATTTAAATGCATCTAGTGCATTATCTTTTACTTACATATAGGTTCATTACATTCATTTTCAATATTTCATTAAAGAGCATTTAATATCATTTAGTTGCATTCATTATCATGTACTTAGATTCACATCATTAAAACCATGCATCATCATTTATCATCATTTAAGTTTGTTTACAATACATTCATATAGATTCCTTTAGTTACATGCATTTATTTATCTATCCATTAGTTAAAGTACATTCATCTATCCATCTAGTATATTCTTATACTCATTCATTTTATCTTAAAAATATTTCATTTAGGATTCATTAAGATGCATTCATTATCCTTTTAATTGCATTAAGGTGCAGTTATTCATTTCCCCCTTAGTTGAATTATCATTTCACTTAGTCATATTTTAAGTCATTTAGAATCATAACAATAAACATTTGTCTCGACATCTGTTTATACATTGTACATGTGCATTCATTTCAAAATCATGACATAAACATTTGTACTTTACATTTGTTTATCCATTTACATTCATTTTTTCACCATCTATGAACATTTACATAACTCATTAGATTCATTGAATTTCATTATATCAAGCACATCTGCATATCATCATTTCATCAACATAAACACAAGTGCTATCTATTTCATAGTTAGCCTCATTTCATTATGCATACATCATCATCATGGTATTCCATACATAAAGCATTACAACCAACGCATCATACATATATTAACCTGCATCCACATGTTAGCATCACATTCATAAACATCACAAAATCATCATCATCACATACATATAGAAATCATCTCATCAACATATACATTTAGCAAGTAAACATCCATCTAAGAATAAATCATAAACTCATCCTACATAAATCCATACATATCATCAACATGCATATCATCACAAAATATGGGATCTCCTCATATATCACATCAGATATCATCTTGCAAAAACATACATGTATTAGAGTACAATGATGTCAAAAATATCGGCTAACGAGAGCCATCCAAGTCATATTCCAAAATGATAATGTAATAAAATACATACAACTCTCTCAAATGGCACTCTGGCCAGATGCTGCACCACCATCACCACCTGCTCCCCCACTACCCCCTGCACCACCCGCACTATCTTGTCATGGAGGACCCATCACACCCCCACTGCTATGTATCCTTTGAGACCGCTTTGATCTCTCCTGACGCATTTTTGAATAGCTCAGTGCCCACTGACTAGCTGACACCACCTGCTCATATAAACCTTGCCAATACTCTATCTCTTCCTGAGCTTGCCGTATCTCCCTCATCACCTCCTCAGAAGGACCCTGTGCTCCTACCCTAACTCGTACTCTCTTGTAGCTCCATCAATCTCTCCACCACATCATCTCTCTCTCGTAGCACTATAGTTAACTCTGACTCCCATGCAAACAACTGAATATCTCTAGCTACAACCTCTTCCTCCATATCCTCGAGCCGAGTCTACAAAAATACTATCATCTGATCCCGAAGATCTCCTCCTCTGATCCTTATCATATTCTCTCCTCTGCCTGTAGCTCTCTCTCCCCCTCTAGCGGCTCCCTCTCCCATATCCATAGGTGCCTCTCCCTCCCCCATATCCCTGCCACCTAACCTAACTCCTCCCTGCATCAAAGGCCCCTGTGATAATCGCAACGGCTGCCCACCTCTCCCTCTCTGTTGTAATCGTCCTCCTCCACCACCTCCAAACCCACCACCGCCTCAAAATCCACCACTCCCACCTCCTCCTCCTCTAGCACCTCCTCCTCCATCCCCTCCTCCGTCACCTCTCCCTCATCCACCTACTGCAAGTCCTCACCCTCCTCTCCTCTACCATCTTTATCTCCTATCATCCTCAAAAGCTAGAATCAGCTTACCGTATCCAATATGCGTGAAATAGGATGTGTCGTAATATACTATGTGTACTCATCTGTCACCCCTACATCTACAATCCTCAACCTCATTCGCCATGGTCTCACATGTAAAGTCTGAAACTCTGCTAAGGCCTGATCATATGATAACACCAAACACCACTAGAATCTCTCCCGTACTGCCCATGCATACTCCCCTGACCCACTCGGCAATCCCTACCTTCACCCAAACTACCTCATCACTCTATCAGGTACCTATCTCTCCACATTGTAGGTTGTCCTACCAATCAAGTACCGTGTCATAAATACATACAACAAGGCCTCTGCATCATCATCCCAAGGCTCACACTCAATATAGGGCCTCTAGATCACTATATCTAAATCATCTAATGCCCGCCACCACCACTCTAACTTCCCTAGGTGGGGCTGAATCGTCATACCATCGTACATATACACATTGGGCTGATCCACTACCCTAAATCTTAGACTAATAGGTCATGTCACAGGTAGGTGCTCCCATGCTCATATATGTAGTAGAGTGATCCCAACTCCCAACGAGCTCGTCTCTCGGTACACCACCTCATGCAGCTCCTGATATAAGTGTGACAGAACACACGGTCCCCATGCAAAGTGGGTCTCCTCAATCATCATCTGCTCTATAACCTGGCCCCAACCCATGACCAGTCCATGTGATCGTTGATCTAGGCATAGCAGGCCCCCAGCAATCCCTAATAGTATAGTTGAAGGTGGCTCATATAATGCAGCTATATCCTCCCACACTACTGAGCTATCATGAATAAACACATTCTCATCAAAAATCTATTGCACAGTTACAGTCTCCCATGCTCGGTCATATGTCACAAGATCCCCTTGGATAGGGATGTGTAGGATCTGCCACACATCCTCCAATGTCATAGTCATCACACCCATAGCCAAGTGGGGACATACAAGTCTCGTTGTGCCACCGCTCCACCAATGTTGTCATCAAGCCGCAATTCATCTAAATCACTGGCATATACATCACATCATATAAACCTTTCGCTACAATGCAATCAATCTCAACCTCCATCAACCGATCTCTCAACTGTTGTATAGATAGATGCCTCTCCTGCATCAATAAGATAGGAAGATCCTCCTACACACGCACATCAACCATCATCATCAGTTGTTTTGTTTCAAACTTTCTTAAGTTTAAACATAGACTATCAATAGATACTTTGATCAAGTATCTTCGGGTCTCAACAAGTAAGCAATCATGGAAAACCTAGACTACAACAAGCATTTATCCTAATGACCTAGTCTCATCTAGGCTACTATGATTCAGAACAACTAATCCATCCATCCCCCATCATCTAAATCAGGAGATTCTTTTTTTTAAACACTAGGGCATCTATTTTTCAAACAATAGCGCTACTCTGCTAACAACCGCGCTACAACAACTACACACTAGCACTAAACAACCAATAGCGCTAGAACAACTACGTAATAGCGCTAGAACAACTACGTAATAGCACCATTTCTAGGCAATAGCGCTACAAGAAGGATTTGATCATGCTAAAACTGCATTAGCGCTAAAACAACTACTCGACTGTGCTAAACCTTGTAATAGCACTAAAACCACTATGCACTAGTGCTATAGTGGCACAAAAGTGCTAGTAAAAGTGACAACAGTGCTAAAACATAGTTTTAGTGTTGTTGTCTTGACTCAACTTGGATGCTTGAAAAAAGACATAAAAAATGCGTGAAAGGCAAAAATTCAAATTTGCATACCACTGGTCCATAGTCATCTGGCTGATGGAATCGACAGACTCGCTCTAGCCAATGATCTGCTATAGGTACTGGCATCCTAACTGTTGCTCACTCTTTCACCAAAGTCAATATCAGAGCTCTGAATCACTATGGAGATGGATGCAAATGACCTTGTTTTTACCCCTTCACCCCCATATATACCCTTCACCCTAACCCTAATTTTACCTTTCTCACTATCGTGGTCCCTGTGAACTTCCAGCACCTCTCATTTATCTGTTTTATCTCTGATTTCTTCTATTCTTTCACTGTTATTACTAAATTCTTCTCTTCTACCTTCTTGCCAATTCTTGTTCTTTTTCGAGAGATCGCCCGATATTTTGTAATTTTTTGGCCCATCTCTCAAGGGGGCATACCACCCATTAAAATAACATTTATGGGGAAAATTTCTTCACACCTATTTTTCTTTCTTTGAAACGACACGATAAACCACACCATCTCAAAGAAGGGAAAATGTAGTCACATAAATCTGTCCATTTTAATTAAATGAATATTTTCTATTTATTTGATTAAAAATCCTCTAGCCAACGGTTAATTAAATTAACATTTAATTAATTCATCCTCAACTATTCTCCTATTAAATAAATAAATTATTCAATTTATTTTAATTAATTCATCAAACCAAATTCACAATCAATTAAATGAATAAATCCTATTTATTTAATTTAATCTCATTTCCTCTTTTAAATAAATAAATAAGCCATTTATTTAAAAGCATTAAATCCCCCCCCCCCAACTTGCATTCTCCTACAAATGCAAGTTGCAAGCATGAGTTGAAATAAATTTATTTTATTTTAATTTAAATCCTATTTTCCCTCACCCACCAAACCCACTTGCAATCCTAAATCCCCTTCTAGACCCTTCTAACCACTTTCTAATCATTCCTAATTAGCCTAATCCATTTCCTAAATATTGTCACATTCCTAAGCAACTTGGAGTCACTTTTCAAAGCCCTCAAAGTCTTTGAAAAGCATTTAATGATTTATGTGTTCAACAAGGTAACCTCTAAAGACCTCCAAACCACTAATGTCTCTTACATTACGATTAATGGCTCTTACATAACCATTTATGGTTAAATCCACTTGCTCCCATGGTTAGAGACTTTACCTCTAAACTCAACCCTCATTTAACCCATGTGTTTTCTTGAGCATTTATTGCTTTGACCATGGTTATCCTCACTAACTCTTGCACAAGAGTTTATCCATTGGATAAAGACATTATTTATTGAATAATGGCTTTATTGTTTCAACTCAACATTAACCTTACCTCCCAAGTTAACCCTCAAGTCATGTCAAGCATTTAATGCTTATTCCCTCTCCTCTCAACCCATCTCTTGTTGACATTGTCATCCTGGGATTGGGTTGAAATTTTTCACATGGATCATTAGCCCTTCAATACTGACCCTTGTTGAGATCACTCAATCGCAACCATCCATTTCTCTATTTTACCTATAAATACAGCTCATTTGTTCACAATCTAAATCTTGAAAACTTGTATGCATTTAACTTATAGTGAATTTTAGAGAGCATTTTAGCATAATCATTCATATTGTCATTTTGGACTAAAAATTAATCTTAGTTCATTTCATAATATCTCATAGTTAGTTTTTTTTACACTTGCATAGTATAGTTTAAAGCTTTTCAATATTAAATCTCCATAAGACATCCATAGTGCAAAAAGCTGTTGAGAGCTACACTCATTTGGAAACTTGGAGAGGAGAGGAAGAAGGGAGGAGGAGCTACAAGCATGGTGGAAGGCATTTGGAGATTCCTTGATGCATTTATTTTCTTTGTTAAATGCTCTATTTTTCTTATAGTGTCTCTCTTGATATGCCTATTTAGAATAATCTCTGGTTGTTAACACTAACCTTTGTTTATTGTGTTCTTGTGTGTGTGGCCATCAACTAGATTTTCTAAAATTCTTTTTGCAGAGCATCAAAACGGATTGTAGTTGTGAAGTCATTTGATCGTAGAGAAGCTAGAATGCGTAAAGTGTTAGGGTTATGAAAGGATGAAGGAATACACTTATATATAAGACACCTTAGAAAATGGAGGGATAATATTAAGAGGTGAAAGGATAAATAGTTGACTAGGATTAAAGGATGGGTAGAGAAAATAATAAAATATGAAGGGGGTAGTTAAGGATAAAATGAAGAGATAAATGACAAGTGTCACGGAGGGAAAAAACTAATTAATTAATTAAATAAATAAATAATTATTTAATTAATAGAGGAAGTGGGAACAATTAAATAAGTAAAATATTTATTTAATTAAGAGAAAGGATAATTTAAATAAATAAAAATATTTATTTAAATAAGGAAAGACTAGAAGAGGATAAATGAATTAACTAAATAAATAAAAATCTATTTATTTAATAGAAGACTTAGGATAAAATAATTAAGTAAATAATTTTTTTAATTAATTAGGCTAGGACAATTTTAGGTGTCTACATTTTGCCCCCTCTTTGAGACAATGCAACTTGTCGCATTGTCTCAAAGAAGATAAAATAAACTAATAAAAAGTTTGCCCCAAGATGAGAGTGATATGCCCTGTCGAGAGATTGGATGGAAAATTGTGAAAAAGATCACAGACAATCTCTCGATAAGAAAGAAAGGCTAAAAAGGTTAAGGATAGAGTGACTAGGTCACACAAGTGAAAACTGACTAAAGAGGGATTTACGAGTATCAAGAGACTGAAATAGTGGACTAGGGTTAGACAATCTATATATACAGGCCATGAGGGAAAACATTCTCATTTGCATCCACAACCATTAGAGAAATTTTAAGGTTGTCAGACGTAGTAAATAATTATTTATGAATTTGTTATTACAACTTTTCAAAAATTCAGAAACTACTACGTCTGACAACCTTAACTTGGTCAAAACCTGATGAAATTTTTTTTTTTTAATTTTTCCCTATAGTAGACGAAGCATAGGATGTAATGCATGTTTTGGATTCAAAAAATGTTATACCGTTTGAAAGTTATGAGTGTTTTTCAATCAGTCAATCAATCAGGACTTTTGTCAGAATTAAATTAGAAAATAGATAATAATTATTTATTAAAGCCAAAATAAGACAAGCCTTATATTGTTCGAAAGCTAAGAGAGTCCTTAAAAAACACTTTTTGTTTTATCAAATTTGGCTATAAAAAAAGTCATCAGCCACCAGTGTAAAGTCCGGAAAATCAAGGAATACTGAAAAACACGTTTTTTAGTTGACTTTCTAGGCTTGTCACTTCCAAGCCAAATCCCAAAGCATTCTCGAGCCAAAATTTCAAATTTGAAATTTGTACAACAAAAATCGGATATCCGGTACAATAGGATATATGATTTTAATAAGTATATTCACTAACTAAATTTGCACATAGTTAATCTATTATTTATTAATAATTTAATATATTAATTTATAAATAAATTTGTATATGATATTAGGGAGAGGGATAAGGGGGAGTGGGGGGAGAGAGAGAGAGAGAGAGAGAGAGAGAGAGAGAGAGAGAGAGAGAGAGAGAGAGAGAGAGAGGGAGGGGGAAGGGGAAGGGAGAGAGAGAGACATAAAGAGATTAGGGGAGAGAGAGAGAGAGAGAGAGATGGGGAGGGGGAAGGGAGAGAGAGATAGAGAGAATAGTGGAGAGGGAGAGAGAGATTATGGGTCCTATGGTGTCCTAAGGGGTCATATTGTGTCCTACAACCCCTTAGGACACCATATAACCCCTTAAGACACCAAATTGTGTCATTATGGGTCATATTGTATCCTAAGGGGTCATATTGTGTCATATGATCCCTTTAAGACACCATATGACCCCCTTAGGACATGATATGACCCTTTACAACTTTATACAGTGTCGTTATGGGTCATATGACCCCTTATGACACCATATGGTGTCATTAAGGGTCATTTGATGTCCTAAGGGGTCATGGGACACCATATGACCCCTACGAACAACATATGACCCCTTATGACACCATATTGGGTCGTTATGGGTCTGATGGTGTCCTAAGGGGTCATATTGTGTCCTACGACCCCTTAGGACACCATATGACCCCTTAAGAAACCAAATTGTGTCGTTATGGGTCATATTGTGTCCTAAGGGGTCATAATGTTTCATATCACCCATTTAAGACACCATATGACCCCTTAGGACACAATATGACACTTTACGACTATACGATGTCATTATGGATCATATGACCCCTTGTGACACCATATGGTGTCGTTAGGGGTCATATGGTGACCTAAGGGGTCATGGGACACCATATGACCCCTAAGGACAACATATGACCCCTTACGACACCATATTGGGTCGTTATGGGTCCAATGGTGTCTTAAGGGGTCATATTGTGTCCTATGACCCCTTAGGACATGATATGACCCCTTAAGACACCAAATTGTGTCATTATGGGTCATATTGTGTCCTAAGGGGTCATATTGTGTCATATGACCTCTTTAAGACACCATATGACCCCTTAGGACACAATATAACCCTTTACAACTCTATACAGTGTTGTTATGGGTCATATGACCTCTAATGATACCATATGGTGTTGTTAGGGATCATATGGTGTCCTAAGGGGTTATGGGACACCATATGAACCCTAAGGAGCACATACAACCCCTTATGACACCATATTTGGTCATTATTGTTAGGCCCAATATAGAAAGCTAATGTACTGAGAGGGGACGGGTGAATCAGTACTCCAAAAAATTTCTCTGATAATAACCTTACTATTATGCATAGACAGAATAGTGCAGTAACATAAAATAAAACTATAATCAACAGATAACAATCATACATGATTCACTCCATAACACATATTTTGGTCACGCAGAAACTCTTGGTTAGAGAGAAAAAATGCGATGGGGATGGCACCCACAACTTCACTGCTGCAATAATAAAGAATGCTTGGTTAGAGCTACATTTAGCTATTTCTAATAGCTTACCTTGTTAGGAGTATCAGGATCAGTTAGATCTACCTTACTAAAGGATTTTTTACAACACTATATAAGTGTAGCACCTGGTTAAAGGATTTACAATTTATAGACTTGGTTAGAGTCTTTTACCCTGTTAAAGGTTTCTCTTACAACTTCAAAATATTACAATAAAATCATTACAAATATCTACAACTTTACATCTGAAATGCTAAAGCAGATTCTATGTTCTCTGAATAAGATTACCTAGCTTGTAGCATACCTTGGTAACCCATAATGAAACTCGGTAAACCCTTCTATTTACTCTGTTCTTCGACTGTTCACTGATAACCTTCTCGGTGACCTCTCTATGTCTTTGTAATAGTCTTCCTTCATGCATACACTCAGTTATCTCTTATTGCATCTCATATATCTAACCCTAGAATCATGCTATATAAAGAGATCTCTTACAGCAGTGATCTGATTCATTGCTTCGATCTTACAAAAGATTCTTTGAATGAATAACTAAACAAAATATCTCACTGGTTAGATTGACCTTGTAATCATACACAATCTCATAGTGCAATTCTGAATGCAAAAACGGTTAGATGTGCCTCGATGTTGTAACACGTTTTCATGTGCATGTCCAGGTTCAATGTATCTGGTAAAACATTTCACTCAATGAATATGAACTCGATGAGTTAAATTTACCACTCGATAGCCATGAAACTTTACTCGGTAAATAGCTTGGTGAATACTGCATTCTGTGACTGCTTTCTTCTATAACTGACTAGACTGTTCATACTGACTTCTCTAAGTGTACCGACTGCATGATTTGGTAATACTAATCGACTAGAATATATAGTATGACTTTGGATATGAAACTAATGGCAATTTGATAAGTAGTAACAATCTCCCCTTTTGACATTAGTTGAGATGTTTGACAAAAACTACTTACAAAGTCATAACTCAAAAACTATATACTTGTCAAAATGACTATACTTGACAATATGTACAATAGTCAATAAAATAGTATATGCAAATATACTCCCCTTATCATTATCCTATACATAACTCTGAATTTTGTATGTTCGGTTTTGTTCTGTACTTGTGTGCTCTGAGTGCTTTGTATATTCTGCTTGGTATACTCCCCTTGTATACAATACTCAAAATTGTGTTATCAAAACTGTACTACTCTCCAAGTGTAGAATAACTCCCCCTTTGCTGGGCTTTCCTCTTTGTAGTATCATAATATTACTCCCCCTTTTTGACAAATATTAAAAACTTAATTTCCATTAAGAGGTGGTAATTGATCAAAAATAGTCTTATACTTGGTCCGGGCATCGGTGAGGGCGACTGAGAGTGAGGCCTTGAGACTTTCCATAAGGGAGTTTTGTGCTTGAATAACAGATAAGAGTGATATCAAGCCATCAAGAGTGCTTCCCTCTTGTGTAGTTGATAAGCTTGTAAGTCGGTTGAGCTGCTCCTGTACTGATGATAGATGAGGAAGGAATAATGCTTGAAGGGTCATTATATCCATCCTAATTTTATGCTCTTCATTCCTCAGTTCTAACTGTTGAGCCATGAGTTGTTGTAGCTTTTTGTAAAAATTCTGAACTGAATGAGGCTCAGTGGTCAACTTGGATGAGAGATTGGTGATCTCTTTCTCAATTGCATCAGTTTTATTTTTGATATCTTTAATAAATAAAGAAAATGTACATAATTTCTAGAATAAATAAAGAATATGCTTGAGTTGAGGGGACAACTCAGCAATGAATTTGACAAGTTTTACCTTGCCAACAGCAATTGATTTTTGTACTTCCTCTATCATTTTTGTTGTAAGCTCTTTATCCTTGAGCTTGCTTAAGTACTCGGATGCATCAACTCCAGATGTTTCAATCTGATTAAGGAGTTCATCCAACTAAATATGGATGGCTGCATCAGTTGACACTATTGTTGATGGTAGCATTTCTATGAGTAGTGTCCTAAGCTTTTGAAGTACTTTGTTCTTTTTTTGTATGGCTAGTTGCTTCTCCTATTCGGCCTTTTCTTTGTATAGTTCACCAAATTTAGTGAGTGCTTGCCCTTTAAATTTGGAAATGTCTACATTGGGCAACACGATCAGTTTAGATAAGTCAAATTTAAAACCATGCTTTCTCACCTTCTTCTCTTTTCCTTTGGTCTGTGGAACTAAGACAAGTGCTTGTGAGGCTTGTTGACCCTTGGTAGGTTGCTCAGTAGATGCAACACTTTGGTCTGTACCTGTAGTAGTTGCAGTGTCTTTGGGTGGTTCAGTGCTAGGGGTCTCAGCTGTAATATTTGTAGTGCTTGTCTATGCTTGAGACGTTTGATCTTGGGTTGTGTCACCTGCGACTTTAGATTTGTTGCCTTCAGTAGCTTGCTCAGTGTCCTTGGGAGCTTCGGTTGAGACTGGTGGCTTCACCAACAGATAAGGCTAAACTTATTCTAAGACAGATTCACTAGAGACAAGTTTTGCATAAGTGGTGCCTTCAATCATTTCCTGCTCTGGTGTTGCTTCATCCATTACATCTTCATCAATTTGTATAGTGTCAACCGGGTCTGGACCTTGCTCAGTGACATCTAGATCTTTCTCGGTGACATCAACAATTTCAATTTGAGATTGTTCACTGACATCCTTTTGTTTGAAGATCTCTTGCCACTTGGCTTTAGTCTCATTTTCCACATCAATATATAGCCCATTCATCAATTTTAAGGCTCTCTGTTTCACAAGAAATTTTGAATTGTATGTGGAAAAATTCTCCTTGATTTTGGCTACAGACATGTTAGGAAATAGATGGACTAGACTTCTTTCTCTTATTTGTCTCTCCGAATCCATTGCATATTTCCATCTGTTGTCAATATGTGAGTAGATTTCACTCGGAAGTGACTTTTCTAGTTCTAATGGTGCTAACCGAAACTTCAGAAGTGTACATATGACAACTTCTTCAATCTGTCGTTTCTCATCATTATTCCTAGACTCATACTTAACATATCTGAATCCTGCAAATCCACCGTATTCTTTGAGATTGGCACAAAAGTTTTCAACACTATGAATGTTTACCTTTTTGCTTTTCACAACTTGGAATTTGTTTGCATCATCAGACTCTGTATCACTCGACTCTTTTGCAAAAATGAGTCTCCGAGTAGATTTCTTGTAAGTCTTAGTTACCTTAGGAATGACAACAATCTTTTGTTTCTTGCTCGGTGATGTAGCTGATGCTCTGGTGCTGGGTCTCTTTGTTGGTGGAGTCAGTAGGGCCTTTGTGATGTCCTGTTTCTTTCTTTTTAGAACTTTTCCCTTTGGTAACTCTGTGCTCAATGTTATTGTAGCCTCCTATGCTTCTGATTCTTCCTCGATAATGGCAAGATTTCCTTTGATAGGTGTAGAGGAGGATTCTTCTCCGAATTTCTCAGATAAAGCCTTTATCATCTTTGTAGCTTTTCTTGTAGCCTTAGGAACTACAATGCTCATTTTTACTTCATCCTTCACCTCTTCATAGGTTCAATACCTTAGTTCAGTTGCATGCCTTGGCAATGATAGATAGGCATCAATTTGTTGCTGTGTGATATCATAATCAATTTCATAACCCATTGGTTGTAATGATTGAATCCTCGGTTCAACAACATTTACATAGAAATAATCAGTGTCGACTTCAAAACATATATTGTCCTTGTATTTTTCGACCAGCTGTGGTGGGATCATGTACCTGTTGTGCATTTTCTCTTGGAATTTTCTAAAGTAATGATCCATGATATCATTAAAGTTATCTCCTAACTTCTTCATGTAGTCATTGATCTGATGGGTGATAGGTCGGTGTAGCTCCCATACTGCTTTACCGACTAAGGGAAAAAACTTCTCAAAATAGAAAAACATACATAAAAGTAGTGAATCGAACTTTAGTGTGTTTTTTGAGTTGTTCTTCTTCGGCTTCCTTATTGTGTTCAGGTTCTCAAATAAGTTCTTTAGTAGCACTTCACATAAGTCTACTTTCATTCCCTTCTTTACTATTTTATAGGCCAGGTCCACTGCAGCACATGGTACATTGTTTTCCCTTGCAGATTGGAAGAAACAGTAACCAATAACTCTGATTGCAAATTTTAGTTCAACATCAGTGACATTATTCAATTTTAGTCCTCAGTAATCAGATTCTACTCTGGTTAGACTGATTAGATCCTTTTGTGATATCATTTTCTGTGCACGAGCATGATCATAGATGGGATATCCAGTGATCAGGTGAATGACTTCCTTCATGATCTTGAATGGTTGCTCTTGTAGCCACATGAAATCATCATGTACTCTTCTCAATACAAACTTAACCCATTGGGGTTTGAACACACGGGGATAGACTAGGGATTCAGTTAATCCCTTGATTCTGATATGCTCAAATTTGCTATCCTGTTTGCCATCAGTGTACAGTTCATCATGTGTCACTAATCTCTACATGACCGAGTTCCTCAACATGGCATTTGGTAAAGAATCTAACATCTTCTACCAACAAGACTCGATCCAGGATGAGTGAAAATGTAGTTTTATCATCCGATTCTGAGGCAACTTTAGGAGTTAGGGAATATTTCAGCGAGGGCTTCTCCACATTTTGGACAACTACAGGGTCTTGGATCTTGGGCGCCATGGTAGATTTCGGGTAATATTCAACAAGTTATCCTTTAGGGTTTACAAGTGACTGACTCTTCACACTCGGTAGACAATAGCAATTTGACTAGATTGGAAACCAGCTAAACAGTGTGAATAGATTGATGTAAATACCTTGAAATTTGCTCTGAATGAAGTTTGATTGCTTTGATTTGCTCTACTCTGCTTCTCGAAAACTTGGGTGAATGAAAATGACTGGGAAAACATTTTTAAGTACTCAAAAATACCTTATCGGGCTCCGTGCAAGTTAGGTCAAGATATTAAATGCACTCGGTTCACCTTTTACTGATTTACACTATTTTCTGTTTTCACCGAGTACCCAACTTAGCTTCATTAACCAACTTGATAGGTTTCCTGTATAGTATATAAACTGACTAATTGCATCTTAACTATGAAGATTTTGAATTTTGTACATAATAGAATAGGAACTGTTATGATTCAACTTTTTAAAGAATGCAGTCCCTTCATACCTTTTCTTGACTAATTTGAAATAGGTGCACCTAACTCAGTAGGTAAGGTACTTTCTTCATCAGACATAATTTCTTTCTTTTTCCAAATCATCTTGAATTTTTCTTTTATCTCTTCAGTGTCTCTTCTCAGTTGATCTTTGCAATTTCCAGCTAAATGTCCAGCTTTGTGATAATGAAAACATGCCATACCAGGATTTCTCCATGATCTCTGATTGTTCATTCCAAATCTTATAAAACAGTTGGCACTTATATGTCCATATCTTCCACAATATTCTCACCATATCCTTGTATTTGTAAGCCCATGGTACTGCTGCATATTGTCGATAAGGATCTGTGTGAGTTCGGTAACCTCCAGTGTTTACTTGGTGTGGATACTTCATGTAGTTCTTTTGCTTAAACCAACACTTCTCGGTACTATGTCCATATCTATTGCAATTTTTACAAAACCCTTTGAATTTTGCCTTTTGATAGTTGTTAATAGACTTTGTCCTACATTGATTAGGTGTGTGACCATATTTATTGCAATTATAACAATATCCATTAGACTTAGAGATATTTGGTTTCTTACCTTTTCTGATCTAGCATATGTTGGCAGTATGACCTTGATTTCCACAGTAGTAGCAAATAGGCTTCTTCCTTTTGATGTTATTCCTTTTTCTAGCTTGTTTTGATGATTCTCCTCTCTCGGTAGTATGAATTCCTTTCTCGGTAGAGTCTTTTCCTTTGTAACTGAGTCCTCCATCTTTGTAGAGTCTTCTTGTATTTAGTTACTAATCCAACATCTTTGATGCTTCATAACTTTTCTCTAATGATTCTTTGGATTTCTTTTCTGTTTCAAGTTCACCAGTCAACCTTGATACTTCAAGTTTCAATGATTGATTTTCATCATTCTTCAGAATTGCTCCATGATGTGCATAACCTAGTTGATCTGCCATATTTTGTTGAATACCAGTTAACCTTATGATTTCATCATCCTTTTTAGATACTAGAGCTTCAAGTTGTTGTTTCTCTCTTGGTAGATTTCTTGCTTTATCCTCAGCTATCCTTAATGCATCTAGATTTTCAGTCATTTATGTACTGAAATGTTCATGTTCTCTTTTCATTGCATTTAGTTGATTAGCCAATGCTTTGTTCATTTCTTTCAACATTCCAATCATTTCTTTAGTCTCTTCAGATATACTGTTCTCAGATGATGTCTCGATTTGTTCTACTAGCTCTTGAGAATCTTGCAAGTCATCAGATAATCTTCTCCTTACTTTCAGAGATTTTTGCATTTGCCTCTGCATGTCTGCAATCACTTGATTTGCATTATCCAGCTCTTCTTGAAGATGCACAATCCTCTGAGATTGTTTGTAGCCTTCCATTGCTAAGATCTTTCTCTTTAGGTAGTTAAACCCTTTTCCAAGATTCAAGCTTTGATACCAATTGTTAGGCTCAATATAGAAAGCTAATGTACTGAGAGGGGAGGGGTGAATCAGTACTCCAAAACTTTTCTCTGATAATAACCTTACTATTATGCATAGACAGAATAATATAGTAACATAAAATAAAACTATAATCAACAAATAACAATCATACATGATTCACTCCATAACACATATATTTTGGTCAAGCAGAAACTCTTGGTTAGAGAGAAAAACTGCGGTGGGGATGGCACCCACAACTTCACTACTGCAATAATAAAGAATGCTCGGTTATAGCTACATTTAGCTATTTTTGATAGCTTACCCTGTTAGGAGTATCAAGATCAGTTAGATCTACCTTACTAAAGGATTTTTTACAACACTATATAAGTGTAGCACCTGGTTAAAGGATTTACAATTTATAGACTTGGTTAGAGTCTTTTACCCTGTTAAAGGTTTCTCTTACAACTTCAAAATATTACAATAAAATTATTACAAATATCTACAACTTTACATCTGAAATGCTAAAGTAGATTCTATGTGCTCTGAATAAGATTACTTGGCTTGTAGCATACCCTGGTAACCCATAATGAAACTCGGTAAACCCTTCTATTTACTCTGTTCTTCGACTGTTCACTGATAACCTTCTTGGTGACCTCTCTGTGTCTCTGTAATAGTCTTCCTTCATGCATACACTCTATTATCTCTTATTGTATCTCATATATCTAACCCTAGAATCATGCTGTATAAATAGATCTCTTACAGCGGTGATTTGATTCATTGCTTCGATCTTACAAAAGATTCTTCGAATGAATAACTAAACAAAATATTTCATTGGTTAGATTGACCTTGTAATCATACACAATCTTATAGTGCAATTCCCAATGCAAAAATGGTTAGATGTGCCTCGATGTTGTAACACATTTTTATGTGCATGTCTAGGTTCAATGTATCTAGTAAAACATTTCACTCGAGGAATATCAACTTGATGAGTTAACTTTACCACTCGGTAGCCATGAAACTTTACTCGGTAAACAGTTTGGTGAATACTACATTCTGTGACTGCTTTCTTTTGTAACTGACTAGACTATTCATACCGACTTGTCTGAGTGTACCGACTGCATGATTTGGTAATACTAACCAACTAGAATATATTGTATGACTTTGGATATGAAACTAATGGCAATTTGATAAGTAGTAACAATTATTGGTCCTATGGTGTCCTAAGGGGTCATATTGTGGCCTACGACCCCTTAGGACACCATATGACCCCTTAAGACACCAAATTGTGTCGTTATGGGTCATATTGTGTCCTAAGGGGTCATGGGACACCATATGACCCCCAAGGACAACATATGACCCCTTACAATACCATATTGGGTCTTTATGGGTCCTATGGTCTTCTAAGGGGTCATAATATGTCTTATGACCCCTTAGGAAACCATATGACCCCTTAAAACACTAAGTTGTATCGTTATGGGTCATATTGTGTCCTAAGGGGTCATATTGTGTCATATGACCCATTTAAGACATCATATAACTCCTTAGGACACAATATGACCTTTACAACTCTATACGGTGTCGTTATGAGTCATATGACCCCTTATGACACCATATGGTATCATTAGGGGTCATATGGTGTCCTAAGGGGTCATGGTACACCATATGACCCCTAAGGACAACATATGACCCCTTATGACACCATATTCGGTCGTTATCGGTCCTATGGTGTCTTAAGGGGTCATATTGTGTCCTACAACCCCTTAGGACACCATATGACCCCTTAAGACACCAAATTGTGTCATTATGGGTCATATTGTGTCCTAAGGGGTCATGGGACACCATATGACCCCTAAGGACAACATATTACCCCTTATGACACCATATTGGGTCGTTATGGGTCCTATGGTGTCCTAAGGGGTCATATTGTGTCCTATGACCCCTTAGGACACCATTTGACCCTTGAAGACACCAAATTATGTTGTTATGGGTCATATTGCATCCTAAGGGGTCATATTGTGTCATATGACCCCTTTAAGACATTATATGACCCCTTAGGAAACAATATGACCCTTTATGACTCTATACAATGTCGTTATGGGTCATATGACCCCTTATGAAACCATATAGTGTCGTTAGGGGTCATATGGTGTCCTAAAGGGTCATGGGACAACATATGACCCCTAAGGACAACATACAACCCCTTATGACACCATATTGGGTTGTTATGGGTCATACGGTGTCTTCAGGGGTTATATTGTGTCCGACGACCCCTTAGGGCACCATATAACCCCTTAAGACACCAAATTGTGTCGTTATGGACCATATTATGTCCTAAGGGGTCATATTGTATCATATGACCCCTTTAAGACACTATATGACCCCTTAAGACATAATATGACCCTTTATGACTCTATAAGGTTTCGTTATGGGTCATATGACCCCTTATGACACCATATGGTCTCGTTAGGGATCATATGGTGTCATGGGACACCATATGACCCCTAAGGACAATATATGACCCCTTATGACACCATATTGGGTCATTATGGGTCCTATGGTGTCCTAAGGGGTCATATTGTGTCGTACGACCCCTTAAGACACCAAATTGTGTTGTTATGGGTCATATTGTGTCCTAAGGGGTCATGGGACATCATATCACCCCTAAGGACAACATATGACCTTTTATGACACCATATTGGGTCTTTATGGGTCCTATGGTGTCCTAAGGGGTCATATTGTGTCCTATGATCCCTTAGGACACCATATGACCCCTTAAGACACCAAATTGTATTGTTATGGATCATGTTGTGTCCTAATGGGTCATATTGTGTCACATGACCCCTTTAAGACATCATATGACCCCTTAGGACACAATATGACCCCTTACGACTCTATCTGGTATCATTATGGGTCAAATGGTGTCTTAAGGGGTCATGGACACCATATGACCCCTAAGGACAACATATGACCACTCATGACATCATATTGGGTCGTTATGGGTCCTATGGTGTCCTAAGAGATCATATGGTGACCCCTAAGCTCTCTCTCTCTCTCTCTCTCTCTCTAAAATATGAGTAATGAAATTAGATATCAGATTTTATCAGATATCCGATCTCTACCACTGCCATTAATGTGGCAATAGTAAAAAAAAGGCAGCAACGAGAAAAATTTTGGGACCACAAATTTATATATTAAAATTGGATATCCAAATTTTGTAAATAAAAAAGAGCCTTGTGGGCCATTTTGTGGATTCCAACGAGCCCACATTCTTCACATTCTGATTTCTATCAACAATTAAGGGTTTTCAAACAGGTTGAGACAAATTTGTGCTTTTGAGAGATTCTTAAAGTCAAATCTTACATTGTCAATCATTTAGGAGAATCTTTGTGGAGTTAAATGGGGGGTAGTAGTCGTCAGAAGTCTAAACACAAAAGAAAACTTTCAGATGACCAAATTGAAGTGTATAGAGAAAGAGATAGAGAAGGTCATAGGAGGAGAAGACAAAGTATGTTAAATATTGTTAATGTTACTTCAAGTAAAGAGGAAATTGAATTTGAAAATGTTGAACAAAATATTGAAAATGAAAATGTAGATTTTGAAAGTTAAAATTTTGAATTTGTTGAAAGTGTTGAAAGTGATAATGAAAATGCTCAACATGACATGAGAATGGAAAGTGAAAATTTGGGAATTTACAATGAAGGTGTCCATAATTTTTGTGTAAATATGAAAATTTTTAACATTGGAGGTGAAAATGTAGAAAATTTTGACATAGGAGGTGAACATGTGGAAAACTTTGACATTGGAGTTGAAAATGTGGAAAACTTTGACATTGAAGGTGGAATTGCTCAACCAAGTGAACAATATGTAACACCTAATTACTTTAAAAATGAACACCCTCTCATGGATGAAAGACAAATTCCAAATCCAAGACCTTCAAGAACCCCAAAATGGTTTCTTAAAATTGATGAGAACATTATTGCGAATCTTGAAGGCAAGAGGTCAACAAGAAGCATTCAGGTATGGGCTACACAACTTTTCGACCAAAATTTTAGCAATAAGACATTGACTGATCAATGCCAACTCATTGTTCAATTGCTAAAGATGATAAAGATGAGACCATTTCTAAACAAATTGAAGTTTCCTATGAATAAGAAGATGAAGAGAAATTATATTATTGCCAAAAATCTATTTGATGCTCTCAATTCTATTGGAAAGAATACCAAAGAAAGAGATAAGAGAGCCACTCGAAGAGTGATTACAACCTCCTTAGTAAGCCATCAATTGAGGAAGGCTCATCAAATGAGACAAAATTGTGTTAATTTGAACATAAACCGTAAAACTTTGGATATAGAACTTGCACAAAGACAAAGACTTGACGGTCCACTTCAACATGATACATGGGCTTTTGGTGGGAGGCTTCCATGTGTTGATATAAAGTTGACTGACAATGTGAAGGAGATTCAACAATTTTTGCACTCTAATTCTAGAGTATCACCCAATGTAAAGGATATTTTGAAATTAAGAATCGGCAACCGAGACCGCACACCGCATCCTAAACATTTCTTGGAATCAAGCCAAACAATGTTGTACAAAAAAAATTGTGAAGTACATCCAATTTTGCAAATATCACAAAGGGCCTTTGAATCTTTCGAGCCATTTTATTGTGTTCCTCTTAAGATTCGTATTACTTGTTGTTGCAAGTACCATGTGGAGCTTTCAATGTACCATGAACTTTTATGCCATATTCGTTCTACAATGCATACTAATGAGATGTTGCAAGAGTGTGGTACAATGTTATTTCTGAGATCATCAAGAGACTTGAAAGATCTATTTTTATGCCCTGGAGATGATGGTTGCTATTTCTATAGAAATGATTGTTTGAATGAGAAGTGCTCACAATGTGGTGAGTTGTAAAAGTTTATTTCATGTTTTCACAAGGGCAGCAAACACAAGTTTGGAAAGAATTATGTTGAGAAAAAAAGATATGAGACAGTGAAATATACTTTGAAGAGTGGAGATGAAGGCTCTAGATGTGAATTAGTCTCAAGAGAAGTGAGTGTTGCTGATTTTATTTTGGATTTTAAGGAAAATATTTTCTACAAGTATGCAAGGCACACCCATAGGTCTCAGTGGTTGGATCAACAGTTCGGGATGTTTAAGAACTTTTTCTTGATTGGCACTATTGTATCAGTGGTTAATTTTGCAGAGAACTATACATTGCAACCACAGAATGAGGTAGAGTCTCAGTATTACAATTCAATCCTGATTGCTATTTTTGTTCAAATTCCATATAGACATGCTCCTCATAGTACAGAAGAGGATAGGAAGATAATCAGGGAGTATTATTTTTATATGAGTGATGATAGATCACAGTCCTCCGAGTATGTACAACATTCTTTGGAGATTTTATTTTAGTTCTTGCATGAGAAAGACATTGCAATTGATCGATATATCATATGGTCAGATAATTATACAGGTCAATTCAAGAATGCCCATATGTTTTATGGTTGAGTAGAATGCATGTAGAGAGGCGTATACCTCATATTTGGTGGTATTTTGAGGCAGAGCATGGGAAGGGGGAGCATGATGGAGCAGGTGCATTTTTTAAGAAAGCTCAACTAGTTCAGCATTGTCACATGGAGGTACTCTTGATTCAGCAGTGACCAATCTATATCCCATTGTTCTCTCCTCAACCAACCAAAATAATCTGGTCACTATTGAATCAAGAGTACCTCCATGTGACAATGTTGAACTACACCAATCAACAATAAAATTTGCATCAGAGAAATTTGCACCTGAAATACTCAATTGCTCCTGTTAGTCTCAAATTCTGATTTCCCTCTTATCCCCTGTAAGAAAATGAATAACTCTGTCTACACATGAAGAGATTAAGGAAAAAGGAACCTTAGAGTAACATATAACAAGGTTTTGAAAACCTTCTACACTTTGAACTTATCCGAAGTTCAGGTGGGTATACCTTTTGTGAATACTTTCACACTTTTAAATGAGATCCATAGTAAACCAGTGTCAAAAACCAGTGGATTTCATCACCTCAACATAAACTAAAATATTTGAATAAAAACTTATATACTTCTTTAGTATTGATCTTCAAGAAATTAGAAAGAATCCCACAACAAGTACCAGTGCCTTATCTAGGCTGCAGAGTCATCTAAATTAAGCAATAATTTTCAACAACTGAACATTCTAATATGCCTCATCATTTCAGCTTTTATGAACCTCATACATGCCTAACATATACATAGATCCTTTCCCATTTAAGTAAAATAACTCATTAGATTCATGGCAACAAACAATAGATTTGCTGACAGAAATATTCCTTGCACATTTAATCCCTCTCCTAAAGAGGAAATCCAAAAATAATATCTATTAGATCGCCTTACAATCCATGCTCATTCAAACAACCCTAGATTATTCAAATGAAACCAGCAAATTACAAAATGCACACCAGAAGACAAAAAAATTTTAGGCCTAAAACTTTGATTTATATATTCATATTCATTCTTGAAAATATTACATCATCCAGAGTCATCTCTTTGAAACCAAAAAAACCTAAGTATATTTTGCTAGAGTTTCTTTACAAAATTCTTGTGATCCCCTCCAAATGAGAAGAATAGAGACTAAGAAGAAGAGGGAAAAGATTAGGTCTGCAACCGAAATTGCCAGATGCCTTCTTCCCTAACTGAAAAGTATTTCATTCTCCTTTCCATGGAAACTGCTCTCATAATGTCAGAGATCTATTGAAACAAACTTCATGGCTGGAATTCTTGTCTCGAGGGCTTTCCAACAGTATACAATACTTGTCATTTCGTGCAAAATTTAACCTCTGAGTGAATTAATCACTCATGTGCCTCTATCATCTAAATTTTTTGAATTTTCTATATAGTCTCAACTATATACTTAATCTGATTTTAACTTTGATTTTTCCCTCTTTTTTGGCCTGACGCCCTGCCACATGGCAGTCTTTGATTGGCTCGTAGGGTCTAGTAGTCGCCACCTATCTGTCGGGTCGGCCACGCATCCACCACCTCAGCCGTCTAGTTGCTCGATCTTTCGATGGAATTTCTTCTTCGGCAAGTGGTCTATAGGTCTCATCGAACAGGCATTTTCATTGAAATCTGCCACCTTGAGCACCATGTCACTGCCGAATTTGCCATGTGTTTGCCACCTGTCTGTCGAGTCTTAATCTTTCGGTGGAATTTCTTCTTCGGCAAGCGGTCTATAGGTCTCATGGACTAGGCATTTTCATCGACACTGTCAGGCCCACCGTGGAGTGCCACCTTAGTGCCATGTCACTGCTTCATCATAGCCACCCGGACCTACCACTGGACTGCCACCTAAGCATCATGTCATTGCCATGTCAATGGGACCTGCAAGTTGTCTTTCCACCTGGACCTGCCACCCGTCTTTCGCTATTTCGTAGAGGTTAACGTGAGAGCATCTCTCCTTCATGAAGTCACGATAGTCATTGGATCCTCTGAACTTTCTCACTGGTTAATCCGCTCTGCAAAATTCACCTGCCTTGGGATCTGTGCCCACGTGGGGTCCACCTTGTCATGACCTATCAACCTCCTTGGTCACCTTGAGAAGCATGCCCAAGCACGTGGGGTCTACTTGGGCACCCAACTGAAACCTTGCATCAAAATCCCAAAGCTTTGACACTATGGTAGTGTGTGTGTTTGTATATAAATACCAAAACATTTCATTTCCCAGCCAATGTGGGATATTGCCTTTATGCCTGGGACTGCATTTTGAAGCTTTCTGAGACCTTTAATGGCATTTTTGCATGGTTGCCAATGTATTCTACTCACCATGCTATGGTAGAGAGGGAGGAGATGTTTGCATTTGGCTTTGAGGCTTCTCACATGAAGTTCCATTGCCTCTTTAGTAGGGCCACGCTTCATGCCCAGCAACTTGCATTTGTTTGAAAGCTTCAATTTAACCCTCCCCACTCTCCAAGCAGGGAAGATGCTGGCAAAGGCCATGGAACCAGTTTTACACTTGCTAAAATATTTTCTTGGAGATTTAAAACCTCTTTTACTAGTCACGTGGGAGGCAATTTGAAGATTTGGTTTTGAACCTGTCACATGGGAGGGGGTTCGCAGGTAGCATTTTCTTGAAGTTTAATATCCCCACAACCATCACATAGGGAGGAGATGACTATTGTTTGCATTGGCTTTAATTTCTGAAGTTTATAGACTCTTTAAACTCCACATTTTCCTCTGTGCATTGTAGAAAATATACCCAAGCTCCTCCTTTATCATGCTCACAGTAGGGAGTGCTGGCTTGGCTGCCTATTTTATTGGTTTTGAAAATTTATATAACCCCCAAACATGTTGCATGGGAGGAGGTATGGCATTCATTTTCTTTGAATTTTATGATGCCCTCTTTCATTTGCCTGAAAGTTTCCAATAGCTTTTCATTTACTTGAAAGTTTCCAAAGGCTTTTTCACCAGCTACAGCAGAGGGGATTGGATGCTGGCAGCAGCCAACTGCATTTGATTGAAGTTTTAAAAATGCTCCTCCTCCATGCTCTGAGTTGCCACTCTAGCAACATGATACTTTATTTTCTTTAATGATTTTAAACCCCTTTCATTGCCACACTGCTGCTGGAGAATTTGATTTGGAGCCTGGCAATCACATTTGCTGAAAATTTTATTGTTGAAGCTTTATTGCCTTCCCCTTCTCAGGAAAGGAATAACACAACTATTCACTTTACAAACCATTCATGATCATATCTTTATAAATTTTCATTTTCCCATTGGTGAATTGTGGTCAAGCCGGTATGGAGACACATATATTGCCAGGAAAAAAGAACATTTCACCATTAAAATTAATGCGCGGGCATGAGGCAGGTCGGACCCCAAAGTGGGTCCGACTAAAACAAATTTTGTTTTCATGCAATTGACCTTCAAAATACCTCAGGAACCTTAAATATACCTCTGGAAATGATCGACATCATTTTCGAATCATCAGATTGAGTTTTGCAACTTCCAGGCACTTACACCACATTTTCACATTTAATCGCGAAGACGTAATTTTCAAACCGATCAAAACACCTTTTTGGACATCACCATCTGATAGGCGTGTACTTTGATATATAAGAATGAAATCTACCAAAGGATTTCTTAAAACAAATCCCAAGCGAAGAGATATTAATTGTCAAAAATGACCAACTGGCTTTGTTGACAGTGCGAATTTGATGAAGTCAATGTTTAGGCAACACATGATGCCTTTCTTAAAAATATCAAACGACCTCCGTAGACCTTCAAATCTGAGACATAATTACCTTGAAGTACATATCAAAACTTAGAATTCTCAATTCAACCAAAAGTATAACTAGGTGCAAATGGTACGCTCATGAAAACAGCTACTTTAACTGATATAGCACTGAAAGTACAGATCACTGAAATAGATGGCTCAAGAAACCCCTTTGAAAACCGATCAAATGGATTGGCAAAGGAATGAAACTTGAAAAGTAGCTTGTCATTTATATGAACAATATCCTAGAATAAACATTCTGGCATGAAACTCATTGAGGCAACTTTTACACTTATGCAAAACAAGGCTTCGACTAGCTGTCGAAACAGGGACTTGTCAAAAGTCACAAACTGCTAACGGATTGAGCTTTGAAAACTGAGAAAATGGATTCATAAATACTTGAAAATTTGCATGATAACTCAAATTTATGCATAGAATTGAATCCATTTATAATTTTACCATGATGATCAATAGGGAAAAAGATATAAGCACTCAAAGTAGGCTACTCAATAAAATCTGCATTTGTGCCTAAAATGCACCTTCAGCTCACCCCTTGAAATGGGTACCTGGTAAATTGATCCAAACTGAATTCTAAAAGTTGCAATACACTGCATAGGCCAAATGAAAGGTATAGGAAACACTTCCCAAGCCTTACCCTTCGAAGATCAACTAGCTCCATTTTGCCCTCTCTCTAACTAGGCCATTCAAACTAACTCATTTATGATCATTTGGAAATGCAAAGCAAAATTTTTAAATGGGCCTCTCAAATTACTCAAATTTAATGAGTCCCAACAGCTCCTTAACTAGATCTCTCTTAAAAAATGCACCTGCTCCATCATGCTCCCCCTTCCCATGCTCTGCCTCAAAAAACCACCAAATATGAGGTATATGTCTCTCTACATGCATTAAAGATTATTCAAAGATGCATTCATTTCTCAGCTTAGATACAAGTACATGGACCATTTAGACATGAGTGTTGGCTTGTTTTTGTCAGAGTTTTGTTCGGTGTGATTGGGATCAATGTGAGTCAAGTGAGTGAGTTGATACGTGGGTTCCCTAATATCTAACTCCTTTATCTCAAACAATATCCTTGTCAAATGATGACATGGAAAGTTCACTTGAGTATGACCATCTATCAGATCTTGTACAACTAGGACATGTTTTTGCAGTTGTTGCACCACAAGGGAATGAAGAGATATTAGAATATTGGTTGGCACTATGTGTATAGGGAAAACATAATCTAACACAACCAATGATAGATGATGATGGGTTCACATATCCTACAGGTTTAGTTGTTGTTGTGGGAACTTGGTTGTGAACATACATGATTAGAAAGAATGGCATACCTGCATTTGAATACTATGAGAGACACAAAACCATTCTAATATATTCACACCTTATTATAGCTATAAATGTCAAGTTGTTGGAGCATCAAGCAAAATCGAAGACCAAAGACCTATGGACAATGACTACTGTTGATCAGGAAGCAATACTAGATACTCTTAACCAAAGATATTACCCTTTAGGCATACTTGAGTAGTAGGTATTTAATGGTGCCTTATTTTGTTATCATTCATTTCATTTCAAACAATGATCATTAAACCTTCATGTTCAAGTTTGTTGCATGTATATTAAGGATGTGTTCAAAATGCAAGTCTATTGATGAACCTTTTTTTTTGGCAACACGGGTTTTGCATGCACATAGTGGGTACACTCGATATAATTGGAAGGACGTATTTTTGCAACATGACTTATTGTCATGCATTTGATGAGCTTTACAATTTTTGTTATTAGACAACACTATTTGACTTTTTTGATGATATAATTATCGCAAAACCTTTATGCTCATGCAGGTCTTTTTTGATGATATACAACAGTATTGCATTATGATTTTTGCATCAACATAGTGGGTTCTCTTGATATAATTCAAAGGGGCGTATTTTTATGGTGTATAATCCCACCTTTTCATTTATTATCATGCATTTCAGTTGAAGTGATTATCATAAAGCCTTTGTGTTCATCCATGCATTTTATGTGTAGACTAACAATTCTTAAAAATACAGGTTCATGTTAGATCATTCGTCGTTGACTAGTTTACTCTTGGTGATGGTACATATTCCTTTCTGCATTAATGAGATTAAATTTTGTGCATAAAAACTAAGTCAAGTGAATGTATTTCTATTTATAAATGTCAATATCTACTATCGTCTTCAACCATGCAGAGAAATACAGTGAGAAGGGCTTTAATCAACATGCGTCTTTCTTCAAAGTTATGCTTGTAGACTTTGTAGAGAAACTAGTAAATTTTGTAATTATACAATCTTGTACGTCTTAAAAATGTTTCAAATGATCTATTTATACTTTGACAAAATAATTTGTATTATGTTTTATAATTTGTTTCTTGTAGCACATTCATTCCGCATAAAAAGGTTTCTTATTTTGGTCTTTATTTATATGCAGGCATTGTTGTATGTAAGTTTTTCTCTTAGGACATGAGGATGTCTGATGTAGATGAAGTGGAATTTTGTATTTGTATATGGATGTGAATTGATGTAACTTTGTTATGATTATATACAATTTCCATGAGAAAATTGGTTTAGTTATATTAATGATATACAATGTATATGTACATGAGTACATTGGTGTAGTTGTATTGATAATGAAAAAAATCATGTTTGCATATTAATTCATGGATGTCACATGCAAGTTTAATGGTAATTATTTGTATACAATACATGGAAATATTGATGATCATTATGTGTCTACAGTGTAATGCTTGTTTATCTATATTTTTTCATTGAATGAGACTGACAATTTTTTTGCCAACCGAAAAAATGTTGCCCTTGTAAAGTTGTACAGAAACTTGAAAAACCAAGACATGCTTTTGTAGGTACCCCTCTTGTGGCCTCATAGGTTCAAACAGATCATTCACAGATGCCATGGATTCCAAGTTAGGGCCCATTAAAGTTTGACAATTTTTAGCACTTAGGGTGCTCAAGGGATGGCGTCAGTAGGGTATGACCCCAAGCATTCGATAGAGTGGGGGGGGAATAGAAGAATTCATAGGGTAATAATGCCTAACTGGACATGTTGGAGCTGACATTTTGTTATCACGACAAGCAAAGCAAGAAATTGGCCATGCGACAACATTTGATTGAATGAGACTGATGATTTTTTTGCCAACCAAAAAAGTGTTGCCCTATTAAAACCATAGGGAAACTTGAAAAACTGAGATAGGCTTTTGTAGGGACCCCTCTCATGGCCTCATAAGTTCAAATAGATCATTCACAAGTGCCACAAAATTCGATTTAGGGCCCGTCAAAGTTTGACAATTTTTAGCACTTAGGGTGCTCAAGGGACGACACCGATAGGGTATGACCCCGAGCGTTCGGTCAAGTGGCAGGCAAAAATTAGGAGCATGCATAGGGTAATAATGCCTAACTAGATATGTTAGATCTAACTATTCGTTATCATGACAAGTAGAATGAGAAATTGGTCACACGACAACATTCGATTGAATGGGACTAACGATTTTTTTTGCCAACCAAAAAAATGTTGCCCTAATAAAACCGTAGGCAAACTTGAAAAAATGAGATCGGCTTTTTTAGGGACCCCTCTCATGGCCTTGTAGGTTCAAATGGATCATTTGAAGGTGCCACGGATTCTGAGTTGGGTCCCGTCAAAGTTTGACACTTTTTAGCACTTAGGGTGCTCAAGGGACGACGTTGGTAGGGTATGAACCCGACTATTCGACCAAGTGGGGGAGAAAAATAGGAGCACACATAGGGTAATAATGCATAACTAGACATGTCAGAGATGACGGTTTTTTATCACGATGAGCAGAATGAGAAATTGGCCACGCGACAACATTTGATTGAGTGAGACTGACGATTTTTTTGCCAACCAAAAAATGTTGCACTAATAAAACCATAGGAAAAATTGGAAAACTAAGATACTTTTTTTTAGGGACCCCTCTCTTGGCCCCATAGGTTCAAATGGATCATTCGCAAGTACCACGGATTCCGAGTTAGGGCTCTTCAAAGTTTGACAATTTTTAGCACTTAGGGTGCTCAAGGGACGACGCCGGTAGGGTATGACCCTGAGAATTTGACCGGGTGGGGGAGGGGAATAGGAGGATACATAGGATAATAATTCCTAATGAGGCATGTTGGAGCCAATGGTTCATTATCACAACGAGCAGAACAAGAAATTGGCCATGCAACAACATTCGATTAAATGAGGCAATTTTTTTGCCAACCAAAAAAATGTTGCCCTAATAAAACCATAGGGAAATTTGAAAAACCAAGATAGGGTTTTATAGGGACCCCTCTTGTAGCCCCATAGGTTCAAATAGATCATTTGCAGGTGCCATGGATTCCGAGTTAGGGCCCGTCAAAGTTTGACAATTTTTAGCACTTCGGGTGCTCAAGGGACGACACCAATAGGGTATGACCCCAAATGTTTGACTGAGTGTGGGGGTGAAATAGGAGCATGAATAGGGTAATAATGCCTAAATGGACATGTCAGAGTTGATGGTTCATTATCACAATGAGCAGAATGAGAAATTGACCATGCAACAACATTCGATTGAATGAGACTGACGATTTTTTTTCCAACCAAAAAAATGTTGCCCTAATAAAACTGTAGGGAAACTTTAAAAAAAGAGATAGGATTTTGTAGGGACCCCTCTCATGGCCCCGTAGGTTCAAACAGATCATTTGCAGGTGCCACAAATTCTGAGTTAGGGCCCATCAAAGTTTGATAATTTTTAGCACTTAGGGTGCTCAAGGGACGACGCTGGTAGGGTATGACCCTGAGCGTTCGAATGAGTGGGGGGGGCAAAATAGGAGCATGCATGGGGTAATAATGAATTGTATTGTATTATTCATTAAATGAACTGTATTATATTGTTCATTAAATTAATTGTATTATTTATTAAATGAATTGTATAGTATTGTTCATTAAATGAATTGTATTGTTCATCATACAAACAACACTTATGATGAAATGAAATGAATTGTATTGTTAATTAAATAACCATTATTAACCATTCTTAATTATTGGATTGAAGATTAAATTTTTCCATGATAACACCATGCACACATGAGCAGCAATTTATATGATCAAATATCAACTTCTATATATATGAAAATGTCAAATGATTACAAGTGTATGTCCATACACAAATATGGCATAAACGCCAACTCAAACAAAATGTATGTCTACATGAATGTATGTCCATATACAAAATATACATGCCAACTAGATGTGTAAGCATCCCAAAACTATCTATAACATCCTAAGCTACTTATGGATCATCAAAATTGATCCTCTTCGCCACATTGCTTGGCTCTAAAGGATCCTACACAAGAAAAAACAAACCACGATTAAGATTAGTTATATTATATAACTCACATTTGAATAGTTAACATAAAAATGAACTCTTCATGTTTTCTCTTCATCTTTGTAGGACTCTTGATGTATGTCTTCGGTAGAGGAGGTATGTTTTCAATATTTTCATACACAACCTACATATGTTCGCAACATGACATTGATACAAGTTAGCATATAATTGTCACTGATAATAAAATTATATCTACTAAACACAAAATAAAATAAACACACATTTACTCGAGGCATCTCTTCTTCTTCATCATCTTTAGGTATAGTGGGTGTAGTCAGTAAGGATGTGAAGCCAAGAATTCTCTATACATATACACAACAAGTATACGAAACTATCAATCTATGTCTAGACGTGTATAATCATTATAAGTTATTTAAACTATTCATTCAATCATATTTGCATTCAATTACCTTTTCCTTGTCTCCAACTACACTACCAGATCCTAAATCACACAGCCCTGCACTCATGCTGCTTGTCCCCTACAAGAGTAAAATAAGATATACATGCAAGTTACTACATAATCTAATTAATACTAATATAAATGATGAGCATGTATGTACAATAAAATACAACCGAGTAGGTGCAATAATATATGTACCATATGTGCGCATGTAAAATTCATCTTATAAAAACAAGTAATCAATTAGAAGCAAAAAGGGAAATCATGAATCCCTTCTAATCAAAGAATTTAACAAACTAACAATGAAATGATACAACCAAGCAAAATAGGAATTATGAATGAAATCAATAAAAACTCCCTATTCTGTGACTATGAAGAACTTTCATTTCTCTTCTCCTCTTCGTGGTATGATGGCTCTCAGATATTGCGCTGGTAACCTGCAATTGACACAAAGATCCAAAGTTCGTGATTGTTGAAAATGGAGATTGGATGCTCAATTTATAGAAAATTGGAGAAGATTGATTGAAAGGTGGAATAGATTGATCAAGAGGTGTGAACCCAGGTGAGCTCAAATGAAAATTGATAGTTGAACTATTGATTGTAGGAGTGAAACTCAATAGATTGAATAGATTAATTGAGTTAACTGATTGAGAAAAAGTTGATTGAGGGAAGAAAAAGAATGAATGGAGGAAATAAAGAGGATGACAAAGAAAGCTTAATTTAGAAAAAGCTAATTGAAAGATAGAAATAGAGATTGGAGAGATAAATGATTTAATTAATTGATTGATTGAATTAATTAATTTAGCATGTGCTTGCATTTAGACTTAGATTTTCAATTTAATCTTTGCATGAGATTTTAATTCAAATATTGAATTTATTTATTCAATTTAGTATTTGAATATATTTAGAACTTCTCTTTGATTTTCAATTTGGTTTTTGAAATCATGCACATGTATTTGAATTTGGAAGAAATTAGAAGAATATAAAATTGAACGAAATTAGAATTTGGGGATTTGGAAATGGAAGAATTAATTAGTTAATTAAATAATTTAAAGAAACTATTTAATTATTTAGAAATGGAATTTAATTAAATAATAAAGATTATTTAAATTAAAGGATTAAATCACAATTAATTAAATAATTAATATTTAGAAGAGGGTTGAATGATTAGATGATTAGAGATAGAAATTGAATAATTAGCAATTTATTTTAATAATAAAGATTATTTAAATTGGGGAATTAATTTGAATTAATTAAATAATAAATTTTTAATTAATATTTAGAAAATGATTAAAATGATTAAATGATGATAGAATAGGAAAATAGAATAATTAATAAGATGATGAGGAAATATGAAATTAGAAGAAATAGATTAATTAAATTAATTAAATAATAAAGATTATTTAATCAATTAGAGCAATAATTAGTACATGATCAATGAGACATTTTTAGGTGTCTACATTTGCTCCTCTGTGAGACAAAGTCGGAACGATATTGTTTCAAAGAAAATGAAAAATTTTGCCCCAGTATGCCTTGGTATTGTTGTATAGTGTAAATATGCCCCCTCGGAAAAGGTGGTTGGAAAATTCAAAAATTGAGACCATGTTTTCGATATCAGTGTAATGAGCAAACGTGTGAAATTTCATGCGATTTCGAGATCGTTTGAGTAGGCTACAAGGTGTTTGAAGTTTGCGAGGACCACGGGCGTCGAGGTGTCAAAAAACCCTAATTTTGAGCTATAAATACAGATTTTTAGGTTTTCATTTGCTCATTTGCACTTTGGTAATTCCTTGGTTTTCTTTGCAAATTGTGTGCTTTGTTATGAGTATTTGATCATCATGGCTAGTAATAGAGCTCGATTGCACCTGTCTAACTGAGTATCTTCATATCAGAGACCTCTTGGGATCAGCAGCATGGTATTTTTCCAAATTTTTTCCTGATTATGCCTGTTTTTTCAAAAAAAATTCCATGATCAATTTTTTCTTTGTGTTATGCAATCGCTTGTCGATATTCACGCATTAGTGATAAGTGTACCACAAACGCTTCAAATGCTACACATGCATCCTAAGTGTTACGCATTAGTGTTAACATGCCACATTCATGTATATCATTATACATAAGTGTTTATCATTACGCATGCACCCATTTCATTATGCATTAGCTTTAATCATTATGCAATTGTATCGCATAAGTCATAACTGTCATGCATTTGTTGTATATGTAATTTTTTGTCATGCGTTTGAAAATATTTAAGTTTTTTGGGATCCGATATCTGATATTTTGATCATTTTCTCATTGTAGGAGAACATTGGAGTGTTATACTACCGACAGAGAAGACCTAGTGGACTTGATCTTCGAGTTGACTTACCGGATGAGGAGATCGAGCATATCCGACAGCTTGGTCTATACCATGTTTTACATTTGCCAAAGGTTATGGCCAATAGGTCCATGATTACAACTTTGATAGAGTGATGGCATTTTGAGACCTGTTCTTTTAATCTTCTGACTGGTGAGGCATCCATTACATTAGAGGATGTATGGGGTATACTGTGTATTTCCATTCATGGTGAGAGAGTTGTATATGACCATAATGATGGCATTGTTGGACTATGTGCACTTTTCGAGTGTGAGATTCAGGATTTGCAGATCAGTGGCCATTATGAGATCCCTTGGGCCCGATTAGACTATGATGACCTAATCATTGTATTATGTGGTATTGTTGGTGTTTTACTGATACCTGACAAACAATGTCATGGGTTTCCAGTTGGATGGGGCAGAGTGCTCCATGATATGATTGTGCATTGTCGACTGTATGCTTGGGGTCCTTGTCTACTTGCCATGTTATATTATCAGATGCATGATATTGTGTATCTTGGATACCGTTCTATCAGTTGTGGTGTTACTTTGCTTCAGACATGGGCATGGGAGCACATTTCTATTTCGAGGCTTGTTATTCATGTAGACTTGCAGCCTGGTGAGCCTTATGTCTTCCGGTATACAACAAGTATCAGACACAAGGGTTTGGGGAACACCTTGTACTAGAGACATCAGTTTGACATATTGCAACATTTTATCTAGAGACCTTACTTAGATTTCCCCGGTTGGCCTGATGATGTAGTGCACTTGTCTTTCTACCGATAGCAGAGATATCTTATTAGGAGTACCTTTGAGACCCAGTGGATTATCGAGATGTATCTTCCAGGGCAGGTTCTCAGACAGTTCGGTGAGGTACATGTGACACCTGTGGTTACTACCTATTTTGCTCGTGTATTGTGAGAGGTATTTGATTGGGGTATGTGCATATAGCCACATGTTGCTTCTGCTAAGTTTGATTCTCTGCAGCCATTACTATGGGGTTGGGGTAGAGGTGGAGCGGATCTAGGAACGATGGTGGAGTACGATGCGTGGTTTGCTAGGCATGGGCTAGTGCCTTTGGCCGAGCCTGTTGTTCTGATTACAGCACAGCAGATTCGCCATCCTAGACAGTGGTTGAGGATAGACCCAGGGGAGAGAGCCGATGGAGGAGGAGAGGGTGGAGCTGGGGGAGGAGATGGTGGAGATGAGGGAGGAGATGGGGGTGATGAGGGAGATGAGGATGTAGACATTGGTGGGGACACCGAGTCTATTAGCAATGAGGACAACAATGATTCTTCTGAGTCATCATGTAGCAAGGATAGAGGTGAGGATGAGGATATGCCGGAGCTAGAGGATGTGCTTGGTGTTGAGGATGGGAAAGGATAGGTTGATGATGAGTTGGAGACTCTTAGAGCGTGGGTCCAAAGTTTGGAGGATGAGGTCGCTAGATGAGATATCAAGCAAGAGACCTACCGTGCAGATTATGGTGCTCTTGAGGCTGAGAGAGATCGTCTCTAGAGGGAGAGAGATGAGGCAGTGCGGAGATGTCAGATTACCATGGATGCCTTTGATCAGATTTTTAGAGTCGGTACAGATGCGCGCGACTAGGTAGATAGGTACTTCACTTCTACGAAGGAGTCTATTTATTATCGGCAGGCATATGAGAGAGCCATCCCTAAGGGTCAGAGAGAGCCTACCTTTAGTGCATTCATGGGGAGGAGATCAAGTAGATCTACTTCACAATGGACTAGCAGTGGTGGCATTATGGGACCACCTCGACATCCTGGGGTAGGATCTAGTGGACAAGATCCACCTGCTGACAGAGGCAGTGTTGGTTGATCATGTTATCTGAGCCTTTAGGCTTATTTATTGTATTCACACACATTATCATTTTTGAGTTATATATATATATATATATATATATATATGGCATGTAGGTTTTGGTAATGATCTATGTATGTTTAGTTTTTCATGTATGCTTATATGATGCTATGAGTTTTATGATGCATATCTATTTTAATTCTATATGATTCTAAATGCAATGGTAGTACATGTATGTAGTAATGATGTAAATGAAATTTAAATGAATGCAAATCACTCTATAATGAATGCTAATGGAATCTATAATGAATGTTATGCTAATGAACTCTATAATTAAATGCAAATGAACTCTATTAATGAATGTTTTTTGTATGATAATGGTTGAACCAATTTTAACTCAGATACATCTTGAAGAAATGTTAGTTAAATGATAGAAAGAAAAATGGATGGTAGAAAGAATGTTAGAAAGAATGTGATTTAGACAGAAGATGAGAAATCAACAAACTATCAATAAGCAAATGAGATGAAAATGAGAATGAAATTGAATGAATCACGAACCTGTGTCACATATTTTATTGTGTCAATATATATTCATCACTGAGCCTTATTATTAAACAATGAAGCTTTAGCGCATCAGGGTATAAGGAACCAAGATGCAAAGATATCGAAACAAACACATAGTAGACAAGGAGTGAACCCTCCATTCTAGGAATTGCATTAGGGGTCGAGGTATGTGTGGTGATTTCACCTTGATGTGAAGGCTCTTATCATAGACACCCACTAGAGCAATTTCCCTAGAATTTCATCGGTTCACACCACAAACAACAAATAAAGAAAAAGATAATGCCCATCATAGCTCCTCTAGTCACTTGTGGACATCCTTGAGTAACATAGGAACAATATCTGTCGCCAAATGATAAAAAGATAAAGACTGACCTAGACAAAATTCAGCAGCTATACTGACCTTGTGCCTTCATTCTCAGTTGTTTGATGTGATGGTTGATAATGTCTAATCTCAGAAAGTTGTGGACCCAATTTAAGACTGACATGTCTAATTTCGAGTGTATCCTCTTCTATTTAAGACAAGATAATGATCACGTTGATATGGATATGATAAGATTAATAAGACAGTTTGATTAGTTGATTGAAGATGTTTGACTGGATAGTCGTATCCTTTATTAACTTCGTGCAAAGTGTTTGCTAGATATCTGCTAGGTTATTTATTTCTCATAAGACATTTTATTGCAAGTTTTTCTGATTTATTGATTTTCAATTTTTAGTTCTTTTCCAAGAGCTTTTGCAATGTTTTTGGATTATGTAGATCGATATTTGAATGTTTTTGGCTGATTTTTTCAGGATCGTATTTGAATGTTTTTGGTTGATCTTTTCAGGATTGTATTTGAATGTTTTTGGTATTTTTAGATTTTTCAATGTTTTTGGATTTTGTGGTTTTCGATTTTTTTGGATTTTGAGTTTTTCACTATTTTTGGATATTTTTGAAGGACGTTATATGATTTTTAGGATTTTTTCAAGACTTTATATGATTTTTTGGATTTTTTCAGGACTTTATATTATTTTTTGGATTTTTTCAAGACTTTCTTTGATTTTGAGGATTTTTTTAGTTATGCCCCCAGTGTGCAGACCTATATGAGATGATGATCTCCAAAATGTATGTGGAGACAAATGAAATTTGGACATGACCTATGTGAATGCAATATGTAGGATGAAGATGCATTTCCTATTCGAACAAGGTTGACTATCTTTGTTTTTGCATTGGTAATACACCAATAGAAATGGAGGTGCAAAACATCTCATAGATAAGTGGTCAATTGATATCTAAGGCCCTTCGGAACATTCATCTCAACACACTTAGTGACTAGGATTTACAAATGGAGATGCGGAAAAATTCCCCATTGGTTCTTGGAACTTTGATCTTCTTTTTCCCATGTGTGTGCAAATGCGTTAATTCCCACTCTTGTATTCACTAAAGATCCTTAGCATCCTATATGACTAGCTAAATGATTTTCTAACTTCAAAAGCATCCTGAATAGAGCCTCACTACCAACAAGCCTTGAGAGCTCTGATGAGGTTATAGACTACAATTTCTCAAATATTGCTCCATTGCCAGGAGGCGTCCATAGCCCTGATGGAGTTACTTGCATGTTCCCGTAGTAAAGCTTTTTATCACATTTGTATACATGATATTTCAGTTATATATCATTTCTCTATTTTCCTTTAGATGGATATTTGGCATAGCTCTTTTTCTCTTTTTTCTTTTCTTGCCTTGACTTGTAAGTAATGAAACCTACTTGGGTGTGACAATTACAGCAACACTGAAGTAGAATTTTAGATTTTTCACTTAGTCATATGATCAACTAGGTGTCTAGAATGAATTAGAGATCTTCTTAATGTGTGAGATATAGCAATTGATAGATTGTGGGTTAACAAGTCTCAAATAGTGAAATCACTACCCAACCATAAGCAAAGCGTCGTCACAGGGTAATGTTGAGAATGAATGACTTTAAAACCTCAAAGACTTCATGTCCAAATATCTAAGAAAGGAAATGACCCTTGTTTTCCTTAGATGCAAATGAATGATAAACTTGAATAGTTGCCTTGTTTTATTAATGCTTCTATATGAAAATGTGGAAAGTTTAAGAATGCGATGCATTTAAAAAAGAAACTATAGGTCATACAGTGTTTTAAATGATATGATATGCAATGCGGAAAGTAAAACCTAAACTACATAGCCCTTAGGTTTAATATCACTTAAGGTGCATGTTGTTCATAGGGCTAGAGATTGGATCTCCCTCCATGGTAGCCAAATTATAGGCTCCATTTCCTATGACCCTTGTTATAATGAAAGGACCTATCCAGTTAGGTTTGAATTTCCCTGGCATTTCTTGTTCTGCTAGGTTCTTTTGATTCTCTTTAAGTACTAGATATCCCACTTGAAAAGTTTGTGGGCAGACTCTTTTATTATAACTTTGTCTCAATCTGTTTTGATATCCTTGTAAATGATTGAATGTTGTTTGTCATTTTTCATCAAGGGTCTCGAGTTCTTGCAACCTTGCTACCCTATTGTCTTCTTCTGATATAATGTTTCGTAAGGATACTCTTAGACACAGTATTTATATTTCAATGGGGAGTATCGCTTCTGTACCATAGACCAAGGAATATGGTGTTGCTCCTGTAAGTGTGTGTACTCCTATTTTATAAGCCCAAAGAGTGGGATTTAACTAGAGATGCCAATCCTGTCTTGTGTCAGTGACTACTTTCTTAAGAATTTTCAATATCGTTTTATTTGTAGCCTCTGCTTGTCCATTACTTTGTGGATAATGTGGCATGGCAAATCTTTGTTGTATGTGAAATTTGTCACACAATTCTTTCACTTCCTGGTTTTTAAATGGACTCCCATTATCTATAACAAAGCACATTGGAATTTCATATCTACATATAATGTAGTTGAGCATGAATTTTGCTATCTGCTTTCTAGTAATGTATGTTAAAGGAATTGCCTCAACCCATTTGGTAAAGTATTCAGTGGCTATCAAGATAAACTTGTTCCCATTGAAAGAAGTAGGGTTGATTTTACCCACTAGATCTAATCCCCATTGTGAAAATGGCCATAGTGATGTGATGGGTTGAAGATCTTGTGTTGATGCATGAATAAGGTCTCCATGCATTTGGCATTGTTTACACTTATGTACATACTTGTAAGCATATTTTTCCATGGTTGGCCAGTAATACCATGTTCTTAGCAATTTCTTTGACAATGGTGGACCGCTTTGGTGAGCCCCACAGATTCCATCATGGACTTCTTTTAAAGAAAGGTGTGCTTCATTCTCATCCAAATATCAAAGAAGAGTTCCATCGAAACCCTTTCTATACAAAGTATCAGCTATAATGGTGTATCTAGATGCTTGATGAATAACGGTCTTCTTTTGATTTCTGGACAGATCCGGTGACATGTATTGGGTGTGCAAATATGTATATATTTCATTGTACCAAGGTGATTCTAGACCCATAATTGCACATACATAGTCTGATAGGGGAGTATCATATGCAGGTAGAACTAACTATTCTATGATAAACTCAAACTGAGTTTCATTAGCAGTCATATTCAAAAGAGATCCTATGGTTGTCATTGCATTTGTTTCCTTGTTTTATATCCTTGAGATTTGTTCGAAGGTAATTTTGCTAAAGTGTTCCTTGTAATCTTTGACCAACTTCTTATAAGGCATGAGTTTGTCAGCCTTCATGTTGTAATCATCATTGACCTGTTTTACAATCAACTATGAATAACCATAGACCTGTAACTCTTGTATATTCCATTGTACAATTGTACGAAGCCTTATGAGGGGAGCTTCATATTCAGCCATATTGTTGGTGCATGGGAAATTGATCCTAAATGACTTAGGTATAACATTCCCTTGAGGAGTAATGAAGAGAATGCCTATTCCAGATCTGTGACTTGTATATGACCCATCAAAGTATAACTTCCACATTACTGAGGTAGTTAATGTAAACACGGATTCATGTGGAAAGTCTATCAGCAATGGATGATTGTCCTGTATAGGAGCCTCTGCTAATTGATTAGCTATGGTTTGTCCTTTGATGGCTTTTCTGTCTATGTATTCTATATCAAACTCGCTCAAGATCATAACCCACTTAGCCAATCTCCCGGTCAATGTTGCTCTGCTCAATAGGTACTTGAGTGTGTCAAAGTGTGCAATGAGTTGCACCTTATGACTCAACATGTAATGTTGGAGCTTTTGGGATGCAAATATTACTGCTAAGCATGCTCGCTCTATGGGGGTATAATTAAGTTCATAGCTGATCAGAGTCCTAGTTATATAATAAATGGCTCTTTCTTTTCCATTTTTGTCATTTTGTGCCAATAGAGCTCCTAGAGCTGAGTTCATTGCTGATATGTATAACAATAGAGGTTGTCCTGGAATAGGAGATATTAACACTGGTGTGTTCAAAATATAATCTTTTAGAGCTTGGAAAGCTTCCTAGCATTGTTTTGTCCATTTAAAAGTAACTCCTTTCTTGAGTAAATGTTGGAATGGGTGACACTTATCTACCAACTGTGCTATGAATCTCCTTATGGATTGCAATCTTCCTTGTAATCCTTTGAGTTGTTTAAGTGTTGATGGAGGTTGCATATCAATGATTACCTTGACCTTGGCAGGGTCTATTTCAATTCCTCTGTTTGATACTATAAACTCTAATAGTTTGTCTGTTGTTACACCAAACACACATTTCTTCGGGTTTAATCTAACATTATACTATTCCAACCGATCAAATATTTGTGTAAGAATTGCAAGGTGACTTTCCCTGGTTTGTGATTTAGCCAATATGTCATCCACGCAATCTTCCATTATGTTATGGATCATGTCATGAAACAAAGTTATCATGGCTCTTTGATATGTTGCTCTGACGTTTTTGAGACCAAATGGCATCACATTCCAGTAGTACATTCCCCACAGGCATGTAAAGGCCATTTTATGTTGATCTTCTAGTGCAATTTTAATTTGGTTGTATCCTGAAAAACCATCCATTAAGGATAGCATCTCATTTCCAGCTATTAGTTCAACTATCATGTTGATATTGGGTAGCGGGAAGTCATTCTTAAGACAAGCTTTATTTAGATCTTGAAAATCAATACAGATTCTTATGCCTCCCGTGGGCTTAGTCACAAGTACCAGGTTGGATATCCATGCTGCGTAGTCAATAGGTCTAACAAAACCTACATCCAACAACTTTTGTAGTTCTATTTTAGCCAGTAATGCGATACTTGGATGCATTTTTCTCAATTTTTGCTTGTAAGGTTTAACTCCTAGTATCAATGGTAAGTGATGCAACACTAATTTAGAGTCTAAGCCTGGCATGTCTGAATAGGACCAAACAAAGTTGATAGGTCGTTGCTTGAAAAAATGAATGAATCTATCCTTTTCTTCTTTGCTCAGTGATTTTGCCAGATGGATGTTATATACAACCTCCCCTTCTGCTATGTTTACTTCTTTTGTTTCCTCTATAAGTAATGTTGAACTTTCTCTTTCCATAGGAAGATTACCCAAGTCACTTTTTTCATTATGGGCAGTTCGATCCTTATCTTCTGTTGGATAAGTACTTTCTTCTCCAAAGTATGTCATTCTATTTAGGTCTATAGAAAACCCTTCTTTATGATCACCTTGTGGAAATCCCTCTCTGACTCCTAGAAATTCTGAAATTACTTCATCGTTTTCAAACCAATCTAGCGTTGGTCTTCCTTCTTGCTCCCAATCAATCAAGTGTGAATGTACTAGGGGTAAATCATTACTCCTTTCTTTAGTAGACTTTGATAACATGAGGAATTGATTGTTTGACTGACTTTGAGTATCTTCATCCTGTATAAGCCTTATTTGATTCCTTAATATTACACTTTCTAATGGGCTAGAATCATGGAGTGATAAGAATTCATATTCATGAGAGTCTGTCTTAGTTTCAATATATGTTTCGTCATATGAGCTATCATCACTTGTTTCTTCTTGTTCCTGTGCCTGATTCTGTTGTAGATTGTCCGGTCTTCACTGGACATCAGTTACCCTTCTTAAGCCTGGTATAAGCCTTTGCAATCTTTCTTCATTTGTTTCATTAGGTTGGGCCTGAGTTGCTTCTCATGGTAGAAGTAGTGACAATAACCAAGGGTGGGATTCAGGTGGTGGGGGTAATCCTGCATCTGTTGCCACATTAGCTTGTACTGTTGTGTCAATAACTGCATCATTTTGTAACTCAGTGGTAGGTTCTTGCAAGAGTTGTAACCAAAATGTGCGCATGTAAAATTTATCTTATAAAAACAAGTAATCAATTAGAAGAAAAAAGGGAAATCATGAATCCCTTCTGATCAAATAATTTAACAAACTAATAATGAAATGCTACAACCAAGCAAAATAGGAATTATGAATGAAATCAATAAAAACTCCCTATTCTATGACTGCACGTGGTGATGTAGGTACCTGATTACTTGTTTGAGATGAAGATGGAAGCGCCAATGTGGACAAATTCTTTTGTGATATGTAACCTAATGGTTTTCTTGGTTGATTTAGTATATCAAGAGTACGTTGTCTTGCCTTGGTGATATGTTGTACATGCTTGTATCCCAATCCTTGATTTCCTAGATTATCGTTAGGAACAACAAGTTCTAGTCTTCCTTATTTCTGTAACCCAAGGCCTATGGTACCATCATATCCATGTCTTTGGAGTATTTTGAATCCATTGTCATACTGATCTGTGTGTATTCTGGGTATTTTCATATGATCTTCTTCTCTCTATATCCAATGGTTAACATCTTCGTTCAAGGATTCTTCCTGTAAGTCACCCCATCTAATGAAAGAGCATGAATCTGTGTATCTGACAATTTCTTTTCCTTTGTCTCACTTTTGCATTGTAGTGTGAGGTTTCCCAAAGGAATTAGGAGAAAGAGACAATTGTTTCCCACTTAAAGTATTTGCAATAGAGTACTCTCCACAACCCATATCCTTTATTTGTAAGGACAATGTTGTAGGCATATCTTTTTTTGTTTCTATGATCTTTAATGTTTCCAGCTGCATAGTGAGAGGTGTGGCCTGATTGATAGGTACCTAATTATCGACACTGTCTTTCAGATAATTGCAATGTTGGAATGGATTTGGATCACCCTTTATAGTGATTTCAATTCCATTGTATGGGAATTTGACACACTAATGAAATGTGGATGGTACTTCTTGCATGTTGTGGATCCATGGGCGGCCTAATAACATGTTATATCCCAGCTCTCTGTCCAAGACTTGAAAAGTGACCTCTATCATTATTGGTCCTATTTGTACAGGTAATGTTACAATGCCTTTAGATGGATGTTCTTCGTCATCGTATGCCTTGATATTTATCCTTTTGGAAGAATCAATGTGAAGTTCTGAATATCCTAGTGCTTTGACCAGCTTTAAAGTTCAAATGTTGAGATCGGCTCCCCCATCTATGATTACTCTTCTAATTCTTTTCTTATGAATGTAAGCTTCCAGATGTAGTGGGTCATTATGAAGAAATTTATCACTAGAAATATCTTGTTCTGTGAATGCAATATTTGTGCCTTGTGTCAGATTTCCTACCATAGACTGGAAGTCATGTTCATCTATATCTCTACCCCCTACTGAATCTTGAAGTTCTTTGTCCAGTATAGCTCTATGATTGGGTGAAATATGCAATAGTTCAAATAATGATATATGTGCTGGAGTTTTATTAAGTTGCTCAACTACATTGTAAGTCCCTACTGCTGGAGGTTGATTTTGTGGTATTCCTTGTAAAGTTACCTTTGATCTACGAGTAACCACTGCATAGTCTCTGTCTCTAGGAGTAATTGTGATTGTAGAAATTGTATCATTTGTATCATAGGTTGTTTTATCAAGATTTATGTTAAATCCCTCTTCATAGTCTTTATGTGTATGTTTGACATCCATAATATGTTCTATGAGTTCATCTTCAAACCAACCTAAGTGAGATGGTTGATCATGTCCCCAGTCTCTGAGACAAAAATTTGTATCATCATCATACTTTGGTGCTTAAAATATCATGCAAATTTGGTTATCATCTCTATGAGTGTCTTGATATTGGTCCTCTTGATCAGGTGTTTCTTGTGAATCATTGTTTGTTGTATCTCCTGAGCTAATGGCATGAATAGTGTAGTCATATGAGACCTTTGTGTAGTTAGTCATATTGCCTTGGCTACCTAATGTGGTAGGTTTTCCCTTGTCATGCTTAACAAAAGGATCCTTAAAAATCGTATGATTTGTGTTTACTGAGGTCTTATCGGTATCAATTGTGATGTCCCCTTGGTCTATCATATCTTGGACCAAGTTTTTCAATTTGTAGCAACTTGCCATTTTGTGACCTTTAGTCCTATGATAATCGCAAAAATCATTCTCGTTCCACCATGTGGGTTTGAAAGGGCCTGGTTCATATACTCTTACTTTAGGTAAAGTGATCATGTTTGTCTGTATTAACTTTTTGAGTGCTAACTCAGTAGGTTCTCCTAAAGGTGTGTAATTTCTTCTTGGAATGTTTACCCTGGGGTATCTTGTGTTCGTGTTTTGCATAGCATTTACATTTGGTGATGTTGAGTTATTCCCTGTATGTGGATTTTTTGACTAAGTCCTTCCCAAAGATAAAACGGGTTGAGTTCTATTTATTGTTTTGGCATCTACAATACCATCATTGGTCACATTTTTGTTTTTCGACCAAAACTTAGATTTTTCATTGTTGTTGGTGTTGCCATACTTAATAAGACCTTGTTCTGCTAATCCCTTCTCACATTTGAGAGCCTTTTCTGTGATTTGTTTGAATGCGGTTAAACATTGCATTTGTATCAGATATTTAATCTTAGGAATCAAATTTTCTATAAACATATCCACTTGCTCTATTTCTAGGATAACTATCTTGTACCTCCTATAGAGAGCCCTCCATTGTTGTATGAAGGATGCAAATGTTTCATTCTCATATTGTTTAGTGGCACATAAGTCCATCAAAGTAACCAGGGTGTCAATATTGTGCGAGAAGTTTGCAATAAATTGTTCATCTAATTCTCCCCATGATGTGATAGTTGGTGGTAAATGTGAAAACCATTCTAAAGCTGGACCTCCCAGACTTTTAGGAAATAGTCTCATTAGATAAGTATCTTCTGAGGCAACTTCTATACATGTCGTAAAAAATTCTCTGATATGATCTCTAGGATCACCTTTCCCTCAATATCTATCAAATTTGGGTGTTTCAAAATGTTGTGGGAAAGGTGGCATGTATAATGTGTGATTGAATGGATAAGGATGTAAGCCCTGCATTGTGTAGATCTTTTTATCGTTACCAGTTTGCATGGTCGTCATTTGTTGTTGCAAATTCTGTATTTGTTGTGTCAGAATATTTGTTTGTGTCAAAGGTATACCTTGTGTTTGTGTATGTCCTACAAAAGGATTGGTGGTTGCATAACTAGGAGGTTGTTGGAAGGTACCAAGATTATAACCTTGTGTGTTGTGCGTTCCACTAGGTACTATGAAATAGGTGATATGCGAACCCATGTTTGGTTGAGTTGTACTTGTTGTATTGGCAAGACCTAGATTTGCATTTTGATAACTATATGGGGATCCCTTGGAATAGGAAACTGGAGGTTGGGTTGTACTTGTTGCCTGTGTTTGAATAGGTGGTGAGATACTTGATATTATCGGCATGCTCTGTGATGGTATACTAGCATTGATCGTTGGGGATGACACACTTGTTTGAAAGTTCACATTTATGTTGACATTTGTTTGGATAGGTACATTTTGAGGAAAACTACAAGTCATTGCTTGTATTTGTGTCAAGGGTGGTGTTTGACTGTTATCTTGACCTAAAGTTTTTCCTAGTGGTAAAATATTTGTGACATCAAAATCCTCAGGTAGTTTTGCCCCATTTTGTATTAACAGCGAAAGATACTTGTCCCTATCGCTATGTATAAGTGCATCTAGGATCATGAGGACATGTGGGTCTTGCTGTGCAGACTCAATTTCTTCCTTTGTTGTAATTTGTTTATGGTGGACATTGTTTGTGTACCTGAGTGTTGACCTATTGACATGTCCATGTTCCAAGTAGGGTTTATAGACTGTGTGTTGTTCGGATCCATTTAAGCACCAAAAACCAAGTGTGAGATACATGCATGTCCATTTTAGCCCATGTTTATTTTAAACACCAACAAGTGTGAGATTATCCATGCATGTCCTTTTTAACTGTTGTTGATTTTAAGCACTAAAAATTGAAGTGTGAGATGTGCATGCAAAATTACTAATCTAATCCTCCCTCTGAATCCACCACAGGCTGCAAGCAAAAGAATTAGTATTAAAATTAAACCAACAGAAAACAGAAACTCAAAACTTGACAGAGGCGATTGCGTAATACTACCTGAGCGAATGCGTGATACTTACAAACCGAATGCGTAAATCTGACAGACTGAATGTATGACTATATCTGGTAGACTGTGTAGCACTAATAGGTCAATTGCATGATAGAATGAAGACAACAAAAAAAGTTAAAAACTTAAAAAATAAGAAAACTAAACCCGATCAGGAACCTGCAAAACCAATTGTGAAGCCCTAGCCAAATCCCTCATCATCCATTCAATATTGATTAGATCATATTAATTGTATAAGAAAGAACTAGGCTATTATATCTATCTAAGGCCAGTTGCTCTTTTGAATCCTATATCAATTTTTCTACCTAGAGAACCTTTTGATAGCGTTTGGCTTCTCTTCTTTGTTGTTTCATCCTTCTTGCACCTGAAATCTTGAACTAAACTTTTCTTGCCATAAATTTTGTTAATCAAATCATGAAATAAAAAGCAATTTGATCCCAGATTAACTAAATTTAAGGCAAAATTAAATAGAACAGATAACAGACGGAAGAAAAAATTAAACAGCAAAGCTTCCTGTGAATGCGTGATCCAGAAAGAGTGATTGCGCGATCGTGACAGGGCGATTGCGTGACCCTATCAGAATGAATGCGTGACCCCGAAGGGTCGAATGCATGGTTCTGTCTATTCGATTGCATGACAATGTAAGCTTGATTGCGTGATGGAAATATATTTTCTCGAAATTAGTGCAACCTACAAAAAAAATGAAAAATCCGCACAATCTGCAAAAATCACACAGAACATAGAAAAGGTTAAATTGTTGTTAGTTCACGTCACGTTCACCAAAATGTGCACATGTAAAATTCATCTTATAAAAACAAGTAATCAATTATAAGCAAAAAGGGAAATCACGAATCCCTTCTAATCAAAGAATTTAACAAACTAACAATGAAATAATACAACCAAGCAAAATAGGAATTACGAATGAAATCAATAAAAAATCCCTATTCTGTGACTACGTAGAACTTCCATTGCTCTTCTCCTCTTTGTGGTATGATGGCTCTCAGATATTGCACTGGTAACCTGCAAGACACAAAGATTCAAAGTTTGTGATTGTTGAAAATGGAGATTGGATGCTCAATTTATAGAAAATTGGAGAAGATTGATTGAAAGGTGGAACAGATTGATCAAGAGGTGTGAACCCAGGTGAGTTCAAATGAAAATTGATAGTTGAACTGCTGATTGTAGGAGTGAAACTCAATAGATTGAATAGATTAATTGAGTTGACTGATTGAGAAAAAGCTAATTGAGGGAAGAAAAAGAATGATTGGAGGAAATAAAGAGGATGATAAAGGAAGATTAATTTAGAAAAAGTTGACTGAAAGATAGAAATAGAGATTGGAGAGATAAATGATTTAATTCATTGATTGATTGAATTAATTAATTTAACATGTGCTTGCATTTAGACTTAGATTTTCAATTTAATCTTTGCATGAGATTTTAATTCAAATATTTAATTTATTAATTCAATTTAGTATTTGAATATATTTAGAACTTGACTTTGATTTTCAATTTGGTTTTTGAAATCATGCACATGTATTTGAATTTGGAAGAAATTAGAAGAATATGAAATTGAATGAAATTAGAATTTGGGGATTTGGAAATGGAAGAATTAATTAGTTAATTAAATAATTTAAAGAAACTATTTAATTATTTAGAAATGGAATTTAATTAAATAATAAAGATTATTTAAATTAAAGGATTAAATCACAATTAATTAAATAATAAATGTTTAATTAATATTTAGAAGAGGGTTGAATGATTAGATGATTAGATGATTAGAGATAGAAATTGAATAATTAGCAATTTACTTAAATAATAAAGATTATTTATATTGGGGAATTAATTAAATAATAAATATTTAATTAATATTTAGAAAATAATTAAAATGATTAAATGATGATAGAATAGGAAAATAGAATAATTAATAAGATGATGAGGAAATATGAAATTAGAAGAAATAGATTAATTAAATTAATTAAATAATAAAGATTATTTAATCAATTAGAGGAATAATTAGTACATGATCAATGAGACATTTTTAGGTGTCTACACCATAAAGCTATCAAGGCCAAATGATTTGGTCGTCAAGGTGCCCTCTTGGATCTGTGTCAACTCCTCCTCAGCCATCAACTGTTAAATAGACCATGTAAATAAAAATTAGTACTTAATATTATCTAGATTATAAATATTCATTTAAAATATAGAATGAACTGTGAAAATACAAATCTTACCACTACATCATCAATGTATGATGAAGGTGCCTCCTTGCCTCTAGCATGCGAGGACTCTCCAGGGTATCCTCCAGTCTGTGTCATAACATCTGGTGCACTGTGCATCTCATGCACCTCATATATAATGTAATATAATAATATATTATGTAATATATTATATATTATATATTATATAATATATAATATAATATAATATGTAATATATATAATATATTATATATTATATTAATATTATATAATATATAATATAATAAATTATTATATTATATAATTATATATTATATAATATATAATAATGTAATATAATAATATATTATATATTACATATTATATAATATATAATATATATTTATTTATTTTTATATTGGAGATCGAGAGACCAAAAAAGGTTTTATACAACTAAGTTCAGGGGAGGCAGGGTCTCAATCGTTAAGCAGTGAAACCACAAAAAACTGAAATGAGTATCATATATAGTGCACTACAAAAAGAGTCAGAATGTTTGTTGTCATAAGGTGCTAGTGGAGGAATTCATCCTAGTCCTCCAGCCATGTGGTCTAGCCCTCTGGTCCTTCCATCCAGACCACCTTCTTCCTTTCCATGATCTGTAGGCACATGTCTATCCTATTGAAGGGGGGGAGTTTGGTATCTTGAAGTTCCTTAATCAGTTTCTTTATAGCACTCTTAAAGATGGTTTGATTTTCTGTGATCTTGGCCCATTCATACCCATCTTGGATTTCGTAGATAAACATGGTGGCTCGGCCTTCTTTGAGGAACCGCAGGAGCTTATTTCGTTCAACATTCATCAAGAAGCAAACCTGTACATCAATTTTGTAATGTGTGAGTTTTTTAGAAAAACCACTAAGTTCCCTAGCATTACCTTGGAATTTCTCCTCATTTCTAAGTTTCCAAATAAACCACAGGATAAAGGAAGACAAAATTTGCCAAATTAAGTTAGCATCCTTTTTAAGATTATGGACAAAACCAATAACTATATCATAAGTAAAACCATGTTCAGTAATAGATATTCCAAATGTTAACCAGATCTCCCTAGCAAAAGGGTAGTCAAGGAAGACATGTCGAGTGGACTCAAGTTTATTGCAAATAGAGCAGAGATCATATGCAACCATGTTATTCCTAATAGGCAATCTATCCAGTAAGAGTTGCCATCTAAAACACTTAATCTTAGGGGGGGTGGGCGATTTCCAAAGCTTCTCAAAGATTTTATGCCAGGCGGTGGGGTTGTGGTCAACATTCCACAAGGTATTTGTTGGTATTTTGGTATGGTTTTGTCATTGATGTCAACACCTGCTAAATACACCTACTTTGGAGATCCAACAACATTCACTGGCAATCAGTAAATTGTTCAACAATCACCAGTATATGGTTAACTAACAGGATATAATGTACACCGGTACATACAATGACATGGAAGACACTTGGTAATGTCGAAGACATCATGTGGACACTTTTCCTTGAAGTAATATCATTGGTATACTCTTATTTGCATATTTTCTTTTACCGACAAATAGGTCCAGGTTATCTAGGGTTACACCGGTAGGTTTATCTTTTCCAGATCAGCATGGCACGTTATGGAGATGATTTATTATTATTGTAAATGCATTAAGCCAACATGTTCAATCAGTTATTGCATCGGATATTGTATTATTTGTAAAATGTTTTATTGTAATATCTTGTAGAGTCGACCTACTAAAATTGGTCTTAGGGTATGATATAAATGTAAGATCTTATTTGTAAGATCAGATGTGGAATGCGAAAAAAGAATTGTAAGAAGGTATATGTGAGATTAAGCAAAGGTATACACGAAGACATCATTTGAAGGTGAAGCTAGGTTTTTGTAGAAGCATATCAGCATTACACTGGTACTGAATCCAGCATATGAAGATGCTATTTTGTGTAGTACATTCTCATTGGATTTAACCATCCAACTGTAGTCAGTGTGACTCCCATTTGTGTTTGAGTAGTGAGCTCTAGGCTGTTGGCCTTTCTGCATGTGCAGACCCCTCTTATACACTTACTATCTGCAGTAGTATCATCTGATTGTGGGTAAGGTTTCCCATCGTGGTTTTTCCCCTTACAAGGTTTCCACATACAAATATTTGTGTCATGTGTTGTGTTTGACTTTGTGCTTATGTTTCATGCATTAATTCTTACCGGTACAACATTTCCTATTAACATTGTTTACCGGCACAATTAACTGTCTTACCGGTATTAAGCAATAAGTTGATTAATAAGATTTTGGTTTGAATTTATTAGATAACTGATTCACCCCCCCCCCCTCTCAGTTGTCCCCGGGACCTACAATTGGTATCAGAGCTTAGTCCTCTTTTTGCAAAAGTTTAACAACTTGAGGAGATCCAATGTCTACTAATTATTTCAGGAAGGATAGTCCTAAACTTGATGGAACCAACTATGGAATATGGAAAATCCGAATGGAGACACATCTGAATTGCATTGGTAAAGACATCTGGGAAGTTACTAAGAATGGTTATACTACTATTGTAGTTGGTCAACCTACTCCTATTACTCTAGGTAAAGATGAAGAAAATGATTGCAAAGCAAGAGAAGCACTTTTGAGCGCATTATTAGATCAACAAGTCATGGGATTATCAGATAGATCTACTGCAAAAGCTATTTGGGATCATTTGGAAACACTGAATGAAGGGGATTCCATAGTCAAAATCGCAAAACTTGAAAGCTTCCAAGTCAGGTATGAACATCTGAAAATGGAAGAAGATGAAATAATTTCTGCCTTTATGGAAAGAGTAAATGAAATTGTTTTAGGTATCAAATGTTGTGGAGGAACCTTGAGTGAAGATGAGATTGTTTCAAAAATCTTAAGAGGTTTCCCACTGGCATATAAAATGAAGGTTACTGCTATTAATGAGCTGAGAACAATGCCTAATACATCAATAACTAGGGATACATTGATTGGAAAACTTTCAGTTTTTGAAATAGAGGAATTTGGTCCTGTTGCTATAAAAACTGATTTGACCTTCAAAGAATCAACATCATCTGCTCCATCTTTTGACAAATCAGACTGGAGAGCCTTTTATGCAAGAGAACTTGAAGAAACCAGGAAGGAGAATGAAGAGCTTGAATAACTTGAAGCACTATTTGCAAGAAAAATTCCAAAAGGTCCAAATGGAAGTAAGTATGAAGGTAAAGTACCCTTTAAATGTTTCAATTGCAATAAGATTGGTCATATGGCTTCAAGATGCCCTGATAGACATGCTAGACTAAGAGAAGAAGCTAGAAGGACATACAAACCTAATCCTGAATATCAGAGATACAGATTTAAGAAAAACAAAGATAAATGTTGTTACATTGCTGATGAAGGTGTGACGATGATTCTGATGAGGATCTAGCAGACAACAGATGGGTCTTTGTTGCTATAACAGAAGATCAACCGGTACCTATTGCTCCACCAGTAGAACAAGCCCTAGCAGCTAAATTTGAATCAAAGGATGAATGGATTATTGACTTAGGATGCTCACATCACATGACTGGAGACAAAGGAAAATTCTTGAACTTTCAAGAATACAATGGAGGTTTAGTAAGATTCGGAGATGACAAAGCCTGTTCAATCAAAGGTAAGGGTTCAATATCACTTGATGGTAAACATAACACTGACAATGTTTACTATGTTGAAGGATTAAAACATAATCTTTTAAGTGTTGGTCAATTAGTTGAAAAAGGTTTTCAGTTACAATTTAAAAATGGAAAATGCAAAATCTTAAATAGAACTGGTTTGGAAATTGTAACTGGTAATCAGACTAGAGGTAATATCTTTCATTTGAATAACAGTGAAAAGGCATGCTTAATTTCTCATATAGATGAAAGTTGGCTATGGCATAAAAGACTATGTCATGTAAATTTTGATTGCATGGTAAAATTGAGTACTTCTAAGGCAGTTAGAGATCTACCTAAAATTGTGAAACCTCATAATACAATTTGCAAGGAATGTCAATTTGGAAAACAGGTTAGAGCTAGTTTCAAAAGTATTCTAGAAAAATCCAATAATGCTCTTGATTTAATTCACACTGATTTATGTGGTCCGGCTAGAACTAAAAGCTTACAAGGTGATAAATATTTCATGCTAATTATTCTAGAATGTGTTGGGTTACTTTTCTCAGAGAAAAGTCAGAAGCACTTGGGAAGTTCAAACTATTCAAAGCAATGGTTGAAAATGAAACCGGTAAGAAAATTAAATGTTTAAGATCAGATCAAGGAGGAGAATTCACATCTAGAGATTTTAATACATTTTGTGAAGTGAATGGAATCAAAAGACAGTTATCAGCACCTTGGACACCACAACAGAATGGAGTTGTTGAAAGGAAAAATAGAACTATTTTGGATGCAGCAAGAAGTATTTTATCAGAAGCAAATCTACCACATGTGTACTGGAGAGAGGCAGTAAGCACTGCTGTCTATATATTCAACAAAGTTCACATCAAAGGTGAAACCGGTAAGACCCCTCATGAACTATGGTTTGGTAATACTCCTACTCTTAAGTATTTCAGAATTTTTTGAAGTAAATGTTATATTAGAAGAGATGAGTATATTGGCAAGTTTGATCCTAGAAGTGATGAAGGAATATTTCTTGGTTATTCATCTAAGAGTAAAGCTTATAGATGTTTTAATAAAAGATTACAGAAAATTGTTGAGAGTACAAATGTAAAGATTGATGAACAATTCAGAGGAACACCAAGCTATATAGACTCTGAACTGGTAACAGAAATTATGACAAATGAACCAACAGTAAATCCACCAGTACAGAATGATGACCCAGTTACTCCGGTATCATCAGAGGATACCACAGTAATTGAAGAACAACAACAGACTAAGACACCGCGGTATGTAAGACTGAATCATTCTGAAGATCAGATAATTGGAAGAAAATTTAAAGGAGTCATGACAAGAGGAAGATTGGCAAATGAAGAGGTATGTCTTATTTCTCAAATTGAACCATTATCTATCAATGAGGCATGTGAAGATAAATTTTGGATTAAAGCTATGGAAGCAGAATTAGGACAAATTGAGAAAAATAATACTTGGACATTAGTTCCCTGGCCTGAAAATAAAAATGTAATTGGAACCAAATGGGTATTTAGAAACAAACTCAATGAAGATGGTAAGGTTGTCAGGAATAAAGCAAGACTAGTGTGTAAGGGATATTCTCATAAAGAAGGAGTTGATTACAATGAAACCTTTGCACTGGTAGCCAGAATTGAAGCAATTAGATTATTCTTAGCCTTTGCAGCTCACAAGGATTACAAAGTTTATCAAATGGATATTAAATGTGCATTTTTGAATGGAGATATTGAAGAAGAAGTTTATATTGAACAACCTGATGGATTTTCTTTGACAAATAACAATGATATGGTTTGCAGATTAAGAAAATCTTTATATGGACTAAAACAAGCTCCAAGAGCCTGGTATGCAAGATTGGATAAGTATCTCTTAAAAATTGGTTTTACTAAAGGAAATGCAGATAGCAATTTATATTACAAAGTAACTAATGATGACATTTTGATTATGGAAGTATTTGTTGATATAAAATCTTTGGAGGAGAAGATGGATGATGCAAAGAATTTTCTCTTAAAATGCAGCATGAATTTGAAATGTCTATGATTGGAGAAATAAAATTCTTTTTAGGATTGCAGATTTTACAGACTGATAAAGGCATATTTTTGAGTCAATCTAAGTACTTGAAAGAACTACTCAAGAAATTTGGGATGGAGAACTCTAAACTGGTAAGCACACCTATGACTACAAATGACAAATTATCTCAAAGGGATGAATCTACACCTGTTAATCCAACTAGATACAAATCTATGATAGGAGGTTTACTGTATTTGACACAAACCAGACCTGATATTATGAATGCAGTATGTATAGTTTCTAGATTTCAGAGTAATCCCAAGGAAAATCATGAATCAGCAGTAAAAAGGATTTTCCGGTACTTACAAGGCACAACAAATCTTGGATTATGGTATCCTAAAGATGAAAATTTTGATCTATATGCATACACAGATGCAAATTGGGCAGGAGATGTGGATGATAGAAAGAGAACCACTGGAGGAGCATTCTTTCTTAGAAAGAGATTAGTTTCTTGGTTAAGTAAGAAACATAGTTGTACATTGTTATCAATAGCAGAATCAAAATATGTTGTAGCAGCAACAAACTGTACACAGGTTCTTTGGCTTAAGCAAATGTTGAAAGACATAAAGGTAAAATGCAAAGAACCTATTACTATATATTGTGATAACACTGCAGCAATTGATATATCTAAGAATCCAGTATTACATTCTAAAACAAAACATGTTTCTATCAAACTAAATTTTCTAAAGGAAAAAGTTGAAAAAGAAATAAAACTGGTTTATATGAATACTAAAGAACAACTTGCAGATATTTTTACAAAACCTTTGCCTAAGGAAACTTTTGAGTATCTCAGAGATCAGCTCAGAGTCTTACCTCCATCGGTAGAGACTTAGACAGTTGATGATTGTCATCAACCAACAGAATTAAATGGACAAATCTTTTATTCTGGTATTTGATGAGGAAGCTACTTCTCAGGGGGAGTAATTGGTATATTGAATTGGTTGGTATTTTGTATGAACTTGACCTTTTTGTGACTTTGGCATTTGATGTCAAAGGGGGAGAGATATATGGAAAAACATTAAAGAAAAATATATGAAAAATGCATTATCTTTTTGAGGAGAGATTGGTATTGTAAATAAATCTTTGTATAAACACATATTACTCCCAGGGGGAGAATTGGTTTTTGTACTTGGCATTTCTATTTTGGCACTTTGATGGTTTTTCCATCTTGTGTTGCCATCAATGCCAAAGGGGGAGATTGCTGGTATTTTGGTATGGTTTTGTCATTGATGTCAACACCTGCTAAATACACCTACTTTGGAGATCCAGCAACATTCACCGGCAATCAGTAAACTGTTCAACAATCACTGGTATATGGCTAACCGGTAGGATATAATGTACACCGGTACATACAATGATATGGAAGACACTTGGTAATGTCAAAGACATCATGTGGACACTTTTCCTTGAAGTAATATCATTGGTATACTCTTATTTGCATATTTGCTTTTACCGACAAATAGGTCCAGGTTATCTAGGGTAGCACCAGCAGGTTTATCTTTTCCAGATCAGCATGGCATGCTATGGAGATGATTTATTATTGTTGTAAATGCATTAAGCTGACATGTTCAATCGGTTATTGCATCGGATATTGTATTATTTGTAAAATTTTTTATTGTAATATCTTGTAGAGCCGACCTACTAAAATTGGTCTTAGGGTATGATATAAATGTAAGATCTTATTTGTAAGATCAGATGTGGAATGCGAAAAAAGAATTGTAAGAAGGTATATGTGAGATTAAGCAGAGGTATACATGAAGACATCATTTGAAGGTGAAGCTAGGTTTTTGTAGAAGCATATCAGCATTACACCAGTACTGAATCTAGCATATGAAGATGCTATTTTGTGCAGTACATTCTCAATGGATTTAACCATCCAACTGTAGTCAGTGTGACTCCCATTTGTGTTTGAGCAGTGAGCTCTAGGCTATTGGCCATTCTACATGTACAGACCCCTCTTGTACACTTACTATCTATAGTAGTATCGTCTGATTGTGGGTAAGGTTTCCCACCGTGGTTTTTCCCCTTACAGGGTTTCCACGTACAAATATTTGTGTCATGTGTTGTGGCTGACTTTGTGCTTATGTTTCATGCATTAATTCTTACCGGTACAACATTTCATGTTAACATTGTTTACCAGCACAATTAACTGTCTTACCGGTATTAAGCAATAAGTTGGTTAATAAGATTTTGGTTTGAATTTATTAGACAACTGATTCACCCCCCCCTCTTAGTTGTCCCCGGGACCTACAGTATTAATATGATCAATTACTGAGGTGTCCTGGTTAAGAAGGTTGTAGATAGCCTTGGCTTTAACTTTGGGGAGGGGGGAGCCATCCATCCATAGGAATGAGAGGTACTTGTGGGTGTCGACATGAGTGTGTCTAGGAAGGTTGAGGTTCTGACAAGCATTCCTAATCATATTGTATGTCCGCTTATGCAAAGCAAGGAGATCATACTTGCTACTAAGGTCATCCCAGGTGATGAGGTTGTCATTTTCCAAGATATCCGTAAGATACTTGATCCCTTTATTATGCCAAAATCTAGCAGAGCAGCCTTGGGTTAAGGCCAGAGGTTTAGAGTTATGGTAGAGATTCCACCATATTGACCTTTCACCATGGAGAGTGTTATCACAATCAATGCTAGAATTGCCAATAAGTCTACGCACATGCTCCCAAGCTGTCCAGATGGACTTAAAGACCCAAGTGCCCTGGATAGACACAAAGAAACTACCAACAACTATATCACTGAATGGGAGGGCTTTCCATGATTTGGCAGCCTTGGGGAAGCCATTTTGAATGTTGTTTCTAACAAGAATTTTCCAAGGTTCTTCCCTTCTAGTGCATAGAATATCCATTTGGCAGTGAGGGAGATTCCTTGCATCTTTAGATCCTTAAGGTCTAAGCCTCCAAGTTTTTTGTCTAAGTGGCACCAGGCCCATTTCACTGCATGGGCCTTTCTTTTTCCTTTACCATCAGACCAGAGGAAGCGTCTGATAGCCTTTTGGATTTAAAAAATTTGGTAATTATTAAACATCCAAACCGAAGAGTAGTAGATACTATATGAGGAGAGGATTTTTTGACATACTTGAATCCTACCGGCTAGGGAGAGGATCATATTATTCCATTTGTTAAGTTTTTTATATATTTTCCCTTTGACCCAGGTCCACATGTCTTGAAGAGAGGGAGATATAGAGAAGGGGATATCGAGATACCTGACTATTGTGTTGGGTCCTCCCCATGAGTATCTGAATTGCTAAATCTAGTTTGGTGGTTCATCTTTCCATCCAAGTAGGATAGATTTGGAGCTGGAGATCTGGACTCCAAAGGCTTTACCGAAAGTGTCAAGTTTTAGATTGAGGGAATTGATGTTATGCCTAGAGAGCTCCAAGAAGAGAGAGGTATTATCAGCAAACTAGATATTGAGCAGTTCAGACTCATCCGGCAACCTGATACCATGGACTCTAGGAGATAGAGTGTCATCTCTAAGGAGATATAATAGGGCATCTGAGGCAATAACAAATAGAGCAGGGGCAAGTGGGCAGCCCTTCCTAATGGATCTAGAGAGAGGAATAGGTTGGGATAGGGTTCCATTAACTTCAATCATGGCAGAAGCATCTTTGAGGAGAATTCAGACATAGTTGCAGAATTCGTTAGGGAAGCCAAAGCCTTGGAGCATCATGAGGATGAAGTCCCACTCGATCTTGTCATACGATTTTTCAAAATCAACAAGGAACATAATAGAGTCCTAGTTAGATGTTTTGGCCCATTCCATAGATTCCCAGCTAGTGACAAGGTTTTCCAGTATATACCTGCCTTTAATGAATCTAGTTTGGGTAGAGCAAATGAATTTTGGAAGAATCTTCTCAAGGCGGGAAGATAAGGATTTGGCTAGAATTTTATAGGATACATTAAGGAGGGTGATTGGTCTTCAATTTTTAATGAGTGCTTTGTCCCCTTCTTTCGGGATGATTTTAACAATACCTTTATTTATGAATTCCCCCAAGGTGCCATTGTCAAGAGCTTCATTGTATAAGTCATAGAGGTCATGTGTGATCCATTCAAGATTGGCCTTATAGAATTCCGTAGGGAGTCCATCGGGGTCTGGGGCCTTATTGTCCTTGAGAGCTTTAATCGCATCGGTAATTTCTTGTATAGAGATCCCAGCTCTGAGGAGGAGAGCATCATCCTCAGAGATTATTTTAGGGAGTTCCTTGTTGTCTACAGTTATTCTATCAATTTTTTGTCTGTTCTTCTTTTTCTTAAGAAGGTTAAAGAAGATTTTGGAGCCTTTATTTCCAAATTGGAGCCAGTGGTTATGGGCTCTAATGAAGGCTCCACTGATTTTGATCTGCTGGTGTTTTCTGAGGATATCTCTGGCTTTAGAGACAAGCTTAGCCAAGGTAGGGGATGAGGGTTGAGCTTGGATATCTTCATCTAAGGAGTGGAGGCAATGGGTGAGAGTTTTTTCAATGGCTCTAGCATCCTTGGCTTTCTTTTGGCGAATAGTTTGGATAATTTTCTACCAAGAGGAAACATTCCTTGTCCATCTAAGGGTGCAGGATTGGGGAAGTTGAGGCTGAAGGTTGAAGATCCTGACCACCTTAATGGCACCTAGGACATCTCTGTCTTTGAGGAGGGAGGTGTTGAGAATAAATTTCTTACTACAGGAGCTGCTGATAGGGATGGAGTTTCTAGTGTTAATGACCGCTAGGATAGGAAAATGATCAGAAAGGGTAACAGGTAGGACAACAACCACACTCCCCAAGTGGTTAGGGGAGAAGGAGAAGAAGTCATTATTAACATAAAATCTGTCTAGTCTAGAGTAGATGCAATTGGGGCCTTATTTAAAGTTTCACCAGGTGTACCATAGGTTAGAGGCAACAGTTTTAGTGCCCTCAAGGGGGTCAAATAACTAGAGTTTTTGTTTAAATTTGTCCTAGTGAGGTTTTTTTGAATTCTTCCATTCAAAAGGAAGTCCCCCAACCTTCTCATCTTGATGCTCAATCATATTGAAGTCTCCAGCCACTATCCAAGGGATACTTTGGAGGGATGTCAGCCAAATCCAAAGGGACACTCTTTCCTTGTAGTCATTAGGTGCATATATGGAGCATACACCAAAGTTGGAGCCCCTAATATCTAGGGCAGCCCAGGCTGCTCTATTACATGGGGAGATCCCTTTATCCCTAATGTTTCTTGCCCACTTAGGGGCAATAAGAAGGCCAACTCCCTCCTTTCGTTTAGGGTGCTTGGTGCGGATTTTGATTGCATCTCTCCAGATAAAGTCAAGTGAACTGTCAAGATGGAATCCCACGGATTTGAGTTCTTGCAGCATCAAGAAATCTAAGTTCTTGTGATGGTTCAGATAACTTTTGATGACAAACTTCCTATCAAGTGACTCAAGGCCTCTAATATTCCAAGAGATGTATTTCATTAGAGAGGAGGGTTAAGAGGGTCAACTAGGGAGACCGCATGGATCTCCTGATTTCTTCTTATTCTTGGAGCCCATAGGCCTACCTTTCTTCTTAGCCGAGGAGGATCCTTTCATAAGGTCATCCTCATCTTCACTAACTTCAAATGGTTTATTCCTAGTAACTACATTTCCTCCTATGTTGAACCCAGACATCTGGGAGTCTGGAAAGCCAAGGAGCATCATGCTAGACCTGATTTCCTCTAGACCCTTATTGGCATAGATTACTTCAATAACATGATTATCCTCTAACTCTTTGAGCATAGAAGTTGTCGAGGGGTTGGTGATGTTAACTTTAGGGGTAAACCCTGCAAGTGATGAGGAGTCCGAGTTCTTGAGAGTTTTAGACCTGAGCATCAATCTTGCAGGGTTATCACTGGTGCTAGCATCATCAGCACCTCAACTAGGGTTCTCAAGATTTTTAACCATTTTTTTAACTATAGAGTTAGTCAGGGTTTGAGAGGTAGTGGGTGAGCTATTATTTGCAGGGATAGGGTAATCACGATTGCCCATTAATTGGCTGATAGTTGGGATAGTAGGTTGGATTTGATTGGGGGTGTTCAGGTTGTTAATTTTCCTCATTCATTTTCTAGAGGTGACCAACTGAAAACAGTCAGAGGGCGATTCTACAGGACCATTTGGTGGGTCAGAGGCAGGGTCGAGGGGTTCAGAGACAAGGGGCGCATGATCAATATGCATGGGTTTTAATTATGTCAATTTGGTGATGGGAATAGCAGCTTCTTCATTAACATGGATTGGGGTGGATGAATCTTGATTAATCTTAGATTTAGGGTTTGAGGATGCATCGGTTAAATTAATGTTGGGTTTTGTTTTCTGTGATTAATGATTGGGCAATTTTTTCAAAGATTCCCTTCTTTCTTGTAGAGAAAGCATGCATTTAAGCCTCCAAGCATTTCAATAAGGTAGACAAAAGTTTCTCCATTGATGTTTAGGGTTAGAGATAGTGGGATATCAATCCCTGGCTTAATTGATACAAGCATTCTGGCATCCAGGTTAGGTACCAGGCAGGTCATTTCATCAATACGGATTGTTTTTCCAAAAGGCTCCATTAACTGGGGAAGAAAATGCCAAATAAAGGGAGGGACATCCTTGAGGATGACCCATCTAGGGGAAGACAGTGCAAGAACCTCTTCACCAACCGCCTCTGGAGACCAAGCTAGGGCATGGAAGGAAGTATTCCCAACTGTCCAATATTGAGGCTTCAGTGCCTCACTTTGAGCCTCGTGAGTGTTAAAGAAGATAAGGTAGAGACCCTTTTGAATTTGTCTACAGAATGATATTTTAAGCCCTAGTTTTAAATTCCAGAGGTTATGGAACCAATCGTCTAAGAATTTCCTAGGTGGACATTTCTCAATATCAACACACACAAAGAAAATGGCCGTATTACTTAACCTAGCCTTTTTCGAAGTAATTTCATTCAACATTTTAATATTTGGCAAGATGCACAAGGAATCTAAAGTAGTGCTAGGGCACTTACCTTCCTCACTGGATCGTTCATTGCCAGAAGCCTTAGAAAATCGTACGTTAGGGTTGATTCCATTTGCAAGCAGGGCAACGGTTTCGGCGAAGGGTTTTTTCAGAGGAGTTTTAGCTTGAGTTGCGGATTTAGGGCCATTAATGGCACCGCCATTTGACTCTGGCTCCATAGGGAACCAAGGTTTAAGTCGCACAAGCGACTAGGTAGGTGGGGGTGCTAAGAATTAAATGAAGCCCAGGGAAATAAATTTGCAGAATTTAAAGAGAATCAGAAAAGAGAGTAGTAGAGAAAGGATTTCAAACCGGGTGGAGGAGATTTGACCCCTCCATAGAGATGCTGAGGTGTCCACATCACTAAGGTTGCCTCGAATAGTCCGCATACAGCAAGATTTAGAGTTTGCAAACCCCGAGATTCGTAGTCCCATCCTATTTTTTCATAAGATCAATAATTACATATTTACATTTTAAATCATTCAAAATACAAATTTACTCATACCCAATATATAATATATAATTATATTTTATAATCTAATATATATTATATATTATGTATTATATAATATATAATATAATATAATAATATATTCTATATTATATAATATATAATATAATATATTATATAATATGTAATATATAATATATTATTATATTACATTATATATTATATAATTTATTTTTTAATTTAAAATTACCTATAAAAATTGAATATCCAATATCCGATTTGCTTAGGTGTTTACCATGCCAAGGTGTACTGACATCGAGGCCAAGAAAAAAGTCAACATGGATTTTTGTATTTTTAGGCAAGTGGAGAAGGCTATTTTTTCACATCGCCACTTTTTGGCCCCCCATGATCCTGCACTAACCCATGAGAGAGATCGTGTATGTGAGGATATCTATGTAAGGGTTATTCTGGTAAGGGTTTAGGGTTTCAGACTAGAACAAATAGAGCTTAACCAAAACTATATTCAGGCCTAGAAGATGCTGTCATTACAGTTCAATCATTTCTCTGGATTGTAATCTGGAATTGTATGTAGTCAGTGAGGCTCCTTTTGTGATTGAGTAGTGTGCTCTAGACTGTAAGCCTTCCTACAAGTGCAGGCCCCTATATTTTGTAATATATCTTTGTATGGCTAGTGGATTGATATTGTGGGTCACAAATCCCACCATAGTTTTTCCTCTTTGAGGTTTTCCATGTTTAATTTTGTGTTTTATGATGATGACATACCCCTAGCATTCAAAAGGGTATTGTAGAAGAAAACTGGAGAGTCTAAGGAAGAAACTAAGAAGCAACCAGTTAGGAAATTTATTATCAGGGTACCAGCACAGAAGAGAGCATCAAAAGAAACACCTTCAGCCCCATCTGGTACTGGAAGGAGGAAGAAGAAGGATGACATTGGTCTTGCAATTGAATCTAGTAATGTAACTATTATTCCACCAAAGACTTGTTCAGAGTTAGTTGATGAAATTACTAATGATGGTTGATGAAATTACTAAAGATGGTATGTTAAAGAATGTGCAGTTTTATTACAAGCATTTAGATAATGATGATCGAAGAGAAGTAGAGGAAACAATGTTGTTGTATTTAGATATTTACAAGAAAGCCTTGTTAGAAATTGAAGACCAAATATTGGCACAATTATATGACATTTTAGATGCTAAAAGACTATCAACAATGCAAGAGGACCGACATATAAAAATTCAAGAGTTGTTATCTATTTGTGTTTCTATTACTCCAGAGGAGATGGACAAGACACTTGAGGTTGTAGATAATAAAATCTTTAACAACTAGCATAGAACAATCAGGCTTATGTTAGGAAGGGTCAACAAGATAATCAAGGAGACACGCAAGGCATGGGTTAAGTTATTTGAAGAAAACTGTGGTTTTTATACTTCACCAAAATCTAAGACAGATACTACAGACATCTTGGTTGAAGGGAAGGGTAAAGGTATTATGGGTACTTCACCCTCAATTTTGAAAAACATTAAGATTGCGGATATTGAGCCCTCGATAGATACAAATGTACAGACAAATGTTGAGATAGTGGCAGATACAGAGAGTGTAAAGGTTGATAATGTGCAGGTTACTAATGTTAAGGACAATAGTCCTCCAGATCAGATTTTACAGGATGAAGTTATAGTTCCTGGGGAGAAACCGACAGTTACTGAGACTTCACCAAGTGGCGAAGCCACCAATGAAAGTGAGGAAGCTATAAAAGTTAAACCATTAGAAGGAGAGAAAGGGGAATCCGACAGGGAACCGGTAGTGATGCCATCATTGTTGTCGATTGACACCTCGCAGGTTGAAAAGAAAATCATAACCGAGATGAGTTCTACTGAACTCATGATGATGGTTGCACAAAAAATGATGAAGGAAGGATCTATGGATAAAGGTGTTATTGATCAGTCTATCGCTGTTTTGCATAGACTTGTCCCAGAGTGCAAATTTGACAACGAAGCGGGCCCATCCGATAAGCTTAAGATAATCACTAGCACATTTCAAAGTACTTTTAGTCTTCATAGTAGATATCAAACTAGAAAGCAGTGGAGCTATTTACACAGGAAAAGAGAGCTACATTTGATCAAATGATTGAGTTGGAGAGGAAGGAGATTAATGATAAGTTGAAGTTGATTGATAATGCATTAAGGTAGTTTAATAATATTTATAGAGCATGTTGTAACACATGTTTACTCACAGCCAAGACAGATAAAAAGATTAAGGATATTTAGCAGGAGATTGCAGGTATAGCCAATCCTTTTGATGGATTGAATTCATTGACTACATCTATTGATGGTCAAATTTTGGTTTTGGGAACCCAATTTTTTGCTCTTGAGAGGGAAAAAGATAAAATCATAAGGAGAGCCAAAAGTCTTAAGGGATTAGTGAGTCCCCAGTTGGATTCATTAATTGTACATAAGAAGGAGTGTATAGATAAGGTTTGTAATCCCACACAGACAAAGTTAAATGAGAAAGAGTCATATGCCCATATGCTAAATGGACTTGTATCTATTTTTGGCACTTTCAAATCTGGTTGGGATACTTATCTAGAGCTTTTCAAGAAGGCCTATTCAAAAAATTTCAAATATATTCAACTTCGGTAAGGTATTTTGGGATATTCATTGTACAATCTTTGATTCTTCATCCCGGTTTTTGGATTTTTGGTATTTTTTTAGAATTTTTTATGGCATTGATGTCAAAGGGGGGAGTTATTTATGTGAAAAAGAAAAAAAAGGGAGTTTTATACATTAGAGGGAGTATAGGTGAAAAATATATTCTTCGCATCGAGAGATATGGAGTATTTTGTTCAGCTGGATATTCAGCTCAGGGGGAATAGGCTCAGGATGTAACTGACAGTTGGAAACCATTATCATTTTTTCACATGAGTGTTGCCATCAATGCAAAAGGAGGAGATTGTTGGCAATCGACACTCAATTGGTTGGTTTGAATATGTTGTCATTGATGACAACATGGCAACTTTCTTTGGCTTCATATTTTGGTTCAGTTGTGTACTGGAAGGCACTTCACATACACTTCACTGACACTAGCACCAACAGGTTGAATATATTTCTTTGGTTACTGGCAATGCAGGCCAACATGGTTTAGAATCAGGTTATCGATATTGGAGGATGACATCATTTGGAGATCCAACATCGATAAGTGCTTTTGATATTCATGTATTTATGTTATTGAGCCAACATGTATATTCATATTGTAATTATCTTTGTAAGCTAACACAAGGCATGGTGATTTGTAAGGATATTTAAGTCAATTGATTAGATAATTTTGATGTGTGTAGTGTGTGTAAGATTATAAAATGTAAAGGAGATGTGAAACATATGAGAGAGATCATGTATGTTGGGATATTTATGTAAGGGTTATTTTGGTAAGGGTTTAGGGTTTCAGACCAGAACAGATAGAGATTAACCAAAATTGTATTCAAGTATAGAAGATGTTATCATTGCAGCTCAATCATTTCTCTGGATTGTAGTATGGAATTATATGTAGTCAGCAAGGCTCTTTTTTTGATTGAGTGGTGTGCTCTAGGCTGTAAGCCTTCCTGCAAGTGCAAGCCCCTATATTTTGTAAAATCTCTTCATATGGCCAGTGGATTGATATTGTGGGTCACAAATCCCACTGTGATTTTTCCTCTTTGAGGTTTTCCATGTATAATTCTCTATGTTATGGTATTCATTTATGTGATTGTCTTATTAGTTTCTTTACTTCTTTCAATTTCGTATGTACTGGTTACCGGTTAGTGAATGCATGTTTTAATAAGGTTAAAATTGATCAATCCAGTAGAACACTGATTCACCCCCCCTCTCAATGTTCTTGGATTCCAATAGCTTTGATCTTAGGAGAGTAGTCAGCAAAAGAGAGATCATGGTAGTCAAATTACACCGATTCAATCACTTTTGACAGTGCGAGCGGACAAAGGACATGGGTGAGCCGGTATGCTCAAACTTGTGCAATAATTTTGCATTTATGATACATTTATTATGGTAGAATGCTAGGTTTAGCAGAAATGCAAAAGCAATGAAATTTTTTTTTAATGTGTCTATGTTAGTTTTATGTGTTTTTGTGGTGCACATGTGCGTTTATGTTCAATAGACGCGCGCCTATGAATGTAATGGTGTATATGTCATATGTGTGCACATTTGCATCTGTAAGTTGTGTATAGGTTGTAAAGGCATGTGTATGCATAACAGTGTCATGTTTGTGATTAAAAACGTGTTTGGTTAGGTTCAAATTGCATCTGTGTAGTAAAGGCATGTATATGATAAATATAACCACATCTCTGTCCAAAAGGCCGAACTTGACAGTTATGTGATTGACATCTGTTGTCAATTGGATAAGCTACTAAGAGGATACACTCATATATGTGCCCTAGCTAGGACAATATAGGATTAGGGGTGGAATTAGTAACCATTTGATAGACATGCATCACTAATTGAATAAGCTAGCTAAGAAAGTACACTCAAATAGGTGCTCCTAGGCATGTAGGATGCTAAGTTTATAATGAACAAGCCATCAAATTGATCAAATTTGGAGAGTGCTCTAGAAAAATAAGATCAAGTGCAATGTGATAAGAATATACACTAGGATGTAGTGCTATGTGATAAGCATAAGCACTAATATAGAGCCTGATGAGTAGTAGCATGTGATAGACATAGGCACCACTAGGCTAGGATAAGATAAGAAGCACTATGTGATCGTCATGAGTACTACTTGAACTAACATGATTGGGTGGTTTGGTTGACTATAGGAGTATCTACCTCAAATACAATCATGAGAGATATTCTTGATGACACAACAACTACGGCCGAACTTGACTACTAAGGACCATGCAACAATTGAGGCCATGGGTTTGTGACATATTATGTTCATGCCTAAGATTCAGATGAACATAGGACTATTGGTGATGCTAGCTAAGAGATGATATTCTGAGACTTGCACATTTCACTTGCTAACTAGTGAGATGTTAATCACATTGGAGAATGTTTATAGGATCTTGTGGATACCCATTACTGGAGAGCTAGTGGTTTATGAAAAAGAGGGGGATGATGATGCATTGAGATGAGTCTTTGGAGACCTAGAGTTAGAGCTGAGGGGAGGACATCTAAGTTGGGAGGTGATATACACCAGTGATCATACATTGGTTTTAGTGGTGGGAAGGGTGATCAAAAGGTTCTTGTGTCCAGATAAAATGACTCACAAATTGGTGATAGGGTGGGGGAGAGCATTGCAGACTCTCTTGACATAAAGGACTACTTTTTCTTGGGCATCATGTGCATTGGGACACTTATACCATGACCTGCATCAATTTGTGTACCTCGGTAGCAATGGGTTGGGATGTGAAGTGATATTATTGCAGCTCTGGGCTTATGAGTACATAGTAGTGAAAAAGTTAATTCACTTTAGATTCAAAGGTCACAAACAAGCATATGTTGATACTTATGACATGACTACTTCCCAACCATGGATTGGGAAGTTAGAATACTGACAACAGGTGATTGACGATATTGACAGTGTGATATGGTGGTCGTATCTAGATTGTGAGGTATGGGCTTAGGATGACATGGAGCTATCTTTTTGTTTTCATAGAATATATTTGATTTGGAAGACATGGATATATTTTGGATAGATAGTTGGTTGATAGGGTGTCCAGGAAGTTTGGTAAGATTCAATAGGATGCCTCAAGGTTCAGGCATGTTTGTGTAGCCTGTTAGGGAGCAAGTACACTAGGGTCCCTTTTTTTCTTATGATGCGGCCTTCACACAATTCCAGGAGATAATTCCTTTTCCTTGGTACATGTTGAGAGATATAGCAGATGGAGGCATGTCTCCTGATTATGAGGCATATTTCCATGTGCATGGATTTCCATTGTTGATAGGTTGAGGAGAACTGAGACCAGGGCTAGATGAGGATGATGAGGATGAGGCTGTAGGAGGGCGACAAAGGAGACATACAAGAGGAGGAGCGAGGATGACTGGGAGGGGAAGAGTGGGAGGAGGTATGGATAGAGGACAAGTTAGAGACAAAGGTCATGGGGAGAGGGTATAGAGAAGACCACTGAGGCCACTGAGAAGGAGAGGGGGACAACCAGTATAGGTTGGACCACAAGCACAAGTACAAGATACCTCTAGATAGGAGGAGAGGTAGGAGGAGATGGTTGAATCACTAGGAGGAGGGGATGAGGAGGAGGATGATCTCATCATGTTGAGATAGCTCACACAGGGCTAGGCCAATGAGATCAATGATCTAGAGAGAGAGAGAGAGAGAGGTGACTTGATTGAGGTGAGAGCTATTTGAGGATAGGGATGAGAGAGACCGGTATATTAAGCAATTCACAACTATTGAGGATACTTTGAGGATATCCAGAGCTACACGACAGGGGGATACAAGATTAGGATATGCATATTACATTCGAGAAGGAGAAGAGTTTACCTATGGAGGAGCTTGTATGAAGTTGCGGTTCCTCCTCACTTGAGAGAAAGTAGCAATAGATGGGCATCCCAAACTATGACTAAGGGTTGAGATAGACAAAGGGAGTCTAATGGAGATGTGATGGAACCACTAGCACTACTAGTAAGGTCCATAGGTGGGGGCCTAGGAGATAATCCAGGGGCAAGGCCTTCGGGAGCTCATATTTTGTCAAAGCTTACCGGCTCTGAGGGAGAGAGTTCATCATAGCTCTCTTCGGTCCATTTTTGTATAGTTTATATATATGAGATGACCTATTCCTTGTAGATACTATATTCTTATGATCTATGTGATGCATTTGCTATGATGTTGTGATGCTTCTATATGATTTATGATGTGATGATTCTATATGATGTATATAGTGTGAATACATATATATGATTATATGATGGTTATGAGATGAAATCTATATACATGATGTAATGCATTATATTTTTATTTTTATGTTATGCATGAAGATACAAATGTAGATGTACTAATGCAAATGGACGCAATATGATGATGATATGTATATGATATATTAACAAGTGGTGTGTGCAGGATGTGATTCTATTATGATTTCTATATGCATGTGATGAGATTTACTAACATGTGGTGATGCAGATGAACACTACATGAGATGCAGATATTTTTGGAGTTTCATTATACTCAGTCATATGAGGTCGGACTACACAAGACTTATGATGGATGATGGAAGATAAAGAAAACAAGGGAGATGGAAGATAGAAGATATGGAGGTGAAAGAGCTTCTTGTGCTATTATCATCATTGAGCTTTATTATGGAAAATAGGTTATTGTTGGTATTTTGGTTATATTGATATGGTTTTGTCATTAAGGTCAACACCTATTAACACTTATCAACTCTAGCACTCTAGAGAATTGACAATGTTCACTGACAAGCAAGTGAATTATCCACAGTCACTGATATCTGGTACATCAGTAGGATATATTGTTCACTGACACTTGGAATGACATGGAAAACATTTGGTTATGTCGAAGACATTGTTTGGACACTTTGTCTTGGAGATTTGTTCATTGGTATATTTGTGTTTGCATATTTGTTGTTACTGGCAAATAGGTCCAGGTTATGCACTGACAGGCTTATCTACTCCAGATCAGCATGACACGCTTTGGAGATGATTTTGTTGTTATTGTAAATGCATTAAGTGGACATGTTGAATCAGATATTGCATTAGTTATTGATTTACTTGTAATTTATTTATTGTAATATCTTTTAAAGTCGACTTACTAAAATTGGTCTTAGGTTATGGTATATATGTAAGCTCTTATTTGTAAGATCGTTATGCGATTGGGAAAAGAAATTCTAAGAAGGTATATGCGAGATTAAGCAGAGCTATACATGCAAACATCATTTGAAGGTGAAGTAAGGTTTTTGTAAAGGCATATTAGAACTACATCGGTACTAAATCCAGCATAGGAAGATGCTATTTTGAATAGTACATTATTGGATTTAACCATCCAATTGTAGTCAATGTGACTCCTATTTGTGTTTGAGTAGTGAGCTCTAGGCGCTTGGCCTTTCTACATGTGCAGAGCCCATTTGTGTACACATACTATCTGTAGTAGTATCATCTGATTGTGGGTAAGATTTCCCACCGTGGTTTTTCCCCTTATAGGGTTTCCACATACAAATATTGGTGTTGTGTATTGTGGATGTTATTATCTTTCTATTTCATGCATTAATATTTACCGGTACTGCAAATAACTGATAAATTATCTACCGGCATAAAGTTTGGTTTATCGGTATTAAGTATTAAGGTTGGTTAAGTTGTTTTTGGTTTGAATTTATTAGACAACTATTTCACCCCCCCCCCCAACCTCTCAGTTGTCTCCAAGACCTAACAATTGGTATCAGAGCTTAGTCCTATTTTTGCAAAATTTTAACAGCTTGAGGAGATCCAAGATTTACTAACTATTTTAGGAAGGACAGTCCTAAACTTGATGTAACTAACTATGGCATATGGAAGATCAGAATGGAGACACATCTGAATTACATTGGAAAGGACATCTGGGAAGTTAAAAAGAATGGCTATATTGCTCCTACTCCTGGTCAACCTAATCCACCTACCTTAGGAAAAGATGAAGAAAATGATTGCAAAGCAAGGGAAGCACTTTTGAGAGCATTATCAAAACAACAAATCATGGGATTATCAAATAGGTCTACTACTAAATCTATTTGGGATCATTTGGAAACATTGAATGAAGGAGATTCCACAGTCAAAATTGCAAAACTTGAAAGCTTTTGGGTCAGGTATGAAAATCTAAAAAATGGAAGAAGATGAAAGGATTTCTTCTTTTATGGAAAGAGTTAATAAAATTGTTTTGGGTATTAAATGTTATGGAGGAACCTTAAGTGAAGATGAAATTGTTTCAAAAATTTTAAGAGGATTGCCACTGACATACAATATGAAAGTTACTGCTATAAATGAGTTAAGAACAATGCCTAATACATCACTAACTAGGGGCACATTGATTGGAAAACTTTCAGCTTTTGAAATTGAGGAATTTGGTCATGTTGCTACTATAAAGACAGATTTAGCTTTTAAGGCATCAACATCATTTGCACCATCATTTGACAAGTCTGATTGGAAATCCTTTTATGCAAGAGAATTTGAGGAAAGCAGAAGAGAAAATGAAGAACTTGAAGAACTTGAAGCACTATTTACAAGGAAAATGCCTAAAGGTCCAGTTGGAAGTAAGTATGAAGGTAAAGCACCCTTTAAATGTTTTAACTATAATAAGATTGGTCATATGGCTTCAAGATGCTCTAATAGACATGCTAAACTAAGAGAAGAAGCTAGAAGAACATACAAGCCTAACCTTGAATATCAAAGATACAAATTTAAGAAGAATAAAGATAAATATTGTTATCTTGCTGATGAAGGAGTCACTGATGATTTTGATGAGGATCTAGCAGACAATGGATGGGTTTTTGTTGCTATAACAAAAGATCAACCAACACCTACTGTTCAACTAGTAGAGCAAGCCGTGGAAGCTAAAATTGAAGTTAAGGATGAATGGATCATTGATTCAAGATGTTCACATCATATGACTGGTGATAAAATAAAATTCTTGAACTTTCAGGAGTATAATGGAGGTTTGGTAAGATTTGGAGATGACAAAGGTTGTTTGATCAAAGGAAAAGGTACTATATCTCTTGATGGTAAGAATAATACTGACAATGTTTACTATGTATAAGGTTTAAAGCATAATCTTTTGATTGTTGGTCAATTAGTTGAAAAAGGATTTCAGTTAGAATTCAAGAATGGAAAACGCAAAATTATGAATAGAACTAGTTTGGAAATTGCAATCGGTAATCAAACTAGACGTAATATCTTTCATTTGAATAACAATGAAAAGACATGCTTGATTGCACATATTGATGAAAGTTGGCTATGGCATAAGAGACTCTATCATGTAAATTTTGATTGCATAGTGAAAATCTATACTACTAAGGTAGCTAGAGATTTACCTAAGATTGTTAAACCTCACAATTCGGTATGTAAGAAATGTCGATTTCGAAAACAAGTTAGAGCAGCTTTTAAAAGTATTCCAGAAAAATCCAATAATTCTCTTGACTTAGTTCACACTGATTTATGTGGTCCAGCTAGAACTAAAAGCTTACAAAGTGATAGATATTTCATGCTAATCATTGATGACTATTCTAGAATGTGTTGGGTTACTTTTCTCAGAGAAAAATCAGAAGCACTTGGGAAATTCAAACTATTCAAAGCAATGGTAGAAAATGAAACCGGTAAGAAAATTAAATGTCTGAGATCAGATCAAGGAGGTGAATTTACATCTAAGGAATTTAATACATTCTGTGAAGTGAATGGAATCAGAAGATAGTTATTAGCAGCCCAGACACCACAGCAAAATGGAGATGTAGAAAGGAAAAACAAAACTATCTTGGATGCAGCTAGAAGTATGCATTTAGAAGAAAATCTACCACACGTATATTGGGGAGAGGCAATAAGCATAGCGGTCTATACATTCAACAAAGTTCACATCAAAGGTGAAATTGGTAAGACCCCTCATGAACTATTGTTTGGTATTACTCCTACTCTTAAATATTTCAGAATATTTGGAAGTAAATGCTATATTAGAAGAGATGAGTATATTAGAAAATTTGATCCTAGAAGTTTCAAGTGATGAAGGAATATTTCTTAGTTATTCATCTAAGAGCAAGGCATATAGATGTTTTAACAAAAGATTGCAAAAAATTGTTGAGAGTACAAATGTGAAGATTGATGAACAATTTAGAGCAACTTCAAGGTATATAGACTCTGAACCGGCAACAGAGATACTAACAAATGAACCTACATTGAACCCACTAGTATAGAATGAAGATGTAGCTACACCGATATCATCTAAAAATTCCATTGTAACTGAGAAACATCAGCAAACGAAGACACCCCAGTATGTAAGATTGAACCACTCTGAAAATTAGATAATTGGGAACAAGTATCAAGGAGTTATGACAAGAGGAAGACTGGAAAATGAAGAGGTATGTCTTATTTCTCAAATTGAACCATCATCAATTAATGAGGCATGTGAAGACAAGCACTAGATTAAATCTATGGAAGGGGAACTAGAACAAATTGAGAAGAATAACACATGGACATTAGTTTCCCGGCCTAAAGCAAAAAATGTGATTGGAATAAAATGGATATTCAGAAACAAACTTAATGAAGATGGTAAGGTAATCAAAAATAAAGCAAGACTAATGTGTAAGGGATATTCTCAAAAAGAAGGAATTGATTATAATGAAACCTTTGCACCGGTAGCTAGAATAGAGGCAATCAAATTATTCTTGGCTTTTGCAACACACAAGAACTACAAAGTATATCAAATGGATATTAAATGTGCATTTCTAAATGGAGATCTTGAAGAAGAAGTTTATATTGAACAACCTGATGGATTTTCTTTGACATATAACAAAGATATGGTTTGTAGGTTAAGAAAAGCTTTGTATGGGTTGAAGCAAGCTCCAAGAACTTGGTATGCTAGATTGGATAAATATCTTTTGAAGATTGGATTTTCTAAACGTAATGTTGAACAACAACTTATACTATAAAGTGACTAATGATGACATCTTGGTTATAGAAGTTTTATTTGATATAATCTTTGGAGGAGAAGATGGATTATGTAAAGACATTTCTATTGAAATGCAACAAGAATTTGAAATGTCTATGATTGGAGGGATAAAATTATTTTTAGGACTGTAGATTTCACAGACTGATAAAGCTATATTCTTGAGTCAATCCAAGTACTTAAAGAAGTTACTAAAGAAATTTGGGATGGAGAACTACCGGTAAGCACACCTATGACTACAAATGACAAATTATCACTAAGGGATGAATCTACACATGTTAATCCAACTAGTTACAAATCTATGATAGGAGGTTTACTGTATTTGACACAAACAAGACCTGATATTATGAATGTAGTATGTATTGTTTCATGATTTTAGAGTAATCCTAGAGAAAATCATGAATCAGCAGTAAAAAGGATTTTTTGGTACTTAAAAGGCACTACAAATCTTGGTTTATGGTATCCTAGAGATGAAAACTTTGAATTATATGCATACACAGATGCAAATTGGGTAGGAGATGTGGATGACAGAAATGTTGGCATTTTTGTTGTTTATGTTGTGATTGTCATTGATGGACACACACTTGTATTGAGATCCCCTTTATATGTATGAGCTTCTGCTCAACCGGTATTTGTTCCAACCGGTATGTTGTATACTAGTCTTTAGACTAGTGGTGATTTTGCAGAATGTGTTTCCTGGTCTGAAGCGGCATGTCGACCCCAAGCGATTCGCAGATCACAAGTGGTATGAGGGAGCAAAGTGGCACAACACATTCTTACCAGTCTTCATTGTTGTCAAACCGGCAACCGATATATTGTATGAATCGGTAATACTCTGTGATGAGTTACCAACTGGCATTTTGTGATGAGTTACCAATCCACCGATTGCTTGACGATGCCGACACATTGACGGTGCTTGACTGTGAAAGAGAGAGAGAGAAGATTAAAGTAATGCTGGAATGCATTAGCTATGAGCAATACTAGATCTAACCAAGCAGTTTGTGCTATTAGATAGATCAAACACTTGTTGATTACTCACATCTTTGACAAGTCTGTAGCCCTTAACCGGGTAGGCCTCAAAGCCTTTGTAAAATCCTCTAACAAGGTGGTTCACACATGTGAATCTAAAATCCTCTAACAAGGTAGTCTTTAATTGGACTTATCTCCTAACAGAGATTGAGATTCCTAATAGGATCTATTTTGGTGAAGAACATTGTAAGACCTTAACCAGTCTGACCTTAATCGATCTGGTTTCTATTCTGTAGATAGTGACTTGTGAGTTCCATCTCACCGTGGTTTTTCCCAGTTGGGTTTCCATGTCAAATATCTTGTGTTATGGTTGTATTGCTTTTGTGGGTGAATGCTTTATTCGCATTTTGGTTTGCATGTGTGGTAACCGGTTTGACTATTAGACTGCTTTACCGGTTTATCCTTAGACTGTGTAAGTGTTTTAGTGCAGTGATTTTTGGCATACTAATTCGCCCCCTCCTCTTAGTATTCATCAATTGGTATCAGAGCCTACCTTTCTATAAGTTTAACCACTTGGAAAGAGATATGGAGGAATACACCTTGAGGGAACTTACTCAATGGCTCACTAAGTCTAGGCAAGCCTATGATGATCTTATGGTCAAATACAAGGCATCCCAAGCAAAAAGGAGAGAACATGCAGAGAGGCTGATGGAACTATTTGAAAGCAGTTCTGAAGATGAAGCTAACATGGAAGCCATGATTACTGAAGTGACTAAGCTGAATGATTCAAGCTCCAATCTGAGAAAGGAGTTGGAAGGACTGACTATTCGGTTTAGTCAAGAGCTTGAGAACCAGAGAAAAGCTAAAGATCTGGTAAAGGACAAAGATCATGAGATCTCCAAGTTGAAACATGAGATTAGTGCACTGACTACTCGCCTTCATGAGAGTAGAATGGAAAAAGAAGAAATGCAAGGAGAACTGAATATTGCCATCTCTGAAAATGCAAGTCTAATGGAGACAAACACTGTTATTTCCAAAGAACTCTTTGAGTCGAAGGAAATACTGGCTAAGTTTGGCAAAAGTACTGTCAAGCTAGAGCAAAAGCTTAAGTCATCTAGGCTGGCAAAGAATACCAATGGTCTTGGTTTTTTTGGACATGAGGAAGGAGAATCCTCAGGAACAAATGCTGAAGCATCAAAGAAGCAACTAACACTCAAAAGGAAAAGGTAAGAAAAAATTCAAACCTGTTTGCTTAAACTGTCTTAAAGAAGGACACACTGCCAATGTATGTAGGAGCAAAGCCTACAATAATTTTCCTTATTTTATCAACAATGTACCTAGATCCAATAAATTCAATGGTCATTGTTATGCATGTAACAAGTTTGGGTATAGAGAATTTGAATGCAGGTCTGTAATGGATAACACTGGAAGATATCCTCAAAGGACCCAAGGAACTAGTCCTGAACCTTTTATGAAATGGAACCACAACCGATTTAATATCTTCAATAATTAGTCAAGAAGCGATGGTCATCATGTGGCAACTGGATGGAGAGAAAGTTGTATGATCTGTCATGGTCATGGTCACTCTGTTGCAACATGCAGAAGGAAGAATGGAAACATGTACAATGGACCTTGGAGAACACCTAGACTTATTTGCTATCACTGCAACAAACTAGGTCACATTGCAAGATTCTGTAGAAGCAGAAAAAGTATATCTGATGATATACCGGTCACTCAGGAAGGAGAAATAGATGTTGAAAAAGTTCAAGGAGACATGAAGAAAACATGGAAGAAGAAACCAATATTGTCAGAAGAGGAACTGGTTTCTGCACCTAGTGTGGAAATATCAGAACTGACAAACTAAACCTTAAAGGCTTAGGGGGAGCAAATGGCGATATGCTTTCGAACCCCCGGTTGACACTAGTAAAAGACCTTAACCGATATGTGATACCTGTCACTTGGCAGAAGACTGGAAATGGTAAAAAGGCAAATTAGGGTTTACACCTTAATAGAGAAGCACTAATGATGGTAGGTGAGAGACATGTATAAATACATTTTTCAAATAATTTCTCACTATTTGTTTTCGAGGGAAGAAAATTTTTCAAGTGCAGAGTGAAGAAAATGTGATTTGAGCTTAGATTTCAAGAAAGTGAATAACCTTTAAAGAGATTCAAATCCAGTTTGCAAGCGGTAGTGGAGAACACAAAGCAGTGATTGGGCATCCGACGGAGAGTGAAGTGAAGCAGAATCAGGAAGCCCTAAATTTGCGTTTAAAAGGTATTTTTTGTGTTCTCGAAATACTCTTCAATGGCTTCCGCATCTCATACCAGTTTGAGTACATCCATTGAGTTAGAAAGTTTTATTCAGAGGAAGTCCAAATACAATGCTTTATCAGAAGTTCTAGCTGGAGTCATAGTTGAAGAGGGAATTTCTGATTATATTGATTGCAAAATAGAAGACCTAGGGTCTTTAGCCATCCACACACAATTAGGTCTATTTTGCAGTAAGGAAAAAAAGATCAAACCGGAATTTAGTGTCATAGAGAAGAAGAAATTCCACAACGCAGTATATTTTCTGGAAGATTTCATGGAGGATCATATCAGAATTATTTTGAGCAGAGTCCATGGTGACAAGATGTACTTGGAGAGGATGCATGATATCATGCCTTAGGCAATTCATGCAGTCACCAGTTTCTGCAACACAGGGGAAGTACCAGCCCTGAGAAAAGTGAGCAAAACGGAAATGACCAAGCTCACCGGTTCAACAAGTGATTCATGGGTTATGACAATCAATCCTATCAAGGATGATCTGATGAAATATGCCTGCATGGTGATAGGATATAGAATGTTTTCAACTAGCAGGATTAATTCTGTATCTGCTGCAGTGGTAAATGTCACTTACCGAATGATAAAAGAGGATGCATCTTTTGACTTATGCACCGGCATGTAGAGATAACTCCTGCTAAATCTTAAGACAATCAAGTAGGACAAATCACTGAGGTTTGAGTTTGGACAACTACTAGTAGGGTTGTTTTTCTATTTCCAAGGCTACTTTCCTGGTGTAGGAGATGTCTAGTGGTCCCTTGACCAACTAGTAACCAAGCAAATAAAGGAAAGCATGCAAGCCATTGGAACCGGCTACCCTGAGGTACTAAACAAATATTTTGATGAGTTCAAAAGGAAGATGAGTCAGAGGGTAAGAATCTTAGGTGACATAGTGAAGAAATACGAAGATGACATCTATTTCACTATTCAAGTGGACAAATGTTTAATGGAGGCTATTGAGCCTAGAATGGAGGAGGTAGAGCCAATGGGCTATGAAGTTATGTTTGACATGCTGGAAGGGTATGCCTCAACCCTTATTGCCTCGCCTCTTGATCCAAAGGCTAAGAGGATCAAAACCTACTTGGAGAGGATTGCACCGGTTGAAGAACCATCGATGAAGAAGGGAAAAGAACCGACAGCTAAGAAAGCTAAGGCAGTGCCTGCAACATCAACACCAGCTACCACTGCAACTCCAAAAGTGACCAAGTGGTCACTGGCAAAGAAGAAACCAGAGGTAACACCAGCAAAAGTCTTCAAAAGAAAGAGGAAGACTAAGGAAAATGAACCAGACTCCAAAGAAATCGAGTCTAATGAATAGCCAAAGAAGGCAAGATAGATGAACAAGATGAAGAAGAATGGACTGGCAGCATCCGCACTGGTAAATATAGACATCTCCTCATACAAACCTTTAACACATTGTCAAAGAATAGTAAAAAATATTAGGAGAAAGTTACTTCATGATTTAATAGATTATTATGATGAATTCAATAGTGAGAAAAAAGATGAAGTACTTCAGGAAATCATTCTTTATTTATGTAAAAATGACTGATCACCATCAGAGATTAAATCTCAAACACCAGATTCATTATTTAAAGCATTAGATAATAAATGGCACATTTCCATTGAAAAGGAACAGGAGATTAGGGAGAAATTCTTTGCACAATACTTCCCCAAACTCTCAAATCCAGAATTATTTGATGCCCTGGATCAAAATAAAGGTCTCTTCTTCACAAGGAGAAGAAGACTCTGGTTTTTGGAGGGGAGAGTTGATGATGTTGAAAAAGATACACATCAGCATATGGCTCATGCTATCATCTCTCACAAAGCACATATGGCCAACCTCCAAGTGGAAAAGGAACCAGTTATTTCCAAACCAGATGATGTCTTTGATGAGGAAGGAAACCTGGTGGAAGAACCAATCAACACCATCGATGTCAATGCCTTGGATGTAGAAGATGTCACTCAGGATATACCTTCTGAGGGAATGGGATAGGAGCAACAAGCCAATCAGGGTGGTGAACAAGCTAAGGAAACACAACAAGCGGCAAAGGAACAGGAAGAGAAAAAGAAGAGGGATGAAGATGAGAGAAAGAAGAAAGAGGAAGAAGAGAAACAAAGAGATGAAGAAAAGAAGAAGCAAGAAGATGACAGGAAAAAGAAAGAAGAAGAGGATAAGGAAGAAAAGAGAAAGAAGGAAGAAGAGGAGAAGAAAAAGAAGGAAGAGGAAGAGAA